>NC_138511.1:92872846-93515346 GCF_964252035.2 Podarcis erhardii
GTGTACAGACATTGAAGTCCATTAATCATTCCCCCGTGTCTCTTATTTAAGGATTTTTTCCTCCCACCACTAGGTCTGCGTGCTGTTTGCTCCATTTGGTCTATGACATTTGGATGATCATCTTCATCAATTGATAGACTCCTACCTTCAGGAGCACTGTCTCCCTCCCCCACATTAGTCAGTTTAAAGCCCTCCTGATGAGGTTTCTGAGATTTTTGGCAAAAACATTCCTCCCAACCGTTGTGAGGTGCAGCCCATCACTTGCCAGAAGTCCATCTTCAAGAAACTGCAGTCCGTGATCTAAGAATCCAAACCGTTCCTGTTTACACCATTTGCGAAGCCAGCTGTTCACTTCCACTATTTTTCTCTCTCTCCCTGGGCCACGTCGTTCAACTGGGAGGACAGATGAGATGACAATTTGTGCATTTAATTGCTTCAATTTCCTGCCCAGAGCCTCATAGTCTCTTTTGATCTTCTGGAGGCTATTGCTTGCAGTGTCATTGGTTCCCACATGAACCAAGAGGAAGGGGTATTTGTCAGTGGGTTTTATGATTCCTTGTAGTCGTTCAGTTACATCTTGGATCTTAGCCCCGGGGAGACAGCACACTTCCCGAGACATCTTGTCAGGCCCACAGATCACTGCTTCTGTTCCCCTATGTTGATGTTGAAGAATCGTTGCTTCAACCCTGCTTCATAAATATGTTGGAACCAGGTCACCTTGATATGACCCTCCCTTCCTTCCTTCCTTCCTTCCTTCCTTCCTTCCTTCCTTCCTCCCCCAATGCCAAATGCAGACGACTGGAGCTGGGGAATGGGCAGGCCTCCTAAGCAGAGGCTGCAGAATCAGGCCAACAGCCCATTGAGCCCCTCATCCTCTTCTCAGAGTGGCCGACCAGATGACCATTATCAGGATCTGAGCCCAGCAGCAACTCCTCCCTGCTGTAATCTGCAGCCACTGGCCACTTATTTTCTAAGCACTGTTTCAACAGGACTTCCACCCACCCCATGGGAGAAGCAGGAAGAAGCCCAGAACAGAGGGGTGCTCCCTCTTTTATAAGTTTCCCCTTTTCCCCATAAGCACCTCTGGTGAAGCATCATGCAGACATCATAGATACATCATAAATATGTCACAAAGGAGGAAGGTCTCTAGCAGAAACCGGCTCATCAGGTCCTGCCAGCCTCCTCTTCACGCCCACCGAGATCCTGCGCCCCCAGAAGCAGCACCAGGCGCCCCCCTGAAAACAGCCCCACTGGCGGGGGCCTCTCGAGGTCGGGGGAGCCTGGCGTGGGGGTCGCCTTCTTCCTCCCCCTGGTGCTTTCCCTCAGCCTCCCAGACTGACCCCCTGCCCCTCTCCTTCCTACTTGAGCTGCCATGAGCCTGGACTTTTTTTGGGGGGGGGATATCCTGGAAGACTGTAAATAACAATGTGTGGCTTTGATTAAAGAGCTGGGCTCTGCCTTGTGGCTTCTAGTGGGGCCACCCTGGAGCAAAGGGCCCCTCAATTCCCCCAAATCCAAGAGTCCGTCTGGGTTCAGTAGCAATACTGAAGAGCAACACTCTTCACCAGTGGAGAGACACTTGGGTCTTTCTTAAGAGTAGCCTCCTGGATCTGGCCTGCAGCCCATTGTGAACACCTTTGATGAAGCATCATGCGTACATCACAGACACATCACACATAGGTCACAAACGGAGGGGTTTTCTGGCAGGTTTGCCCCCAACTCTCCCTTGCCCACCACCAGACACCCTTAAAGTGATGCAGAAGAAATATCTACAAGTTCCTGTTTTTCCTGGTCAAGGTAACCACACTCCTTTGTCCTGACCGAGGACCTAATCCATTCCTGGAGGGTCTGTGGGGTAGACCAGTAAGAAGTAAGCAGCACACAAAACACTACCAAACCATTCTACGTTCTAAATCTTATATTAATAAGATGTGCTGGTGTGCTTTCGAACTGCTAGGTTGGCAGGAGCAGGGACCGAGCAACGGAAGCTCACCCTGTTGCGGGGATCCGAACTGCTGACCTGATCGGCAAGTCCTAGGCTCTATGGTTTAACCCACAGTGCCACCCACATCCCTGCCCCCTCCCAACCTTTACATAAATTCTGGTAACGCCCCAAACCTTTCCCAGCTCTGCAATATCCCTCGTGAGGTAAGGCAACCAGAACAGCACACAATATTCTTCCAAACACAGCGGCACCATAGATTCCTGTAGCGGCTTGCGGTGCCAGCGCTCTGATCTCGCCCGGCAGCCGGTGTGGCAGGAGAATAAGGAAGGTCATCTCTGGCAAGGTGACTCTGCTTATCAGCTCCCCTTAGCAGAGGAAGCCGCTCTCTCGCCCTGACACTTGATATATGGCCAAGGCAGCGCGGATCCGGCCCCCCACTGCGCATGAGTGATGCCTCAGCAGTTCCACTGCAATAACCCTCCCGGGCACTTTGCAAGTTGCCTGCGAAGAAGTCGCTCCAGGCTCCAGGCTGGCACATTTTCCTCGACTAGAAAACTCTGCTAGCGAGAAAGCTCTCCAGCTCCCTGCCTGCCCCTTTGACGCAGAATCATAGAAATGCACAGTTGGAAGTGGCCCCAAGGGCAGGGCCGGCCCGTCTCATTTCACCGCCTGAGGCAAGACAGGACCGTGCTGCCCTGAGCCGCCACTGAAACCTCGCTTGCTGGGGGGAGGGGGCAGCAGCAGCACCTGCTTCCGGGATCCAGCCAGAGCTCACGAGAGCCTTGTGAGATTTCATGGGGTTTTCCAAGGCTCCCACGAGATCTGGCTGGAACCTGGAAGTCCATGGTAGTGCCCCATGGATTCTGCCGCCTGAGGCATGGACCTGCCCAAGAGTCATCCAGTCCAACACCCTGCAAGGCTGGAATCACAGCTAAAGAATCATGTTAATGGAGAGTTGGAGGGGGCGCCAAGGATCATCTAGTCCAGCCCCTGCAACAACAGTATTTTCCACACTCGGAGATAGGACAGGCCTTTCTGCCTCCTGACTGGTGGCAGAGGGTGCAGCTGCGAGGGGAGGATCCTCCACATGTGGCTGGGGCGGTGGGATGGTGGGGGGACAAGGCCCCCCCCCAGGCTTCTTGTCACCCCCTCAAAGGTGGCTCCCGGGGCGCTCCACCCCCAGCCCCGCCCACTTCCTCCGCCACTGGTCATGACCCCCAAACAACAGAACTCTCTCCCATGGGAGGTGACATGGAGCTGGGCTCAGGGTATTCTTTTTTATGTTATGCTGAAATTACCAATAAAAAAATATTTTTTTTAAAAAAAGGGTATTCTTTTTTAAGGTTTGCTTGCATCGGTCTTCAGAGGAAGCTGGGCATCAAGGAGTCTCTGATTTGGGTCTGTCTAGGGCTAAATTCTACTCAGACCCATTGAAATTAAGGGATGTAAATTACTCATTTCAGTGGGGATGCAGGTGGTGCTGTGGTCTAAACCACTGAGCCTCTTGGGCTTGCCAATCAGAAGGTGGGCGGTTCGAATCCCCGCGACGGGTGAGCTCCTGTTGCTTGATCCCTGCTCCTGCACACCTAGCAATTTGGAAGCACGTCAAAGTGCAAGTAGATAAATAGGTACCGCTCCAGCAGGAAGGTAAACGGCGTTTCCGTGTGCTGCTCTGGTTCACCAGAAGCAGCTTAGTCCTGCTGGCCACATGACCTGGAAGCTGTCTGCGGACAAACGCCGGCTCCCTTGGCCTATAGAGTGAGATGAGAACACAACCCCAGAGTCGTCCGCGACTGGACCTAATGGTCAAGGGTCCCTTTACCTTTACTAATTTCAATGGGTCTACTCTTGAGTATGTCTAGCATAGGGTCCTGATCTCTGCTGAAGAGTATAAGTGAATTTAATAGGATTCTATGCTGAAACACTTAATTAATTGAATTTAAAAGACGTTTTACGACGTCTTCAGGTTCCTTTGCCTGCCTAGTGTCAGTTTGAGGTTCACTGTTACTTATTAAATTTGCACAGGGCCCTTCATGCGAAGATGCCAGTGGATGGGGAGGAGAGTGACAGCATGACTGTTTCCAGCTGTGCCACCACCACCCCGCGGGTCCCTCCAGTCAGCAAAAAGAAGGAGTCTCCAGCCAGTAGACCTGATCTTTGTGGCAAACACTGAGAAGGAAGAACTCCGAGCAGGGGTTTGCATGATCTTTTAAGACTCCCCCCCCCTTTTCCCATAATACATTTCCAGTACCATTGTCCATGCATCACAGATATGTCACAGAAGAGGAGTGGCTGTCATGGAGAAACATGAAACTGTCCCCCAGTTCCCAACACCTTTTACGTACCTGCTTCCCCAAGAAGAAGAACATTATTAGTGGCATCTGCCCTGTGGAAAGGTGGAACACCATCCCGTCAGATGTCAAGGAAATAAACAAGGCAGTCCTGTCTAGGGAAGTTTTTAATGTTTGATGTTTTATTCTGTTTTTAATGTTCTGTTGAAAGCTGCCCGGACTGGCTGGGGAAACCCAGACAGATGGGTGGGGTACAAATAAATAAAAATGTTGTTATTTTTCTTTAAGGATTGAAGTTGTTGAGTTTTTTTAGGATTTTACCCCAGGAAATAATCTGCCACTGGGGCCGGATTAAACCCTTGAAACGGACTTTGGACATGCCTGGTTTATACAGTGCTCTTTCAAGTAACTTATAATTTTTTCCCCATTCTTTATAGAATTTGTTGTCCTCTTGAACTCTGATTTTCCCAGTCATTTTCCCCAATTCAGCATAGTCCATCATGGGGACTTCAGATTTTCAAGGTGTCACAACTACCTCTCCCCCCCCCTTTTGGTTTTAACCAGGTTGTCCAGGCCATTCCTGCAACATCCTTTGACTCTGCTGCAAGAAGAAGGACTTTCTTTCCTCTGCCCTGAATCTTCCAACAAAATGACGAGGATGATGATGATGGGATCTTCTGCTTCCCACTGGTCAGTCTCAGTAGCTGTTATGCACTGAGTTGAATAGGATCCAAAATGCAGCAGTCTGATTGGTCCTAGAACAATAGGATTCAGAATGCAGCAGTCTGACTGGTCTGCAGGAGCCACCCAATCCAGCTCCAGGTGGAAGTGAATCCACAACCTGATTGGCCTACAGGTGAATCCCGGAATTAGCCAATCATGTGGGGCCCATTGTGTAAATAATGTATATAAAGCAGACATTCTGGGGGAACGTCCATTCCTCACTACTATGAGCTGAATAAAGGGCATGAAATCCACTCTCGACTCTGAGTCTATTTCAGTAGCCATCCCACCCACTTGGACCACTTGGCAGCTGGCAGGGCCACACGGAAGCAAAGGGGCCCCCACCAGCCTTTTCGGTCTTGCTCAGGTGAAAGACACACACTCTCTTCCTCCCCCAGCAAGTCCCCAACTGGCCCTCTGCCTCCCCTTAGTATCATAGAACTGTTGAGCTATAAGGGACCCAAGGGTCATCTAGTCTGACCCCCTGCAATGGGGGGAGGGGAAGCAGGAAGCTCAGCTAAGGCCTCCATGAGAGATGGCTATCCCACCTCTGCTAAGAAACCTCCAAGGAAGGTGCCACCTTCTGACTCACTGTCAAAAACAGCTCCTGCCCTCAGAAAGTTCTTCCTGACGTTCAGCTGGAATCTCCTTTCTTGTCACTTGGAGCCACGGGTTCGAGTCCTACCCTCCGGAGCAGGAGAAAACCAGTCTGTTCCCTCTTCTGCGTGACAGCCCATGAGATGTTTGAAGATGGCTATCCCGTCTCAAGTCTCCTCCGGGCTAAACCTGCCCAGCTCCTTTGAGTATCGATTCCGGACCCCCGGCCCTGGTTCGGTGGAGGGTGGAGGGTGAGCTGCCCCCCCCCCACATCAAGGGCTGGCGGTGTGTGTGTGTGTGTGTGTGTGTGGTTCCTCATTGCGAGGAGGAGAGGCCCAGTTGTCGATTGCCGCAAAGCGATGACGTTAAGTGGGTCAGGCTTGTGTGGTGGAGGAGGGAGGGGGCAGCTGCCGCACGAGCAAAGCTTTGCAGGGATGGTAATGAGCTATTTACAAAGCAAGGCCACCTCTGCAGCGAGCAGCGCAGCTCTGAGCTGGTCCACCTCCCAAGGGCTCCTGGGCTTGGCTTGGCTGGTGGTTTCCCACAAGGGGCATCGGGTTGGCCCCAGGGGGAACACGGGGCTCCAAAAACCAGATTCTTCTTGTGTTCTTAAGGAGCCTCCAGGATTAGGCCAGCCACTTGTCCTGCAAAACACAGTTTTGTCCTGTATTTCAGGTCCGTCCCCCCTCTCTCTAAGATAGGGAGCATTTCCAAATGCATGTGTTTGAAAGCATATGTGGAAATTCATTCTTATGGAAAAACCTCGGTGCGAGGCTGCTCAGTCCCCCAGCTCCTTGGGCAGAGCCCGCGGGTCCCTGCGGAATAAAGGAAGGAGTCCAGCCAACCAGAGCAAATAGCTGTAGACCAAAGTTAATTGCGCAACAGGTTCAAAGAGGAATTTTGACCGAGTGGTTTCCAAGTCCTTGGCCAATGAAGCAAATTGGCGATGGAAAGTGGCAAAGGAGCTGATTTTATATGATTTTTAAAGCTAGGTAACTTCCCTGAGCTGTCAAGTCAAAAGGATACATTCAGGCATAATATTTGTAACATTTAACAACTTTAAAAATGTGCCCCCCCTGTAATTTCCGTAACATCATGCATTTAAGTTCTGGGTAGCCCAGCACAGAAAGATTTGCAAATTTGTGTGTGTGTGTGTGTGTGTGTGTGTCTGTGTGTGACAAATTCCAGAGGGGCCGTCCTGTGAGGCTGCAATAGATTGCAGTGGATTGCTTTGAAGTCACTTCCGCACCAGATGGAGAGAGAAATTCGACCCCCCAACTGCCTCGCCCAGCCCTGCCCTGTATTCCTGTATTTTGCCAGAACAAAGGCGGCAACCGTCCCCCAGGTCTAGGAGCAGTCTACCTGGATTTCTAGGTCCAAGGGGGCATTTGGCCAGTGTGAGACCAGGAGGCTGGACCAGAAGGGCTCTCCAAGGCTGACCCAGCAGGCCTGGCTCTTCTGAGTCCCGAGAGAGTGGGAGAGAGCCACTTTCCCCCAGAGGGAAAGGAGCAAGGGGTCAGCCCTGCAGCCAAGGCGGGGGGGGGGGGGCTGGAGTGTTTGTGCCGCTGATATTTCTCAAAGTTAAGAGCTCATTAATTCCAGGCCTCGAACGTAAGCACAAACACCAAGCCGGTACATATTTAATGTATTATTCCGGCCCTGTAATTAAATTAAATGAAAGCAATTTCCCATCAACTCAGGTTACCCAAAGAGAGGGGGTTGGAATCAAAATGTGGGTCTGCATTCTCAGCTGCATCAGCAGAGCAATTATAGGGAGAAATTAAAACCCCTTTAGTGAAATAATGAAATGTTGCTTTGTATCAAAAGTGTCCAAGATTTCATTTTGAGCTCTGACAGGTTATTACAGATTCGAGGGCCGGACGGAAAGCATATTTTAATTGCAGGCTCATTTGCATTTGAAGCAGCACCTGGGTCTTCCCTGCCTCCTCCCACCCTTTCTGAGCAGCCCTGGGGGGCAGTGCTGGGACTGGGGGGGGGGCAGGACAAGGGGGCAGGCGCAGGGAGGGGCTTTCACCAGCCCAGAAGGGAGGGGCGGTTTGTCCTCCTTGCAGGAATGATTTGTCAGGGTTGGAGCCTTGATATCCCCCCCCCCAATTATCAGCTCCCTTGGGAAGGGTCACAGGAGCAGGGGGCACATCATATGATGACATGTGATATCCATGCAGAGCAAAACGTGGCGCGAAAACTCAGTCAGATCCCTGCTCCCACCAGCTCCACATGATTCACAAGGATATCAGAAGAGCCTGCAGCCCACCTGCGCCAGCTCCTGTTCCCACAGGGGCCAAGCAGGGGCCTGAAAGGGAAACCCGCAGCCAGGATCCAAGCACACGAGCAACACTTTTCCCTC
Organism: Podarcis erhardii; assembly: GCF_964252035.2. Lineage (NCBI taxonomy): Eukaryota > Metazoa > Chordata > Lepidosauria > Squamata > Lacertidae > Podarcis > Podarcis erhardii. The sequence continues at coordinate 92,880,771 of NC_138511.1, forward strand.
TGGTGGCTTCCAGGAACTGCAGCTCAGAAGCATCTCTGCCTCCAGCCATCCTGGTGGTATAAGAATTCGAAGGTCCCAAATATAAAATAACATTCTTAAATGCACAAGGCAAACACATAAGTATATAAACCCCGTGTCTGAAATAGTACAGGAGAGCAATCCTGAAGGCATTTTGACTGTCCCAGATGGACCTCAATATATTTCTCTTCAAGGAGGGAGGCAAATGGGGAAAGCCTTCCCTCTGTCTTTTTGCTCACAAATCTTGTCTGAAGGGGTATCTGGTTACAGATAGGTAGCCGTGTTGGTCTGCCATAGTCAAAACAAAATAAAAAAATTCCTTCCAGTAGCACCTTAAAGACCAACTGAGTTAGTTCTTGGTATGACTTCTGTTTCAGTGTATCTGAAGAAGTGTGCATGCACACGAAAGCTCATACCAAGAACTAACTTAGTTGGTCTTTAAGGTGCTACTGGAAGGAATTATTTTATTTTGTTTTGAAGGGGTATCTGTGTATGAACAGGATACCTTGCCAAGGCCTAAAACCGCCAAAGTTGTGACGAAATGCTACGGGGAAGGCGAAACCTGCCAATGCAGGGGAAATTCCTGGTTCTGAATACAGCAACCATCTCACAACCGCAGCAGCCCCAGCTGAACTGGAATGCAAAATATTAGCCTGAAAGGAAAAGAATCATTAATTTGAAGACCACTGACCTAGGATGAAATTATGAATGCAAGAAATTATTAATTTGAGGGAGGGTGGGTGGGTGATCCTGGAAGGAAGAACAGCAAAGAGGCTTGAGCCCAGGAGTCAGCCTCTTTTCTTTTGGCCTTGGGCCCACCCCCAGCCAGCCAGCCATTGTCCTCCCTGGCCGAGGGCGGGTCAAAGGCCGGCCCAATCAGGTGGGTGGCACCCGCCCAGGTGAGCCCCTCTGGGTGCCACAAACCCCGCCCACCTGTGGGGAAGGGAGGGCAGATATTGTGCATGAATAGGTTGAGCCTGTGACCTGGACTCAGGAACTAAACTATTAACCATCACAAAAGAATGGCCAAGCTGCCCAGGTAAAGCAATCAGTGACCATTATCAGGTATCCTGGCAAACAGGATTTCAGCTGTGGACTGCCCCTTCAGTGATGTACTGTATGATGTTTTGCGGGGTGGTCTTGATCTACGGGGGGGGGGGGGCAATTTCAAATGTCTATATAAGAGCTTGCACACCATTGTTCTAGGTTCCTCCTCCCTCCTGCATGTGGGGAGTGGGGACCCTGTTGCAACAGTTTAATAAAGATCAGGCTTACTAGCTGCTTTGCTTCTCAATATTCTCTGGTTGGCCTCTGCTATTTCTTTCAACTCTAAATAAAAAAATTCCTTCCAGTAGCACCTTAAAGACCAACACAGATACACTTGTGTGTATCTGAAGAAGTGTGCATGCACACGAAAGCTCATACCTAGAACTAACTTAGTTGGTCTTTAAGGTGCTACTGGAAGGAATTTTTTTATTTTGTTTTGACTATGGCAGACCAACCCGGCTACCTATCTTTCAACTCTGCACACTTTCTTCCATCTGTCCTGAGAAGCTCCCAGCATTCAGCCTCCTTTTCGCCCCTGAGTTTCTGCTGAGAGGGAGAGAAACTTTTCTCTCTCTCTGCTTTCTCAAGGCCAGGCAGCATCTAGTTCTAGGAAACTAATTTTATGCAGCCCTGCTTCCTGAGCCCCCTCTCGCAGCTGGAGTCCAAAAACCAACAGCTTGTTTTTCTCCTTGAGATTCCTCCTTGACCTCCTTGAGCCAGGGAGGGGGAAGGAAGGAAGACCTGCCCCCTCTGGGCTCACCCTTTGCAGGATAAGTCCCTTCTGCTGCGTGGAGCCCCTTCAGAAGAGTCTCTGGTTATTGAGGTCCTCGTTGCCCCAAGATCACATTTGCAAAGGAGATGTTGGGGGGGGGGCTATTAACTCAACAAAATAAAATGCTTTCACTAGACCCAAGCTAACAAAATGAATTTTCATAGGGACAAACGTAAGCTTCTGCACTTAGGCAGGAAGAACCAGATGCACAAATATAGGATGGGGGCACCTGGCTTCACCTGGCTTCCTAGCAGTGCATGTGTTACATAAGAATTTTAAGGTCATATAATTTTTTTTTTCATATCTTTATATATAAACCGCATGTCTGAAACCCCACAGAAAAGGTCCTGAACAAATTGACCTCAAATATTTCTCTGCAAGGTCAAAGTGGGAAACCTCCCCATTGTCTCTTTCCTCACAAATCCTGTCTTAAGGGCACATTCAAGATATGAATAGGGTGTGAGCCTGTGACCTGGCTCAAGAACTAAGAATTTATCATTACAAAAGACTGGCCAGGCTCCCCAGGCAATCAAATCAAGTAAGCATTAACAGGTAACCTGGCAGACAGGAGATAAACAACGCACTCAGATTTCTGCTGTAGACCACCCTTTCTGTGATGTAGGTATGATGTGTCTGGGGGGTGGTCTTGGGTTACACCCCTTCTGTGATGTATGTATGATGTATGGAGGGGTGGTCTTGAGCTCCAGGGAGGGCAATTTAAAATGTCTATATAAGGGCGGACACACCTTTGTTTGGGGTCCTCCTCCTTCCCTGCGTGTGAGGGGAGCACCCTGTTGCAACAGATCAATAAAGATCAGCCTTACGAGCTGCTTTGCTTCTCAATATTCTCTGGTTGGCCTCTGTTATTTTTCTCCGACCGATGGAGAACCTGCAAAGGACTCTACAAGGGCACTTGTGTCCCCCATAAGGGAATTAGGGCAGATTTCCATTTATTACAGAATCAAATAGACTGCTTCTGGAGCTGGAGGCTCCCTCTTTCGTCCATCGCTCCCACCGCCCCCCATTGCAGGGGGTTGGCCTAGATGTTTCTTGGGGGGGGGGTCTCTCCCAACTCAAAAATGTTCTGTGATTCTGCAGCTCCCTGTCTCTTCCATGGCCCCTGTAAGGCTAAAATTAACACGTTTCTGATTCGCAGTTTCCTGTAGAAACGGTCCCTTGTGGGGAAGAAGGGAAGGCTTGATTTAGAGTAGCTAAGCTGCTTTTTATTTGGGGTGGGGGTGGAGAAGATGCATTTTCCAGCCCCCCCACTCTGCTTCCTGGGCCAACACCTCCTGCCTTGCCAGTAGCTCTTTGGCAAGCTGCCTCAGACGGGACCAAAAACGTGCTGAGTAAAAGCTCAAGAGGAACAAATAAGTAAATGGTGTGCTATATTTTTGTTTTATTGATCCGGCTCCCGAGGAGACGCTGGAGGCCCAATAAGCAGCGGGAGAAGATCAAGGGGGGGTGGGGAGGAAGCCAGGAGGCTCTGAAGATGCGCCAGAAGGAGAACCTACAGGAGGGGTCCTAAATGGCCCAGTGGGACCCAAAATACCGAGTTGGAAGAGTGGTTTTTAAAAAAGGAAGCGGCGGAAGCAGCAGATGGAAACTTCTGAGAGCCAGAGACACCAGCCGGGAGGCTTCATAGGAACACCAGAAGTGCCCGGCTGCTGGATCCGGCCAAAGGGGGCCCATCTAGCTCAGCATCCTGTTCCCAGTGCCCAGGTAACCCAAAACCCTAGGAACCCAGATAGACTGCCTCTGGACCTGGAGGTTCCATCAGAACATAAAGAGGCCTGTTGCCCAGTGGGGAAGCAGTCAGGAAGATAAGGGAGGGCCACCCGTGTCACCCTTCCCTACCACTCCTTGTGAGGCATCTGATCAAGGCCTGTATTTTAAAATGAGCTTAAAGATATATTTGCAAATGTTTGTATGTTTCATGCCAGGCAGAAACCAGCTGGCTAAGTACTTTGGCAGTTGTTTATCTTCCTACTCTCCTGAACAAGGGCCCCTCTGATTTATAGCAGTAGCAGGAGACAAGTTTCTAAAAAGGAAGTACAGGCTGGGAGCAAATGTTACACTGACCCTACAGAATACAATCAAGCTGCAAAAACACTAATTAAGAGTTGGTAAATAGTAAGATTTATTGTTTAACAGAAAATAATACCATGTGCCTCCCATTAGACCCTAGCCATATTTTCCTAAGGTTTAAGGTATACTGAGAGAGTTAAAGGGCAATAAATTTTGGGAAGAGCTAATGGGAAAAGCAGCTGGCTGGGAAAGGGGGGGCGTGTAAACTGAAGAGGCTTCTTTTGAAGCTGTTTTTACTGAGTTCCTTTTTTACTTTGCAAAGGCCTTTTCTTCTAAAAAGCTATCTATGTTATGTATAAGATTTGTTGGCTTAATGTAATTAGGCAAAGGATTTAGAAAGTAAGAAATGTTAGATTCTTATTTCATTGATGGTGTGTGAGAATGTGAACCCAAGATCTCTGTTTAGATAGAATTTAATACCACGAGCCATTTGTTTTGGAATGCAGGGGCAACAGGGGCAAAAGGTGATCTGGTAATTAAGGTGCCTTGTCGAGGCAAATGTAAGATATATGGCTACTTGTCTGCCATTTATGGATAGAAGGAAATATAGCTCTTTGTCTCCCATAAAAGGTAATAGGAAATGGGTGTATCTTTTATGATTGGTTCTAGCAAACAGCCAATAGGAATTTCAACCAGGCTGATTGGACAGAGGCAGCCAAAGGAGGAGCAAGGGGGCTGGGCTGAGGAAATATAAGTGCTGCCCATCAGGGCTGGAAGGGGCAGAGCTTTGGTAACCATATACCACTGTGCCTATCATTTATTTGTCTGACAAATAAATTATTATTTTAATTTCTCTATTGCTGCCTTGAATATTTCATTCCAGCTAAGCGTTAACCACAAGCAGGGTGCTACACTTGGGGCACCTGCTCTTTGGGGTGGGGGGCAGGGGCTTCCCACGCCCAGGGGCAGCCATTTCCCTCCCCCTGGAGAGCCTCACGAGCACCAGGCACTGGCTGGCGCTGGGTGCAAAAGCATGTTTGTTGAGGAAACCATCCTGCTCTTCCTTACGGAAAGCTCAGCTCAGCGGATGACAACCTCCAAAGACCATTCAGGCATTTAGGACAGCGATGGCGGAAAAATTAGGATGGCAGAAGCAGGAGAGAAACACTGTTGCAGGAATTTGTGTATAGGTTGGGGGAGGGGGTTGCCCCTCCAGCAGATATCATGCACATGCAGCCCACTACCAAAATCAGCACAATCGCCTTTGTGACTTTTGTGATTTGTCCCCACAAAACACTTCGTCACAGTTTCTTCCTATCTATTCCAAGGGCCTTTGCTGCAAGATACCAAATGTAAGAATTCGCTGATAAATGTATCTTATGTGCTGGCTCACTGGGAAACTGCAGAAGTTCCTATAGACCTGTGAGCTCAGCTCCTCAGCAGCCCCTCTGCCTGAGGGATAATCCCCGGCATCCTGATACCTGAGTGCCAGACAGGTAGCCATGCCAGAAATAACAAACCCAGAGGAAGACAAAAGGGTGTGATGAACTTGGCTGGGAAACAGGGAAATGTAAATATCTCTTTTGTTACACTTGATGGGTGTTTGGTGGAGGGCAAGGGGAACCATGGGACAGGGTCCAGGATGCTCAGATTCCTGCCACCAGACCTCCCCTTTCATGATGTAACCCTGATGTAACCATGATGTAGTTTGGGGGGTGTAACATGGGGATTAGCCGCTAATAAAAGTTTGGGTTCTCTTTTGTTCAGGGCTTCCATCTTGTTCCACCTGGTGGCAGGTGGGAGTCCTGTGGCGACAGTCTTCAATCAAGACCAAGCCTACTGGCTGCTGTTTTGCTCTGGGATTCCTGGCTGGGGTCCTTGTTTTTTGTCCAAGGGAGCCCTCAGATTTCTCCGTTAACACCACTTGGGGCGACCTCTGAGCCCCCCTCTCCAGCCCCCCTCCTTGCCTGAATATGCTCCCCAAGGCAGATCAAAGAGTTTGCTAATAAGCAGCTAATCCAGGTCAGATGCTGATGGTGCTGATTTCGTCCCGCAAAGGAGCCTGGATGGGGCTGCTGAGCCAAGCAGGGTCTCCCGGGGATCAGGATTGAGACCGGGTTTCCTAATTTGTTTGTTAATGACAGGGAGGGCTGAGCAGTGAGGTGGCCAAGTTTGCTGAGGAAAGCAGAAAAGAGGAAGGAGGGAGCTCCAGAAACACATTTCCCACCAGGGGGGAATGGGCAGCGAAATGGCAAATGGAACTCAGCGCAAGGGAGCGGAAAGCCATGCACACCAGAGAGAGAGGAAGGAAGAATCTGGATTTAACACGCATGCATTTGGGGGTCTGGACTGGCTGGGAGCAAGGCCTCCAGGTCATAGCAGAGAGTTCATGGGCTCCATTTGCAACATCTGTGGGAAAGCCCAGTTCTATGCTAGGGAGGGAATTGAAAATAAAACTGCTGATGTCCCAATGCCCTTGGACAGATCTGTTATGTGACTCCATTTGGAATAACCGTGTCCAGTTCTGGTTGCCTCCCCTCAAAAAGGATATTGCAAAGCTGGGAAAGGTCCAGAAAGGGGCAGTGGGGTGTCAGGGACAGGCTGAAGGAAGAAGAGCCAGCCGGGGAACCCCCCCCCACGGAATCCCAAATGGAGGAAGGCTCAGAGCCAGGGGGTTGGTGGTGGGACACTGAGGAAAGGTCAGAGGGAGAAGACTGGGAGGAGGGACCGGATGCTGAAGGGGCAACAGGGCTTAGTGAGCAGGAGGAGTCTGTGACAGGGAGCGGTTCAGACTCCGAGGCTGAAGCAGAGGAGGGGGGTCAAGAGACTGCTGAAGAATCCAGGGAGGTCTCATTCTCCGTCTGCGACAAGCTCCCATCCCCTCTGGTCTCCAAGAGCGTGCAGGATAATGAGGAGAGCAGAACAGAGGCCAGAGGTGCGCAGATGCAGTTTGAGGCTGCTTGGGAAACATCCGGAAGGGGAGGGGCCTTGAATAAAGAGTCAACTTCACCAGCCTCAAAGATTTGCTTCCTTTTTGCTGACCTGCATCTGACTCAGGTGTGGAGAGTCCCCCCACCCTCCAGTAACTTCACAGATAAGAATTAACGAGCAGTTGATATATTTATAGTCCTTTTATTACAGCATCATGCTGCAAGCACAAATGCACAGCTCTCCACAAGGAGGGCAGTTGGCTACTCTAAACCCTCCTTCCAACTTCTGCAGCATTTCAGGCGCCAATGAAAAGTTCCTCCCTCCCTCTGAATCCTTTGCTCTCTGATACGTTCGGACCTCTGAGTCCGTGGTGAAGGGGGGTCCCCCCACACTCTCAAGTGACGTCTCAACTAGCTGCCCCCTCCCTTCTGGCTCCCTTGTCATTATCTCGTAACTGGGCAACTCCTCCCAAAGCTGTTCAGCTTCTGTCTCTCTGCTTCTGAACACAGTGTGGGCGGGGGGGGGGGGCAAGCTGGTCTGCCATAGAATGTGTCCCCCAGTCCTCATCTTCAGACCATCCCCTGACACTCCAGCCCTGTCAAGACGCAGCTCCCCTATGAAGAACGGTTGCAGCATTTGGGACTTCTTAGTTAAGCAGAAAGGTGAGGAAGAGGCAGCATGAAGAAAGCAGAGAGAGAAAAGGTTTCCTCCCTCTCGCATAACGCTCTGCTCGTTTTGCAGAGGGCCTGATCTGCGAATAGCAGCTGACGGGACTCCCCAAGTGTGGAGAGTGCAGCTCTTGGCTGTGGCGGAGCTATGTGCTCCAGCACCCAGAGCGGCACACATGCTGTGCACCCGGGGGAGGGGTGATCTGCCCATGGGGGTGGGCACGATCCACCCAAGGGGCTGATCACAATGGCTGCGCAATCCTCCCTGGGGGCTGATCTCAGCACGGGTGGGGCACCGAATGTCTCCCCCTTTCAAGCTGAAGGGGGGACATTCAGCGTGCCCCCCCCCCCGTGACTCCCAAGCCTAGAGTGAACTGGGGGAGAGCCACAGCATCTGCTTCACCGTTTGCCGCTGGGCCATGCCGAATGTCACCCCCCTTCAGGATGACACCCGGTGTGGGCCGCACCCCCATTGCTACGTCCCTGGCTTTGGGCTTCCCAGCTTCCCAATGGGGGAATCTGGTTCAGCGGCAGAGCAAGCCAATGGGGAGCCTGGGGCAGTGCGAGTGCCCTGCGCCCGGAGGCGGGGCCAGCTCCCCACGGGGGGGGGGCGAGCCAGGGCAGGAGGCTCCGTGGGGCCTCCGGAGTCTGCCTGCCTCCTCCCACTCAGATGAGGGGGAGGCGGTAGGGGGACCGTCTAGGCCAGGGGTCTGCAACCTTTAAGACAAAAAGAGCCACTTGGACCCGTTTCCAAAGAAAAAAACAACTGGGAGCCGCAAAACTAACGCACGCACCGCCCCCATGCGACGTCACAGCCAGTACAGCGCCCACCACAGTGGGGACTGTCGGGGCGCACAATGCGCCACCTCCCCTCGCTAGTATCCGCCCCGGAGCCGTGGCAAAGGTGTAAAAGAGCCACATGTGGCTCTGGAGCCGTGGGTTGCAGACCCCTGGTCTAGGCCACTACGTCTGTCCCAGGAGAGTGCAGCCCAGCATTTTGTCAAACACCCCAGTGGTGACACCTGGGGCACGTACCCCCACCACACACCCCTCCCTCCCCCCTGATCTGGTTGGCCTTTCAGCATGCTGGGCCAGATCCGGCTTCAGGGATCTCCTTAAAGTCCCCCCCCCCCCGCTTTGCTGCTGTTGCTTTCAGGGCTGTTTCCGTTCCATCTTTGCCAGCGCTGTGAAGCCGGCACTTCCTGAAAAGACCTCCATCCAGCCTTTCCGTTTCAAAAATCTCCACAGCAGCTTAACCGTGAGAAGACAACATCCAAACAAAGCAAAGCGGCAGAGGCTGAAACACAGAAAATCCATCAGCAGAGGAGCAGCAGCAGCAGGAGCTGCAGCGTAAAAAGCCCCCCCCCCATTTAGATGCCCCCAGAAGGCAAGGAGCTGAAGGAGCTGAAGGATGCTCAATTTGGGCGGAAAGAGTGAGCTGGATTAGCCCTTTGCTATCTGCGACACAGCAAGGAAACAGGAGCAGGGCCCTTGGGCTGGGGGGCCGCCCAGAGGTCTTGGGGCTTCAGGCCCCCTTCAGGTCCAGGCGGGGGGTGGGGGGCAATGGCCAGGGAGGAAGATGGGATCTGGGATCCAGCAACCTCTGAAGGACCACAGAAGTTCCCCATCCTCCATCTAAGAAACTGAAGCACTGGGCTGTTGGCCATCATCTGTGTGATGCTCAGGATTAGGAATGCCCCCCCCCCGCCGTGACTTGAGGGCAGGAGGGCAGTTCTCCTGCACAGCAGCCAGCAGGGCCAGGCCTGGGAGGACTTTGCACAGCAAACCTCCCCTCAGTGCTCTCTCCTTCTTTGGAGGTTTCTCAGCAAAGTTTGGAGGGCCCCCTGCCATGGCTGCTTTAGCTGAGATTCCTGCATGTGTGGATTAAATGAAGACTAGGACCTGGGAGAGAGCCTGAAGCTGCCTCACCTGGAATACTCTGTCCAGTTCTGGGCACCACAATTTAAGAAGGATGTTGACAAGCTGGAAGGTGGGCAGAGGAGGGCGGCTGAGATGATCAAGGGTCTCACAGCCGGAGTGAGTCTGCCTGGTCAATAGAGGCCCAATATGATCTCTCTCAAGGGTCAGGATGGAGCCCAGCCCCCCCCCCTCTCTGCTGCCCTAGGGAGGCCAGAGGGATGCTCGGTCGGAGCGCAATCTTCTTCTTCCACCTGGAGAATTGATCCCATCCTTCACATCAGAGGAGGAAGGAGGCCCCCGGTCTGGCGGTGGCGGCGGCGGCAATTTGGCTAAAGTGGGCAGATCCATCACAGAAAGTGGCAGCAACCGGCCAGCCATCAGGAGAAGAAATCAATGAGGAAATGGAGATTAAACACACACTGGCCTCCTCTGCCCAGCACAGACCCATTCATAAAGGCAGAGCTGAGTAGCAATCATCACCGCAGGAGTTGCTAGAGAAGGGGGAGGGTTTGGGGTTTTTTGCTGTGACTGATGGCCATGCCTTTGGGGGCTCCCAGTAGGCCTCTTTGGCTGCCCACCCCCTTTGCCCCTCCCCAGCCACAAGAACCTAAGAGTGTGGGAATGTTCTGGGGTGCAGGAGAGGATATATTGACTAATTATATCCTTATCCAACTTGTGCTAACAAGTTCCCAAAATATCAGCAGAGTTTATAGACACTCCCCTTTAAGTTCGCAACGGTAACGCTTGCACAGATTCGCTAGAACCTCTATAATAATTACTCTGGTAATTTCCCCTTTGTTCCCTCTTAAAATACAAGACACGACACAGTCTTTATAAAAGTATAAAAGAGTTTACTCACGTTCTGTTCACAATATGATCCCAGAAGGTAGGCAGGCTTAAAAAGGTTACATGCAGTTAGAAACTATCTTATAGCAAGATATTACTGTCCTCTCTTGGCTGGGAGCCAAGAGGGCATGTTGCTCCTTCAGAAGATGAAGATGGCAAAGAGGCAAGAGGCAAGAGGCAAGAGGGAGAGTGGCTGCCTGCCCTGTGCTTTTTATCATTACCTGCACAGGTGAGGCCACACCCACCTCTGGTCACATGCGGAGGAAGTCCGTCCCCAGGAAGTTTACCTGCTTGCTGGACAGACATCCCTCCCCATGCTCTAACATGTACACTCTAGGAATGTTGTCATTGACTGCTCCTGTGTTTACATCCCACATACCCCTTCTCAGGCAATACAACATACACAAAATCTTGAAAAGTCATCCAGAAATATTAAAATATATCTATTCTTTCCCAGTGAGGGAACACTCATGGGTCCACATATGTCAGTGTGCACTATGTCAAGCACTTTGTTGCTTCTTTGTTCTGCACAACGTGGAAATGAAGGTTTTACAGCCTTCTCAGTAATACAGCTTATGCACTTTGCTGGAGCTTTGTTGCTCTGCTTTACCTGCAAACCTCTTACAAGATCTCTTTTCTGTAGATCCAGAATGACGTTGGTGTCTCTATGTCCAAGCCTTCTGTGCCATAGGTCCAGATCTGCTTCATCCTTCTGGCTGGAATGTGCCACTTTTGCAGACTGATTCTCTGAAAGATCAAGCTCATATACACCATTGATTAGCTTTGCTTGAGCAAACACTTTGCCATTTCTAGTCACTTTACATTCTCCATTTCCAAATGTGATCTGGAAACCTTTCTTGTCCAAAGTGGACACGCTGATTAAATTGCAGCTCAGCTCTGGAACATACAAAACTCTAGAGATTGTGTTCTCAATGCATTCATTGTTTATATTGCATTTCAGACTCATGGAACCTGCACCTTTTGCTTTAACAATGTTGCCATCTGCAATTTCAATTTCAGATCCTTCTTCATCATTTATCTCATTAAAATAGTCCTTTTTATATGAAAAATGTGAACTGGCACCTGAATCTAAAATCCATTTATTACGTTTATTCTCACGATTCTGGACAGTTAAATTCCTTTCTTGCAGTAGCCATGTGCATTCACATTTCCCCTTCTTTTCTCCTTTTGGCTGAAAGGGGTGGGGTTTCTTGGCTTTAGGAGCCCTGCAATTCTTTGCAATGTGTCCTTCTTTGTTACAATTGAAACAAATCACTTTCTTAGGCATCTCTTTGGACTTTGTAAATTGCCTAGATGCATAACTACTGTCTTTGCTTCTAGCATTTCTCACTGGAGATTCAGCTCTATCTCTGCATTCTTCTTTTAAATAACCAATCAAGTCTTTAAAAGTCAGACCTTGTCTATGATCCATCAAACTTACAAATGCGCTAAAGCGTGGTCCAAGTGATGATAACAAAAATGCTATCTTTGTATCTTCATCAAAAGCTTTGGGAGTCAAATCAATTCTTTGAATAATCTCAGTAAACTTGTTGATGTGCTCTGTGAATTCCTCTTTTGAATTCATCCTCACTCTGGTTAATTTACACACCAAGTTTCTGAAGCAGTTTATGCTAGATTCTCCATACACGCGCTCAATATCTCTTAAGATTTGAGATGCATCATCTGTACTATTTATTAATGATAGCTGCTCATCACGAAGTCCACTCAAAATTATGTGTCTAGCTTCGCTGTTCATGCGTTTCCAAGCACTTATCTTGGCTAAAGCTTCCTCAGACGATCCCGTAGGTTGAGGGTTTAAAGCTTCCAAAATGTGCTTATAATCTAAACATGCTATCAAGCGCTGCTTCCAGTGTATGAAATTGTGTTCATTCAGCACAGGCATTCCTAGCTTTGCATCACTATCAAAAGCTGCTCTAGCCATCTTAAAATCCAAAAATTTGAAAATTCTTCAAAATTTCAAAATTTCTCAAAATTTTAAAATCAAAATCTCAAAAATCTCAAAATTCAAAACAATTCTTCACTGCCTTGGGTCACTGTGAACTCTGAGGGAAGGGGGGGGTTGCTTAATCCCCACTGCACAATGGAACAAAGGACCATGTGCTTACCAGGAAGTTAACTCAGAAAAATACTACTCAATTCAAAATCACAATCCAATGCAATCCTTCAAAAATACGCAGAAATATGCAATACCTGGGCCCATAACCCTTTGTGGGAATGTTCTGGGGTGCAGGAGAGGATATATTGACTAATTATATCCTTATCCAACTTGTGCTAACAAGTTCCCAAAATATCAGCAGAGTTTATAGACACTCCCCTTTAAGTTCGCAACGGTAACGCTTGCACAGATTCGCTAGAACCTCTATAATTATTACTCTGGTAATTTCCCCTTTGTTCCCTCTTAAAATACAAGACACGACACAGTCTTTATAAAAGTATAAAAGAGTTTACTCACGTTCTGTTCACAATATGATCCCAGAAGGTAGGCAGGCTTAAAAAGGTTACATGCAGTTAGAAACTATCTTATAGCAAGATATTACTGTCCTCTCTTGGCTGGGAGCCAAGAGGGCATGTTGCTCCTTCAGAAGATGAAGATGGCAAAGAGGCAAGAGGCAAGAGGCAAGAGGGAGAGTGGCTGCCTGCCCTGTGCTTTTATCATTACCTGCACAGGTGAGGCCACACCCACCTCTGGTCACATGCGGAGGAAGTCCGTCCCCAGGAAGTTTACCTGCTTGCTGGACAGACATCCCTCCCCATGCTCTAACATGTACACTCTAGGAATGTTGTCATTGACTGCTCCTGTGTTTACATCCCACAAAGAGGACATCCAGTCGTTTAGTCGTGTCCGCCTCTTCATGACCCCATGGACCAGAGCACGCCAGGCATGCCTGTCTTCCACTGCCTCCCTCATATTGGTAGTTTCGAGAACACTGTCCCACCATCTCGTCCTCCGTCGTCCCCTTCTCCTTGCGCCCTCCATCTTTCCCAACATCAGGGTCTTTTCCAGGGAGTCTTCTCTTCTCATGAGGTGGCCAAAGTCTTGGAGCCTCAGCTTCAGGATCTGTCCTTCCAGTGAGCACTCAGGGCTGATTTCCTTCAGAATGGAGAGGTTGGATCTTCTTGCAGTCCATGGGACTCTCAAGAGTCTCCTCCAGCACCATAAAATGCCACTGACAACCTAGGAATCCAGATACAGTGGTCCCTTGGTTCTCAAACGCCTTGATTCTCAAACAACTTAGAACCCAAACACTGCAAACCCAGAAGTAAGTCTTCCGGTTTGCAAACTTTTCCCCGAACATGCTCTGTTTTGAGTGTTATGCTTCTGATTTGAGTGTTATGCTCAGGTCTGTCTGTTTTTGCTATTTATTTTGCATATTTTCCGTTTTTGCAGCTCTTTTGTTTGGTTTGTTCTTGTGACTGTGTGGAACCCAGTTCAGCGGCTGACTGATTGATTGATTGATTGATTGATTGTGTGACTGCAGTACATTGTTTGTTGCTTTCGTTTTATGGATCAATGGTCTCATTAGATAGTCAAATTCATGTTAAATTCCTGTTTCAGGGGTTGTTTTTAAAAGTCTGGAATGGATTGATCCGTTTTGCATTACTTTCCCCTGGAAAAGCGCACCTTGATTTTGGAACGCTTTGGCTTTAGAACAGACTTCCGGAATGCATTATGTTTGAGAACCAAGGTACCACTGTAGACTGTCTCTGGGCCTGGAGGCTCCACAGGAGCATCAGAAGGTGCTGCTGCAACAGGCCAGAGGGGGCCCATGAAACCCAGGCTCCTCTTCTCAATAGTGCCAACCAGATTCCCATCACGGGGAAACCCTCAGGATCCAAGCACAAGAGCCCTCTCACCTCCTGTGGTTTCCAGAAGCTGGTATTAGGAAGCATCTCTGACTGTGGAGGGTTCTGAGGGATCCTTCGCAGCCCTGTGGTTCTTGATTCTGGAGAAAAGGAGGACCTGCTAAAAGATGGTGAGAGCTTTTTCTTTTGTTAAGTCAATACCCCCCCCCCCAGGTCTCTTAAGCATCTCCTTTGCAAATGTGATCTTGGGGCAACGAGGACCTCAATAACCAGAGACTCTTCTGCAGGGGCTCCATGCAGCAGAAGGGACTTATCCTGCAAAGGGTGACCCCGGAGGGGGCAGGTCTTCCTTCCCCCTCCCTGGCTCAAGGAGGTCAAGGAGGAATCTGCAGGAGGAACAGAGAGAAAAACAAGCTGTTCGTTTTTGGACTCCAGCTGCGAGAGGAGGCTCTGGAAGCTGGGCTGCATAAAATTAGTTTCCTAGAACTAGATGCTGCCTGGCCTTGAGAAAGCAGAGAGAGAGAAAAGTTTCTCTCCCTCTCAGCAGAACTCAGGGGCGGAAAGGAGGCTGAATGCTGGGAGGTTCTCAGGACAGATGGAAGAAAGTGTGCAGAGTTGAACTATGGAACTCCCTGCCACAAGGTCCTCTGGGATCAGCTGGGCTGCAGCCACGGCTGGATTTAGGCTTGATGCGGCCCTCAGCTCCTGAAGGTAATGGGGCCCTTTCTATGTCCAGATGTCCTTTGCCAACTACAAATTGTCACTGTTTTTTGTGTTGAATATATGCAATTTATGGACCTCATAGGTATCTCAAGCCATTTGCACATCTTGCCATGCAACCAGTCCATGCAGAATGTAGGCACCCTAGATATAGAAAGGAGCAAACCAGGGATATTTGAGGGAGCAGACAAGCAGGCAGGGGCCATGACTGGCATCCTAGGAGCCGACACAACACAAAACACAGTTGCTGTAGGTAGGGTTTGTTTGATTTGTTTTTTACCTTATATTTTGGAAATGTACGTCTAGTTTTTTTCCCTTTAAATTTTTCGAGGGCCCCCAAGAGAGTGGGGCCCTAAGCTACAGCTTGTTTAGCTTATACATAAATCCAGCACTGCCTGCAGCTCATCTGTCTTAGAAGCATAGAATTTTGGCTCTGGAATCGGAGCCCAGGGTCATCTAGTCCAACCCCCTGAAATGCAGAAATCTCTCCCCACCCCGCAACATAGAGCACAAACCCATGAGATTAACAGTCTCGCACTCTACCCACTGAGCTTTCCAATATCTCTGCTGGATCTTGTCCTGTCTAGAGCTGCTCCATCCTCAGCCTTGGAGCCCAGAGAAGTCGATAGATATAGATCTGCAGTTAGTGGGGTTGCGTTCTTGTCGGGAAGCAGAGACCCCCCCCCCCGGAGGAGTGGGCCTGGGGAAGCCAAGCCCCCCTCCTGCCTTGGACCTTCCAGCCGAAGTGCTGCTACCCAGAGGAATCTTGTAAGTGTTCCCAGAAACCGGCCGTGGGGAGGAGGAGGTGAGAGGCTAGGAATCCATTTCTGCTGCACTTTTGCTCCCGAGGGCAGAAGCTACTGGTGAAAACAAGGGTTGTAGAGTCGGAAGGGGCTACCCAGAGACATCTAGTCTAACCCCTGCAATGAACATAAGCAGAAATAAAGCAGCAATGAGAGGAAACTTTTGACATGTCAAGAACACAGTGCAGGAAACCAAATTTGGGGAGGGGGGTGTATTAATTTTGTCTTAATTTGTGTTGAAATTTGGGAAATCAATAAAAATGATATCTATATATGCAGAGGCTGCTGGATGGGGCCAAAGGGAGACTCTCTAGTCCAGCCTCCTGTCCTGGAAGAGGCCAGATACCCTTAAGACCCTAGGAACCAAGATAGACTGCCTCTGGACCTGGAAGTTCCATAAGGACATCAGAGGAGTCCAGATGCTGGATTGAGCCAATGGCCCACCTGGTCCAGCCTCCTGCTCTCACAGGCTGACCAGGTGCCTCTTTTGGGAAGCAGGATCCGAGCCCGAGAGCAACTCTCCCCTCTTGCAGCTTCCGGCAGCTGGCTTTCCAAAGCGCTTACTGCCTCTGACTATGGCGCCAGGGCCGAGCCGCCCTGCCTAGTAGCCTCCTATAGTCCTCTCCTCCTCCGTGAATAGGTCTGATCCACTTTCTAGAGCCACCTGCTGTAAACAAACATCTGCCCTTGGTTCCCGTATGGGGGACACAAGAGCCCATATAGAGTCCTTTGTAGGTTCTCCATTGGTAGGAGAAAATAACAGAGGCCAACCAGAGAATCTTGAGAAGCAAAGCAGCTAGTAAGCCTGATCTTTATTGATCTGCTGCAACAGGGTCCTCACTCACCACACACAGGAGGAACCCAGAACAATGGTGTGCAAGCCCCCAGACCACCCCCAGATACATCATACCTACATCACAGAAGGGGCAGTCTACAGCAGAAATCTGAGTGCTTTGTTTACCTCCTGTCTGCCAGGTTACCTGTTAATGGTCACTTGATTGGATACCCTGGGGAGCCTGGCCAGTCTTTTGTAATGATAAATGCTTAGTTCCTGAGTCAGGTCACAGGCTCACCCTATTCAAACACAGACATACCCTTAAGACAGGATTTGTGAAGGAAAAGACAACGGGGAGGCTTTTCCATTTTCCTTTGACCTTGCAGAGAAAACATTTGGTCAGTTTGGGAATCCAAAATGGTTTCAGGTCGGTCTTCCTGTGCTGATCTATGTACGTGCTTGCTTGGTACATTGATTATATATCTAAGACCTTGAAATTCTTATCACACACCCAAGTTGGTGGAACATCACCTGGGGCTCCTGAGCCCAAAGCCTCCCATCGGTTGAGGCAGGAGACCCCAGAGATTCCCCCTCCAGCCAGCAAGAGGCTGTCCTTTAAGACCCCCGGATGCCCAGGATGGTTGGCTCTGGCCTGGAGGGGGCAGTCCCTGATGGCTCTGCTTGGCTCCTGAGGTGGTTTCTTGCCCCCACCACCTGCGGCAAAGGAGAGCCAGAGTATGTTGCGCTCCCAGGCAAATTGGTAGAATAATGAGAAAACAATTAAGTTTAATGAAACTGAACAAGCGCTTTCCCCCCTGCAGGAAAGCCCTGGGCATGAAACATGCAGCAGCCAGAGCAAACGCAGGGGTGGACCAGAGTCACAGAATCGTAGAGTTGAACCGGGGGGGCCCTCCAAGTATCATCTAGTCCAACCCCCTGGGGTGCAGGGATCACAACTAAAGCAAAGCTCTGTTTCCAAACCTCCAGGCCTCCCAGTCTTCCTGGTTTCAAGAGGAGGGCAGAGCCAAGGATGTGCCAAGGCCAGGCTGCAGCCCATGCCAATCATCATCATCATCAATAATACTAATAATAAATTTTATTTATACCCCGCCCTCCCCAGCCAAGACCAGGCTCAAGGCAGCTAACAACCGATACAAAAACAAATTGATTGAAATACAACTTTAAAAACAAGATTAAAATACAACATTAAAATGCCCTTTAATGCATTAAAATTTCTTTATTCCAAGGGGGGGGGCGGTATCACTTGCAGCCATTCCCTCCCTCTTCTCCTTTTGAGAACAGAAGATGGAGAAATGACTGAAGGGAGAGGGAGAGACAATCAGACAGCACTCCACCCCCCCCCCATCTGGGGGAAAAACACCCCCCCCATCCTAGGTGAAGAGCACAGCAAGAGTGGGATGTGACTCAGATCGCCATGGCAACGGGGACCAAAGCACCAACAAGGCTGGAGGAGCCTTTCAGCATCTTCCTCATCCCATGAAATTCATTTTCTCTGGTCAAGGCCAGATTCCAGCAGCTGGAAATGTCAGTGCTAAGTGGGCGGTTGTTGTGCGGGGAAGAGAGATGCCCAGGAAGAAGACCCCCCTGGGAACACCCTGGTCCCCTCTGGCCAAAGTGAGAGGGTGGGCTTTCTTCACATGCTTGTGGGGTTGGCGGCTGCAATGCACCCTTTCTCAGGACCCCCACCCCAAAGAAGGATGCCTGTGGGGCAGGGGCTGAGCTGCTGCAGCCATATCCCAGTTGCTACCCAGGAACTCGTCTCATCTGCTTTTAAAGCCGCCCTGTGGGAGGGAGTTCCACAGTTTAACTCAAAGAGCGCTTGGACCTCTGACCAGCAACAAGAGGACATCATCACCTCTGAGCAAATGGAACAGCTGCCAAGAGGACACCTGGGCTTCGGGGTCAAGGACCACCTGCACCAATATAGGATGGGGGACACCTGGCTTACTGGCAGTACATTTTAAAAGGATCTTGGGGTTTTGGTGGACCACAAGCTTCACACGAGTCAACAGTGTGAGGCAGCAGCAAAAAAAGCGAATCTTATTCTAGGCTGCGTCAACGGAAGTCTAGTGTCCTGATCAAGGGAAGTCATAAAGGTAAAGGGACCCCTGACCATGAGGTCCAGTCGTGGCTGACTCTGGGGTTGCGGCACTCATCTCGCTGTATCGGCCGAGGGAGCCGGTGTACAGCTTCTGGGTCATGTGGCCAGCAGGACTAAGCCACTTCTGGCGAACCAGAGCAGCGCATGGAAATGCCGTTTACCTTCCTGCCGGAGTGGTACCTATTGATCTACTTGCACTTTGACGTGTTTTTGAACTGCTAGGTTGGCAGGAGCAGGGACCGAGCAACGGGAGCTCACCCCTTCGTGGGGATTCGAACCGCTGACCTTCTGATCGGCAAGTCCTAGGCTCTGTGGTTTAACCCACAGCGCCACCCGCATCCCTAAAGGAAGTCATAGTTCCACTCTATTCTGCCTTAGTCAGACCATACCTGGAATACTGTGTCCAGTTCTGGGCACCACAATTTAAGGAGGATGTTGACTTTATAATGCCTTGCACAGCATTTTTCTGGGTCCCTCCTCCTTTCCTGAGAGTGAGGGGAGCACCCTGTTGCAGCAGATCAATAAAGACCAAGCTTACGAGCTGCTTTGCTTCTCAATATTCTCTGGTTGGCCTCTGTTATTTTCTCCTACCAATAGGGAACCTATGTAAGGACTCTAGATGGGCTCTTGGATACCCCCTAAGGGAAAAGGACAATTTTTGTTTACAACACCCCCAAACTTTTATTAGCTGTGAATCCCCCGTGCTACACCCCTACACTCTAAGGCAGGCACCTCCAAACATGGCCCTCCAGATGTTTTGGGACTACAATTCCCATCATCCCTGACCACTGGTCCTGTTAGCTAGGGATGAAGGGAGTTGTAGTCCCAAGACATCTGGAAGGCCAAGTTTGGGGGTGCCTGCTCTACGGTAAAGGACCCCTGGACGGTTAAGTTGTTCATGGAGAAATCTGAGGGCTCCCTTGGACAAAAAGCAAAGAGACCAACCAGGACAATTGCGGCAAAACAGCAGCCTGTAGGCTTGGTCTTGATTGAAGACTGTCGCGACAGGACTCCCACTCACTGCAAGATGAAGCAAGATGGAAGCCACGTCCAAAAGGGAACCCAAACTTTTATTAGCCGCTAATCCCCCATGCTACACCCCAAGACTACATCATAACTACATCACGACTACATCATTGACACATCACAAAGAGGAGGGGTTCAGGGAGGAGTTGTGGTAGTAACCTGAGGGTCTTGTCACCTCTCTGGTTCCTCCTTTCCCCCTCCCCATGATTACATTCCTGAGGACAAAAGGGAGTTCACAGTTTCCTGCCCCCAGAGGGAAGGGCTGGTCGCTGTCCTTTGTTTCAGTCTGTACTGAATCCACTTCCATAGGCAGGTCCTTTGTGAGTGTGATGGTCTTCTGTCCAGGACCATCAAGGTTGGCATGCCAACTGGGTAGGGCTCGCTGTGGGCTTGTGGGATTCTGGCTGCCTTGTGTCAAGTCTCCCCCCTTTGATAGTCCTTCCTTCATGGTGTAAAATAAAAGTGGAACGGTACAGATCCGATGTATGGCTGATTTGTGTGAGTGTGTGTGTGTCGTGTTTGTACAAACTGAATGGTTGGGGGGGTTCCTGCAACAGTTGGGACCCCCCCCCAGGGCAAGAAGCCCCACTGCAAATGGGTAGCCGTGTTGGTCTGCCATAGTCAAAACAAAACAAATTCCTTCCAGTAGCACCTTAAAGACCAACTAAGTCAGTTCTTGGTATGAGCTTTCGTGTGCATGCACACTTCTTCAGATAATCTCTGTATACCAACATCCCACACAACGATGGTTTACAAGCTATAAGGAACACCATTTCAGATAAAACCACAGCGGACTTTGCCACCAAACTCTGCCAATTTGTCCTTACCCACAACAACTTCAAATTCGGTGATGACCTGTTCCTTCAGATCAGCGGCACAGCAATGGGCACCCGCATGGCCCCACAGTATGCCAACATCTTCATGGCAGATTTAGAACAACGTTTCCTAAACTCCTACCCACTCAAACCTCTCTTGTACCTGCGATACATTGACGATATTTTTATCATCTGGACACATGGTCAACAGACCCTGGACACCTTCCACCAGAAATTCAATGATTTTCACCCCACAATCAACCTAACAATGAATCAATCTATGCAAGAAATACATTTTTTGGACACTACTATAAAAATACAGGATGGGCACATAGACACCACCTTATACCGTAAACCAACTGACCGACAAACATATCTACATGCCTCTAGCTACCATCCCAAACATACCAAACAGTCCATTGTATATAGCCAGGCACTACGTTACAGCCGCATCTGTTCCAATTCTACAGACAGAGACTCTCACCTAAGAGATCTACAGCAAACCTTTTTAGAACTAAAATACCCAACAGATGAAGTTAGACAACAGATCAACAGAGCCAGACTGATACCCAGAGAGAACTTGCTGCAAGACAGACCCAAAAAAGAAAATAACAGAACACCTCTAGTCATCACATACAGCTCCCAAGTTAAAACAGTACAACGCATCATCAGAGATCTGCAACCTCTCCTGGACAATGACAGTTCTCTTTCTCAAGCTCTGGGAGGAAGACCTTTCATTGCCTACAGACAGCCACCCAGTCTTAAACAACTCCTAACCCACAATAATACTACAACCAGACCTAACACGGACACTGGCACCAGAGCCTGCAATAAACCCAGATGCCAACTTTGCTGCCACATACACCCGGACAACACCATTACTGGCCCCAACAACATCACACATACCATCTCGGGACTATTTAATTGCTCATCGTCTAACATTGTGTATGCCATAAAATGCCAACAGTGTCCTTCAGCTCTCTATATTGGACAAACAGGCCAGACCTTACGCCAAAGAATAAACGGACATAAATCGGACATCAGGAATCACAAGACAGAGAAACCAGTAGGAGAACATTTCAATCTCCCAGGACATTCTATACAAGATCTCAAAGTAGCTGTTTTACTACAAAGGAATTTCAGAAATAGACTGGAAAGAGAAGCTGCTGAATTACAACTTATCACCAAACTCAAAACCATGGAGAAACCTGGTCTGAACAAAGACCTTGGATTCTTATCTCATTATACATGACAAAGCCATTTTTCACCTTTTCACCCCTTGCTTTTTCCTGTAAGACCTATTGCAGTCGTTAAGAGTCGTCAACAGGCTCATCACAGCTATCTGCCAATCACCCATTCCCACCACCCTTCTGAGTAATACCCCTCCCCACCTTCTCACTATATAGAAGGGTCTGGAAACTTCTGTTTCAGTGTATCTGAAGAAGTGTGCATGCACACGAAAGCTCATACCAAGAACTGACTTAGTTGGTCTTTAAGGTGCTACTGGAAGGAATTTGTTTTGTTTTCACTGCAAATGGGTTAGGCTACCCCACTTTCCCTTTTGCCCACCCCAGGGAGCAGGAGGAGGAGGAAGAGGGAGAAGCCTGTTGTCCAGGAGGAAAAGGAGGAGAGTCAGGATCCAGCCCATGTCTCAAGCGGGGCCCTCCTCATCCTGCCACCCCCACCCCACCCCTGGCCAAAGCTCCAGTAAATTGTGGAGATTCAACCTCCATGAGAGAGCGAGAGCAGGAAGACCTCCTATACATATACATATATCTATATATACGCACGCACAAACTCTTTATTGATCTAATAATGCCTGCCAGAAAGGTTTAGCTTTGGCTTGGCTGTTCTGCTGCTGCTTTTACAGACTCTCCTCGGCTCTCTTTCAAGGTCCTGAGCAATAAACTTTAAGAAGGTTCAGGGATGCTTTTGCAACCTCCCAGGCTCCCGTTTCGCTTCCTCCCTCTGTGTCATAGAATCAGAGAACTTTAGAGTTGGAAGGAGGGCCCTAGGGGTCATCCAGTCCAACCCCTGTGAGGGAGGGGGCCCTGATCTCCTTGTCCCAGGAAGTGCCAGCCTCCATTGGCCCCATGTGCCAGGGAGAGAAGCTGCAGGAGGCCGGGTGGTGGCTGGTGTTGAAGGAGAAGAGTTTGGATTTGATATCCTGCTTTATCACTGAGACCTGAAGGAGTCTCACAGCGGCTCACATTCTCCTTTCCCTTCCTCCCCCACAACAAACACTCTGTGAGGTGAGTGGGGCTGAGAGACTTCAGAGAAGTGTGACTGGCCCAAGGTCACCCAGCAGCTGCATGAACAGGGAAGCGAACCTGGTTCACCAGATTACGACTCTACTGCTCTTAACCACTACACCACACTACACAAAAGCATGCTGGGACCATTTTCCCCTCTTGCCTCCCCTAGGACTTTGGGGTGACCGCCTCAAAGTGATATTGTGGGGTTGGAAAAGGGCGACCAGAATTATTGGGGGGTGGAGATAAAGAAAGTTTGCAGCATTTGGGGTTTTAGTTTGGAGAAAAGGCAAGGAAGAGGAAGAGATCGAAGTTTGTAAAATGATAACTGGCCTGGAGGAAGCGGAGTGAGAAAAGTTTTCCTCCCTCTCTCATAACACTGAGGCTACGAAACAGACAAGGACAACAGACAATGTCAGAAGGTTGAAGGCAGTTGAAAGTTCTTCTTCACTCAGCACAGAGTTAAACTGTGGAACTCCCTCCCCCAGGAGGCATCGATGGCCACCAACTTGGGTGTGTGGGATGTAACATAAGCAGGCAAGTACAACACTTCCTGTTTGCCCAGAGTGGTCACACGGGGGGGGGGGGTGTTACTCCAGGCAGGAGGACTTCCTGTCACACCTGGTCTGCAGCATCCTCCACCTGCGTGTGAGACCAGGTAGGTGGGTGTGACCATGGGAGACCCCATAAAAGGGCTGGTCACGCAGCCATCTTCCCTTCTCTTTTGTTGCTTTTTTCTGATACTGATGTCTTTTGCTGTCTGCTGGCTCTCAGCCAGCAGCACATGGGCTCATCCCCATATGGGGTGAACTCACTCTCTCTTCTGTAACTACAAGCTAAAATCTGCCTTTAAGGAACCTACTGTGAACTGAATGTAAGTAAACTTCTTGTTATTCTTAATAGAAGACTGTTGTGTCTTTATTATTTTAAAGAGGGATTGAAGGGGAAATTACCAGGAATAATCCAATCTGGACAAGCCAGACTGGATTGCTTAACTAAAGAGATTCGAACGAATCTACCAACAAGCTCCCTGCAATATGCAGGGGAATGTCACCCTGTTGCTGACTCACAAGCATGAGTGAGGAAGGATAAATATTTACTCAATATATCCTCTCCTGGGGACGTGGGTGGCGCTGTGGGTAAAACCTCAGTGCCTAGGACTTGCCGATCGCATGGTTGGCAGTTCGAATCCCCGCGGCGGGGTGAGCTCCCGTTGCTCGGTCCCAGTGCCTGCCAACCTAGCAGTTTGAAAGCACCCCTAAGTGCAAGTAGATAAATAGGGACCGCTTACTAGCAGGAAGGTAAACGGCGTTTCCGTGTGCTGCGCTGGCTCACCAGATGCAGTGTGATGGCCTGGGAATCCGATTCAGAGGCTGAACTGGAGGAATCCCAGCCTGCACAGGAGTCTCTGCCTCCAGGGCCGGCTGAGCTGGGGCAGGGCCTTGATTCTGAAGCGCCTGCACCTGTATCGGATCCTCAGGAGCAGGCACCAGGTGAATCCACTCTGGCTCCAGAGGTGGTTGAGGACTCAGTGCCTACAGGTGAGTCTCCCCCTGGGCCCAGTAACCCTTCAGCCTCTCCTGAACTGCAGAGGCTCAGGGCAGAGAGGCGAAGGGAACTGGTTTCTCCCAGGAGGAGTGCTCGCCTTAAGGCCAGGAGAGGCGGGTCTCCTGGGGGCCGGGACCGCCCCTGGCCTCAGAGAAGATACAGGCCAGTCGGCCCGGTCCCAGGTTGCGGGAGCAACGTCAATGAAGAGCTGTTTCGGCCAGCATCCAGTCCTGTTCCCCCAGAGTTCCTGTCCTTGCCCGGCTCCTCGCTGTGGACCCCGCTTCGCCCATGGAGGACTGTCTGCCGACCCTCAACTCAGGTCCTGGACCTCGCCCCACAGTAACCTCCCCCCTGGACCAGCACATGCAGCTTGTCACACTGGCCACGTGACCCGGAAGTGTCTCCGGACAGCGCTGGCCCCTGGCCTCTTAAGCGAGATGGGCGCGCAACCCCAGAGTCGGACACGACTGGCCCGTACGGGCAGGGGTACCTTTACCTTTACCTTTATATTCTCTCCTACTGTCCACAACATTCCCACAGACACGGGTGGCACTGTGGTCTAAATCATTGAGCCTTGGGCTTGCTGATCAGAAGGTCAGTGGTTTGAATCCCCGCAATGACGGGGTGAGCTCCCGTTGTTCGGTCCCTGCTCCTGCCAACCTAGCAGTTCGAAAGTACGCCAAAGTGCAAATAGATAAATAGGTACCGCTCTGGCGGGAAGGTAAACGGCGTTTCCGTGCGCTGCTCTGGTTCGCCAGAAGCAGCTTAGTCCTGCTGGCCACATGACCCGGAAGCTGGACGCCGGCTCCCTCGGCCAGTAAAGCGAGATGAGCGCTGCAACCCCAGAGTCTGTCACCACTGGCCCTAATGGTCAGGGGTCCCTTTACCTTTACTGTCCACAACATTCCCACAGGGTGGCTTCAAATGAGGCAAAGACAAATTTGTGGAGGGGCAGAAGACCATTGCAGGCTGCTAGCTAGTTCAGGGGCAGAAATGTTTCTGAATGTCTTTTGCTGGAAACCTCAGGAGGGCAGTGTTTCTCTTGTGCTTGCGGGTTTCCCTTTGAGGCACCTGAGTGCCCCCCCCCCGGGGGGGGAAGGATGCTAGACTAGATGGGCCATTGGCAAGATCTAGCAGGTTACTTACTACCTACGTTCAGAAAGTAAAATACCCAGATGTGCCTCTCTGGTAACAGCAGAGCCGACGTGAGCCGACAGGATGGTGGCCGCCAAGAAGATGATAAAGTCCCTCGAGTCCATAAACTCTGGACTTCAGCTGGTTATGAAAAGAGGTAAATATGTATTGGGATACAAGCAGACTCTGAAAATGATCCAACAGGGCAAAGGCAAGTTGGTCATCCTAGCCAACAACTGCCCAGCTCTAAGGAAACCAGAAACTGAATACTATGGTGTGTTGGGCAAAACTGGCGTGCGCCACTACAATATTGAATTGGGTACAGCTTGTGGAAAGTACTACAGAGTGTGGACACCCGCCCTCATTGACCCAGGTGATTCTGACATCATTAGAAGCAGGCCAGAGCAAACCAGTGAGAAGTAGCTATTGCTGAACTTTACATTTTGTGTAATAAAACTGGTTACAAATCTAAAGGGAAAAAAAGAAAGCAAAATACCCACTGAGCAGCTGGGAAATGTCCCAGGCTTATTTTTACTTCCACAAAATCCAAGTGAGAAGTCAGGTTGCGCTTGGGGTCTCCTCCCTCTGAGATGCATCTGGAGAACACGCCTGCCGCCTTTTATCTGGGGGGGGGGGCCTCCCCAGTTGGGGGCACCGCCAGTTGCAAGCTTCCCACCAACGCCCACCGGGCCCCTCGGGTGACCTTCGACGAGCCACCGGGTGCGGGCAGGGAAGGTGCGCCCAGAGGCCCCCCCCCCCGCAGCAGCAGCGGGGGGGGGCGTTCAGGAGCTGGTACATCTTCTAAGTCAATAAATAAAGATAATCCTTAAATGCCCATTTAGCTCCACTTCCCGGCAGAACCTCAATTGAATTTAAAATAAGCCTCCGGCGAGCAAATGCGCCGCTTGACAAGGACCTTCAGGGAGGCTCCGAGAGGCTCCTAACCCCGCTGGCAAATGCGCCCAGATTTGCAAATCGAGCAGAAAGCGAGCCTTTTATCCAGCGCCATCTGCTCAGAGCGGCATCGCGGAAGACACAGCCTGCCTCCCGGAGATAGGAGGGAGAGCGGGAAACATGGAGAAGGGGCTTCGGAGAGTCTTTTCCACCACCACCCCCCCACACCTTCCCAGCAAGCAGAGAGATGGAGAATGCAGCACTCCAAAGGAGGCAAGAACATGAGCAGAACCAAAGGAGGCCCATCTCATCCATCCTCCTCTTCTTATGGTGAAACAAGCAGAAGAGAAGCCCACAAGCAGGATTCGAACAGGATGGATGGCGGCCAACAGATTGAGGTTGAATCCCGACAAGACAGAAATACAGGGGGCGGGCTGGTGTGGAGGACTCCCTGGACTTGAATGGGGCAACTGTGCCCCTGAAGGACCAGTTGCGCAGCCTGGGAGTCATTTTGGACTCACAGCTGTCCATGGAGGAGCAGGTCAATTCTGTGTCCAGGGCAGCTGTCTGCCAGCTCCATCTGGTACGCAGGATGAGACACCGGTCTTGAAAGACCTACACTGGCTCCCAGTACGTTTCTGAGCACAATTCAAAGTGTTGGTCCTGACCTTTAAAGCCCTAAATGGCCTCAGCCCAGTATACCTGAAGGAGCTTCTCCAACCCATCATCCCATCACCCCATCATCATTACAAGCCTGGTAGATGAAGGGAACGCAGTGGATGTAGCCTACCTTGATTTCAGCAAGGCATTTGACAAGGTGCCCCATGATATTCTTGTAAAGAAGCTGGTAAAATGCGGACTTGACTATGCTACCACTCAGTGGATTTGTAACTGGCTGACTGACCGAACCCAAAGGGTGCTCATCAATGGTTCCTCTTCATCCTGGAGAAGAGTGACTAGTGGGGTGCCACAGGGTTCTGTCTTGGGCCCGGTCTTATTCAACATCTTTATCAACGACTTGGATGATGGACTCAAGGGCATCCTGATCAAATTTGCAGATGACACCAAACTGGGCGGGGTGGCTAACACCCCAGAGGACAGGATCACACTTCAAAACGACCTTGACAGATTAGAGAACTGGGCCAAAACAAACAAGATGAGTTTTAATAGGGAGAAATATAAAGTATTGCACTTGGGCAAAAAAAATGGGAGGCACAAATACAAGATGGGTGACACCTGGCTTGAGAGCAGTACATGTGAAAAGGATCTAGGAGTCTTGGTTGACCACAAACTTGACATGAGCCAACAGTGTGACGCGGCAGCTAAAAAAGCCAATGCAATTCTGGGCTGCATCAATAGGAGTATAGCATCTAGATCAAGGGAAGTAAGAGTGCCACTGTATTCTGCTCTGGTCAGACCTCACCTGGAGTACTGTGTCCAGTTCTGGGCACCACAGTTCAAGAAGGACACTGACAAACTGGAACGTGTCCAGAGGAGGGCAACCAAAATGGTCAAAGGCCTGGAAACGATGCCTTATGAGGAACGGCTAAGGGAGCTGGGCATGTTTAGCCTGGAGAAGAGGAGGTTAAGGGGTGATATGATAGCCATGTTCAAATATATAAAAGGATGTCACATAGAGGAGGGAGAAAGGTTGTTTTCTGCTGCTCCAGAGAAGCGGACACGGAGCAATGGTTCCAAACTACAAGAAAGAAGATTCCACCTAAACATTAGGAAGAACTTCCTGACAGTAAGAGCTGTTTGACAGTGGAATTTGCTGCCAAGGAGTGTGGTGGAGTCTCCTTCTTTGGAGGTCTTTAAGCAGAGGCTTGACAACCATATGTCAGGAGTGCTCTGATGGTGTTTCCTGCTTGGCAGGGGGTTGGACTCGATGGCCCTTGGGGTCTCTTCCAACTCTATGATTCTATGATTCTATGATCCAGCCTGGACACTGAGGTCCAGCGCCAAGGGCCTTCTGGCGGTTCCCTCCCTGTGAGAAGCAAAGCTACAGGGAACCAGGCAAAGGGCCTTCTTGGTGGTGGCGCCCACCCTATGGAATGCCCTCCCCTCAGATGTCAAAGAGAAAAACAACTACCAGACTTTTAGAAGACATCTGAAGGCAGCCCTGTTTAGAGAAGCTTTTAATCTTGGACTATTGTATTTTTATTTTTATTTTATTTATTTATTTATTATTATTATTATTATTATTATTATTATTATTATTATTTGAGCACAAGAGCAACATTCTCCCCTCCTTTGGCTTCCAGCAACTGGGGGGCAGAAGCCTTCATAACATAAGACTAGCCTAGTGGGAAAACAACCCTAAAAGCCAGAAGAATCCAGATAGACTTCCTCTGGACCTGGAGGTTCCATCAGGAGTTCCCAAGCAGGGCTGATTTCCATGCTGAATTCAAAATCCTCCTCAAGGGCAGTCATCTCCCCTTCAGACGTGCCAGCAGGGGGGCAGGCGAGCCAGGCCCCCACCTCCTGCCTGCCCCCTGTGATGCCCAGAGGGGGGTGAGGCAGACCCCCAGAGGCAGGACATGGGCCTTGCCCAGTTCCCATCACCTCCACGGGGGAATAGGTGAAGTGCAGAAGAAGGAAGGGAGGAGGGGGCCCTGGAAATCCTGGTCCCTGCCTTGCAGGTCTTTTCCCACCTGGCCTGAGAGGGCAGGGCCCGGACTGACTCCAACTACAAAAAAAGAACAGCCCTGAGGCTGCTGAACAGACTCTTGGGTTGGGGGGGGGTACTGTTTGGAGAGGGGGTCATTGTTGCTGCTGTTATTGCTGTTGGCTTTCTGTGGCTTTGTTTTTCATTTTGTTGTACAGTAATTTACGTATGTGGCAATTGTTCAGTTTGATTTTGTATCCTTAAAAGCTTTATTTATTCTTTATGAATGACAACCTATGTTACGTTGCAGATACGCTTTCTTTTCATGTTGTAAGGCAGCCTCAGCATGGTTTGAACCATGGAAATGCAGAATGCAAAGAAGGAGGAGAGGGAGGGAGGGAGGGAGGGAGGGAGGGAGGGAAGGGAAGAAGGAAGGGAAGGGAAGGGAAGGGAAGGGAAGGGAAGGGAAGGGAAGGGAAGGGAAGGGAAGGGAAGAAAGGAAGGAAGGAAGGAAGGAAGGAAGGAAGGAAGGAAGGAAGGAAGGAAAGAAAGAAGGAAGGGTGTTTTTCTCCTGCACTCCTGCAGTGTCTCCCAAGACAGAATGAGGGTAGGACTCGAACCCATGGCTTCAAGTTACAAGAAAGGAGATTCCGACTAAACATCAGGAGGAGCTTTCTGACAGTCAGAGCTGTTCGACTGTGGGATGGAAGGCGGTGGCCTCTCCTTCCTTGGAGGTTTCTAAGCAGATGCTGGATGGTGATCTGTCATGGATGCTTTAGCTGTGGTTCCTGCTTTGCTGGGGGGTTAGACTAGATGACCCTTGGTGTCCTTTCCAGCTCTGCAGTTGTATGATTCTACCTTTCTACCATGTTTTCTTCAGAGTCTCCTCCTGATTCCAGAACTGGCCCTGTCACAGGCTCCACAGAACACCTGCTCCGCCTTTGGAGTGGTGGCACCTGCACTCTGGAACTCCCTGCCACTTGACACCAGGCCTTCCCTGTACTTTTTTCCACACGTGCTAAGAACATTTTTTCCTACCCAGACACGGACGGTGCCAGTGTACGTTTTAATCTCTTTTCATTTCTTTGCTGACTTTATTTCTGAGTGTTTTAAAGAGCTGTGTTTACCGATTATTTCATTGTTTCCTCCTCCTTGTGGACTGCTGCGCAGCTGTTGTATTTTACAATCGAGCCGTGTCTAAATTTCATGGAATAAAACCAAACAAGCCCAGAGTCTCCTGCTGCACTTTCCAAGTTCGCCAGAGGACGGTTTCTCCAGACATCTCTTTTTCAGAGCGTCATCTGAAGAGATGGCAAAGAGACTGGCCATCACTGCCTTGCCCGACATTTGCCTCCTCTGGAGTAAAGCCATGGCAGCCAGCTGCCTGCCAGCTGCCCCTTCCCCTCTGAACTGCATTTAAGCCAGGCTCCTCCAGGACAAGACCAGCGCCAGATTGTCACTTAACTCTGCTTTGCATTCATCTACTTAAGCCTAGATGGTTCCTTTCTTGCTGTGTTTTGTAATATAGAATTTATTCCATGTTTGCCTTTGCTGTCATTTGAGTTTACCGACATGCTCCGTGTTTTGTCTCTTTGAATTTCCAAAGCTCTGTGTTTCGATGTTTTGAACGTTTGCTGGAATCAACTGAGGGTGCAGCTCCCGCTCAGAAAGCAGCATCTAAGCAAACTCAGTCCGTCTGTCTGTCAATCAATCAATCAATCATCTTTGCTGATGCCCCAGAGGTCTGGAGGGAGAAGGGAATGGAGGGGGTGTCCCTTCCCTTCCCTCCCCCTCCCCTTTTATGAAGATCACCCACTCTGAGACCCCACAGCTAATTCTCCCCTGGCCTCCTCACTGGCCCAAGCAGGACTCTCGTTTTACATACCCGTGGAAAAGAGGACGTGTCCTTGGAAAAGAGGACATATGGCAACCCAGGCACCACCAAAACTTCTCCCAGCACTAGGCACGAGAAAATAAGCAGAGCCTGTTGTTGAATCCTTGCCCTGTTGTGAGTCGAGGACCTGCCACCCGCCTAGGAGTATAATAAGACACAAAGACACATTATTTTAGGTTAATGGGCAAAATTAGGCCACAACTTTTATTGGTTACAGCATGTGAGTAGTATTGGCTTAGGCATTGGATGAAACAGCAATACAAGACTCCACGGGAGTCATATCAGAGTTAACAACCAATGGGAGGAGCTTGTTGATGCAAATATAACTGGAAGCAACCCCGTGACGTCACCGGGGGGTCGTGCCATGGCCCCATTGGACAGGATCCACGACGACCGGATTCCTTTAACTGAATACCCCAAAGAGGAGGGGTAGATGATGGCCCATACCCAGTCCATACACAGCACACATATTCCAATGCCTAACTGCCAATGCCAGAAAGTTGTGACGAATTGCTACGAGGTAGGTGAAAAAACCAAAAAAGTCCTGCCAGGCCCCTTGGGCAACCAAGGCAACCAACCGGAGTCCATAGCAAGGTCAATACACAAAAGAAGCTGACCTAAGAGAGAGGGAGGGAGGGAGGGAGGGAGGGAGATCTGAGGAAAGCAGGAACAGACTGAGGGCAGAACAGAATTGAAGAAAATGTTCCATCTAACATTTGTCAAAAAACCTGAAGCATTTCTGTTAGGGATTGTAGGAAAAGGCATGCAAAAGAAGTGGAAAAATATATTCATGTATGGACTACGCAGAACTGGCAAAATTGACACGTAAACTACAGGACAAGGATAACTGTGACTTTAAGACTTCCGGGTTAGCGCTTCTGGCAATGGCGGAATTCCTCTGATCGGGAGGAATTTACTCCGTGGAAACAGGGTCTGGCCGCCACGGCGAAGGCGGTGACCCACTAAAAATCACAGGCGGGAGAAGCCTGTGAACCTGGGATTCGGCTGGCACCTTTTGCGCCTCCCCTACTCGCGGGGAGACCCGGTTTCGGGGATCCGGAGTGACGTGGGGTGAGCGGCGCGGTGCTTCGAATTGATTGCTTCTTTCACGGAGTGAAGCCGCATTGCTGTTGCCGGAGAGCGCTGACTTTTTCCTGTGGACAATTCGATTTTAAACAACTACCCGTGAGTAGAACGGAAAATTGGATCTATAAATGTCTTAATTTGGCACCAAAACAGGAAGGTTTTAAACAGGAAGTCCGCCTTCCCCTTTTGTAAATAGATTGAAGCAAAGACTAAGGTCTTGGAAGCTAAGGTCTTGGAAAGTCTTCTGCAAAGGATTAAACTTCCATCGATTAAAACTATTAAACCCCCCTTGGAAGCAGGAGAAGAGGGGGAAAATTTTGGATCGCGCAAGCCTGCAGGAGAGAGTGTTGAAAATTAAATCACCACTGCTCCGAACCTGGAAAGGGGCTGCCAGTAAGATTGATGTTTTGAAGTTCATTGGCTGTGAATAGAACATATCTTGACAGTTAGCTAAATAAGAGAAATATATTGTTTCCATTGTCCTCTTCTGTGTTTAAAAAGGAGGAAAAGTAACTGAAAATTGAAACTATATTTACTGTTTGAACTGTGCTTAAAAGGATTGACACAAATAGAAACTGTTTCCCTCTAGAGGGAGCCTCTGAAACTGTTATAAGAGCTGAGCTGGGGGAACCAGCTGCAAGATAAGAGACTGTGAGAATCAGGGATTGACCTTGGACTATTTGAGAATGTCGACAGAAGAAGCTTTAGTGATTGCATTATGCAAGATAAGTCACTCGTTGGAACAACTCCACAAGAAGACAGATGTCATGACTACTAAAATTGATAACTTGGGACAAAAAGTGACTAACTTGGGACAAAAAGTGACTGGTTTGGGACAAAAAGTGAACATCAATACAGAAATTATTCAGGATCTGATACAGGAATCTACTTTGACAGGGCAAATTGTCGAGAAGGCGAAGGAGAAAGTTGCTGTTGTTGAACCTAAAGTAATACAAGTGGGAGTCCCAGCCTTACAGAGGCAAATTGAGGACTATAAGTTGAGGCCTTTTATGATTGAATTTATAAAAAGTCAGATTTTGAGGATCGGAGCCCTGCCTGGACTGGAGAAGGAAAGTTGGATAGATCCCTTAATGCAGGGATTTACTGACTTTTGGGATTTGGACTTGGGTCGTGAGGAGATTGGAGCTGTGGGGGCCTTTGGATTTGGAGGAATTTTGAAACATGTCCTGAAATACCTTATGGATTTTAGTTTTAACTACGGAGATTTGGTTGACCTGTCGAGAAGGAATAAAAGCATTGCTAGGTTGGAGCTTCCCCGAGATCTGCTCTTCAGTATCAAAGGAAGGAAAATAAGAACAAGATCAGTAGAAGACAAAGTAAAGTGCATGTATAAATATGAAGAAGACCTGAAGAAGGGACTTGGAAAAGAGTTAAGAGCCTCGGACAGAAGATCACCAGGTTGATGGACTATTTGGAATTGACGAATGACTGGCAGTATCTGAGACCAGGGAGAAGAGATGGTGGAAGAAGATTGGAAAAAGTTTAAAGTTTATTTTCAGAAATAGAAATATTGTAAAATTACTGAGTGTTAGAAAAATGTTGGAATGAAATCTTATGGCTTTAGTAGGAATGTTATAAGGAGTTAAGCATAAATAAGCATTATAGTATTAATGGAAAATAAGGGTAAAAATAAGTTAAGATATTTATATGACAGAAAATAGAGAAAGATGGAAAGGAATTGCTGAAACAATTAATAGAAGTGGAATACAAAAAGGGAGGTGAGAGGAGGTCGATGAAACAAGGGTATGAAAGATAGACTACTGAAATGGTATGATGTATGTTTTTAAATTGTTTTTGTTTTGTTTTGTTTTGTTTTGTTTAGGTTAATGTTGTGTTTTGTATTGTTTATATATTGTATTGTATTGTTTTTTCCCTTTCTTGTTGTTTTTTGTGTGTCTTTTTTCTTCTCTTTCCTTTTTGTAAGTTTTAAAAGTAATAAATATATATATATATATTTTAAAGGATAACTGTGACTTTAAAGAGGAATGGGAACCTTTTACAAAGTACCTAAATATGCAACCAAGTGAATTTGACTCCTTGGCAGGCTTTGAATAAACACTCACAAACTTTTTATTGATAATAACCAGTTAGATAAAGTAAGGACTTATACAATTCTGTAACATGCAGAGAATAGAGAAACCAGAGATTGGAACTGAGGGAAGTCAGGGGGTGGGGGGGAGGGGGGTTGTTTTATGGGAGGGAGGGGGGAAATGGGGGGAAGAATTAAGGATCAGATGTTTTAAGATTCTACGTTTTGTTGAATTACCTAATAAAAAAGAAAGAAAAGAAAAGTGGAAGGGAGGTCGGCCTGGCCTTGGCAGCGCCTCCGAAGCCCCTGGCATCTCGCAGACAAACAAGCCGGTTCCTCGTTTGCACGGCTTGGCAGGCGCGGCGGGGGAAGGAAGAGCCGTCCGTGCTCTCGGCAAACACCTCCCTGCGCGCTGCCAGCGTGGAAACTCATTAGATGAAGCTTTAATATCAGATCCATCCATGCAAGCCAAGGCCTGATTGGCAGGAGGGCTTTGCGAGACGTGCCAGGCAAGGCTCTCCCCCAGAACAAGGCAGGCTGCTCCGCCCTCATTGGGATGCAGAGGCAGCTGCCGGCTGTCAGGCGGAGGAGGAAAACGGGGGGGGGGTGCGGGGGGGGAGGAGGGACCTGCGGAGAGAGGGGCCAGAGGCAGGCGGGCAGAGAGGCCTCTTCCAAAGGGAGGACCGGCCCCTCCAGCCAAAGCCCAGCCTGCCTCTTCGGAAGCCGGCAGTCCAGATTATCTCCATCACAAAAATGGGGGGGATCTGCAAAATCCATCCCTTGAATTGTGGCATAAAAACGTACACAACACGGCAGTTGCTGAGAAAATAACTCCTAATCTCCACATCCTAAAAGGAAAAGAACCCAGGGAATGTTTTCACACAATGTGGCAGGACTTGAACGTTTTGCGTCTCAACCAGCAAACTGCAGGACTCCGGTGAAGGAAAGAAGAGAGACGATCAGACTTCCTGAGGAGGAGAGCGCTGTAAACATCTAGATGGGAATAGGGGAAAATAAGGTAAAGGACCCCCGGATGGTGAAGTCCAGTGAAAGGCGACTCTGGGGTTGCGGCGCTCATCTCGCTTTCAGGCTGAGGGAGCCGGCGTTTGTCCACAGATAGCTTTCCGGGTCATGTGGCCAGCAGGACTAAACCGCTTCTGGTGCAACAGGACACTGTGATGAAAGCCAGAGCACATGGAAACGCTGTTTACCTTCCTGCCACAGCGGTATCTATTTATCTACTTGCACTAGTGTGCTTTCGAACTGCTAGGTTGGCAGGAGCTGGGACTGAGCAACGGGAGCTCACTCTGTTGTGCAGATTCAAACTGCTGACCTTCTGATTAGCAAGCCCAAGAGCCTCGGTGGTTTAGACCACAGCGCCACCCGCGTCCCTATACTTCCCTATACAACATAGACATCTCAATATTGACTTTCTAGGCTTGCATATTAGTTTTGCTGTTGTTGTTTGTAAAATATAAGGAGGGTTCTTCATTTTATAAAACTAATAATATTATTAATAATAGAGTTATAGAGTTGGAAGGCACCCAGGGGACATCTAGTCCAACCCCCTGCAATGCAGGAATCACAGCTGAAGCATCCATGACAGATCATCCAATCTCCGCTTAAAAGCCTCCAAGGAAGGAGAGTCCACCCCCTCCTGAGGGAGACCAGCTCTTACTGTCAGAAAGTTCTTCCTGCTGTTTAGTCGGAATCTCCTTTCTTGCAACTTGAAGCCATGGGTTCGAGTCCTGCCCTCCAGAGCAGGAGAAAAGAAGTTTGTTCCCTCTTCCATGTGAACAATAAACAAACCTGTCACTCACATAATCATAGAACCACAGTACTGTAGTATTGGAAGGGACCCCCAAGGGCAATCTAGTCCAACCCTCTGTTATTTTGCTTCTGGAGCATCCCTCGGTAACGTCCAGCAGAGATTTGCAAGCCTGCCGGGTCCGGCTAACACTCCCCTGTTCTGCTCACAAATAAAACAGCAGCAGCGTTTCCTGCATTTTGTGTATCCCAGTTGCAGACCAAGGAGCCCAGCTATTTTCAGATCACTGCAGACGTGCCAAGCCAAGTTGAGCTGAATGAATTCTAGAAGAATTGGCAGGTTGCCATGCAATTCCTACAGAGGGAGGGCATAAGCACCTCGGTTGAAGGAGGAGATTGGCAAGCCTGAAGGTGGACAGAAGAGGGTGGCTGAGAGGGTCAGGAGTCTGGGAACCAAGCCTTGTGAGAAACGGCTGGGGGAATTAGGCATGTTTAGCCTGGAGAAGTGGGACGCGGGTGGCGCTGTGGGTTAAACCACTGAGTCTCTTTGGCTTGCTAATCAGAAGGTCAGCAGTTTGAATCTGCACAACAGAGTGAGCTCCCATTGCTCAGTCCCAGCTCCTGCCAACCTAGCAGTTCGAAAGCACACTAGTGCAAGTAGATAAATAGATACCGCTGTGGCGGGAACGTAAACAGCGTTTCCGTGTGCTCTGGCTTTCATCATCAGAGTGCAAGTAGATAAATAGGTACCGCTCTGGCGGGAAGGTAAATGGCATTTCCGTGTGCTGCTCTGGTTTGCCAGAAGCGGCTTAGTCATGCTGGCCACATGACCCGGAAGCCGTACACAGGCTCCCTCGGCCAGTAAAGCGAGATGAGCGCCGCAACCCCAGAGTCGGCCACAACCGGACCTCATGGTCAGGGGTCCCTTTACCTTTACCTTTTAGCCTGGCGAAGAGAACTCTGAGAGAAGACATGAGAGCCATCTTCAAATATCTGAAGGGCTGCCCCATGGAAGATGGAACCAGCTGGTTTTCTCCTGCTCTGGAGGGTACGACCCAAACCAATGGATTCGAGCAACAAGGAAGGCGATTCCGACTAAATACTGGGAAGACCTTTCTGAAGGTAAGAGCTGTTCAACAGTGGAACAGGCTCCCTGGAAAGGGGGTGGACTCTCCTTCATTGGATGTTTTTAAGTAGAGGTTGGAGGGCCACCTGCCAGGGATTCTTGAGTTGTGATTCCTGCATGGCAGGGGGTTGGACTAGATGACCCCTGGGGTCCCTTCCAGTTCTACCATTCTATGATTCTAAGCTAGTGGAACAGAAGGGTGCTCATTGCCAGTGTGGAGCAATGGGGCTTTCCAACCAACTTTGGCAGAACTGACGAACCAATGCCAGCCGTCCGGGTTGTGTTGTTGTCCAAGTGCTTCCTTTAGTTTTCTCACATGGTTGCAATATTCAAGGTCACCTTCCTGAGAAAGCGCGCTGCAAGATTCTCCTCTGGGTTTTTTAAAATAAGGGGGGGCAGGGAACTGTGTTACTCTGCAGGAGATTCTGGACTTGTCATCCGGAGGCTCGAAGCTCCAAATGAGCTTTCAGTTCAGCTTGAGAAGTCAAATGGGGTTCAGTCGAAGAACCAGGCCCTTCAATAAGGGGTGGCCATTGTCATGCTGTTCTCCAGACTGAGCTTCCTGGCCAGTTCCAAGATTGTCACCTCCAGTGTGTCTCTCAGTAAAGATTTTGGTGACTTTGGTGGTAAAGGTAAAGGGACCCCTGACCGTTAGGTCCAGTCATGGCCGACTCTGGGGTTGCGGCACTCATCTCGCTTTATTGGCCGAGGGAGCTGGTGTTTGTCCGCAGACACCTTCCGGGTCATATGGCCAGCATGACTGAGCTGCTTCTGGCGAACCAGAGCAGTGCACGAAAACGCCCTTTACCTTCCCGCCAGAGCGGTACCTATTCATCTACTTGCACTTTGACGTGCTTTTGAACTGCTAGGTTGGCAGGAGCAGGGACCGAGCAATGGGAGATCATCCTGTCGCAGGGATTCGAACCGCTGACCTTCTGATTGGCAAGTCCTAGGCTCTGTGATTTAACCCACAGCGCCACCCACGTCCCACGGCTTTGGTGGTACTGGAAGCTATTACTATGTTCAACGGATCTTAGAGCAGATGGTGAATTCAGATATTGTACATTATGGTGAGATTTCATCTCAAGGCTCAGCATGGAAATCGCCATCTGCGACAAGGTCTTCTGCCTCTCGCCAGACCAGCAGTATAGCAAACCCCCTTCTGCAAGATCCGTCTTTCAGCCAAGCTGTCAGTGGAGTTACAAATACGTGGTTTGCCTTGTCTCCTACCTTAATTTAGAAATAAAGTTCAAATGCCTTTTGCACAAGCAAAACTTCGTTTCTGAGATTTAAGGACATAGAGGCCTGCTAGCTCGGACTAAGCCCCCTGCTCTCCCAGGGGCCAGACTCAAGTAAGACCCCGGCACATGAGCCTTCTCCCCTCCTATGGTTTCCATAGGAGTTCAGAAGAATTGCTATCTCCATTGTTAAAGGCCCTTATGGGGTACCCAAGAGCCCGTATAGAGTCCTTAAGTGGGTTCCCCATTGGTAGGAGAAAATAACAGAGGCCAAGCAGAGAATATTGAGAAGCAATGCAGCTAGTAAGCCTGATCTTTATTGATCTGTTGCAACAGGGTCCTCACTCCCCACACGCAGGAGGAACCCAGAACAATGGTGCGCAAGCTTTTATATAGACTTTTGAAATTGCCCACCCTGTAACCCAAAATATCATACATACATCACAGAAGGAGGCGGTCTACAGCAGAAATCCTGCCTGCCAGGATACCTGATAATGGTCACTGACTGCATTAAGTGGGCAGCCTGGCCATTCTTTTGTGATGGTCAATATTTTAGTTGCCTGAGTCCAGGTCACGGGCTCACCCCATTCATGCACAAATACGCCCTTAAGACAGGATTTGCAAGCAAAAAGACAATTGGGAGGCTTTCCCCATTTGCCACCCTTACTGCAGAGGAATATTTGAGGTCATTGGGAGAGTCAAAATGGCTTCAGGATTGCTCTCAGATGCACATACTTAGATATGTGTGCATTTATGGATATTTATTCTATATTTGAGACCTTAACATTCTTGTAACACCATGGAGGGGGAGCGTAGCTGTCATGGCTCATAGCCAATGATAGCCGCCGCCTCCTCCATGACTTTCTCTCTTACTCTCATGCAGGCTGTGGCATCAGTTGCAGCTGGTAGCCAGCATTTCTGGGCCTCCCGTGGCAGAGACAGATCCAGAAGCACCCAAACGGTGTTCCTGCCCTTTCACGGAGAATGCAAACCCATCCAGGCCAGGTGGGCAACCCGTTTTCCACACGTGAGACTCTGTCACTCACATTGTCTTGCCAGATTCAAGTGCAGCTCATTCCCCCTGATCCAGCCCAGACCCCACGCAGCCCCTCGGCATTCAGGGGCCACATGGAGAAACAGGGCCAAGTGTCACCAGCCTCCTTCACCCCCAAAATCAGGAGGTTCCCCCGAGGCTTCAAGTGTCAGTGGGGACCGAGAGGTTCCCTAGCTAAGCGTCAAGGCCGGGGAGGTTTAAGGAGAGTGTCACGGAATCAAGCTCATCCATTTTGTTGAATTAAATAAACTAAATAGGTTTAATTGGGTTTTGAATAAATGTGCAATTAGCTGCTACTGTTTTGAATTTTATTGCGTTATTATATTCCTGAGCTGGTTGTGCAAATCGCTATTCCGAATAACGCTTTTATAGGGTGAGTGGGGGGGACTGGGGATGAGTTTATGGAGCCAGTGGAGTGGGGCCCAAAAAAAGTTTGGGAACCATTGATGAAGATGTGGAATGGCATTGGGAATAGACTAGTGCCCAGTGGCACCCCATAGCATAAGTGCCAGGGGGTCCAAAAGCAGGGGCAGAGGGGGAGCTTGGGATGGGGTTGCTGAGGGGCCTAGGAGGTGGAATGAGGCTCTGCTATGGGTTTCACTGTGGGTGCTGGAAGGCGTGGGTCCACAAGGACCTTCCTGCAGACAGAATGAATGACAGGCACCACAGGACAAGCATCTGTTGAACATAAGAGGAGCCTGCAAAGTCAGGGCAATCTTCTTCTTCTTTGGCGATCCCTCGAAGCCAAGTGAGATTGTCTTCCATAAACACAGTTTTAACAATGAGTCCATAAGTGACTGTGGAGGCCAGTTCTGGACCCACACGTCCTTCCACAGTGGGGACATTGGTTTCCGGGCGGGAGTTGATCCTGGTGTGGATTTGCCAAGCGTGCCTTCCTCTTTGCACCTTTCTCCATTTTGTCCTGAGTTCAAGCGTCTTCAAAGCCCAGGACACCTTTGGTCAAGGCTGTTCTCCAATTAGAGCACTCGCACCCACTGTTTCCCAATTGTTGGTGTTTATACTTCATTTTTAAAAATTTGCCTTGAGAGAGTCTTTGAACCTCTTTTGCTGACCACCAGCATTACGCTTCCATTCTTAAGTCCGGAATAGAGGAGTTGCTTTGGAAGATGATAATCAGGCACCCGCACAACATGGCCAGTCCAGCAAAGTTGATGTTGAAGAATCATTGCTTCAACACTGGTGATCTTTGCTTCTTCCAGTACACTGATATTAGTTCGCCTGTCTTCCCAAGTGATGTGTAACAAATTTTGGAGACACCACTGATGGAATCTTTCAAAGAGTTGGAGATGGCGTTTATAAGTGGTCCATGTTTCACAAGCATACAGCAAGGTTGGTAGTACAATAGCTTTGTAAACAAGCATTCTGGTTTCCCTGTGAATGTCCCGGTCCTCAAACACTCTGCACTTCAGTCGGGAGAAAGCTGCACTCGCAGAGCTCAGGTGATGCTGGATTTCGGCATCAATGTCGGCCCTTGTGGAAAGACAACTGCCCAGGTAGGAGAAGTGATCAACACTTTCCAACATTACACCATTGAGTTGGATTTGTGGTGCTGCAGAGGGGTCATTTTGGGGTCCACCTGGTCCAGCACCCTGTGCTCACAATGGCCAACCAGCTATGGAAGGCAGAGCGGAGCCATCCTGGCTCAGAGCCCTCAATGGCTCTCTCCTCCTCCACCGCCTGCCGCCTGCTGGACTTCCATCTTGGTCCCAAGTGGGGCGCGATCCCAAAGGGGGCAAAGCTCAAGGCGCCAGGCGCTATTTTTCCCAGCACTGGCGCCTTTCTTGCTCCCTCCTCCCAGGAAACTGCTCTCCATATCAAAGCGAGGAGGGAAAGTTAAATTGGCGATTGATCTTCAATTTCAAGAAGATTGTAGATTTATCTTCTGAAGGCACCGCAGCCCAAGGAGCCGGAGGGAGAGGCAAGGCACCGCCAGGAGAGGCCATAAATTATCCCGCCGCCCAGATGCCAACGCCGTATTTCAAACGAGGGCGAGGCGGTGTTAACGGCCTAAGAGGAGCGATTCTCGTTTGAGATACAAGTTGGCAAACAGGATGAGTGATGGCTGCACATGGCAGGCGGCCGATGAATTAATTACAGTTTCAAAGGCATGGTCAGAGGCAGCGGGGGCAGGTTTCTTTCTTAAAAAATATCACTCAAGTTTCACTTTGTCCTTTATACTCGTTTGAGCTCTGCAGCCCTGACAGATGTGCTGCGTCTGCCGTGACAGGAGCATGCTTTCCTGACATGGAGCCAATTAACCCCTCCAGAGTTAAACACGCATGTTGCAGTTGTTGGAGCCCAAGGCTTAACTCCTGCTCCACCCCCCACCCCCATCTGCTTCCTCTGAAAGGGTCTCAATCCCACAGGTGATGGGAAAGAGTCTTCCCTAACTGAGAGCGCCCTGAAGGGCGGCTATCAGTTACGGCTACATACCAGGCAGGTCCAGATGTCCAGAGAGTCAGGCAAAACTGCTCCCTCCACACAGCAGTGGTGGATCCCAACAGAGGGGGGCGATTAAGGGCCTGGAAATTGTGGGAATGTTCAGGGATGCAGGAGAGGATATATTGTCTGATTATAGCCTTTCCAACTTGTGTTAACAAGTTCACAATTTAGCAGAGTAACATTCCCCTTTTTAAACTCACAGCGGGTGCATTTGCTCAGGCTCGCTATAATAACTGTTCTGGTATTTCCCCCTTATTCCCTCATAAAAGATAAGACACAACAGTCTTCTATTATAAAAAAGGTTTGCTCACACATCATTCTGTTCACAATCGGATCCCAGGAGGCGGAATTAGCTTAGAAAAGTAACATACACCTGGAAACTATCTCATAAGGAGACAGTCCCTTTGTCCTCTCTTGACTGGAGGCCAAGAGAACATCTTTGGCTAAGCAGATGTTGCTTCTTCGATGCATTTAGTCAAAGAGAGGGAGATGGCTGCCCTGCCCTGTGCTTTTGTCGTTACCTGCACAGGTGAGGCCACGCCCACCTCTAGTCACATGCAGAGGAAGTCTGTCCCAGCCCAGAAGGAAACATTCCTCCCCATGTGTAAACATGTTCACTCTAGGAATGTTGTACTTGACTGCTCTTGGGTTTCACATCCCACAGAAATCAGGCCTCACGAGGAACAATTGAGAGAGCCGGGGATGCTTAGCCTGGAAAACAGGAGAGGTAACATGAGAGCCATCCTCAAATATATGAAGGGGTTTTACATAGAATCGTAGAAGAGTTGGAAGGGGACACCAGGGGTCATCTATTCCAACCAATGCAGGAATTTCAGTTAAAGCACCCACAGCGGATGGCCATCCAACCTCTGCTTAGAAATCTCCAAGGAAGGAGAGTCCACCACCTTCCAAGGGTGGCCATCAGACAGGGATTCTTTAGCTGAGTGGGAAATGGCAGTAAAAATACTAGTTAGTTTGCTGTAGATCTCTTAGGTGAGAGTCTCTGTCTGTAGAATTGGAACAGATGCGGCTGTAACGTAGTGCCTGGCTATATACAATGGACTGTTTGGTATGTTTGGGATGGTAGCTAGAGGCATGTAGATATGTTTGTCGGTCAGTTGGTTTACGGTATAAGGTGGTGTCTAGGTGCCCATCCTGTATTTTTATAGTAGTGTCCAAAAAATGTATTTCTTGCATAGATTGATTCATTGTTAGGTTGATTGTGGGGTGAAAATCATTGAATTTCTGGTGGAAGGTGTCCAGGGTCTGTTGACCATGTGTCCAGATGATAAAAATATCGTCAATGTATCGCAGGTACAAGAGAGGTTTGAGTGGGTAGGAGTTTAGGAAACGTTGTTCTAAATCTGCCATGAAGATGTTGGCATACCTTTTTAGAACTAAAATACCCAACAGATGAAGTTAGACAACAGATCAACAGAGCCAGACTGATACCCAGAGAGAACTTGCTGCAAGACAGACCCAAAAAAGAAAATAACAGAACACCTCTAGTCATCACATACAGCTCCCAAGTTAAAATAGTACAACGCATCATCAGAGATCTGCAACCTCTCCTGGACAATGACAGTTCTCTTTCTCAAGCTCTGGGAGGAAGACCTTTCATTGCCTACAGACAGCCACCCAGTCTTAAACAACTCCTAACCCACAATAATACTACAACCAGACCTAACACAGACACTGGCACCAGAGCCTGCAATAAACCCAGATGCCAACTTTGCTGCCACATACACCCGGACAACACCATTACTGGCCCCAACAACATCACACATACCATCTCGGGACTATTTAATTGCTCATCGTCTAACACTGTGTATGCCATAAAATGCCAACAGTGTCCTTCAGCTCTCTATATTGGACAAACAGGCCAGACCTTACGCCAAAGAATAAACGGACATAAATCGGACATCAGGAATCACAAGACAGAGAAACCAGTAGGAGAACATTTCAATCTCCCAGGACATTCTATACAAGATCTCAAAGTAGCTGTTTTACTACAAAGGAATTTCAGAAATAGACTGGAAAGAGAAGCTGCTGAATTACAACTTATCACCAAACTCAAAAC
The DNA here is from genome assembly GCF_964252035.2 of Podarcis erhardii. Lineage (NCBI taxonomy): Eukaryota > Metazoa > Chordata > Lepidosauria > Squamata > Lacertidae > Podarcis > Podarcis erhardii. The sequence continues at coordinate 92,924,281 of NC_138511.1, forward strand.
CATGGAGAAACCTGGTCTGAACAAAGACCTTGGATTCTTATCTCATTATACATGACAAAGCCATTTTCACCTTTTCACCCCTTGCTTTTTCCTGTAAGACCTATTGCAGTCGTTAAGAGTCGTCAACAGGCTCATCACAGCTATCTGCCAATCACCCATTCCCACCACCCTTCTGAGTAATACCCCTCCCCACCTTCTCACTATATAGAAGGGTCTGGTGACTTCTGTTTCAGTGTATCTGAAGAAGTGTGCATGCACACGAAAGCTCATACCAAGAACTGACTTAGTTGGTCTTTAAGGTGCTACTGGAAGGAATTTGTTTTGTTTTAATAATAATAATAATAATGATGTATTATTTATACCCCACTAATCTGGCTGAGTTTCCCCAGCCACTCTGGGTGGCTCCCAATCGAGTGTTAAAAACAATACAAACAACAACCACAACATTATTATTATTATTATTATTATTATTATTATTATTATTATTATTGACAGCAATGCTTTTGGACTGTCTGAATGACTGATGCACAGCAGGGGGTGGGGGTCTTAAGCCCCCTGCCAAGGCCAGGCTCCTGAGACTGCCTCCAGGGGGAGCCAAACTGTTAGCGGAGAAATCTGAGGGCTCCCTTGGACAAAAAAACAAGGACCCCAGCCAGGAATCCCAGAGCAAAACAGCAGCCAGTGGGCTTGGTCTTGATTGAAGACTGTTGTGACAGGACTCCCACCTGCCACCAGGTGGAAGAAGAGGAAGCCCCCAACAAAAGAGCCCCCAAAGTTTTATTAGCTGCTAATCCCCATGTTACACCCCCCCAAACTACATCACTCAAACATCACAGTTACATCATGAAAGGCAGTGGCGTAGCGTGGGTTGTCAGCACCCGGGGCAAGGCAAGTAATTTGCGCCCCCTAACCCCTGGATTTTAGCACTCGAGTGCGAGCGCGCCCCCCCCAGATGTTGCGGCCGGCCCCCCTGCACCCCCATGCTACGCCACTGGGGCTGGGGGCGAGCGAAGGAGCCAAGGACCCCCCCTTAAGGCTCAGCAGGAATTTATTAAATTTATTATTTGCGGCGCCCCCGCGGGCCGAGGCAGCCGAAGCCCCCTCCCCTCGGGCGCCTCCCCGCCCCCTCCTCTCCTTGGGCTGTAGGTGGAGCCCGCGCTCCGAGGCGCTCCAGATCGGGGCTTGGCGAGCGCCTCTCCTCCCCCCGGCCTGGACCGGGGGCTTCCAGCCGCGCTCCGTCCTCGCCCGACCCCCCCCCCCAGCTGAGAGTTGCGCTGAGAGCCGGAGCCAGCGGCGCCCCCTTCAGCCGGGAGACCCTTGCCCGCCCGCCGGCTTCCTCTCGGAGGGTGTTGGGGAGCGCAGGGCGCGGCGAGGCCCCTCGGAGCTCTCCTCCCCCCCAGTCGGCAGAAGCAGCCGCCGCCTGTGGCTGGGCCGAGGGGATGGCGGCGGCGGCGGGGTGCGGAGGCTGCCCGTGCCGGCCAGGCGTTGGTGGCGGCGGCGGCGCTGCTGCAGCGGCTGCTCCTCCTGCGAGCAGTGAGTGGAGCGCAGCCGCAGCGGCGGCGGCGGGGGGCGCGCGCGCACTAGGGCGCAAGGCTGGCGGTGGCGGCGGGGAGCCCGGCGGAGGAAGGAACTTGTCCCTTCCCTCTGGACTCGCGCCCCCCCAGAAGTTGCGCCCGGTGCGGCCGGCACCCCTGGCACCCCCCACGCTACGCCACTGATGAAAGGGGAGGTCTGGTGGCAGGAATCTGAGCATCCTGGACCCTGCCCCATGGTTCCCCTTGCCCTCCACCAAACACCCATCAAGTGGAACAAAAAAGATATTTACATTTCCCTGTTTCCCAGCCAAGTTCATCCCACCCTTTTGTCTTCAACTGGGTTTGTTCTTTCTGGAATGGCTACCTGTCTGGCACTCAGGTATCAGGATGCCAGGGATTATCCCTCAGGCAGAGGGGCTGCTGAGGAGCTGAGCTCACCTGTCTATAGGAATTTCTGAAGTTTTCCCAGTGAGCCAGTACATAGATGCATTTATCAGTGAATTCTTACAATTGGTATCGTTCAGCAAAGGCTCTTGGAATAGATAGGAAGAAACTGTGATTAAGTGTTTTGTGGGGACAAATCACAAAAGTCACAAAAGTGATTGTGCTGATTTTGGTAGTGGGCTGCATGTGCATGATATCTGCTGGAGGGGCAACCCCCCCCAACCTATACATAAGTTCCTGCGACAGTCAGAAAAACAGCCCTCCCCGCGAAGCCCAGGTAAGCTCAGAGCACCTTGGGGTAAAGCTGGGTCAGCCCCACTCCCAGGGCGGAGGAGGAGCCCCCCCCCCCTCTCTGCCCAGGGATGTGAGCTGCAGCGCGTGACTAATGACTCCTGCAAGGGAAGGCTGGATAAACAAGCGGGGGAGGGGGGAGAAACGCCAGGAAAGGAGAGCAATGCCGCAGCAGCAGCGCATTCTTCTCCCCCCCCCCCCCCCGCTGGGGAGACGCTGCTCGGAGGGAGGGAGACAGCGCGGCTTGTGCTGATGCGAGGAGACAAGGCTCTTCCGTGTCAGCTGCAGGCGCTTGCAGGAGAAGCACCACCGGCCCGACTCTGGCTGCTCAGACTCAGTTTCCCCCCCCCCCACACACACACTGAGGCACAGCCCCCCTGCTTCTCCTTGCAATGTGTGGTGAGGGTCGGCCTGGGACTTGGGCGGGCCCAGGGTTCAAATCCCCCCGCTCCACAGACAAGTGTGTGACCTTGGGCCAGTGCCGGATTTACATATAAGCTCAACAAGCTCTAGCTTAGGGCCCTATTCTCCTGGGGGCCTCCAAAAAATTTAAAGGGAAAAAACCTGAATGTACATTTATAAAATGTAAGATAAACCAATAAAATAAAGCCTACCTACAGCAACAGTGTCTTGCGTTGTCTAGGCTCCTGCTGCTGCTGCGGCTGCTGTCACCCATTCTCTGATTCCCTGGCCAGTGAGACCTTCCAGGGGCAGAGCAATGGAACGTGGATTTGGTCTCCTTTGGAGGAGACAGCACTGGAGATCTAACTCTGGAGATCATTTTTGTAGTATTTGCTTTATTCCCAAATATACGCCACAGAGAGCATTAAGTGGAGTCCAAGAGGAGACATTCCTGCAAGGTAGCAGATCCAGTAGCCCACATGAGATCCCCAGACAAAGGGGGAGGAAGGGAGGCAGTGTTGTGTGGTAGTTAGGGATGAGGGTGGCGCTGTGGTCTAAACCACTGAGCCTCTTGGGCTCGCCAGTTGGAAGGTCAGCAGTTCGAATCGCTGTGACAGGGTGAGCTCCTGTTGCTCTGTCCCAGCTCCTGCCAACCTAGCAGTTCGAAAGCACACCAGTGCAAGTAGATAAATAGGTACCGCTCTGGCAGGAAGGTCAACGGCATTTCCATGCGCTCTGCCTTCCGTCACAGTGTCCCATTGTGCCAGTAGCGGTTTAGTCCTGCTGGCCACATGACCTGGAAAGCTGTCTGTGGACAAACGCCAGCTCCCTTGGCTGGAAAACGAGATGAGCGCCCCAACCCCATAGTTGCCTTTGACTGGACTTAACCGTCCAGGGGTCTTTTACCTTAGAGCAGGCACCCCCAAACTTGGCCCTCCAGCTGCTTTGGGACTACAACTCCCATCATCCCTAGCTAGCAGGACCAGTGGTCAGGGATGATGGGAATTGTAGTCCCAAAACATCTGGAGGTCCGAGTTTGGGGGTGCCTGTGTTAGAATGTCAGACTAGGACCTGGATGGGGGACCCAGACCCAGGCATGCAAGAAGAGCTTCCCTCTCCCATCACACTGGTGAGGGTTACTCTGGGGTTCAAAATCCTGCAGCCCCCTCTTCAACGATCAGCTGCTGCAAGGGATGGTCTGGCCAGGGCCAGAAAGGCCTGAGGCTGGAAGGAAGCCATAATAATGTCTACTAGACCTCAACAGCCCTCTCCTCCTCCTCCTCCTCCTCCTCCTCCTCCTCCTCCTCCTCCTCCTCTGTGAATTTGCCCAATCCTCTTTCAAAGCCATCCCTGCCTCTTGCAAGATCAAATTCCAGAGTTTGACTCTGCGCTGTGTGAAGAGAGCTCTGACCTCCCGTTCCAGATGTGCCGGATGGAGGAGCAGGTGGAGGCCAACAGCTGCCTGCCTGTCCAGCTGCCTGCCTGCATCACTTCAGAATTTCCGCCGGCAGAGCCGCAACGGGGGAACCACCACTTTGCTTGTGCACCTCGGCTCCCAGCAAGCTGATTTATTTATCAGGATGTCTCTTTTGATGCCAGGCTCTGGCGTGGCCGCCTCTCGGCACACTTTGATTTGCGGCCTCTCGAAGTGAGCCGAAGCAGCGAGGAGCGGCTCCCTCCCGGCCTCGTTTGCAGGCCCAAGGATGCGCCAGCGGGGCAGCGCATAAATCCCCGGCAAGGCAGGGCTTATTTCATAAACATTTCCCATGAAAGACAAGCTTTGGATGAGCTCCTGTAAATCCATCGTCAGGGTTTTGGGGGGGGCATTTGACACGTCCCCCTAAAAAGAGGCCACTTCACCTTTGCAGCGGGTTCGGGGGGGGCACAACTGTGGGGGAAGTTGGTTCATTGGTGGGGGGGGGAGACTTAATTAGGGTCTGTCCACACTTGACGGGGAAATCCAGCCTTTCGTTGTTCGTGTGGGATGTAAACACAGGAGCAGTCAATGACAACATTCCTAGAGTGTACATGTTAGAACATGGGGAGGGATGTCTGTCCAGCAAGCAGGTAAACTTCCTGGGGACGGACTTCCTCCGCATGTGACCAGAGGTGGGTGTGGCCTCACCTGTGCAGGTAATGATAAAAGCACAGGGCAGGCAGCCACTCTCTCTCTTGCCTCTTGCCTCTTGCCTCTCTGCCATCTTCATCTTCTGAAGGAGCAACATGCCCTCTTGGCTCCCAGCCAAGAGAGGACAGTACTATCTTGCTACAAGATAGATTCTAAGTGCATGTAACCTTTTTAAGCCTGCCTACCTTCTGGGATCATATTGTGAACAGAACGTGAGTAAACTCTTTTATACTTTTATAAAGACTGTGTCGTGTCTTGTATTTTAAGAGGGAACAAAGGGGAAATTACCAGAGTAATTATTATAGAGGTTCTAGCGAACCTGTGCAAGCGTTACCGTTGCGAACTTAAAGGGGAATGTCTATAAACTCTGCTGATATTTTGGGAACTTGTTAGTACAAGTTGGATAAGGATATAATTAGTCAATATATCCTCTCCTGCACCCCAGAACATTCCCACAAAGGGTTAGTGGGCCCAGTATTGCATATTTCTGCGTATTTTTGAAGGATTGCATTGGATTGTGATTTTGAATTGAGTAGTATTTTTCTGAGTTAACTTCCTGGTAAGCACATGGTCCTTTGTTCCATTGTGCAGTGGGGATTGAGCAACCCCCCCCCTTCCCTCAGAGTTCACAGTGACCCAAGGCAGTGAAGATTTGTTTTGAATTTTGAGATTTTTGAGATTTTGATTTTAAAATTTTGAGAAATTTTGAAATTTTGAAGAATTTTCAAATTTTTGGATTTTAAGATGGCTAGAGCAGCTTTTGATAGTGATGCAAAGCTAGGAATGCCTGTGCTGAATGAACACAATTTCATGCACTGGAAGCAGCGCTTGATAGCATGTTTAGATTATAAGCACATTTTGGAAGCTTTAAACCCTCAACCTACGGGATCGTCTGAGGAAGCTTTAGCCAAGATAAGTGCTTGGAAACGCATGAACAGCGAAGCTAGACACATAATTTTGAGTGGACTTCGTGATGAGCAGCTATCATTAATAAATAGTACAGATGATGCATCTCAAATCTTAAGAGATATTGAGCGCGTGTATGGAGAATCTAGCATAAACTGCTTCAGAAACCTGGTGTGTAAATTAACCAGAGTGAGGATGAATTCAAAAGAGGAATTCACAGAGCACATCAACAAGTTTACTGAGATTATTCAGAGAATTGATTTGACTCCCAAAGCTTTTGATGAAGATACAAAGATAGCATTTTTGTTATCATCACTTGGACCACGCTTTAGCGCATTTGTAAGTTTGATGGATCATAGACAAGGTCTGACTTTTAAAGACTTGATTGGTTATTTAAAAGAAGAATGCAGAGATAGAGCTGAATCTCCAGTGAGAAATGCTAGAAGCAAGGACAGCAGTTATGCATCTAGGCAATGTACAAAGTCCAAAGAGATGCCTAAGAAAGTGATTTGTTTCAATTGTAACAAAGAAGGACACATTGCAAAGAATTGCAAGGCTCCTAAAGCCAAGAAACCCCACCCCTTTCAGCCAAAAGGGGAAAAGAAGGGGAAATGTGAATGCACATGGCTACTGCAAGAAAGGAATTTAACTGTCCAGAATCGTGAGAATAGACGTAATAAATGGATAATTGATTCAGGTGCCAGCTCACATTTTTCATATAAAAAGGACTATTTTAATGAGATAAATGATGAAGAAGGATCTGAAATTGAAATTGCAGATGGGAACATTGTTAAAGCAAAAGGTGCAGGTTCCATGAGGCTGAAATGCAATATAAATAATGAATGCATTGAGAACACAATCTCTAGAGTTTTGTATGTTCCAGAGCTGAGCTGCAATTTAATCAGCGTGTCCACTTTGGACAAGAAAGGTTTCCAGATCACATTTGGAAATGGAGAATGTAAAGTGACTAGAAATGGCAAAGTGTTTGCTCAAGCAAAGCTAATCAATGGTGTATATGAGCTTGATGTTTCAGAGAATCAGTCTGCAAAAGTGGCACATTCCAGCCAGAAGGATGAAGCAGATCTGGACCTGTGGCACAGAAGGCTTGGACATAGAGACACCAACGTCATTCTGGATCTACAGAAAAGAGATCTTGTAAGAGGTTTGCAGGTAAAGCAGAGCAACAAAGCTCCAGCAAAGTGCATAAGCTGTATTACTGAGAAGGCTGTAAAACCTTCATTTCCACGTTGTGCAGAACAAAGAAGCAACAAAGTGCTTGACATAGTGCACACTGACATATGTGGACCCATGAATGTTCCCTCACTGGGAAAGAATAGATATATTTTAATATTTCTGGATGACTTTTCAAGATTTTGTGTTGTGTATTTCCTCAAAGAGAAGAGTGAGACAGTGGACAAGCTCCAGGAATACATTGCCATGGTCAAGAACAAATTCCAGAGAGCTCCAGCTGTGTTAATGAGCGACAATGGAGGTGAGTACTGCTCAAATGAAATGCAGGCTCTCCTGGCCAAGGAAGGAATTGCACACGTAACCACAATTCCTTACACACCACAGCAGAATGCCATAGCTGAGAGAAAGTTTAGGTCCATTATGGACATGACAAGGTGCATGCTAAAGGATGCATGTTTGCCACAGAAGCTGTGGGCCGAAGGAGTGTACACATCGGTCTATTTGCAGAATAGACTGCCAACTAAAGGTGCAGAGCGCACACCATTTGAACTTTGGCATGGGAAAGCTCCCAATCTGTCACACATACGTGTGTTTGGAAGTCCGTGTTACTTCCACGTGCCCAAGGAACACAGACACAAGCTTGACTCCAGGGCAAAAGCAGGTATCCTGGTGGGATACGCCTCTGGAGGCAAAGGATACAGAATTATGGACTTACAAACTGGTAAGACAAATGCATACCATGCGGTTTATTTTGATGAATATGGAAAAGTAGACACTAAGAACACTGTTGTGGATTGTTCTGATGAGTCAGCAAGGACTCAAGAATTTGTATATTTCCCTTTTGAGACTCCACAAAGTACTAATCTGCCTTCGAGTGTTACAGCACCCCCTACAGGCGACGCACCAGAAGATGCAGAGGACCAGAACCCTGGCGGCACCAGAGACGAAGATGAGGACTCAGATGGGGACATGCCTGCGTTGGAGGAGGATGAGGAAGCTGATGCGGTCGCAGAACCAGAGGTCAGGCGCTCGTCCAGAACCAACAAAGGTGTCCCACCATTACGGTTGTCCTACTTTGCAGGGTCGGCGTTTCCACAGGAACCTTCCACTTGGGAAGAGATACAGGAGATGCCAGCTGCAGAAGCCAGTCTCTGGAGGAAGGCCGCGCAGGAGGAGATGGATGCACTGCATCAGAACAAGACCTGGACACTCACTGAGCTGCCTCCCGGTAAGAAGGCCATTGGCAGTAAATGGGTTTTCAAGGTTAAGAAGGGGTCAGAAGGAGAAGTGCAGCGCTACAAAGCTAGACTTGTAGCACAGGGATTTTCACAGCGTTTTGGTGAAGACTATGATGAAGTTTTTGCACCAACCGTGAGGTACAGCAGCGTAAGAATGCTTTTAAGCATTGCAGCCTCCAAGAAAATGAGAGTGAAACACATAGACATTGCTACCGCTTTTCTACACGGGCAGATTTCTGAAGAAATCTATATGAAACAGCCCAAAGGTTTTGTGAAACCACATGAGACACATTTAGTGTGCAAACTCAAGAAAGGACTTTATGGACTTAAACAGGCTGCTAGAGCCTGGAACCAGAAGTTGCATAAAATACTGACGCAACTTGGGTACAAGCAAGGCGACGCTGACAAGTGCTTGTACAGTAAGTCAAATAATGGACAATTCTCATATATCTTAGCATTTGTTGATGACCTGATTATTGCCACAGCAAGTGAGAAAGACTATACACAGATGGCAAAACACCTTAGCAAAGAGGTAGAGGTCAAGGAGCTAGGAGATGTCCAGTACTACCTCGGGATCCAGGTGGAAAGAGAAGAGGACGGCTCATTTCTTCTCAGCCAAAGACAGAAGATCCATGAGCTAATTGAGCACATGCAGATGCAAGACGCACATCCAGTCGCTACACCGATGGCTACTGACTTCCTGAAGAATCAGGAGGATTCGAAGCAGTTGCCAGACAACAATGACTACAGGTCGGCGATTGGTAAACTTTTGTATTTAGTTACCACATGTAGACCTGACTTAGCTAATGCTGTGGGGATTCTTAGCAGAAAAGTGAATTCTCCCACTGAGCATGATTGGGCAGGTGTAAAGAGGGTGGTGCGATATTTGAAGGGTACCATGAATTGTAAATTAAGGTTACCAGCCGTCAGAGACCCTAAGTTGGTTGGGTATACTGATGCGGATTGGGCTGGGGATAATGCTGATTATAAATCAACAAGTGGTCATGTTTTCATGTTTGGTGATGGACCTGTTTCATGGGGCAGTTATAAACAGAGCTGTGTAGCATTATCTTCCACAGAATCAGAATACGTTGCAGCAACAGAAGCCTGCAGAGAGATCGCCTGGCTTGATCAACTCATAAAGGACTTTGGGTTGGTGAGAAAAGGGCCTGTCAGCTTGCTAGAGGACAATCAAAGTTGCCTGAAGCTGACGCAGAGTGAGAAGTTCCTGGCCAGAACAAAACACATTGGGGTTAAATACCACTACATACGCCAGATGATCCAGGATGGACTTGTGGAACTATCCTACTGCAGCACCCAAGAGATGACTGCTGACATCCTGACGAAACCCCTACCAAGAGAGAGTTTCCAGAATCTACGTGTCAAGCTGGGACTCTGGGTGGTTGAATAAAGTTGTTTATGTTTTGTGTATGTTGTATTGCCTGAGAAGGGGTATGTGGGATGTAAACACAGGAGCAGTCAATGACAACATTCCTAGAGTGTACATGTTAGAACATGGGGAGGGATGTCTGTCCAGCAAGCAGGTAAACTTCCTGGGGACGGACTTCCTCCGCATGTGACCAGAGGTGGGTGTGGCCTCACCTGTGCAGGTAATGATAAAAGCACAGGGCAGGCAGCCACTCTCTCTCTTGCCTCTTGCCTCTTGCCTCTCTGCCATCTTCATCTTCTGAAGGAGCAACATGCCCTCTTGGCTCCCAGCCAAGAGAGGACAGTAATATCTTGCTACAAGATAGATTCTAACTGCATGTAACCTTTTTAAGCCTGCCTACCTTCTGGGATCATATTGTGAACAGAACGTGAGTAAACTCTTTTATACTTTTATAAAGACTGTGTCGTGTCTTGTATTTTAAGAGGGAACAAAGGGGAAATTACCAGAGTAATTATTATAGAGGTTCTAGCGAACCTGTGCAAGCGTTACCGTTGCGAACTTAAAGGGGAATGTCTATAAACTCTGCTGATATTTTGGGAACTTGTTAGTACAAGTTGGATAAGGATATAATTAGTCAATATATCCTCTCCTGCACCCCAGAACATTCCCACAGTTCGGTGTGTCGTCTTTGGGACTGGACTCGAGCGCTTTCCATTCGGAATTCTCTCCGGAAAATCTGAATTTCTCCACACACTCTTTTCCTGCTTGTATCTGCCGCCAGCTCCTCCCACCTCACTTGTCAGGGCCGAGAACATGCCCTTAAATTTTGTGTGTGTGCCCAAAGTATTTTGTGAGGATGCTGAACTGGATGGGCCCCCACTGGCCTGATCCGGCAGCCTCTCCTGAGGTTCTCATGGTGCTTTCTAACAATATATAGATATGGTTTTATACGACTGATTATGTAATTATCTCCCTGGGTCCTTTTGTCCCCCTCTCGCTCTGCTTCTCCCCCCCCCCCCCCGCACGCACACACGCAAACAGTTCTGGATAACAGCTTTATGCACCTGCTGTGGCCCCCTCATGCTTTGTGCCATCCTAAGCCGCCGCTGCTCTCTGCTGCTGTTTTCCTACTCAAGGAAGACGCCCCAAGCAAGGATTTTGCTCCTGAGGAGATGGGGGATGTGTCTCAGTGACAGAGCATGGCCTGACCTATCTCCCCCTGCAGCTGGAACATCTGCCTACTGGCAGGGCCGGCACTTCAGGGCCTCCCTGGCTTTGCAGAGGGGACACTGCCCGCCATGTCTCAAATGCAGCAGCGGGCAGCAAGTGGCAAAGGGCAGCAGCCAAGCAGCCTCTGGCTCTGCTGCAGCCACCAGTTTGAGAAGGCCGTCTCCCCCCTCCCACAGCCTGGCCATGAGAGCAGAAGGCCTTCAGGGCATCGCTTAGCCCTAGCAAGCTCCCCTTGCCCAGGACCTGCCTGATCCACCAGAGGGGCAGGATACAGCCAAGGGGCGCCCTCCTCTCTGTGGGGCCGGCATTCCTCGTAAGAAGAGGCGTGGAGAGCCGCTGCCAGCCTTTTCATGGAGGGAGGGGGCTAGCGAAGTCTGCTTCCCCCATGGGCTATGCACTGCCCTCCAGTTGGAGGCAGCCATGCTTCTGCATAGCAGCTGCTGGATGAAGGGAGAGGGCTCTGGGTGCGAATCCTGCTTGCTCCTTTGCCACAGGAACCTGGCCCGCCGCGGTGAGAATCTTCCTAAGCAAAGAGGCAAGGGCTCCCCATTCATTAAAGCCACTACATACACCCTCATTGACTCGCCCCTCCAAGCGGCCCCCAAAGCTGGAGGAAACCAGAGCCCCCAACCCTTATTCCTCCTTGCGCCCCCCCCAACTCCAGCGGAGTCTGCAGCAGGAAGACGCAACGCCGGTCTCCATCTCCGCGCATCCAAACGTTGGATGGAGAGAAAATGTGACAGGCAGAGCTGCGGGGGGTGGATTAGCTGACCGCCCCCCGATGTTCTTGAAGGTGCAATTGCAGCCTCCCAGGGCGCCTGTGGCAGCTCATCCCAGCATCAATCACCCCCCCCCCCAGCCGCGCAGCGCCTCGAAGGCTTCCCCTGCCGCTCCTTCTGCCTGGGTTCCCAACAAGCCTCTGCCCCGAAGATCCTCCTCTAGGCGGAAGCGGACGAGGCTGCTGCTGCTGCTACTTCAGCGCCGCTGCCTAATTTTGGGGAGCGGGGCGCAGGATCCGTAGGAGCAGCATACGAGCTGCGTTATACCGAGTCAGAGCGCAGGTCCATCTACGTCCTCGGGACTGTCTGCACTGGCCGGCAGCAGCGCCTCTCCGGGTTTCGCGCAGAGATGCTCTCCCAGCCTTGCCTGCCTAGTGGCCGCTCAGCCGCCGCTGCGTTTCCCCCTAAAACGAAAGCGCGATCCTGGTCCTTCTTGGGACGGACTGAATAGCAAACGGACGGCCGCCAGAATGCGAGACAGCTGCCCTGCCACCGAGCCCACCTCGCAGGGTTGGCGTGCGGAGGAACGGGAGGGCTCTAGTTTAGATTTTACTTTCTTGGGCTCCATGATCACTGCAGATGGTGACAGCAGCCACGAAATTAAAAGACGCCTGCTCCTTGGGAGAAAGGCGATGGCAAACCTAGACAGCATCTTAAAAAGCAGAGACATCACCTTGCCAACAAAGGTCCGTATAGTTCAAGCTCTGGTTTTCCCAGTAGTGATGTATGGAAGTGAGAGCTGGACCATAAAGAAGACTGATCGCCAAAGAATGGATGCTTTTGAATTCTGGTGCTGGAGGAGACTCTTGAGAGTCCCATTGAAGCAAAGGTACTCGCGATGTGTTAAAAATAGATCAGCCAGACAGCAATGGAGAATAAGAAGGTGAGGTTTATTGCCAGGCAATAAGGTACCCAGTTGGAATATTTTCCAAAGAACTGGGGACCCCGATTGACAGAAATCCAGAGGTCTTTATACCTGAGCAGAACACAGCAAATCATTGATCATGAGACAATCAGGAAGGATTCATAATATTGTCAGCGAGAATCAGCCAATCAGCAAGCGGTTGTCACGCTACTTGACCCCCGGTCAAACCTTGGTCGGCACCGGATTCTACTTCTGCTTTCCGATGCTTGTAGTGACGCTCTGTCTAACCTTTCCCCCAGTAATGACAGGACAGGGAGCTTGGACATTTTGTGGTTTTGCTCTTCCTGTTCTGTGGATTAATTTAGCCTGTATCTGAGGGGATTTTGTACCAGAATCTCTGATTCATGTCTTTCCCCCTTGTCCGGGGTGCACAGATATTTAGGGGAAAGGTCGGCTCCTAATTTCTTGCCGTTTCAAGCAGTTTGCAGCACAGCTTCCCTTTTGATTCAAAATGAATTATAAAGTACTGTAATCCTTGATTTGTATAAGCATGTGTGGATATATATTGAATATATTGAATATATTGGTTTCTGATAACTGATTATGTGGATAGCATAGGGGTAGCCCTTCTCCCTTGCCTCATTCCCCCCTTTTCAAGCTCAGAGAGAAGATTCATCTGACTCCTGAGCTTGAACACCACTCAAGACATCAGAATAAACCGTTGCTTCCTGCAATGGGGCCTGTTCCTGCACTGGAACCGGTTCCCTATGCATTCGCTCGTAACCATCGTCTTCCTCTGGCTCATCTGGCGCTGGTGGCAAAGCTCGATATATTGCCAGAATCTGAGGGTCAGTGAGATGTTTAACATTGCGGGCTATCATTCCTCTAAGCAAAGACAGACAACAAGGGATTACAGAAAGAAACAACAGAAAAACAATTCCTCCTATAGCTAAGGCAGTCAGAAGGCCATGCACCCACCCCTCTCCTGGGATCCATGACCACATCTTCCCCCAGGGATTCTGAGTGGGTGTGTTGTCAACTACCAGGGACTGAAGTTTTTCCAATTCATCCTCGATTGTCTTGTTAAGGTCGTGGAACTTAACCTGGCATTGACCTTTTGGGACAATTTTACAAAAACCGCCTGAACGTGCAAGGAGGTAGTCTAAAACCAATCTATGGGTCATCGTCAGTTGGTTCAAATCCTCAACCTCTGACTGCAAAGAGCGCAAGACATGGGTGGTGGCATTGATAATTTTTCCAGCCTGCATGTAAGAGCAAACAGTGCTTTCTTATTTTGCTCGGAAACTACTCCTGGGTAAATTCCATTGAGAGGAATCCTATAAATCCACCCCCAACGCTCCCTACAGAATTTGTCAGATAAATTTCATCTTCACAGTGTTCGCCTAGGGCCGCCCTTTTCCGTCTGCTTGCAAGACGGGGTACCATGTGGTTGACCTCCACTGCAACCGGAAAGGTGAATGCCCCTACACCGACACACTGGAATTTCCTGGGTGGAAATTTGTCGCCAATCCATCATATAGAAACCAGAGGTTAGGATCTTTAATCATCCAACCAGAACAAATGGACCCTTGTCCGGTGAAATTAACTGAATACTGAGGAAAGTATGGGTATAAATCTGATGAGGTCGTATTGCCCTGGTAGGAGGCATTGTGGGATCCCCAAAGCCAAAATTTATCCGAGCATTGGGTATAATTTCCCAGCCATCCTTTGTCAATGTGGTACTTAACTTGGGGCCAATACTTCCATTTGGAATTCCATACTCCAGTGGCATGACAACAAAAACATAGACCTTTTGTGGTTCTGGTATATCTGATATATCGGTAGGGGATGTCATTCATTTCAGTAGGTGGGGCTGCAAAGAGACCACTCTGATTATAAAGTAGGCCTGCCAAAACAACATCAGGATCCTTGATTAATCCTGGTATAAGGGACATGTCTGCTACCTTCCTTGGGTGTTCATAATATAGGGTAGCATTCTCCCCATATATCTGGAACATGTGTTCAGCATGGTTTATAAAGACATTACCTACTACCATTGGGCCTCTCTGGAGCCACAAGCACATCAATATCAACAGAAGCTTCATTTTCATTTTCCCCATGTATGCCTTCAAGGTTGAACCTTATCAGTTCTGGCTCTAGGTCGATGTTAATACTGTGATCCTTCTTGTATAAACAAAATACAAAGATCAGGACCAGAAGGAGCGAAATTGCAACAATTAAATAAGGTAGCAGGTACCAGAACATACCCTTCAGTGAGATATAGCCTCCCGCTCGGCCGCACCCAGTGGACTTATTGGTGGTCCCCAGGTTCTGATCGAACTGGTGAGGTCAACTCACACTGTATACACTCTGCAACTGCTACCTTGAAGGGACCTGTGGGTGGTGGAGGAAATACAACTACAGTGACCAGTGTAGCACCAGGAAAAGCTCTTTTGGGGAGGTGGGTAGGAGAAGCTTTGTATGGCTCTCCTTGGTTCCCCTGGCATGTACTCTTCCCTTGTATGTGAACTATTGTCTTGGACCTGCTTGTGCCCAATCTGGTATGTAGAGTTCCCAAAGAAAGAAAGGAATGTAACTACCGTATGCAGTTACCCAATCCACCCACTTGTCACGAATGTCCCCCTTTTTGTCCACCCTTGTTATTGTAATTTGCACTAAGGGTTTATGAGCAAAATCTGGCTGGAATTTAGGATTGACCGAAATTTTAACTGGTAGGGGTCCTCCCATACACTGGTGCAGCTCCAAAATCTTCCGGTGTGCGTAGACTCACTGGCTTCCAGGTGCAGTGAGAGCAGACCTGTAGTCCCGTTGCCCGTGCTCCTGCCCGCTTCCGGAGGGGCTAGGTGCAAGGTTTCCTGGTGAGCTTCAGCTTCAGAGGGTCAGACGGGTTCAGCTCACAGTTCCAATGACCCTCAGACCGCTTCAGACGAGAATGATGAATCCACGGGGTTACTTCCGCTACTTTTACTGCAGTAGGTGTGGCCAGCAGAACCGTGTAGGGACCTCTCCAGCGAGCCGTCAGTGGTTCGTCTTTCCAATCTCGTACCCACACTCGGTCTCCTGGCCGAAAAGGATGAACTGGGTCGGATAAGCAGATGGGAATGCGCTGGAGACACCACCTGTTTAAATCAAGAAAAACACGGGAGAGAGCCTGGATTTGTTCTGCTGTTATCTGCCCCCCCCACCTGAGTCAAGTCTGCTGTTTTCCCCCTGGCTATTGGAGGTGGTCTCCCATACAAAAGTTCAAACGGAGAAGTTTCAGTCTCTTTGTTGGTGAACATCTGATCCTAAACAAAGCTACAGTGAACATGTCTATCCATTTACAATGAGTTTCCTGGCACAATTTCGCTAATTGTGCTTTCAGAGTCCGATTCATCCTTTCTGTTTTCCCTGAACTTTGAGGTCTATATGCCGCATGCAGTTTCCATTGTATTTGCTGTGCCAAAAAGTGTTGGGGAATTCTTGAATCCTTGAGGCAACCTTGTCCACGTTAACTGAGTCTTTGTCCCCTTGTAAGGATCCTCCCATTGAAATGCAAATATTGGCTGACTCTGGGAGGCAACACGGCAACAGAAAATGCATCTTTTAAGTCCAATACTGTAAACACAGTTGCCTCTGATGGAATCAATCCTAGGAGGTTGTAAGGATTGGGCAGACATGGATGCAGAGTCTGTATTAAATTATTAATCCTTTTCAGATCTTGGACTGGGCGAAACTGATCTGAATTCGGCTTGCGCACTGGAAAAAGTGGAGAATTCCAGCTGGACTGGCACTTTACCAAAAGCCCATATTGCAAAAACTTATCTATATGCAACTGCATTCCCTCTGCTGCTTGTCTTGGGATTGGATATTGTCGAGTTGCTATCGGCTTTGCCCCTGGTTTTAAATTTATTATGAATGGGGCTATATTCTTTGCCATGCCTGGTGGGTTGTCCTCTGCCCATACTCCAGGTGGGGCTCTCAGATTTTTGGGAATCTGGGAAATTTCTTTTTGAGAGTCTTTACTTGACAAGGCCACCATCATTTTCCATGCCTGTTCCCTAGGCACCTCTACTGTGACTATCCCAGATGCAGCCTGGGGTAATTTCATTTCTGCCCCTTTTGGTGTGAATGTAATCTGTGCTTGAACCTTTGATAGAAAGTCACGTCCCAGCAAGGGAATTCAGGCACATACAGAAATTGATGTGTAAGTGTTTTCCCTCCAATCTGGCATTCTTGAGGTTGCAGAAACGGTTTTAGGACCCTGTTGCCTGTGGCTCCCACAATTGTCACTGCTTGGTTGCTTTTTGCCTTTAATGGCTTCGTGAGCACCAAAAATTGCGCTCCAGTGTCTATCATGAAATTTACTAAACGGCTCCCCAGTTTAACCGAGACCATGGGCTCCTGGGAGCCTAAAGAAAGAGTTGAGCCCGGTCTCTCCTATGCATTCTCATTCTCATATTCCTCCAATTGCGCTAATCCAACAAAATCTCTGCTACTTCCTCTGTTTCTCACAAATCTTCCTGCTTGCATCCTTCCTCTCTGCGATCCCCATTCACGTCCACGTTCCCTCTGATCCCTGAATCCACCTTCTCCCTCTGTTTCCCTTGCATCAGGGCACTCTTGCTTCCAATGACCTTCCTTCCTGCAAATTGCACATTGATTCCTTCCCACTGGCAGTCCTCTTCCCCTTCCACTTCTACCTCCACGTGCCCTACTTGAACCTCTCCCTTGGCACCTGCATCAAATGCCGATCCTTGGCTGATGGCTGCAGCCAAAAACACTGCCTTTTGCTTCATTTCCCGAACTCTGTCCTTCTTAACCTCATTCTCTCTGTTCAAGAAAACCTTTTGAGCGATTGCTAGGAGCTGATCCATTGCAATGTTTCAAAAGCGTCTAACTTTTGTAATTTCCTCTTAATGTCCGTAGCACTCTGAGCCACAAATGCCGCATTTACCATTTGCTTACTTTCTGGGGCTTCTGGATCAAAGGCCTGAATCTGTAATTGCATCCATTAATTTCCATAATTTTGAACTGTCATGGCTTCCTGGGGTTCTTAATGAATTAATTTGTTCCCCCCATGCTCCAGACATTTGAAATGTACTGGTTCCTCCTTCCGCTCCCTCTGTCTGTGTCTGCCGGACTGACATGTCCTGGTTGAATTTTTTCCTCGGGAGGGGAGGGTAACATGCTTTGATCTAAGGCAGCCGCTTGATTTGGCTGGGAAGGCAAATCCGGAAGGCTAGGCACATCCAGCGTTGCTTGAAAAGGTGGGACTGCCTGAGAAGCTTGTTGTGAGTTATTTACCGCCAGCTGAGATGGGCTGGGCACAGGTATCTGTTGGGCTTGTCCTGCCATTGCATTTTGACTTGGCAACACTTGCCCTGAAGGCGGCTGCATTGCTTGATTTGTGCTGCTATAATTGTATGGCGGTGGAGGGATTCCCTCCTCCTCTGGCGGAGCAACATAAATTTTCCTGTCAGCTGCAGAAGAATTTGTGGTTTTCCTGGCTTCCTGTCTTACAGCAAAAATCTCACAGCTGCTATTATTCCCCTTTATCCTGAGCCAGTCCGGATTTTTTTTAACAAATAGTAGTCCATTTTGAAATATAATAAAACTGCTCCTTAAGCAAATCCGGTTTCTGCATTATTGAGTCCATAACTGCTTGACATAGCTCAATCCTGAAGGTACCTCCCCGTGGCCAATTTTTGACCTGTTGGGGCCAAATCTGCTGGCAATATTTCTTTAAAACCTCCTTACTTGGTTTGACCTCTCCCTGTTCTTCTGGAAAAACTCTTTTAAAATTCTCTAACATGCATTCTAGGGGTGTACAGGCTTGAACTGGTTTTGAACATTTTCTCCCCATAGTTGTTCTTTGCAAAAACTTTCCCTCTTCGCCAGGCAAGCTTTTAGCTAGGCAATTTCAAAAATAGGACAAGGAAACCCACAGCACACTTCCCCTTTTTTTCCCTTGCCTTTCTGCGCTCATTCAGAACCCTTTTCTCCTTTTTTTTTTCTTTCAAACACTCTTCCTTTTATATATATCACAGTCCTTACTCATTCAACCACAAGTCCCGGGACACTCTTCCATTCGATCATACACATACACACCGCCCTTTTCGCCCCCCTTTGCCTGCGGCGAAACAACTTTGGCAGAGAAACCCACACACACACACACACAGCTGTTTTGTTTCTTGTTTTTCCTAACCTTTTCCTGCAGAAACTCCCTTATTTCCTCCTTTTGGAGCTCACCCAGCTTCTCCTCCCTTTCCCTTCTGGGAATCCTTTTCCCTTTAACGGGAGGTTACTAGTGGGTCGCCCGAGTGTTGATCAAGCACTCATTTTTATCTCAACTCACCGTGAGTTCCTTCCGTGGCGCGCTTTTCCTGTTGGCTCACGTTCAGATTCTCCTTCCTCGGTCCTTGCCTCCGTCTTGCCGGGGATCCGGGCCGAGGCGATTGCCCCCCTCCTTCGGAAATGATGTCCGAGTGGCGCCTGGAGTTGGAACAAGGTCCCCGACACGCCCCCCCGCAAGAACCGAGCGAGGCTCTTTTGGGTTAAAAAAAACCCTACTGGCCTGTCTGATCCAGTCACGGCACCAAATGAAGCAAAGGTACTCGCGATGTGTTAAAAATAGATCAGCCAGACAGCAATGGAGAATAAGAAGGTGAGGTTTATTGCCAGGCAATAAGGTACCCAGTTGGAATATTTTCCAAAGAACTGGGGACCCCGATTGACAGAAATCCAGAGGTCTTTATACCTGAGCAGAACACAGCAAATCATTGATCATGAGACAATCAGGAAGGATTCATAATATTGTCAGCGAGAATCAGCCAATCAGCAAGCGGTTGTCACGCTACTTGACCCCCGGTCAAACCTTGGTCGGCACCGGATTCTACTTCTGCTTTCCGATGCTTGTAGTGACGCTCTGTCTAACCTTTCCCCCAGTAATGACAGGACAGGGAGCTTGGACATTTTGTGGTTTTGCTCTTCCTGTTCTGTGGATTAATTTAGCCTGTATCTGAGGGGATTTTGTACCAGAATCTCTGATTCATGTCTTTCCCCCTTGTCCGGGGTGCACAGATATTTAGGGGAAAGGTCGGCTCCTAATTTCTTGCCGTTTCAAGCAGTTTGCAGCACAGCTTCCCTTTTGATTCAAAATGAATTATAAAGTACTGTAATCCTTGATTTGTATAAGCATGTGTGGATATATATTGAATATATTGAATATATTGGTTTCTGATAACTGATTATGTGGATAGCATAGGGGTAGCCCTTCTCCCTTGCCTCACCATGGACTGCAAGAAGATCCAACCTCTCTATTCTGAAGGAAATCAGCCCTGAGTGCTCACTGGAAGGACAGATCCTAAAGACTTTGGCCACCTCATGAGAAGAGAAGACTCCCTGGAAAAGACCCTGATGTTGGGAAAGATGGAGGGCGCAAGGAGAAGGGGACGACGGAGGACGAGATGGTGGGACAGTGTTCTCGAAGCTACCAGCATGAGTTTGACCAAACTGCGGGAGGCAGTGGAAGACAGGAGGGCCTGGCGTGCTCTGGTCCAGGGGGTCACGAAGAGGCGGACACGACTAAATGACTAAACAACAACAAAGTTTAGCTGCGTGGGAGGGGCTCGCTCGCTCTCCCCCTCCCCTTTCTTTCTTCATTCGGTTTCCAAGCGCATCTCAGGAGCGTGGGCGGCGGCGGCAACAACAGCGCCACCCCTGCGAGGCTGGCACAGCTGCCCCCTCTCTGAGGGGCGGGGGTCAAGAGGCTCGTTTATCCCTCCGCTTCCCCCCACCCCCACCGTCCCCGGCAGCGCATCCCCGGCTCTTCCGCCGGGCGTGCGCGCGCGTCTCGGGGGAAGCGGAGCGCCGGCGTTGAGGCCAGAGCAATGCGCTCCCGTTGCGCGCGACCACCAGAAGCGGCGCCGCAGCTGCCCGCCTCCCTTCCCGAAACGGGGTGGGGGGTCCTGGGCCTCGGGAGGAGCTCCTTGGCTTGCCCTGGCCTCCCTTTTGGGGAAGCCACGCACGCACCCGCCCTCCCTGCCTCCGCCGGCGGACAGCTCTTCTTGGCAGCTGCGACCTTTCCCCGCAAGGCCCCGTCTCTCATAGAATCATAGAATCATAGAGTTGGATGAGACCACAAGGGCCATCGAGTCCAACCCCCTGCCAAGCAGGAAACACCATCAGAGCACTCCTGACATATGGTTGTCAAGCCTCTGCTTAAAGACCTCCAAAGAAGGAGACTCCACCACACTCCTTGGCAGCAAATTCCACTGTCGAACAGCTCTTACTGTCAGGAAGTTCTTCCTAATGTTTAGGTGGAATCTTCTTTCTTGTAGTTTGGAACCATTGCTCCGTGTCCGCTTCTCTGGAGCAGCAGAAAACAACCTTTCTCCCTCCTCTATGTGACATCCTTTTATATATTTGATTTTTTTTTTAAAAAAATAATTTTTATTCATTTTTCAAACACATAATAAAAACAAACAAAACACAAGACAAAAACATACAAAACATTTAAACATGTATAATTTCATAATCTTATTTTCATACACCTTCTTTCCTCTGACTTCCCCATACCTCCCTTTCGCTGCATCCTTATTTTGAAATTCTTTAGCAACCCTTTAGTCAGTTTGTCTATTAGTTCCCTTTCATTACGTTTCCATAAGCTTGTTAGTTACAGCTGTAATTCTCTACTTCTTACCCCTTGACATCTTAACATTCCTCAATTTTACAACAATTTTTAAGATATATTTTGAATTTCTTCCAGTCCTCTTCCACTGTCTCTTTCCCCTGGTCGCGGATTCTGCCGGTCATCTCTGCCAGTCCCATAAAGTCCATGACCTTTGTCTGCCATTCTTCCAGAGTAGGTAGTTCTTGCGTCTTCCAATACTTTGCCAGAAGAATTCTTGCTGCTGTGGTAGCGTACATAAAAAAGATCCTATCCTTCTTTGGCACCAATTGGCCAACCATGCCCAGGAGAAAAGCCTCAGGTTTCTTAGAAAAGGTCCACTTAAGGACTTTCTTAATTTCATTATAGATCATTTCCCAAAAGGCTTTAACCCTCGGGCAGGTCCACCAAAGGTGATAAAAAGTACCTTCAGTCTCATTGCATTTCCAACATTTGTTATTGGGCAAATGATAAATTTTTGCAAGCTTGACTGGGGTCATGTACCACCTATAGATCATTTTCATTATGTTTTCTTTTAAGGCATTACACGCCGTAAATTTAACACCGGTGGTCCATAACTGTTCCCAGTCAGCGAACATAATGTCATGACCGATGTCTTGTGCCCATTTAATCATAGCTGATTTCACCATTTCATCCTGTGTATTCCATTTCAACAGCAAGTTATACATTCTTGACAAATTTTTTGTATTGGGTTCTAACAATTCTGTTTCTAATTTTGACCTCTCCTTCTGAAATCCTATTTTCCTGTCCTGCTTAAATGTCTCATTTATCTGATGGTAATGCAACCAATCTCGAACTTTGGACTTTAATTTCTCATAACTCTGAAGTTTAACCTTTTCACCATCTTGTTCTAGAATTTCACAATATTTTGGCCATTTAGAGTCCATATTAAGTCTTTTCACCGCCTTAGCTTCCATTGGTGACAACCACCTGGGAGTTTTACTTTCCAACAAATCTTTGTATCGAGTCCAAACATTGTATAATGCTTTCCTGACAATATGGTTTTTAAAACTTTTATACACCTTTGCCTTGTCATACCATAAATATGCATGCCAACCAAAGTTATTGTCATACCCTTCCAAATCCAAAATGTCTGTGTCTTCAAGAAGTAACCAGTGTTTCAACCAGCAAAAAGCTGCTGATTCATAATAGAGTCTTAAGTCCGGCAGGGCAAAACCCCCTCTATCTTTTGCGTCGGTTAAAATCTTAAATTTTATTCTGGGCTTTTTGCCCTGCCAGACAAATTTAGATATGTCTTTCTGCCACTTCTTGAAACAGTCCATCTTGTCCAAAATCTGTAACGTCTGAAATAAAAATAACATTCTAGGCAATACATTCATCTTAATAACAGCAATTCGGCCTAACAAGGAAAGTCTCAATCTAGACCATATTTCCAGATCTTTCTTTACTTCTGTCCAACACTTTTCATAATTGTCCTTAAATAAATTGACATTCTTAGATGTTAAGTTCACCCCCAGATATTTCACTTTTTTCGTTATTTCCAGACCTGTTTCACTCTGAAACCTCTCTCTTTCTTCCATTGTTAAGTTTTTTTCCAGCACTTTCGTTTTCTGTTTGTTCAATTTGAATCCTGCTACTTGACCAAATATCTCAATTACTTCTAATACTCTTTTAGTACTAGTGTCTGGCTGTTGCAAAGTTAATACTAGGTCATCTGCAAATGCCCTTAGCTTGTAATGTTTAACTCCGACCTGAATTCCTTTAACCAACTGGTCCCTTCTAATCATATTTAACAAAACCTCCAGGACTGATATAAAAAGCAAGGGGGATATTGGGCATCCCTGTCGTGTACCTTTTTCTATAGATATTTCTTCTGTTACCACATTGTTTACAATTAACTTTGCTTTTTGTTTAGAATATATTGCACCTATACCATTTTCAAAGCCTTGGCCTACCCCCATCCCTTGGAGATTCTTCTTCATAAAGCTCCAACAAATATTGTCAAAGGCTTTCTCCGCATCCACAAAAATCAAAACAACCTTCCTGTTGATGTCAACTTCTAACAGCTCCAAAATGTCTATGATGTTCCTCACATTGTCTGACATATGTCTCCCTGGGAGAAAGCCAGCTTGGTCCTTATGAATCTCCCCTAACATAACTCTCTTCAATCTTTTTGCCAAAATGTCTGCAAAAATCTTATAATCCACATTAAGTAAAGATATAGGGCGGTAGTTTTTGACCTGGTTCTTTTCAGTTTCTGTTTTCGGTATAAGTGAGATGAAAGCCTCTTTCCACGATTCAGGTGCCTTTTTCCCCTCCAAAATTTCATTACAAACTTCCTTCAGTGGTTGTATTAACCATTCCTTCAGCACTTTGTAATATCTAGCAGTCAAACCATCTGGTCCTGGTGATTTTCCCAATTGCATATTCTGGATGGCACCCTCTATTTCTTGTTCTGTTATTTTCTCATTCAGGGTCATTTTACTTTGCTCTGAAATTTTTGGTAGTCCATATTTTTTAATAAATTCTTCTATTTCTTGTTCGTTAACTGGCCCTATCCTTTTATATATTTGAACATGGCTATCATATCACCCCTTAACCTCCTCTTCTCCAGGCTAAACATGCCCAGCTCCCTTAGCCGTTCCTCATAAGGCATCGTTTCCAGGCCTTTGACCATTTTGGTTGCCCTCCTCTGGACACGTTCCAGTTTGTCAGTGTCTTTCTTGAACTGTGGTGCCCAGAACTGGACACAGTACTCCAGGTGAGGTCTGACCAGAGCAGAATACAGTGGCACTATTACTTCCCTTGATCTAGATGCAATACTCCTATTGATGCAGCCCAGAATTGCATTGGCTTTTTTAGCTGCCGCGTCACACTGTTGGCTCATGTCAAGTTTGTGGTCAACCAAGACTCCTAGATCCTTTTCACATGTACTGCTCTCAAGCCAGGTGTCACCCATCTTGTATTTGTGCCTCTCATTTTTTTTGCCCAAGTGCAATACTTTACATTTCTCCCTGTTAAAATTCATCTTGTTTGTTTTGGCCCAGTTCTCTAATCTGTCCAGGTCGTTTTGAAGTGTGATCCTGTCCTCTGGGGTGTTAGCCACCCCTCCCAGTTTGGTGTCATCTGCAAATTTGATCAGGATGCCCTTGAGTCCATCATCCAAGTCGTTGATAAAGATGTTGAATAAGACCGGGCCCAAGACAGAACCCTGTGGCACCCCACTAGTCACTCTTCTCCAGGATGAAGAGGAACCATTGATGAGCACCCTTTGGGTTCGGTCAGTCAGCCAGTTACAAATCCACTGAGTGGTAGCATAGTCAAGACCGCATTTTCCCAGCTTCTTTACAAGAATATCATGGGGCACCTTGTCAAATGCCTTGCTGAAATCAAGGTAGGCTACATCCACTGCGTTCCCTTCATCTACCAGGCTTGTAATTCTGTCAAAAAACGAGATCAGGTTAGTCTGACATGACTTATTTTTCAGAAATCCATGCTGACTATTGGTGATCACAGCATTCCTTTCTAGGTGCTCACAGACTGTTTGCTTAATTACAGATAGGTAGCCGTGTTGGTCTGCCATGGTCAAAACAAAATAAAAAAATTCCTTCCAGTAGCACCTTAAAGACCAACTGAGTTAGTTCTAGGTATGAGCTTTCGTGTGTGTATCTGAAGAAGTGTGCATGCACACGAAAGCTCATACCTAGAACTAACTCAGTTGGTCTTTAAGGTGCTACTGGAAGGAATTTTTTTATTTTGTTTGCTTAATGATCTGCTCCAGAATCTTCCCTGGTATTGATGTCAGACTGACTGGGCGGTAATTATTTGGGTCCTCTCTTTTCCCCTTTTTGAAAATAGGGACAACATTTGCCCTCCTCCAGTCTGCCGGGACTTCGCCTGTTCTCCAGGAATTCTCAAAGTCTCTGGGTCGCTGCTGCAGCTGCTGCAAATGTTTCCCTCTGCCTCATCCATCTTGCGGGTCCCGGAGGCCGCGGACCTTTCCAATTCCTGCTTACTCAGGCAGGCGCCGCCGCTGTGCAAGCAGGCAATTAGGATGGCGGTGATTAGCCATTAAATTCAGGGGTGCCAACTTGAATAAAATATTGGGGTGCCCAGGGAGGCTCCTCCCCGCATAATCAATCACATGACACGCTGCATGCGAACCATTTCAATGGCAATGGCCATCAACTTGGGGGGGGGCCTCCAATATTTTATCGGGGGGCTGAAGACCTCTTGGCCCCTAGGAGTTGGGTCCTATGATTAAATTTAAATGCGGCCCTTCATCCAAAGATCACAGGGGGGTTGACAACGTAAAAGCACAAAACGCATAACATGACAGTGAAGAAAAACCAATAACGCCCCCCAAAAACACAAACACAAAGATGGATCTACACATTGGGGAGAGGGGGGACGCTATAAATAAGTCATAAATTAAATTGTTATAACAAAAGGAAAAAACGCCATTTAATATCACATAGAAAAGTTTTGTGCTCGACAGCACCACCTGGTGTTGCTTGTTTATAACGTGTTCCAAACGCTGTTCTTTTTTTACTAATGTAGCTGTCCTTTAAAGTCACATTTGAAAGGCCACCCAACTTATTTATATATTGCAGTTCTAGACACCCCCCCCCCTTTTCTCCCAGGAGCTAAAGGTGAGTTCATGGCTCCTCGCTTAACGCCCTCGCTGCCCTGCCAGGTCGCCGAAGAATTGATGCTTTTGAATTCTGGTGCTGGAGGAGACTCTTGAGAGTCCCATGGACTGCAAGAAGATCAGACCTCTCCATTCTGAAGGAAATCAGCCCTGAGTGCTCACTGGAAGGACAGATCGTGAAGCTGAGGCTCCAAGGCTTTGGCTACCTCAGGAGAAGAGAAGACTCCCTGGAAAAGACCCTGATGTGGGGAAAGATGGAGGGCACAAGGAGAAGGGGACGACAGAGGACGAGATGGTGGGACAGTGTTCTCGAAGAGACCAGCATGAGTTTGACCAAAATGCGGGAGGCAGTGGAAGACAGGAGTGCCTGGCGTGCTCTGGTCCAGGGGGTCACGAAGAGGCGGACACGACTAAACGACTAAACAACAACCCTGCCAGGTAGGCGAGGCCAGAGGCAGAGCGACTGATACCCCAGGTGAGCCGCCTGATCTTCCAGCAGCCCGGCCCTCTTCCTGACTCCTCCCACCTCACCTGAGCATTTCTCTCCTCCCATCACCCTGCGGACGCAAAAGGAGCCTGTCTCTGGGGCCAAGCGAGGTCCTCTCTCCCCCGGTTCTGCCGCCTCGCCCTGCCCGCCTCAGGTCCTTCGCCGCAGACTCCTGGTTTCCACAAGATCAGCAGCTTTGGGGCTCCTCCAACCCGCACCCAAAAATGGTGTGACAAGATTTATTGATTAATTAAAAGGCGAAATCCCCCCGTTTTTATTGCATCCGCTGCTCTGCTTTCATTAGCGCGGCTGCGGCTAAATTAATCCCGCTCCTTTATGGGCAGCCGAGCCTTATTTAATTTTCTGAGATGCAGATGCGCGGCGAGGGGGGGGTGTCTCTGCCGGTTGGTCCAGAGGAGGAGGACGGGGAGGAGGAGGCGGTCACGATCCGGGAGCTCCTCGCCGCCGCCTCCGTCCTCCTCGCATCCCGACCGGGCGCCGCCTCCGATCGCTTTCCCGGCTGCAGCCGGAATTACAGGGAGCGCCGCGCCCTCGCTTCTCTTTAATTAGGAGCCGTCGAGGAGGGCTCGCCTTTAATCAGCAGCTCAGTGTGACTTCGCCAAACCATCCTTTGGCTGCCTCCGCAAAGGAGAACCCACAGCCCGGATCCTGACACAAACACGCACCGGCAGCGGGGAGGGGGCGCCAGGAAACGGCACGTAGTATTGTATACAGGGAAATGGATGGAGCGGAGGAGTCCCGGACTCCTGGGTTCCTCTCCCAGTTCTGAGACGGAGGGGCTGGCCCTGGGCCCAGTTTGTTGCTTTGGTTGCTGGGAGCAGCTCCGGAGGGCCCGGTCCCCTGCCTGCCTCTGGGGCCTCCGCCCCCCCCCCCCATCTGCTGGAGACCACAGGAGGGGGGGGAAGCTTTTGAGCTGGGATCCACAGAGGCGTCTGCTTGGCCCCCGAGAGAAGATTAGATGGGCCGCTGGCCTCATCCAGCAGCCGGGCTCATCTTAGGTGCAGATGGAACCTCCAGCTGCAGAGGCAGTCTATCCCTATTCCTGGGTTCTCACCACTGTAGGAAGAGGATGCTCTTGCTGGATCAGAGGAGTCCCCTGGGGCCTGATCCAGCTGCAGGAGAAGCAAACAATTCACCAGCCTAACTTCCGGGGGCAAATTATCCTTTCTGATACTGAGCACCCCCTAATCTGTGCTGAGGGACCCACTTCTTCCCCCCCCCCCCCAGGCCCACTGGCAGTTTCCTGCTGGGGTCCAATTTGCAGCCGTTGATCCCAAACCCCACCCCACCCCACTGCTCCCCCCTTGAAAAGGCCAGAGAGCTCCCAAGGTGCCCCCTGGCCTGCTGGGCCCCTGGTGGGCCCTGGACGAGGAGGGGCTCTGTCTGGGGGACGATGCCTCCCCCCCACCATCGCAGCAGGAAGCGGCGGCGCCTCCACTGGGAGAGCTGCGCCCCCCCCCCAGCTGCCTCCTCTAATGTCCCCCTAGGCAGCACTCGGGATAATTATCTTCCCCTACAAATAAGTTGTAAATGAGATGAACAGAGTAGCTTTTAATTATGTCAATTAAAATGCAGCCCATTATGGTGCCTGAAACGCAAGCCAGGATGGCTTCGCACGGCTGCTGTCAGGAAGGGGGCGCCTCAGGAGGGGGTCCCCTCTCTGCCCACCAGAGGGGCCCCCGGAGCCCAGCAGGCTGACTCTAAGGGCCCTTGGGGGCTAGGGGAAGGGGAGCCCCCTTGCTTGCAGTGGGACTTATTCCCAAGGAAGTGCAGGAATGGCCCCAACCCTCTCTTCCTCCTCCTCCTCCTCCTGTGGGGCCTCAGTATCCCTGCCGCGGAGATGATGCTCTGAGCTGCAGCCTGAGGGTCCCCTGGCTCTCCCTTAGCCCTGGTTCCCACATGGAAGATGGTGCATGCTTGTTTTCTCTTGCTCCAGAGGGTGGGACTTGAACCCATGGCCTCAAGTTACAAGAAAGCAGATTGGGACTACAGGAAGGACTTTCTGAGGATAAAAGGCTGTTCAAAAGTGGAACAGTGTCCCACAAAAGGTGGCAGACTCTCCTTCCTTGGAGGTTTTTAAGCACAGATGGCCCTCTGTCATGGACCCTTTAGCTGAGATTCCTGCATTGCAAGAGCAGGTTAGACTAGATGACCCTGGGGGACCCTTCCAATTCTAGTTCTCTGATTCTATTTTTGACAGACTGCGACACTTTGGGCTGCAGCCTTCTCACCCCGACCCCACCCCCATCACCTGCCAGGAGATTTTTGGCCTCCCAAGAATTTATTAATATAAAATCAATTGCTCTGAATTATTCACCAGGCATCCATTAAAGATGCATGAGTGTTACCTGAGTGTAAACCACCATCCCATCGCTGCAGTGCATGAGGAACGTGACAAAGCCACTCTCAGGTCATGGGGAGGGGGCTGGGCTGGCCAGGGGGCTGAGAGGGGGGCAGCCCCAGGATGAGGATGGGCCTTGCAGGTGTTTGTTGTTTTTTTTGAGGGAGATGACAGGGTGGGGTGGGTCTCAGTCACCTTGCCCCTCTGGCGAGGCTTGGGAGGAGGGTCTCTGGAGCTCCTTCCCCACAAAATGGGGGGAGCCAAAGAAAAACACACACCCCACAGCTGCCAAGGTGCAGAGGCCAAGTTGAAAAGCCTCAGTGACTTGATCCACGGGAAGATGGACGTCCAGGGACAAAAGGACCTTTAGCCAAGACACATGTGCCATGTATTTCATTGGAAAAGGTCGATCACTTCTCCTACCAGGGCAGTTATCTTTCCACAAGGGCCGACACTGATGCCAAAATCCGGCATCACCTGAGCTCTGGGAGTTTGGCTTTCTCCCAACTGAAGTGCAG
The DNA here is from genome assembly GCF_964252035.2 of Podarcis erhardii. NCBI lineage: Eukaryota > Metazoa > Chordata > Lepidosauria > Squamata > Lacertidae > Podarcis > Podarcis erhardii. Next base: position 92,953,351 of record NC_138511.1, read on the forward strand.
AGTGTTTGAGGACCGGGACATTCGCAGGGAAACCAGAATGCTTATTTACAAAGCTATTGTACTACCAACCTCACTGTATGCTTGTGAAACATGGACCACTTTTAAACGCCATCTCCAACTCCTCGAAAGATTCCATCAAGAGGGTCTCCAAAATATTTTACACATCACTTGGAAAGACAGGTGAACTAATACCAGTGTACTGGAAGAAGCAAAGATCACCAGTGTCAAAGCAAAGATTCTTCAACATCAACTTCGCTGGACTGGTCGTGTTGTGCGGATGCCTGATGATCGTCTTCCAAAGCAACTCCTCTATTCCAAACTTAAAAATGGAAAGCGTAATGCTGGTGGTCAAAAGAGGTTTAAAGACGCTCTCAAGGCAAATCTTTAAAAATGTAGTGTAAACACCAACAATTGGGAAACACTGGCCTGCGAGTGCTCCAGTTGGAGAACAGCCTTGACCCAAGGTGTCCTGGGCTTTGAAGACACTCAAACTCAGGACACAAGGGAGAAATGTGCTAAGAGGAAGGCACGCTTGGCAAATCCACACCGTGATCAACTCCTGCCCAGAAACCAATGTCCCCACTGTGGAAGGACGTGGGGGTCCAGAACTGGCCTCCACAGTCAATTATGGACTCACTGTTAAGGCCGTGTTCATGGAAGACAATCTTGCTCAGCTACGAGGGATCGCCCAAGAAGAAGGATTTCGTGGAGGGAAGCAGATGAGGCTGAAGGGGGCTCTGGGTGAAGTTGTGATTGAGCCACACTTTCCCGGGAGAGAGGTCTCTGAGAAGCACCCAAAGATTTTGCAGCACTCGTGGGCTCCCAGCGAAGCAGAACCTTGGAAGGGCCAGGGTGGAAAGAAGAAGGGACTTCTCCCTGCCGTGCAGAGTTAACCTGTGGAACTGCCTCCCACGGGAGGCAGCAATGGCCACCAGCGGAAATGGCTTTAGGGGAGGATTTCAGAAATCCAGGCTGCAGCATTGGTTTGGCCACAAGGCTTCCAGCTGAGCCCTTTCTTTGGCTCTGACTTGCAGCTCCACACAGCAGCGAGATTTAAGTATTTGCATCATTATCCGGGTCCCAGGAGAGCCTCTGCTGCACAGCCCCCCTGCTCCTGCAGCCTCCTCTGCCCCCCCCCCCCGGGTTGGCATTGCTGGGGCTGGTTGCCCAAGACTCTCCTGAAGGAGAAGAGGGTGAGGAAACCCCCCCCCCCCCCGTGTTTCCACAGCTCTCTGCTTGCTCCGCTGGGCCAGGGTGAAGGAGATAATAATATCTCCTCCTCCTTTTTCCTCCTCCTCCTCCCTGGGTGTCCTTCCTTTGCCACCCGATCTTGGCACCCGGCCCAGCCCTCCCCAGAGGTCTCAAGCATGCAGAGCGCCAGCCTGGCCCATAAACAGCACCAACCGGGGAAGGTGCATTATGCCACATTTATGGGCCGGCCATAAAGCGTGAGACTCCCTTCTTACGAGGTGGGACTTCTGCCTCCTCCTCTCTTAATGGCAGGTGAGCTGAGGGGCTTTGACTGCTGTGATTAAGTCTCATGGAGGGGGGAGTGGAAAGGGGGGGGGGCTCCTTCTGTGGCTCTGATGGCTTCTCTCAAGAGCACCAGTCGGGCAGAGGGGAAGCAAAAGGGCAAGAAGCAAGGCAGACTTGAGTGGCCACGCTTGGCTCCTTGGGGTGCAGATTCATTGGGGCTACAAAGGGGTCTGGGTTCAGTGATCTGCAAGTCCTCCTGTATTTTTATCTTGCGATAATAATAATAATAATAATAATAATAATAATAATAATAATTACCACCCCACTCATCTATGTTTAAAATTTAATACACACCGCATTTTTTGCTCTATAAGACGCACCAGACCACAGGACACACCTAGTTTTTGGAGGAGGAAAACAGGAAAAAAAATGTTCTGAATCTCAGAAGCCAGAACAGCAAGAGGGATCGCTGCACAGTTAAAGCAGCAGTCCCTCTTGCTGTTCTGGGATAGCTGCGCAGCCTGCAATAGCTCCATAAGACGCACACACATTTCCCCTTACTTTTTAGGAGGGAAAAAGTGAGTCTTATAGAGCAAAAAATGTAAGTAAACTTTGAAGCGTAACCTCAGACAGCATGGCCTACACTGCAGGGCTGTTGGGGGGGGGAGAAAAAGGTGAGAAGAGCCTGCTGTTTGGGGCCAAAGGCGGCCTATCCAGTCCGGGGCCCTGTTCTCCCAGTGGCCACCCAGAGGCTCCTCTGGGGATCCCACAGGACTCTTTGCAGCGGTGATTCCCCAAAACTGGCAGCCAGAGGCAGAAGAGTGATTAGTGGGGTGCCACAGGGTTCTGTCTTGGGCCCGGTCTTATTCAACATCTTTATCAACGACTTGGATGACGGACTCAAGGGCATCCTGATCAAATTTGCAGATGACACCAAACTGGGAGGGGTGGCTAACACCCCAGAGGACAGGATCACACTTCAAAACGACCTTGACAGATTAGAGAACTGGGCCCAAACAAACAAGATGAATTTTAACAGGGAGAAATGTAAAGTATTGCACTTGGGCAAAAAAAATGAGAGGCACAAATACAAGATGGGTGACACCTGGCTTGAGAGCAGTACATGTGAAAAGGATCTAGGAGTCTTGGTTGACCACAAACTTGACATGAGCCAACAGTGTGACGCGGCAGCTAAAAAAGCCAATGCAATTCTGGGCTGCATCAATAGGAGTATAGCATCTAGATCAAGGGAAGTAATAGTGCCACTGTATTCTGCTCTGGTCAGACCTCACCTGGAGTACTGTGTCCAGTTCTGGGCACCACAGTTCAAGAAGGACACTGACAAACTGGAACGTGTCCAGAGGAGGGCAACCAAAATGGTCAAAGGCCTGGAAACGATGCCTTATGAGGAACGGCTAAGGGAGCTGGGCATGTTTAGCCTGGAGAAGAGGAGGTTAAGGGGTGATATGATAGCCATGTTCAAATATATAAAAGGAGGTCACATAGAGGAGGGAGAAAGGTTGTTTTCTGCTGCTCCAGAGAAGCGGACACGGAGCAATGGATCCAAACTACAAGAAAAAAGATTCCACCTAAACATTAGGAAGAAGTTCCTGACAGTAAGAGCTGTTCGACAGTGGAATTTGCTGCCAAGGAGTGTGGTGGAGTCTCCTTCTTTGGAGGTCTTTAAGCAGAGGCTTGACAACCATATGTCAGGAGTGCTCTGATGGTGTTTCCTGCTTGGCAGGGGGTTGGACTCGATGGCCCTTGTGGTCTCTTCCAACTCTATGATTCTATGATTCTAGGCTGCGGAGACCACAGGGACTGGCAGCCATTGGCAGAAGGATGGAGGAGAAGGCTTGTTCCACCCACTGCAAACCTTTGGGGAACAGGAACGCAAGAGCCTAAGGAGAGCCCTGCTCCTGGATCAGGCCAGGAAAGCATCTAGTCCAGCGTCCCGTCCTCACGTGGGACAACCAGATGCCTCTTTTCCGGAACCTGGGAGCAGGATTCGCACCCAAGAGCAGCCCTGTCGCTTTCTGTGGTTTCTAGCAACTGGCATTCAGAAGCATGGCTACTAGCCATCGATAGTCCTCTTCTCCTTGGTGGCCTCCTGTGGCAGGGAGTTCCACGGTTTAAGCCAATGGCAGCCCTCACTCCAGCCCCAGAGAGAATCCAGGCACCCTGGCACCCATGCCCACCCCATGGCACTGTGGGAATGTTCTGGGGTGCAGGAGAGGATATATTGACTAATTATATCCTTATCCAACTTGTACTAACAAGTTCCCAAAATATCAGCAGAGTTTATAGACATTCCCCTTTAAGTTCGCAACGGTAACGCTTGCACAGGTTCGCTAGAACCTCTATAATAATTACTCTGGTAATTTCCCCTTTGTTCCCTCTTAAAATACAAGACACGACACAGTCTTTATAAAAGTATAAAAGAGTTTACTCACGTTCTGTTCACAATATGATCCCAGAAGGTAGGCAGGCTTAAAAAGGTTACATGCACTTAGAATCTATCTTGTAGCAAGATAGTACTGTCCTCTCTTGGCTGGGAGCCAAGAGGGCATGTTGCTCCTTCAGAAGATGAAGATGGCAGAGAGGCAAGAGGCAAGAGGCAAGAGAGAGAGTGGCTGCCTGCCCTGTGCTTTTATCATTACCTGCACAGGTGAGGCCACACCCACCTCTGGTCACATGCGGAGGAAGTCCGTCCCCAGGAAGTTTACCTGCTTGCTGGACAGACATCCCTCCCCATGTTCTAACATGTACACTCTAGGAATGTTGTCATTGACTGCTCCTGTGTTTACATCCCACATACCCCTTCTCAGGCAATACAACATTATACAAAACATAAACAACTTTATTCAACCACCCAGAGTCCCAGCTTGACACGTAGATTCTGGAAACTCTCTCTTGGTAGGGGTTTCGTCAGGATGTCAGCAGTCATCTCTTGGGTGCTGCAGTAGGATAGTTCCACAAGTCCATCCTGGATCATCTGGCGTATGTAGTGGTATTTAACCCCAATGTGTTTTGTTCTGGCCAGGAACTTCTCACTCTGCGTCAGCTTCAGGCAACTTTGATTGTCCTCTAGCAAGCTGACAGGCCCTTTTCTCACCAACCCAAAGTCCTTTATGAGTTGATCAAGCCAGGCGATCTCTCTGCAGGCTTCTGTTGCTGCAACGTATTCTGATTCTGTGGAAGATAATGCTACACAGCTCTGTTTATAACTGCCCCATGAAACAGGTCCATCACCAAACATGAAAACATGACCACTTGTTGATTTATAATCAGCATTATCCCCAGCCCAATCCGCATCAGTATACCCAACCAACTTAGGGTCTCTGACGGCTGGTAACCTTAATTTACAATTCATGGTACCCTTCAAATATCGCACCACCCTCTTTACACCTGCCCAATCATGCTCAGTGGGAGAATTCACTTTTCTGCTAAGAATCCCCACAGCATTTGCTAAGTCAGGTCTACATGTGGTAACTAAATACAAAAGTTTACCAATCGCCGACCTGTAGTCATTGTTGTCTGGCAACTGCTTCGAATCCTGCTGATTCTTCAGGAAGTCAGTAGCCATCGGTGTAGCAACTGGATGTGCGTCTTGCATCTGCATGTGCTCAATCAGCTCGTGGATCTTCTGTCTTTGGCGGGAGGCAGCTCAGTGAGTGTCCAGGTCTTGTTCTGATGCAGTGCATCCATCTCCTCCTGCGCGGCCTTCCTCCAGAGACTGGCTTCTACAGCTGGCATCTCCTGTATCTCTTCCCAAGTGGAAGGTTCCTGTGGAAACGCCGACCCTGCAAAGTAGGACAACCGTAATGGTGGGACACCTTTGTTGGTTCTGGACGAGCGTCTGACCTCTGGTTCTGGGACCGCATCAGCTTCCTCATCCTCCTCCAACGCAGGCATGTCCCCATCTGAGTCCTCATCTTCGTCTCTGGTGCCGCCAGGGTTCTGGTCCTCTGCGTCGCCTGTAGGGGGTGCTGTAACACTCGAAGGCAGATTAGTACTTTGTGGAGTCTCAAAAGGGAAATATACAAATTCTTGAGTCCTTTCTGACTCATCGGAAGAATCCACAACAGTGTTCTTAGTGTCTACTTTTCCATATTCATCAAAATAAACCGCATGGTATGCATTTGTCTTACCAGTTTGTAAGTCCATAATTCTATATCCTTTGCCTCCAGAGGCGTATCCCACCAGGATACCTGCTTTTGCCCTGGAGTCAAGCTTGTGTCTGTGTTCCTTGGGCACGTGGAAGTAACACGGACTTCCAAACACACGTATGTGCGACAGATTGGGAGCTTTCCCATGCCAAAGTTCAAATGGTGTGCGCTCTGCACCTTTAGTTGGCAGTCTATTCTGCAAATAGACCGACGTGTACACTCCTTCGGCCCACAGCTTCTGTGGCAAACATGCATCCTTTAGCATGCACCTTGTCATGTCCATAATGGACCTAAACTTTCTCTCAGCTATGGCATTCTGCTGTGGTGTGTAAGGAATTGTGGTTACATGTGCAATTCCTTCCTTGGCCAGGAGAGCCTGCATTTCATTTGAGCAGTACTCACCTCCATTGTCGCTCATTAGCACAGCTGGAGCTCTTTGGAATTTATTCTTGACCATGGCAATGTATTCCTGGAGCTTGTCCACTGTCTCACTCTTCTCTTTGAGGAAATACACAACACAAAATCTTGAAAAGTCATCCAGAAATATTAAAATATATCTATTCTTTCCCAGTGAGGGAACATTCATGGGTCCACATATGTCAGTGTGCACTATGTCAAGCACTTTGTTGCTTCTTTGTTCTGCACAACGTGGAAATGAAGGTTTTACAGCCTTCTCAGTAATACAGCTTATGCACTTTGCTGGAGCTTTGTTGCTCTGCTTTACCTGCAAACCTCTTACAAGATCTCTTTTCTGTAGATCCAGAATGACGTTGGTGTCTCTATGTCCAAGCCTTCTGTGCCACAGGTCCAGATCTGCTTCATCCTTCTGGCTGGAATGTGCCACTTTTGCAGACTGATTCTCTGAAACATCAAGCTCATATACACCATTGATTAGCTCTGCTTGAGCAAACACTTTGCCATTTCTAGTCACCTTGCATTCTCCATTTCCAAATGTGATCTGGAAACCTTTCTTGTCCAGTGTGGACACGCTGATTAAATTGCAGCTCAGCTCTGGTACATACAAAACTCTAGAGATTGTGTTCTCAATGCATTCATTGTTTATATTGCATTTCAGACTCATGGAACCTGCACCTTTTGCTTTAACAATGTTCCCATCTGCAATTTCAATTTCAGATCCTTCTTCATCATTTATCTCATTAAAATAGTCCTCTTTATATGAAAAATGCGAGCTGGCACCTGAATCAATTATCCATTTATTACGTCTATTTTCACGATTCTGGACAGTTAAATTCCTTTCTTGCAGTAGCCATGTGCATTCACATTTCCCCTTCTTTTCTCCTTTTGGCTGAAAGGGGTGGGGTTTCTTGGCTTTAGGAGCCCTGCAATTCTTTGCAATGTGTCCTTCTTTGTTACAATTGAAACAAATCACTTTCTTAGGCATCTCTTTGGACTTTGTACATTGCCTAGATGCATAACTGCTGTCCTTGCTTCTAGCATTTCTCACTGGAGATTCAGCTCTATCTCTGCATTCTTCTTTTAAATAACCAATCAAGTCTTTAAAAGTCAGACCTTGTCTATGATCCATCAAACTTACAAATGCGCTAAAGCGTGGTCCAAGTGATGATAACAAAAATGCTATCTTTGTATCTTCATCAAAAGCTTTGGGAGTCAAATCAATTCTTTGAATAATCTCAGTAAACTTGTTGATGTGCTCTGTGAATTCCTGTTTTGAATTCATCCTCACTCTGGTTAATTTACACACCAAGTTTCTGAAGCAGTTTATGCTAGATTCTCCATACACGCGCTCAATATCTCTTAAGATTTGAGATGCATCATCTGTACTATTTATTAATGATAGCTGCTCATCACGAAGTCCACTCAAAATTATGTGTCTAGCTTCGCTGTTCATGCGTTTCCAAGCACTTATCTTGGCTAAAGCTTCCTCAGACGATCCCGTAGGTTGAGGGTTTAAAGCTTCCAAAATGTGCTTATAATCTAAACATGCTATCAAGCGCTGCTTCCAGTGTATGAAATTGTGTTCATTCAGCACAGGCATTCCTAGCTTTGCATCACTATCAAAAGCTGCTCTAGCCATCTTAAAATCCAAAAATTTCAAAATTCTTCAAAATTTCAAAATTTCTCAAAATTTTAAAATCAAAATCTCAAAAATCTCAAAATTCAAAACAATTCTTCACTGCCTTGGGTCACTGTGAACTCTGAGGGAAGGGGGGGGTGCTTAATCCCCACTGCACAATGGAACAAAGGACCATGTGCTTACCAGGAAGTTAACTCAGAAAAATACTACTCAACTCAAAATCACAATCCAACGCAATCCTTCAAAAATACGCAGAAATATGCAATACTGGGCCCCAATAACCCTTTGTGGGAATGTTCTGGGGTGCAGGAGAGGATATATTGACTAATTATATCCTTATCCAACTTGTACTAACAAGTTCCCAAAATATCAGCAGAGTTTATAGACATTCCCCTTTAAGTTCGCAACGGTAACGCTTGCACAGGTTCGCTAGAACCTCTATAATAATTACTCTGGTAATTTCCCCTTTGTTCCCTCTTAAAATACAAGACACGACACAGTCTTTATAAAAGTATAAAAGAGTTTACTCACGTTCTGTTCACAATATGATCCCAGAAGGTAGGCAGGCTTAAAAAGGTTACATGCACTTAGAATCTATCTTGTAGCAAGATAGTACTGTCCTCTCTTGGCTGGGAGCCAAGAGGGCATGTTGCTCCTTCAGAAGATGAAGATGGCAGAGAGGCAAGAGGCAAGAGGCAAGAGAGAGAGTGGCTGCCTGCCCTGTGCTTTTATCATTACCTGCACAGGTGAGGCCACACCCACCTCTGGTCACATGCGGAGGAAGTCCGTCCCCAGGAAGTTTACCTGCTTGCTGGACAGACATCCCTCCCCATGTTCTAACATGTACACTCTAGGAATGTTGTCATTGACTGCTCCTGTGTTTACATCCCACAGGCACCTCCCCCCCCACGTGCCCCCTTGCTCCTCTCTTGGCTGCAGAACCAGGGACCAGTCCCTGCCTCCTTCCTGCCCCATTGATTCCTCTGCCGCAGCAGAGCTCTCCCTGCCGAAGATTTAACCCGGCTCATGTTTAAACCCGTCACCCGCGGCACGGCTGGGCCCTGAGTTATGCGCCTGCCCTTAATCTCGGGCGCAATCCATTATGTTTTATGGGTCCTCCTAGCACAGAGGGAGGGAGGGAGGGAGCCTCCCCAGGATCAAGCAGCTTCCTTGGGGGGGGGGGGAATGAGGGAGCTGGCTTGATCAGGTCCAAAGCGACCCTCTAGCCCATTATGGGGAAACCACAAGCAGGATCCGACCGCAAGAGCAACTCTCTCTCCTCCAGCCACTGGGATTCAGAAGCTCTCTGCTCCTCCATAATTTGCCCACTTGTCTGTCAAATCCATCAGAGAGGACGGCCAGCCCTGCCTCCATTCATCAGACACGGTAAAGGACACTGATGGGCAGCCAGGCTCTTCGTGTGGATCCCTATGGAAAGACACCAGTGGATAATGTACTAAGGAAGGACAATGGTCTGGAGTCATAATGCTCTCGCTCCCTCCTCTCTCCTAGGCCATTAATTTGATTTTCAATTGATTTTAGAATGAATTGATTTTAGAATGCTGTGTTACTTTTATTCTTGTTAGCCACTCTGAGCCTGGCTTCGGCTGGGGAGGGCGGGATATATATAAATAAGCAAACAAACAAACAAACAAACATTTCCTTTCTTGCTTTGATTCATAGGTTGGAGTCATGGATGCTTGAGCCGAGATTCCTGCATTGCAGGGGGTTGGACCAAATGACCCTCAGGGTCCCCGAATCCTTCTTTTTTGGCGATCCCTCGTAGCTGAATAAGAATGTCTTCCACGAACACGGTTTTAACAGTGAGTCTGTAGGCAACTCTGTAGGCCAATTCTGGATCCACACATCCTTCCACAGTGGGATTTCCATGCAGGAGTTGATCACGGTGTGGATTTGCCAAGCGTGCCTTCCTCTTAGCACGTTTCTCCCTTGCGTCCTGAGTTCAAGTGTCTTCAAAGCCCAGGACACCTTTGGTCAAGGCTGTTCTCCAACAGGAGCACTCGCAGGCCACTGTTTCCCAATTGTTGGTGTTTATACTACATTTTTAAAGATTTGCCTTGAGACTGTCTTTAAACCTCTTTTGTTCACCACCAGCATTACACTTTCCATTTTTAAGTTCAGAATACAGTGGACGCTCGGGTTGCAAACGTGATCCGTGCGGGAGGCACATTCGCAACCATCAGCATTCGCAACCCCCGGTGCCACGTCTGCACACACAATGCATGATTCCGCATGCACGAGCGCTGAAGTAATGCATTCCAGGTTCGGCACGGGGAAAAAGGTGCGACCTGAAGCATCTGTAACCCAAGGTATGACTGTAGTTGCTTTGGAAGACGATCATCAGGCATCCGCACAACATGACCAGTCCAACGAAGCTGACGTAGAATCATTGCTTCAGCACTGGTGATCTTTGCTTCTTCCAGTACACTGGCATTAGTTCACCCGTCTTCCCAAGTGATGTGTAAAAATTTTTTGGAGACACCTCCCTGAATCCACAGCGCTCCTCCAGAGCCAATTTTGTATCTCACCTTTCCGGTGATGCTCAAAGTTTGGAGAGAGATGGGGGGGGGGTTTGCTTTAGCAGTGCAGCAGCACCACCTCCAGGACCAAAGTGGATTTGCAGTGCATGTCAGCAACGGAGATATTCAGCAAAAGTTTCCAGGCACCGAAAATATTTCCCGGTGGGGCTCTGGAAGAAACGCTGAAATGGACAGAGTTTCTTTCCGCTGAACAGGTCGGTGGGGGCGGGGGGAGCGCATTGCAATCTGGCAAACGGAGAGACGCTCAAGGGGGGGGGCTCCTTCCCTGCACGCAAGATCACATTCTGACATGCTCTGCTCCCACCAACATCCCACCCTCCCTTGAGGAATGGCTTCAGTTGTGGCTGCAGGAGAGGCAAGGGCCCCAGAGAAACTCAAAGAAAGGCCATTTCAAAAGGTATGGAACTCCCTCCCACTGGAGGCAGTGTTGCAGGAATTTATGTATAGGTTGGGGGGGGTTTGCCCCTCCAGCAGATATCATGCACATGCAGCCCACTACCAAAACCAGCACCATCGCTTTTGTGACTTTTGTGATTTGTCCCCACAAAACCATCACAGTTTCTTCCTATCTATTCAAAGGGCCTTTGCTGCACGATACCAAATGTAACAATTCACTGATAAATGCATCTATGTACTGGCTCACTGGGAAAACTTCAGAAATTCCTATAGACATGTGAGTTCAGCTACTCAGCAGCCCCTCTGCCTGAGTGATATTCCCTGGCATCCTGATACCTGAGTGCCAGACAGGTAGCCATTCCAGAAATACCAAACCCAGATGAAGACAAAAGGGTGGGATGAACTTGGCTGGGAAACAGGGAAATGTAAATGTCTCTCTTGTTCCACTTGATAGGTGTTTGGTGGAGGGCAAGCAGAACCATGGGGCAGGGTCCAGGATGCTCAGATTCTGGCCACCAGAACTCCCCTTTCATGATATAACCATGATGTATGAGTGATGTAGTTTGGGGGTGCAACATGGGGATTAGCAGCTAATAAAAGTTTGGGTTCTCTCTTGTTGGGGGCTTCCATCTTGTTCTTGGTGGCAGGTGGGAGTCCTGTCGCGACAGTCTTCAATCAAGACCAAGCCAACGGGCTGCTGTTTGGCTCTGGGATTCCTGGCTGGGGTCCTTGTTTTTTGTCCAAGGGAGCCCTCAGATTTCTCTGTTAACAGCAGGGACGGCCCCAAACCTGGGTGGCTTTAGAAGAGGCCTGGAGAAATCCACACAGGAGGGAATCCATGCTATGGGTGGCTACCGGCCACGATGGCTGGGCTCTGCACTCCACAGGGGAGAGGCAGCAATGCTTCTGAATGCCAGGAGGGGAGAGTGTATCTCTTGCGCTCGCATCCTGCTTGCTGGTTTCTCACAGGCAACCGTTCAGCCGCTGTGGGAACAGGATCCCAGGCTGGATGGTGTTATGGAATTTATGTAGACATCGCACACACCAAACTCAACACAATCACTCCTGCAAATGTTCCCACAAAACACTTCATCACACAATTTTCTCCTATCTCTATTCAAAGGGCCTCTGCTGCACATTAACAAATGCAAGAATTCACTGATAAATGTATCTATGTACTTTCTCACTGGGAAAACCTTAGAAAGCCATATAAAATCGCTCCAGTATTGGATTTGCGCCGTTCCAACTTTGTTCTGTTCAGGGAAGGAATGGCTCCCAAGGGGGGAGCCTGGGATGTGGGCAGCCATAATCCCCCAAGCCTGAGACCTGGAACTCAGCAGTGCCAGACAGGCAGCCCCCCACAGACAACAGCAGACCCTCCAGGAACGGATTAGGTCCTCGGTCAGGACAAAGGAGTGTGGTTACCTTGACCAGGAAAAACAGGAACTTGTAGATATTTCTTCTGCATCACTTTAAGGGTGTCTGGTGGTGGGCAAGGGAGAGTTGGGGGCAAACCTGCCAGAAAACCCCTCCCTCTTTGTGACCTATGTGTGATGTGTCTGTGATGTAGGCATGATGCTTCATCAAAGGTGTTCATAATGGGCTGCAGGCCAGATCCAGGAGGCTACTCTTAAGAAAGACCCAACTGTCGGGGGGGGGGGTTGAAATCCCCAAAAAGGATGTTGCTTTTTTCTGTATGCCACAACAGCTGCAATAAAATTACTAGCGAAGAATTGGAAGAAACAATATTTACCAACTATCGAAGAAGGGCAGATGAAAATGATGGACTATATGGAACTTGCCAAACTGACTGGGAGACTCCGGGACCAGAGAGAAGAGACGGTGGAAGAAGATTGGAAGAAGTTTAAAGAATATTTGAAAAAATATGTTAATATTTAAATCTTCAAATAGCTTTGGAAGTGGATACAGGCTTGGAAGTAGAAGACGGTGTATTCTAAAACAGTATTATTTGTAAAGGATAAAATGTGAAGATTATTATGGTAAAAGTAAGGGTGATAAAAAGATGGTTAAAAATATGATATATGTAAACTGCTAAAGGTGAGGAAAATGAAAATCAGATAGCGGGGACTTGGGGAAGCTCACCTAACAATGTTTAGAAAAAATAAGGACAAGACAAGAATTTGTCTGTTTTTCTGTTTGTGTTGTTTATTTGTGTTATAAAATGAATAAAAAAATTGGGGGGGAAAATAGTAAGAAAGACCCAAGTGTCTCTCCACTGGTGAAGAGTGTTGCTCCTGAACCCAGACGGACTCTTGGATTTGGGGGAATCGAGGGGCCCTTTGCTCCAGGGTGGCCCCACTAGAAGCCACAAGGCAGAGCCCAGCTCTTTAATCAAAGCCATACCTTTTTATTTACACTCTTCCAGGATATCCCCCCCCCCAAAAAAAGTCCAGGCTCATTGCAGCTCAAGTAGGAAGGAGAGGGGCAGGGGGTCAGTCCGTGAGGCTGAGGGAAAGCACCAGGGGGAGGAGGAAGGCGACCCCCACGCCAGGCTCCCCCGACCTCGAGAGGCCCCCGTCAGTGGGGCTGTTTTCAGGGGGGCGCCTGGTGCTGCTTCCGGTGGCGCAGGATCTCGGTGGGCGTGAGGAGGAGGCTCTGCTGGCAGGTGGGGCAGTGGTACGGGCGCTGCAGGACAGAGGTGCCCGATGGGGTCTCCGTTTCCTCTTCTGGGGAGGAGGAAGAAACTTGTAAAAACTCACACAAAACACAGCGCCCCAAAAATGTCCAGCGTGGGGCTCCCCTTGCTCCTGGTCTGGAGGCCGCAGCTGGTACAGAATGCTGCAGCGCAATTGCTGACGGGAGGGAGGCCTTGCCAGCACTTCAGGGATCTGTGCTGGTTGCCCCTTTGCCACCCGGCCCAGGTTCAAGGTGTCGCCGTTGGTATATAAAGCCCTTCACAACCTGGGACCAGTTTACCTGCGAGGTCGCCTCCCCCCAGATATTTATCCCCCCTCCACCGCTTCGATCCGTGGAATTGGCCCAGCGACTGGTGCCTCACGATCCCTGCTCTGCATTTGTAAGAGCGCCATCACTGAGCGTGGCAGCGTCTGCACCGCGGAACTCCCTGCCACTTGAAATCAGGAAAGGCATTTCGCAGCACTGCCCCAAACCTCCTTTCTTAGACGAGGCTCCGCAGGCGTGTCAAGTGTGGCTGCACATCCTGATCTGTTTTTGGTTTATTCTTGACTTTGAATGTTTCCAAGAGTCGTCTCTGGCGGTCCTTTCACCCTCTCCGCAAACCGCGCTGTGAAAAATCTCGCGGGACGAAGAACCGGGCTCTTCCCTCGCAGAGAACCTGATCTTTTATTTCCCTTTCCTTCCCTCACCCGCTCTGAGACCCCCCAGCTAATTCTCCCCTGGCCTCCTCGCTGGCCCAAGCAGGACCAATGCAGCCAGCTAGCCCTGGGGATTATCTAATGATTATTTCCCCTAAACTGATTTTTGAATTTTGAATTTTATTGTTATTCATGTTTTTATACTGTATTTTATGCTGCTTTTATAATCACCATATTTTTTCTCCCTATGAGACGCACCAGACCACAAGACGCACCTAGTTTTTGGAGGAGGAAAACAAGAAAAAAACTATTCTGAATCTCAGAAGCCAGAACAGCAAGAGGAATTGCTACGCAGTGAAAGCAGCAATCCCTCCTGCTGTTCTGGCTTCTGGGATAGCTGCGCAGTCTGCATTCGCTCCATAAGACGCACACACATTTCCCCTTACTTTTTAGGAGGGAAAAAGTGAGTCTTATAGAGGAAAAAATACAGTAAGTGTTTTAAATTTAACAAATTCCTTCCAGTAGCACCTTAAAGACCAACTAAGTCAGTTCTTGGTATGAGCTTTCGTGTGTATCTGAAGAAGTGTGCATGCACACGAAAGCTCATACCAAGAACTGACTTAGTTGGTCTTTAAGGTGCTACTGGAAGGAATTTGTTTTGTTTTGACTATGGCAGACCAACACGGCTACCTATCTGTAACTGTTTTAAATTTGTTGTTAGCCGCCCTGAGCCTGGTTTATGAACTGGGAAGGGCGGGGTATAAATAAAAATTATTATTATTATTATTATTATTATTATTATTATTATTATTATTGAACAAAGTCCCTCCCGGCCCCCCTGCTAGCCCCCAAACTGCAAAGCCTTTGGGGGAATGCCCCAGCGACCGCCCCCTGCTCCCCCCGCAGGGCTCACCTTCCTGGCTGGGCTGCTCCCCCTCTTGGCCTGGGGCCTGGCAGGTCTCCTCGTGAGCCAGGCGCTCCATGGGGGTGAAGGGCATGTAGAGGCCGCAGCGAGGGCAGGTCCAGAAGCTGCGCAGGCAGTCACTGTACAAGTCGCCCTCTGTGCCCTGCGGGAGACGGAGAGACCCAGAGGGGTTGGCACCCACCCCCCACCCCCGGGCAAGGGAGAGGCAGGCTCCGTGCCCCACAACCAGGCTCCAGCCTGCCCCCTCGCCTGTCCCCCCCTCCGCCCCCAGAGGAGGACAAAGAGCGCTCCTGCGCCACAGAGAGTGGGGCTACGTGGCCTCTGGGTGCCCACTCCCCTGAACTCACCGCCAGGCAGTTGAACGTCAAGAAGCTGCCCACTCTGCAGCCGCCCTTCTCCTCGTCGGGGGTCACCTCCACCCCCTGGAAGAGGCCGGGGGGCACCTCCCCTCCCGCAGAAGCCGCCTGAGGACCCACGTAGAGGTTCTGCTGCTCCAGGGGCATCAGGCGCCGCAGGCTGTGGGGCACCTGGGGGGGGGGCAGCAGAGAAATCATCATCTTCATTATCATTATTAGTTCGTTAGTGAGTTATTTCCCACCCATCCGGCTGGTTTCCCCAGCCACTCTGGGCGACTCCCAACAAAATATTAAAAATACAATGAAGCATCAAACAATGGCAGGCTTGAATTTCCAGTGCTGTCTCCTCCCAAGGAGACCAAATCCACGTTCCAACGCCCCGTCCCTGGAACCTCTCACTGGCCAGGGAATCAGAGAACGGGTGACATCGTCATCAGCAGCAGAAGCAGCATTTCATTATTTATACCCCGCCCATCTGGCTACAGAATATTAAAAACACAACAAAGCATCAGACATTAAAAGCTTCCCTAAAGAGGGCTGCCTTCAGATGTCTTCTAAAAGTCAGATTTATTTCCTTGACACCTGGTGGGAGGGTGTTCCACAGGGCGGGTGCCACCACCGAGAAGGCCTTCCCCTTCTGGATGTGGGGGCTCAGTAAGAACAGCCCAGCTGCTGCACCTGGTGTCTCTAGGGAGATGCCCGGAAGCAGGATCCGACCTCCCCTCCTGCGTTCTCCAGCCACTTGGGGCCTCCTGCATGGAAGCCAGGAGCCACAGACACCCCCCCACACACCTGGCCCAGCCGCCCCCCCACCCTCTTCTGCCGGCCAACGCACCTCGGCCTTCAGGAAGTCCAGCAGCTCCTGGGTGAGTTGGCGCACCTGCCGGGCGCTGGGCCGCCCCTCCTCAGCCTCCTCCCCCCGAGCCCCTCGGCTCTCCAGCTGCCGGTCCAGGACCTTCTCCCAGGAAGCCCGGAGGCGGAGGGCCGCACGCAGCAGGCGGAGGGCCGCTTCCGGGGAGGGAACCCGCAGCTCCAGCCAGGAGTCGGCCACAAGGCGGGTGCAGTCGCCGTTTGTGTCCAGGGAGCGGGCCAAGAGCAGCAGCGCCTGCGAGGCAGGGGGAGAGAGACAGGATTGCAGGGGACACCCAGGGGTCATCCAGCCCCACCCCCTGTGAGGCAGGAGTCACAGCTGTGGCATCCTCAGCAGATAGCCACCAGAGCTCTGTCAAAGAGCTGCCCAGGTGTTTGAGGGGAGGGGAGAGGGCCAGGACGCCTGGGTCCCCTCACTCGGGTGGACGTTCACCTGAAGAGCTGGCAGGCGGAGGCAGTTGACCAGGTAGGGCTTGTTTGTCTCCAGCAGCGAGACGAAGGCCAGGATCTGGTGGTGGCTGCTCAGGCCCTCCTTGGCATCTGGAAAGAGGGAAGGAGAGGTTCACAGGCTGCCCCACACTCAGCCCTAGCAAGCTCCATTCACGTTCTCATGGAGCTTCCATGTCCAGAGGCAGTCTACCTCACTTCCTAGATTCTTGTGGGTATTTGACCACAAGGTGAGAACAGGGTGCTGGACTAGATGGGCTGTAAGACCCCATAACAGGGCTGGTCATGCAGCCATCTTCCTTTCTTCTTCGCTTTATTCCATCTTGATGTCTTTTGCTGTCTGCTGGCTCTCAGCCAGCAGCACATGGCTCCGTCCCCATATGGGATGAACTCTCTTCTGTAACTACAAGCTAAAGTCTTCCTCCAGGGAAGCAACTGTGAACTGAATGTGAGTAAACTTCTGATCATTACTATTAAAGAAGATTGTTGTGTGTTTATTCTTGTTAGGAGGGATAAAAAGGAAAATTACCAGGAACAAAACCCAATCTGGACAAAGCCAGACTGGAATGCTTAACTCCAGGCATAGGCAAACTCGTCCCTCCAGATGTTTTGGGACTACACCTCCCATCATCCCTGACCACTGGTCCTGTCAGCTAGGGATGATGGGAGTTGTAGTCCCAAAACAGCTGGAGGTCTGAGTTTGCCTATGCCTGGCGTAACTCAAGAGATTCAAACGAATCTACCACCTAGTTTCCTGCTATATACTGGGGGATGTACTCTGCTACTGACTCACCAGCGTGAGTGAAGAAGGATAATATTTAATCAATATATTTAATCAATATATCCTCTCCTACTATCCACAACATTCCCCCAGACTGGAGGCTGAGCTAGATGGGTCCGACAGAGCAGGCGCTCAGAACAGCACTGCCGTGGGGCTGGAAGGGACCCCAAGGGGGCATCCAGCTCAACCCCCTGCTTTGCATCCATGGCAGGTGGGCGCCCTGCCTCTGCTTAAAAACTGCAGAGCTGGAAGGAACACAGACCTCCTTAAAAACCTCCAGGAATCGGCCACCCACTTCAATTCCCACTTCAATAAAACTCGCACTCGCAGCCCTGGCTCCAACTTTTCCCCGCGGCTGAGTTTGCTCATTCCCACCCAGTACAGGATCATGCCCCGCCCCACTCTGCCCCCCAAGTGTCTCCCCTGGCCCAGGATGCAGAAGCCCAAGATGCTGAGAGCCCCCGATGCCTGGAGGGGGGGTGGCAGGGGGACCCCTCTTACCTCTCTGCCCCCCACGTTCCAGACCCCTTTCCTGTGCTGGTTGCAGCAGCTCTGGGGAGGCAGAAAAGACGCTGGTGGGGTGGAGAACGACCCCCACCTTCTCCCTGGTGTGGAAGATCTGGGGAGCAAAAAGGAGGGGGGCTCAGCGTGGGCGCAGGGGGCAAGGCGCCCACACGCAGACAGAGGGTGGGGGGCTGCTTCCTGAGGCCCCTCCTGGCCCAGCACCCTCCCAGCTCCCCCCACCCACTGGGGGCCCTGGCACTCGCCTGGTCAGAGTCCTTGCGGGTCTGGTTGAAGGGGTCCGGCACGGCCAGCTGCGGGTAGAGGCCGCGCCCCAAGACCAGCTGCAGGAGGGCCAGCCGGCCGGGCGACAGGGCCTGCCCCACAGAAGAGGCCGCACGGAGCTCGGCCACGTCGTGGCGCAGCTGGAACTTGACGTCCTGTTGGGGGGGGAAGCAGGAGGATCAGGGGGGCCGAGGTGCGGGAAGAGATCCCCACGGACCTAGGGACCGAGGTAGGCTGCCTCTGGACTGGGATGTAGTGATCAGATGGGATTACTATGAGGAATTATACCATATTTTTCGCTCCATAAGATGCACCTTTTTCTTCCTAAAAAAGTAAGGGGAAATGTCTGTGCGTCTTATGGAGCGAATGCATGGTTCCTGGAGCCAAATTGCCCAGGGGCGAAAAGCAGATCATGCTTTTTATTTTTAAAGAGGGAAGTGGGTGTTGAAACAAAGCGGCTGATCATTTGCCGATCGGGAGAGAGATAAGGGACGCTAGAGATAAAGGAGGCTGCCTGGGAGGGGGGAGGTAAAGACAGCAAACTTGCAAAGGGGGGAAACAGGAAGACTAAAGCAATAAGGAGAGAAATTGGAAGAAAAGGAGCAAAAAACTGCTCCAGTTAAGGAAAAGACACTAAGGCAAACAAGAGGGAAGGGAGTGTTGAAAGGAAGCAGCTGATCGATAATGGATCGGGAAGGAGATCAGGGACGCTATAGATAAAGGAGGCTGCCTGGGATGGGGAGGTAAAAGCCCATGGATCCTCAGGATTTTTGCATTGGGTCACCCCAAATTCACCATCAGACCACATAGCATGTCCATGGCTACAGCCTGCGCCAAAAAAACCACACACCCACTGTTTTGTGGGGCCGCAATGGTGCAAAAACGTGGTTACAAAGCACAGATCCACATGGATTCTCAGGATTTTTGCATTGGGCTACCCCAAACCCACCGTCAAATAACATGTCTGTGGCCACAGCATGAACCACAAAAATCATACATCCACTGTTTCTTTCAGAATATTTTTTTTCTTGTTTTCCTCCTCTAAAAACTAGGTGCGACTTATGGAGCGAAAAATACGGTGAGCTATGCCTCAAGCCGTTGTTTTGGCGATGAAAGCATGGCATTGACCGAGTTCGATTCATTGGCAATAATTTCTGATCAAACCCCACAAGCCTCTCCATCTCTGCCATTTTTCTCTGCTGCCCATTTCTCTATTTCTGACAAGCACATATAAGCATTCTAGGACACAGACCGGTTGCCGGTTGCTGCCCCAGGCATCCCAGGCCATAACGTGAATAGGTTACTTTGATGTAGTTTGCTAATCTTTAGATAGATCTTAGGGCCAGGAAGAGAGTTCACAAAGAGAAGGTAAATTCTACCCATCCTTCCTCTCTTGTTTATTGCTGTTTATGACCTCTGGGTTTGCTGAATGCATTCCTCCTTTAGTCCTGTTTTATTCTCTCTCAGCTATGTCTGCACGCTCAGAGTCATCTTTGTAGTTAACAGGATTTCTCCTGATCTGACTTTGTCCCATGTGAGGTTTTTGCAATGCTCAGAGGATATCGGATTGGTTCTTACGAACACTGTGTCAAAAGTTCTTTTGTGAATAAAACGACCTGGGCCGAGGGGTGGAGAGGAATTATTATTATTGACACTCCTCCCAGAATCTTGCTGGTCAAGCCTGGTGTGTATTCTATTAATCAGAGTCCAATCCTTCCTTGCTTTGGGACCCCTACACTGGGAGGCTTCATGGGAACAGAGGAAGGGCCCCGTCCGGACCCCCTCACCTGGATGTCGACGCCACGCTGGGGGTCCCCTTCCCCTTCCGAGGAAGAGCTGCCCCCCTCCTCCTCCAGACGCAGCACCTTCCTCCGCCGCCCCTCCCCCCGATCATGCTCCCTCTTGATTCGCTGCAGCTCCCGGCGCTTGCGGTGGCGGCTCTGGCGGGCGTGGGTGTCGCTGGGCCGGGAGGGGGGCTCCAGCAGCTGGTGGTCCCGCAGCAGCTCCTGGCAGAGAATAACAAAAATTATTATTATTATTATTATTATTATTATTATTATTACTATTACTATTATTACTATTATTACTATTATTATTATTATTATTATTTAGTAAAGGTAAAGGAACCCCTCCCTGACTCTTAGGTCCAGTCACGGACGATTCTGGGGTTGCGGTGCTCATCTCGCTTTATTGGCCGAGGGAGCCGGCGTACAGCTTCCAGGTCATGTGGCCAGCAGGACTAAGCCGCTTCTGGCGAGCTTCTGGCGAACCAGAGCAGCGCACGGAAACACTGTTCACCTTCCCGCCGGAGCGGTACCTATTGATCTACTTGCACTTTGAGGTGCTTTTGAACTGCTAGGTTGGCAGGAGCAGGGACCGAGCAACAGGAGCTCACCCCGTCATGGGGATTCGAACCGCCGACCTTCTGATCAGCAAGTCCTAGGCTCTGTGGTTTAACCCACAGCGCCACCCGCGTTGTTTATTATTTAGGGGCTTCTAAAAGTCAGATTTATTTCCTTGACATCTGATGGGAGGGCGTTCCACAGGGCGGGTGCCACCACCGAGAAGGCCCTCTGCCTGGTTCCCTGTAACTTCGCTTCTCGCAGGGAGGGAACCACCAGAAGGCCCTCAGCGCTGGACCTCAGCGTCCAGGCAGAACAATGGGGGTGGAGACGCTCCTTCAGGTATACTGCACTAAGGCCATTTAGTGCCATGGACCCCTGCCGCCCGCTCGGTCGCAGAGCGGGGACCGCCTTCCATGACACTGGTCAGCGCACGCCTCCTCTGCACCAGAAATAGCATTTGCGCATGCATGTGCACACTCCAGCCCACCACAGCATCTGTGGGACCGTGAATCGGCCCAAGCCACAAAAACTTTGCTGACTCCTGGTGCAGAGCATGCACCACTCTGGCGAGACAGTCTGTGGGCAGGGAGGCTCTTATCCTGCGCACCAGATGAAGCTGGCAGACAGCTGCCCTGGACACAGAGGGATTGTGCGCTCAAAAGGGGCACCCCAGGGGCCATCTAAACCAACCCCTTGTCCTCTCCTCCCCCAGATTCACACCCACCTGGAACTGGTGTCGCAAGTTGGCAGCTTCGTAGAGCCGGTGCTCCTCCAGGCCCCGTCGGCGGCACCAACGGCGGGATCCGCTCCGATTCTCCGATTTCTCCTGCCGGACAACAAGGAGATTCGACTCCGTCAGGACGGACCGAGACAGACGAACGCAGGGACAGAGGTCAGAAGGGAGAAACTCAGGGAGAGTCCCGGTCCTTTTCGTTGGGGAGAATTCAGACTGAAATTCCCAGGTGTCAAAAAAGTTTCGTTAGCCGAAAAAATTGAAAATGAGCGAGGCCCCGACTAAAGAGGATTGGTAACTTAAGTGGACAGAATATGCAGAACTTTCAGATTTGACATATAGAATAAGAGAGCAAGAAGAACATAAGTTTAAAGAAGACTGGAAAATGTTTGTTGAATATATGGGGGGGAATTATGTATGTTTGCAAACGTGGCCAGTATTACGATAAATTCAACAGCGTAAATAAGTTTTGATGGATGTAATAACGGAATACTGAATGGTTTTAGTTTATGCAAAATACGCAGGGATTTAGGATATGCCGAATGAACCGTGAAAAGTGAAGAAGGGAAGTCATTGATATTTTAAGGTTGTTTAAATGAATATTCTGAAATGCAAAACAGAAAATTTAGTAAAAATTATACAAAACAAAAAAAACCCAAGCCAGGAAGAGACCCTTTCTTCCTCAGGCCCAAGGGGCCCATCCAGTCCAGAATCTTCTTCTCCCCTTGGCCAAATGCCCCCCCCAAACCCAGGGCTCCAGGTAGACTGCCTCTGGAGCTGGAGGCTTCACCAGAAGTAAAGGTCTTCCCAGATCAGGCCGAGACAGAGAGTTCCTCACCCACCTGCACCCAGGCGTCAAAGACGTTGAGCAGCGTCAGGGGGTCTCCCAGGGGGCTCTCCAGGGGCCGGCGGGCCGTGGCGCAGTCCGGGTCGCTGCGCCCACTGCTGCTGCGCAGGAAGGGGGAGGGGACGCTGAGCGCAGCCGCGACTGAGAGGGTGGGGGCCGCCAGGCCAAAGAGCGTCCCCAGAACCAGCATCTTCCCTGCGGACAAATGGGGAGGGGGGCAGCCTCAGCCAGAGAACAAGAGCCCCTTCGCCCCCCCCCCCCAGGCAATGCCTCCTCCAACATTCCTCATTTAATCCCCACAACAGCAGCCCTGGAAGGAAGGCCAGGCTGGGAGGCAGTGAATGATCCCCCCCCCCCAGGACACCCAGTAAGAAGCTCACGGCCAGTAATTAGTGAAATGTGTAAAATGAGTGAAATGTGTAAAATTGAAAAGTATAATATGATATGATATAATACAATAAAATATTTAAGGAATATCTTTAAAATTATATGGATAAGGCAAATCTCCTGACAGATACAGAATGAATCTAGAAAATAGAGAAAATGCATAGGGAAATCTGATTAGCAAAAAAAACAACAAAACAGATTTGGAAAAGAAGAAGAATTAAAATGAAATGCGTATAAGTGGTAAAATAGCACATTGCGAAGAGTGGGAAGTCAAATGTGTAAGATGCGTCTACGTTAGGTGTGTATTAAGGTAATGTATATAATGTATGTTTTCTATATATTGTATTGTTTAAGCGTATTTTAAATGTTGTATAATAAATAAAATAAAATAAATAAAATAAAATAAGAAGTTCATGGCTGAATGGGAGGAATCGAACTCTGATCTCCCCTGATTTTGGCCTAGCCCTCTAACCACACCACCGGCTCTCACCCAGAATAAGATTCCTGGCATGGGGAGGGGGAGAGATGCCCCCGCTCTCAGCCCCCCCCCCCGTGGCACTCTGCAGATGCTCACAAGACAAGACATAGACCCAAAGCCAAATCAAAAGAGCTGGGCATCCGGCAGAGGCTCCTGTGGGTGACCGGCACAGACCACGCGGCCCCCCCTTCCCGGACTCACCAATCACCACGTCGACCGGCAGCTGGGCCAGGAGGCTCCCTATGGGGGTGAGGTTCTCCTCTGGGTCCAGGGCCCCCTGCTGCTTCAGGTAGCGGATGGCCGTCTCCAGGCTGGCTGGCGGGGGGGGCTCCAGGAAGGGGAAGGCGCGGGGGTCGCCCAGCCCCATGCTCTTCATCTGGGGGGGCAACAGAGCCCAGGAGGGAGGCTTCCTCCATTGTCCCCCAATGCCAAATCCCTCCCCCCCCCAGTGGCAGGACGCAGCCCCTCCTTTCGGACAAGGAATCACAGAATTGTTGAGCTGGGGGGCCCCCCAAGGGTCATCCAGCCCAACCCGCTGCAATCTGCCACCTGACGGGAGACTCGAACCCATGACCCTAAGATGAAGTCTCATGCTCTACCAGCTATGGGGAACGTCGTCTGTCTTCCCACTCACTATGTGTCAGAACCACGGCTGGATTTAGGTATCAGCTAAACAAGCTCTAGCTTAGGGCCCCAGTCTCTTGGGGGCCCCAGTAAAATTTAAGGGGAAAAAACTGGATGTACATTTCCAAAATATAAGATATATTTATTATATAAATATAATATGCGATTTCGGTTTTAAACGCAGTGTAAGGTAGTCTCTATCGGAGTATATTGTATTTAATTATGGGGTATTAGAGTTTTTAGGGGGCTAACCAGGCTGGGATAGCAGGTGTGTTGGTTTTTGAATGTCTGATGTAGATTTTTTCCAATTTCGTTGTTCTGTGTGGGACAATGACAATAAAGATTATCGTATAAAAAACAAATCAAATAAACCCTACCTACAGCAACCGTGTTTTGTGTTGTGTCAGCTCCTATGATGCAAGTCATGGGTCCCGCCTGCTTGTCTGCCCCCTCAAATATCCCTGGTTTGCTCCTTTCTATATATGGGGTGCCTATATTCTGCATGGACTGGTTGCAGGGCAACATGGGCAAAGGGCTTCAGATACCTATTCAGTCCATAAATACCATATAGCATTATGTTCAACACAAAACAGCAACAATTTGTTATTGACAAGGGACAGCTGGACATTTAAAGGGCCCCATTAGCTTCAGCAGCTGGGGGCCGCATCAAACCTCAATCCGGCCCTGGTCAGAACAGCCATTTCACCCCCAAAAACCCACAAATGCCACCCCTGAAATCACAGAATTGTAGAGATGGCAGGGACCCCTGAAGGTCTTCTAGTCCAACCCGAAAATACTGCAGGAATCTCAGCTAAAGAATTGATGGCCCCCCGACGTTAGCTCAAAAACCCTCCAGAGAAGGAGTCCCTCTTTTGAGGTGGCAGAATTGTAGAGGCAGGAGGGACCCCTGAGAGTCCTCTAGTGCGCCCCCTCGCAATGCAGGAATCCCAGCTGAGGAGTCCCTGACAGGCAGCTGCCCATTTAGAACTGAGTCCCAGCACTGGAAACTTTGGCAGGATTTGAGTAACACTCGTAATGCACTAAAAATCAAGGTAAAAATGGATTCTTTAGATGGAGAATGGTAAGCATGGAAGGGTGGAGGGGAGTAGAATCCTAACTGATGTTGTTAATTTAAATCTGTAACGTGAAACTTAATTTAAAAAAAGATTTTAACCAAAAGTGGGTCCCAGCCCCCCGGAGCGAAGGGATTGGTGCCCCCCGCCTCTGCCCACCTGCAGAACGAGGGCATCGAGCGCCACCCGCTGGATCTCTGGCACGGGGTAGGGGGCGAAGGCATCGTAGTCGGACTCAGCGTAGAGGCGGAAGCAGACGCCCGGCCCCGTCCGGCCCGCCCGGCCCTTGCGCTGCTCGGCGCTGGCGCGGCTGATCCAGAACTCCTGCAGCCGCTGCAGCTTGGCTTTGGGGTCGTAGCTCAGCTCCTTCACCTTCCCTGCCAGAGAGAGACCAGGAAGAGGGGGGGCCCTTGCCCCATAAGTCGCATTAACCGGGGGGGGGGGCAGTTGACCTGCCATCCTCTTTAGTAAGCTAATAGGAAGCTGATGCGAATTTTAACCCGTTCCAGTACTTTCTGCATGCTCTAAAATAATGTGAATTTCCCCTGATTTTTATCTTTTTTGCAAACAGCTTTGCTACAATCAGATTTTGATTCTGGGAGGCTACTGAGGGCTCCTAGCCAGGCCAGATCTCCTCTGTCTCCAGAAGTCAGAGGCAGCGATGCTTCTGAATGCCAGTGGCTGGGAATTGCAGGAGAGCTGTGTTTGAATCCTGCTTGCCGGCTTCCCATAGCAGGCACCTGGTTGGCCACTGGGGGGAAAGGAGGCTGAGCTGGAGGGGTCCCCTCTGGCCTCATCCTGCAGGCTACGCTTGGGTTCCCACGTTCAGAAATACCAGGGAGATACTGTTACTAGGGAAACCAAAATGCCGCAGAATCCTGGTGGGCAAACGTTCGAGTTCCTCCGAAGAGGAAGATCTTGCTGCCTGGCACCCGGTAACATTCTGGCTGGCCTAATAAAGCTATTCCTGGAGTCCCTGGGCCCCAGGCAATCCTCCTGCACCTGAGTCACTGGGTGTTCTTGCAGAAGTTCAGGTGCTTCACCTGGTTGGGCCCACAATCTCTCCACCTTAAGGGCCAGAAAGTGGCCTGGAAGAGAGAGTGGGGTTGAGGTTCAAGGGTGCCAGGATGCCAACTTCCAAATTCACGCTGACAAGCTCAGTGAGGGTCTCCACAAAGGACTGGCTGCCCCCATGATATCGAGCATCAGAGCAGCTTGGCCACAATCAGGAAATTCTGCCCATGGTGTGGCTATTTTCCACCTTCCCATTTTGACTCTCTGGCACCCTCTCTGCATAACCTAGCAAGCCCAAAATATAAACATGCTTTTACTCTCGGAAGATTGAATGTCTGGCCCTCGGCTGGACGATTCCAACAGATTCCACAGATTCCACACGAAAAACGCTTACCTCATATACTTGGGTATAAGCCGGCCCGAATATAAGCTGGGGCACCTAATTTTAGCACAAAAAACTGGGAAAACTTATTGACTCGAGTATAAGCCAGTTCACCACACCACGAACCAGCAGCAGCGGAGGAAGAACAAGCAGCCCAAAAGGGCTCCTTTCTGGCCACTCGTCCCTCCGCCACTGCCGCCTGCCTCACTCGAGTGTAAGCCGAGGGGGGCTTTTTCAGCATAAAAAATGTGCTGGGAAAATCGGCTTATACTCGAGTATATATGGTATGTCCCTGTGGAGATGGCAGTCCCGAATCTGTGGCGCATGCCCTTCTGGCCTGCCCTCTTGATAAAGACTTGAGGAATGAGGTCATCACCCCTCTTTCATTGTCCACTCTGGGTCGCCCAGCCACTGCCCCAGGGTCCTTTCTCTGGGCAGATCAAGATGAGCAGGTGACAGCAAAGGTGGCAAGGTTTTTAGCTGGGGCAATCAGAGTAAGATCCACTCCTTGACTACGGACTCAAAACCCCAAAATGTACTTTATATAATTGACTTTTTGTTTCCATTCTTTGTATACTGTATTGCTGCTTTATTGCTGATGCAAATAAAGATTCATTCATTCATTCAAACCGGCTGCCCCCCAGAGCCCGGGGGCAGAAGCGGCCACCCCTTACCCGAGTCCGCCACGAAGCGGACGCCGTCAATGGTCACCGAGGTCTCGGCGATGTTGGTGGAAACGATGCACTTCCGGACTCCTGGAGGAGGCAAGTCGAATACCTGCAAGGCAAGAGGGCATTCTGCACCTCCAGGGCCCACGGGGAACGGCCCACGTGCGCCAGGGGAGCCTCT
Organism: Podarcis erhardii; assembly: GCF_964252035.2. Lineage (NCBI taxonomy): Eukaryota > Metazoa > Chordata > Lepidosauria > Squamata > Lacertidae > Podarcis > Podarcis erhardii. The sequence goes on from NC_138511.1 coordinate 92,980,202, forward strand.
TTCTGGGAGGCTGGGAGGGGCAGCCCCCCCAAAAAAGAAGCCCCGGCCCCACCCACCTTGTCCTGCTCAGCCACGGACAGGGTGCTGTGGAGAGGGAGGACCACCCAGCGCTGGGTGTGGGTGGCGTAGGTCTGCGCCGCCTCCACGACAGCCCCGATCTCGGCCACCCCACTGAGGAAGACCAGGAGGTCGCCCCTCTCCTCAGGGGGGTACTTGTGGTCGATGGCTTGCAGCACCCGCAGGAAGGGCCGGGGGTCCAGCCTCTCCTTGCGCCCGCTAGCGCCCTCCTCGGGGCGGAGGGGCTTGTACAGGACCTGTGCGGGGAGGAGAGAGGAGGCAAGCCGTGAGATGCTGCCGGCCCGGGATGGGCCTGCCTGGCCCTTCCCCAGCCAGGCAGCCGTTCCTTCCCTTTGCAGCCCATCTCCAAGGACCTCAAGGGGGGCACGCTCCCCTCCTCGTGGAATCCCCACAACAACAACAACAACCCTGCCAGGTAGGTCACGCCCAGAGAGGCAGCATGCCCAAAGGGGTGGATCCGAGCCCAGGCCTCCGGCGCTCTTAACCACGACACAGCCACTGCCGCACACCACAAGTTTCTAGCCCTCAACGTTACAAAAGTCAAGCTGGAGAAACACAGGGGAGGTTTCCGGAGATAGGGCACAAATTAGGAAGTTGTGGAAGGGGCAGTCAAAGGGCGAGGGTTCGAGGAGAGAGCAAAACCTCCCCCCCCCCCACACACATGAATAACTGAGAATTGTGCAATTGGAAGGGAACCAAAGGGCATCTAGCCCAACCCCCTGGCAATGCACCGGAGTGAAAATAGGCCCATACAGTCTCCTTGCACGGCCTTTTCCTGCCTTCCTTTGCTGTCCCATCACCCCCCCCCCCGAGTTCCAGAGTCTCCTGCAAGGGATGCCCCCAAAAGAGGTTTACATCCAATGGGGGGCAGGGCAGAAGTCAGCCTGTTCAGAGACCCTGGTCCCCAGGCATAACAACAACAACAACAACAACAACAACAACAACAACAACAACACCACAGTGGACGCTCGGGTTGCAAACGTGATCCATGCAGGAGGCACGTTCACAACCTGCAGAGTTCGCAACCCACAGCACCACATCTGCGCACATGCGGGTCATGATTTGGTCTTCTGCGCATGCGCAATTTAGTACTTCTGCGCATACGCAAGCGCCAAAACCCGAAGTAACCCGTTCCGGTACTTCCGGGTTCGGCACGCTGTGTAACCCAGCCACTCTGGGCAGCTCCCAATAGAATATTAAAAACATGAGAAATGCATCAAACTTTGAAAACTTCCTGACACAGGGCTGCCTTCAGATGTCTTCTAAAAGTCAGATAGTTGCTTATTTCCTTGACATCTAATGGGAGGGCGCCACCACCGAGAAGGCCCTCGGAGCTGGACCCCGGTGCCCTTCAGGGATACTGAGGCAAATGAGCCACAGATCCGCCCCCCCCCCCCGAAGCAGCCGCAACCTCCCCACTCCCATCCGGGCTCCCCCTCACCGTGATGGGGAAGAGCCGGCCGGGGACCTGCACCACGGGGGCCCCCCCAAAGTAGTCCGCGAAGAGGCGGATGTTGATGGTGGCCGACATGAGCACCAGCTTGAGGTCAGGGCGGGCGGGCAGGATCCTGCGCAGGACGCCCAGGAGGAAGTCGCTGTGCAGGTGGCGCTCGTGGACCTCGTCCGCAATCAGCACCCGGTAGCCGGGCAGGGAGGGGTCGCGCTGGGCTTGGCGCAGGAGGAGCCCCTCTGTCAGGAAGACGATCCGCGTGGCTGGCGAGCGAGTGCTCTCAAAGCGGATCTGGTAGCCAACCTGCGGGGGGGGGGAGAGGGGGTTAGCACCCAGGAAGGCCAGAGGGAGGGAGGGGCTTGTCTAGGGGCACACAAGACCCCCAGGGACTCACCAGCTCCGCAGGCAAAGCGGGTTTCAACAACCTCGTCAGTCCACGAGCAGGGCTGGATCAGGCCAATGCCCACCTCACCCAGCCCCCTGTCCTCACCCCCAATGGGAAACCCACAAGCAGAACGTGGGAGCAAAAACAACACCCTCCCATCCTGCAGTTACCACATCTCAAAGCACTGGTGCCTCTGACAGTAGGCACTCTGCACATGCTCCTGGGTCCTTCTGCTCCCCAGCTCCTAGTGTTAGAAACTTAGATATGTAATCTAGGTGCGAAATGGCTCCTTAAACCAGTCGCCAAAACGGAATGTCTAGTTGCCCTTTGGGGCAAGTCTTAATTTTCAAGTCTCAAATCAAAAGTCTCAAGTCTTAATTTTCAAATGATGGACTGACTGCAATGGATTCTCAGTTGAGCATCTGGCAACTGTGAGCCGGGTTAAGAGCTCTGAGAACTTAAGGAAGGGAAGTCCCTTCATGTACAAGGTGTGTCCGGAAAGTGCGGTGAATGGTCACAGAAACCGGACAGCAAGAAATATTTGAATGTGCAATTGGCATTGGAAACCCACAAAATGCTCACAATTGTGTACGGAGATGAAGCTGTAACTCTAAAGTGGCTTAAGGGTTTCCATGAAGGGCGGCAAACCATCGAAGACGACCCTCCGCCTGGGAGACCAGCGGCAAACGTCAACAAAGTCTGTGAGTTACTGATGTGGGATCGGCATTTGTGCGTCCGAACAATGGCAGAAAAATTGCACATTCCGCGTGAAATCGTTCCTGAGGTTACTGAGTTGTCCCACCCTCCATATTCTCCCACCGGATTTCTTTCTTTTCCCCAAACTGAAATCTGCACTGAAAGGGCACAGATTTCCCAACACTTCACACGTCCAAGCTGCTGCGATGAGGGAACTGAAAGCACTACGGAAAGAGGGCTTCTCCGGAAGTTTCCAACAGTTCTACAAAAGTTGTCAACGGTGCATTGTATCAGAGAGGGCCTACTTTGAAGGCCTGTAAGCCATGTATGTTCAAATAATAATATTATTATAATAATTTATTATTTATACCCCGCCCATCTCGCTGGGTTTCCCCAGCCACTCTGGGCAGCTTCCAACTGAATATTAAAAACAATACAGCATCAGAATCAGACCTTAAAAATATTCATATATTTCATATATTTCTTGCTGTCTGATTTCTGTGACCATTCACCGAACTTTCCGGTTACAACCTTGTACATTGGCCTCTCCTGACTTCTTTTTCTTAATGGTGACAGACCATTCATAACGGAGGAATATTCTTCCCAGCTGTGAGCAGAGGAAGTGAAGACAAGCTACAGCAATTCACCGTAACGCTGTCCACTGCTCCTGCTCAGGTTGCACAGAAAAAGTTTTTGGGTTCAGTGCACTCTGCACATGTTCATGGGTCCTCATGCTCGCTCCAGCCCTCTTCCCTTTTTTTATAAATCATTTTAATTAACTTTTCCATTTTAACAATCCAATCAAATCACATTAAATATTACAAACTATACATATACATATCAAATAATCCAAATATTCTGCCGAATTATAAATTTTTCATTGGGACTTCCTATGCTTCAAGTTCGGGGGGGACCTGATCATCTCATATCTCTACTGCTTTTGAGAGTCATTTCTAATAGTTCCTTTAAATCTTCCTGTTAACCTCCTGCCCTTTTCCAAGAGCCCACCTGAAACCCCCTGGACCCCCTGCAGTAGAGGAAAGGGCGCTCTGCCTATGCTCAGGATAAGAGAAGATAAACTTTATTCTCCTTAGCCAACAGCCACAGCAACATAAAACAAGCAATATATACAAATAAAATATATACAAATAAAAAGACAGCAATGGGTAAAAAGGGCAGTCAAATGGCCAAGATTATCGTTCAGATAGTGGCCCTTAATCTCACTGCACCCTCGATAAACCCAGCACCCTTTGCTGTTGTCTGATCATTTTGATCTGATAAAAGAAAGAACCGTGTGGCCTCAGATGGGCGCCCTGGGATGGTGAGTAAGAGTGGGGTGATGATCTCGTTCCTCAGATCTTTATAAAGGGGACAGGACAGGAGAACATGAGCCACTCTGCGCTCTCCACAGGGGCAGAGTCGTTTCTCAGTTGGAATATTTTGGGATCTGCCCTCAAGTACGGCAGAGGGCATCACATCCAATCTGGCCAGTGTGAAGAAGGCACGTCTGTATTTTGGGATAGTAAATTTATACCAATATGGTGCCAGGGAAACAAACTGAGAAGGGGGGGGGAGGCATACCAAGGGCAGAATTTCTTTAGTATGGCCAGATTGTTCTGATGCTCTGTCCTTCAGATGCTGTCCAATTAGCCTTTTTGCTTCAGTAAAGCCCATTATGAGCAGCTGATGTGGGTGGAGTCACATTTCTAGATCATAACCTGGTGAATTTTATTTTTAGAGCAAGAAATCTATTCCAAAACAAAAGGATAGAGCTACTAAGAATTCTTGAAAACGGAGCACCGATAGCTCCCCTCGAGGCCCCCAGGGGTGATAGGAGGCTAGGAAAGGAGGATCAAAAAGGGGGGGGAAGTAAACAACAAAACAGATCCCAAATGAGCCAGCTGGACCATCACAAACAAGATCCATTCATTTTAAATAGGAAAGATACCTCCTAGGTTCAGGAGCGCCTGGCTCACCTGATCTCCGTACTGCTGGAGGCTCTCGTAGGCCACCCTCTGGGCCAGCGCCACGCAGGCCAGGCGCCGGGGCTGGGTGCAGGCCACGTGGCTGTAGCCGGCGGCCAGCAGGTACTGGGGCACCTGGGTGGATTTGCCGCAGCCCGTGTCCCCGGCCACCACCACCACCTGCCCGCTCGCCACAGCCGCCAGCAGCCGCTCCCGGTAGCGCGCAATGGGCAGGGCGGCGCGCTCCCGCTGCAGCCGCGCCAGCCGAGAGAAGCTCTGCTTCTGGCCAAAGTCCCAGAAGTGCGCCAGGGCCGCGCGGAACTCCCGCAGGCACTCGGGGGCCACGCCAGACACCTCCCGACGCGGAGCCCGCAGGTTGGCGCGTAGCCGGGGGTCGTAGGGCCGCGGGGGGGCCGTCGCTGTCGCCCCGGGGCCGGGCTCAGCCAGGGGGGCTCCTTCCCGAGGCTCCTTTGCACCGGGGAAGCGCCGCCGCAGCCGCTCAAAGAAGGTCCAGAACTGGGCGCGCTCATCGGCACTCGTGCGGGGCAGGTATAGCTCCTCCAAGCGGGAGCGGAGGGCCGGGCAGCCCCAGGGCCCCTCGGGGGGCACCGACGACATCTTGGATCTCTTCTTGCAGGCGCCCGGGAGGATGAACCTAGAATAATAATAATGATAAAAAATTATTATTATTATTATTATTATTATTATTATTATTAATTTTTTTATGCCCACCCATCTGGCTGGGTTTCCCCAGCCACTCTGGGCGGCTCCCAACAGAATTAAAAGCACAATAAAAGATCAAACATTAAAAACCTCCCGAAACAGGGCTGCCTTCAGATGTCTTCTAAACATCAGATAGTTGTTTATTTCCTTGACATCTGATAGGAGGGTGTTCCACAGGGCAGGCGCCACTACCGAGAAGACCCTCTGCCTGGTTCCCTGTAACCTCACTTCTTGCAATAAGGGAACCGCCAGAAGGCCCTCGGATCTGGACCTCAGCGTCCGGGCAGAACGATGGGGGTAGAGACGCTCCTTCAGGTCTACTGGGCCTTTGAGGCCATTTAGGGCTTTCAAGGTCAGCCCCAACACTTTGAATTGTGCTCGGAAACATACTGGGAGCCAATGAAGGTCTTTCAGGACCGGTGTTATGTGGTCTCAGCGGCCGCCCCCAGTCACCAGTCTAGCTGCTGCATTCTGGATTAGTTGCAGTTTCCGGGTCACCTTCCAAGGGAGCACATGGCAGTAGTCCAAGCGGGAGATAACCAGAGCATGCACCACTCTGGTGAGACAGTCTGCGGGCAGGGAGGGTCTCATCCTGCGTACCAGATGGAGCTGGGAGACAGCCGCCCTGGACACAGAATTGACCTGCGCCTCCATGGGCAGCTGTGAGTCCAAAATGACTCCCAGGCTGCGCACCTGGTCCTTCAGGGGCCCAGTTACCCCATTCAGGACCAGGGAATCCCCCACACCTGCCTGCCCCCTGTCCCCCAAAAACAGTCCTTCTGTCTTGTCAGGATTCAACCTCAATCTGTTAGCCGCCATCCATCCGCCATCCGCCTCCAGACACTCACCCAGGACCTTCACCGCCTTCGCTGGTTCTGATTTCAAAGAGAGGTAGAGCTACTCAGGTAGGCAGCCGTGTTGGTCTGACGCAGTCGAAATATATTTTAAAAATTAAAAAAATGTCCAGTAGCACCTTAGAGGCCAACAAACTTAGTTTCATATTTTTTTATATATTATTATTTATGGGTTTCCCCAGCCACTCTGGGCGGCTTCCAGCAACGTATTAAAATACAATAATTCACCAGAGATTAAAAGCTTCCCTAAAGAGGGCTGCCTGGAAGCGGCGGGCTCGTGAGAACCGACGGACACGCAGCCGGGAAAACCCGCGACGCCTCCCGCTCCCTCCCCTCTGGCCACCCCACGGCTGGAGACCCTTCCCCGGACGCTTCTCTCCCCCCCCGTCCTGCCCGCATCCCCGCATTCCCACGTTCTCTTGACACGCGTCTCCCTTGCCTCGGCGAGTCGAGGAGGGCAGGCTGGCGGCGGAGCATGCGCAGTCGCTCGTGGCGGGCGAGCATGCGCGACACGGGTCGCCGACGCTCCTGGCGCGCGTCCTGCCCGCTTCCCGTAGCCTATAGATCTAGAAGCCTTAGAGGGATGCGCGCACGGGCAACTGCCGGGCTCCTTTGGAGACTCCTTGGCTGCTTTGCTCGCGGGCTCTGCTGGGTGCCGACGGGCGCTGTGCACGTGAAGCCCCACGGCTGGACTGGGGCTGGGGGCGCGTGCAGGGGGGGGCTTCTGCCCAACGGAGCCCCCTTTGACCGCGCCTGAGGCTCAAACCTGGGGGGGGGGGCGGAGAAGAGACGGGGCGGGCAAGGAGCCTGTTTTCGGGTGCCCAAAAGACCAACTGGGGAGAATCGCCTGCATTTCCCTTTGGGGGAATCCGCGGACCGCCCTGCTGCAGGAGTGTCCCCAGGTGGCAGTGACAAACCTGGACAGCGTCTTCAAAAGCAGAGACATCACCTTGCCGACAAAGGTCCGTATAGTTCAAGCTCTGGTTTTCCCAGTGGTGATGTATGGAAGTGAGAGCTGGACCATCAAGAAGGCTGATCGCCGAAGAATGGATGCTTTTGAATTCTGGTGCTGGAGGAGACTCTGGAGAGTCCCATGGACTGCAAGAAGATCCAACCTCTCCATTCTGAAGGAAACCAGCCCTGAGTGCTCACTGGAAGGACAGATCCTGAAGCTGAGGCTCCAAGACTTTGGCCACCTCATGAGAAGAGAAGCCTCCCTGGAAAAGACCCTGATGTTGGGAAAGATGGAGGGCGCAAGGAGAAGGGGACGACGGAGGACAAGATGGTGGGACAGTCTTCTCCAAGCTACCAGCATGAGTCTGACCAAACTGCGGGAGGCAGTGGAGGACAGGAGGGCCTGGTGTGCTCTGGTCCAGGGGGTCACAAAGAGTCGGACACGACTAAACAACTAGACAACAACAAAACTATCCACAACATTCCCACGGAAAGGGTGACCCCTGGCTCTTTTTGACCAAGGGGACGCCAGAGCCTGTTGCCCAGGTCCCTCACCTTTCTCAGGTGTGCACCTGCAGCCCCTTTTTTGCATGTGAAGAGGACGGCTGGACTCTCTCCACCTGGGGGGGGGGCTGACAGGCTTCCTAAGAACTGCTGCTGCTGCTGCCCAGCAAGGACTGGGGTTTTGGGGGGGAAGTTTTGTCGGGGGGGGGGGTTGCTTTTCTTGATATTAATTTTTGTATCTTTATTTTTATGTGGAAATTGTTCTTTTATGTCTTTTATTTATTTTATGACTACAGTCATGCCTCATGTCATGTTTGCTTCATGTTACGTTCTTTCAGGGTACGTCCCGTGGAGACCAGGAAGTACCGGAAAGGGTTACTTCCAGGTTTCACCGCTCACAAATGCGCAGACGCACAAAATGACGTCACGCACGTGAGCAGAAGCAGCAAATCGCAACCCGCACATGTGCAGACGCGCCGCTGCGGGTTGTGCTCTTTTCATATTGTGAACGGGCCTCCGGAACGGATCCCGTTCGCAACCAGAGGTACCACTGTACTTTGCTATGTTTGTAACGATGTCAATCTTGTCGTGTTGTGAGCCGCCTTGAGCATTGTTTAAACTGTGGGAAGGCGGCATACAAGTAAAATGATGGTCGTGGCATCTGGACTAGGGGGACTGGTGGGGGGAGACCAGGACTTTTCTCCCCTGGGGAAGGCAGTTTGGGTGACTTCATGTGCGTGGATAGAGTGAAGCCTCCATTTCCTGCCAGAACAGCAAAAGAAGAAAATAGATTCTCCTGCCTCATCAAAACAGGCCTCTGAAAAAGAGGAAATGTTCTGTGGTGACGTGACTCCCGGCTAAACTTCTCAACACCAGATACGACACCACACACCCAGAGTGGCACCCAGAGCGACCACACCAGTTGCACTCCCCTATCCAGGGCAGCCGTCTCCAAGCTCCATCTGGTACTCAGGATGAGACCCTCCCTGCCTGCAGACTTTCTTATCAGAGTGGCGCATGCTCTGGTTATCTCCTGCTTGGACTACTGCAATGCGCTCTACGTGGGGCTACCTTTGAAGGTGACCCGGAAACTACAACTAATCCAGAATGTGGCAGCTAGACTGGTGACTGGGAGCGGCCGCCGAGACCACATAACACCGGTCCTGAAAGACCTACATTGGCTCCCAGGACGTTTCTGAGCACAATTCAAAGTGTTGGTGCTGACCCTTAAAGTCCTAAACAGCCTCAAAGGCCCAGTAGACCCAAAGGAGCGTCTCCACCCCCATCGTTCAGACACTGAGGTCCAGCTCCGAGGGCCTTCTGGCAGTTCCCTGATTGCGAGAAGTGAAGTTACAGGGAACCAGGCAGAGGGCCTTCTCAGTGGTGGCGCCTGCCCTGTGGAATGTCCTCCTAGCAAACGTCAAGGAAATAAAGAACTATCTGACTTTTAGAAGACACCTGAAGGCAGCCCTGTTTAGAGAAGTTTTTAATGTAGTTTTGATCTTTGTTGGAATTTTGAGCCCCAGTTGCTGTTGAAACTACAGGAGGGGTCAGATCCTGCTTGCAGCTTTCCCTCGAGGGGCCTCTGGTCAGCCACTATGAGACCAGGAGGTGGACTAGAGGGTCCCAGTCCTGACCCTGCCGGCTCTTTTCCTGTTCTTCTGCAGAGTGAGAGGCGTCAGGAACCTGCCTTTGTCACGGGAACCTTGGTCCATCTCAGGGGGTGTGGGCCCCACGAGGCCCCTAGAGACATCTTGCCTGCCCCACTCTGACCCTCTTGCTACCCAACATGACCCCAGGCATCCTGGCTTGGACTGGAGAAGAAGAGTGAGGCAAGAATGCCCGGCCAACTGCAGGGAAATATCCTCAAAAGAGAGACAGATTGTCTTCCATGAACACGGCCTTAACAGTGAGTCCGTAAGTGACTGTGGAGGCCAGTTCTGGACCCACACGTCCTTCCACAGTGGGGACATTGGTTTCCGGGCAGGAGTTGATCACAGTGTGGATTTGCCAAGCGTGCCTTCCTCTTAGCACGTTTCTCCCTCGTGTCCTGAGTTTGAGTGTCTTCAAAGCCCAGGACACCTTTGGTCAAGGCTGTTCTCCAACTGGAGCACTCGCAGGCCAGTGTTTCCCAGTTGTCAGTGTTTATGCTACATTTTTAAAGATTTGCCTTGAGACTGTCTTTAAACCTCTTTTGTTGATTACCAGCATTACGCTTTCTATTTATAAATTCGGAATAGAGTACAGAGGTACCTCGAGTTACAGATGCTTCGGGTTACAGATGCTTCGGGTTACAAACTCCGCTAACCAGGAAGTGGTTGCTCCAGGTTAAGAACTTTGCCCCAGAATAAGACCAGAAATCTCATGCCAGCAGCGCAGCGGCAGCAGGAGGCCCCATTAATGAAAACATGCCTCAGGTTAAGAACCGTTTCAGGTTAAGAACAGACCTGAACCCGAGGTACCACTGTAGTTGCTTTGATTTTGTTTGTATGTTTCATTTAGGCCTATCCGTGTATTGTTTTACAAGTGAATTACAAAAAAAAAACCAACAAGTCAACTCACATAAAATTGTCATTTTCTTTGCTGAAACCTTTTATTAAGAAATAATAAATATTGGATTTTCTGTGAAAGAATTCATTACAAGGTGAAGTGCATGAGGAATTGAATGGGGGGGTTGAAGAGAGGTGGAAAGAAGAGCCAATTTGTGCGTGGCTGGGTGGTTCTGCCAAGGGCGCAATATCACCTCGCTACAGCTCTGCTTTGTGTCTTTAAAGAAACTCTGTGCATCCTGAGTGTCAGCCAAGTGCTGGATCTCTTGACCTTCTTTGATCCACCAGCTGTTCTTTAGTTCTCTTGTTCTTCTTTGAGCCTCAGCCTTAGCGTTGGCATTGGTTTTTTCCTTAGTGGCCCCACTCTGACCCTCTTGCTACCTGACATGACCCCAGGCATCCTGGCTTGGACTGGAGGAGAAGAAGAGTGAGGCAGGAATGCCCGGCCAACTCCGGGGTAAGAGGCTCAAAGAGAGGCAGCAGTGGTGCAGTGGTTAGAGGGTCGGACTGGGATCTGGGAGAGACGAGGGTTCAAACCCACCAACTCGGCCCTGAAGCTCCCACTGGCTGACCTGGGGGCCAGTCCATGTCTTCTCCTTGCAAGGTTGTTGTGGGGATTAAACAAGGAGAGGCGGAACCATGTGGGCCACCTTGAGCTCCTGAACAGAAAGAAACAAGAAGAGCTCTCACCTGAGCCTCGTGAACAAAGCTCATCATCTGTCACGAGGTGAATTTCTCCCAGTTGTATATCCGCAGGGATAGTCAGTGGGCAAGGGATGAACACACAGGCACGGGGGGGGGGGGGGAGAGAGATGGGACAGGGGGAGGAACACGCAGTAGAGAAAACTGTGGGATGTAACATAAACAGTCATGAAATATACTCAGAGTCGCAAAGTGATTTCATGCTCTTTATTCAGCTCATAGTGGTGAGGAGGAATGAATGAATGTCCCCTCAAAGTATCTGCTTTATATACATTATTTACACAATGGGCTGCACATGATTGGCTAATTCCAGGATTCTACTGTAGGCCAATCAGGTTGTGGATTCACTTCTATCTGGAGCATGATTGGGTGGTTCCTGCTAACCAATCATACTGCTGCATTGTTCTAGGACCAATCAGACTGCTGCATTCTGAATCCTATTGTTCTAGGACCAATCAGACTGCTGCCTTTTGGAGCCTATTGTTCTAGGACCAATCAGACTGCTGCAGTTTGGATCCTATTCAACTCAGTACATAACACCCCTCCCCTCTAAGTTCCAGTCCTGCCCGGAAGGTCGCATTCATAGTCCTCAAGGTACGCCGGTGGCCTACGTGTGCGTTGCGGCCTGGGGTGTTCCCTGGTCCGGGGTTCAGGTTCTGGCTCGTGTTCCAAGGATGGGGCTGTTTGGTCTGGCGCAACCGGCTCGCTCAGTCGTGGTTCTGGTTCCGGTGTCCTTTCGGCCTCGCGGGTCCTCTCTGTATTTACTGATTCTGCCTCTCCTGCTTGCCCCTGCTGCTCTATGGGCCTCACTGCCCCACTGTTCCCTTGGGACTCCTCTGACCTGTCCTCCTCCTCCTGGTTTTCTCCCGGGAATCGTCGCCGTATCTGGTCGCAGTGGCGGCGCCAGCATTGCCCCCCATCTGTTAGCACCTCGTACGACACGGGGCCCGTGACCCTGGTGACTGTGGCAGGTACCCATGCAGGGCCTGCCCCAAAATTCTTTGCGTACACTGGGTCCTGGGCCTCGAAGGTCCGGGGGTTCCTGCCTTCCCCCACCACTACCTCATCCTGAGCTCTATCGGGGTGAAGGCGGTCCAATCTGATTGCAAGGCGCCGACCCATTAGTAGTTCAGCGGGGCTCCGGCCAGTCGTTGAGCTGGGGGTGCTGTGCTGTGCTAGAAGGAATGTGGCAAGGCGGTACTCCCAATCCCCTTGCGTCATGCGGCGAAGGGTGTCCTTGGTGGTCCGCACCATGCGTTCTGCTTGGCCATTGGTGGCAGGGTGGAATGGCGCCGAACGGATGTGGCGGATGGCGTTCTGCACTGTGAAGGTTTGAAATTCTCCTGATGTAAATGCAGTCCCGTTGTCTGAGACGAGAGTGTCAGGGAGCCCGTGGGTTGCAAACAGCCTGCGTAGTACCCGGATGGCTGCGGACGTAGAAGTGGACGGTACCAGTGCGACTTCCAGCCATTTGGTGTAGGAGTCCACCACTATGAAGAATGTTTTCCCCTGAAAGGGGCCAGCGAAGTCCACATGCAGGCGTGACCATGGTGCTCGGGCGGACTCCCAGGACTGGACTGGGGCCCTTGGGGGATCTGGGCGGGATTCCTGGCAGGCCTGGCAGTGTTTGACCCAGGCCTCTATCTCTCCGTCGATCCCCGGCCACCACACATAACTCCTGGCAAGGGCCTTCATTCTTACTACCCCTGGGTGTGTCTCGTGTAGGGCTGTGAGGACCCTTTTGCGGAGGGGCTGGGGAACAACGACCCTGCTTCCCCATAACAGGCACCCCTTGTGGGCTGACAGTTCATGTTTGCGGGTTGTGTAGCCGGCGAATTCTGGCCCGGGGCTGCGGCTGGGCCATCCCCTCCACACCCAGTCCAGGACCCGGGAGATGACCCTATCTTTCTTGGAATGGTGTGCAACTTCTTGTGCCTGAATGGGGCGGTCAGGAAGCAGCTCCAGGCTCATAACCTCTTGTGCAGGTGCTGGGTCGGGGCCTGTTTCCGGTAGTGGTAGCCTGCTGAGGGCGTCTGCATGGCCCATCGCCTTTCCAGGGCGGTGAATCAGTGCATACTGGTAGCTGGCAAGGAAAATTGACCACCTGAGGACGCGAGGAGACAGCACTTGGGGGGGTCTGCTTTTCGGGGGCAAACAAGCCAAGCAACGGCTTGTGGTCAGTCACCACGGTGAAGGGCCGCCCGTACAAGAAATCATGGAATTTTTTTACTCCCTTCACGATTGCCAGACCCTCCTTGTCGATTTGCGAGTAGTTCCGCTCGGTTTCGTTGAGTGTCTGGGAAAAGTATGCTACCGGTACCTCTCTTCCATCCGGGAGTTGGTGTCCCAGGACAGCGCCGATGCCATAGGGCGAGGCGTCGCATGCTAGCACCACCGGCAGCCTCTCGTCGAAGTGTGCCAAGACCGAGTTTGAGACAAGCAAGTCCTTGACTGCCTGGAATGCGGCCTCCTGGCGCTGGCCCCACACCCAAGGGGCCCGCTTGTCCAGGAGTCTGTGTAGGGGCTCCGCTACCGCCGCCTTGTGGGGAAGGAAGGAATGGTAAAAGTTCAATAATCCCAAGAAGGCCTGAAGTTCAGTCTTGTTCTTGGGCGCTGGGGCATCACAAATGGCCCGTACCTTGTCCCCAGTCGGGTGAACCCCTTCTGCATCCACCATAAATCCCAGAAAGTCCACTTGAGGCACTCCTAGTAGACATTTTTCCCGCTTCACCTTGAGACCCGCCATCTGGAAACGGTGCAGAACAGTGCGGAGGCGGTCCTCAAACTCCTCTGGTGTGGGCCCGGCAATCAACACATCATCAAAGAAGGGGGTGACACCAGGAATCCCTTTAAGGAGAGAGTCCATTAGATTCTGGAATATGCCTGGTGCCACGCTGACCCCGAATTGCAGCCGCTTTACCCTGAACGCTCCTCTGTGCGTCACAATCGTCTGTGCCTCTGCTGTGGCCTCATCTACTGGCAGCTGTTGATATGCTTGGGCCAAGTCCAGCTTGCCAAAAATTTTCGACCCAGCCAGGGTGGCAAGGACATGGCTGACCACTGGCACTGGGTATGCATGGGCCATGAGGGCCTTGTTTATGGTACATTTGTAGTCTGCGCAGATGCGGACCGAACCATTAGGCTTGACGGGTGTGACGATTGGGGTTTCCCAGGGGGCATTAGGCACTGGCTCCAGCACTCCTTGCTCCACGAGTCGGTCCAATTCCTCGTCTATACAGGGTTTCAGGGCGAATGGGACCCGGCGGGCCTTGAGCCTGACTGGTCGTACTGCGGGGTCAAGCTGTAGAGCAATGGGGGGGCCCGTATACTGTCCCAATTTCCCATCGAAAACCCCCGGAAACTCCTTGCATATGGCGTCCACGTCCACTTGTAAGCTCATGTGGTTCACCCCGGTGATGGCTAGTCCCAGTGGTCCAAACCATGCCAACCCCAGTAAGCTAATGTAGGGGCCCTTGACCACAAGCAAGTCCAGTTGCCGCGTCCGCCCTCGGTATTGCACCCTGAAGGTCCCCACCCCCATTGTGGGGACCTTACGTTTCTGGAAGTCCCGGAGGGTGAATGGGGCCGGCCTGAGTTTGGGACCCCCAGTAGGACACAGTTTCCTTAAGGTCCTTGCCGAGATTATGGATAGAGTTGAACCCGTGTCAAGCTCCATGCGGCATGGGGCCCCCTCTATCTGTACCTCTACATAAATTTTCTCTACGTTGGGGTGGGGCAACTGGTATACCTGGAAGTCTGTGAGCTCCGTCGAGTTGCCTTGGTGCGTTGGGCCCCGGGACCTGGGGCTCTTGGATTGGTCATCTGATGCCTGGCTTCGGGTGGGCCGAGCCCGACACACCCGGGCGATGTGTCCCAATTTTCTGCACTGCCTGCACTCTGCGTTGCGGAAACGGCAGGTCCTCCTCTCGTGACTTTATCCACAGCTTGCGCAGTTCCCTCCTTCTCGTCGAGGCAGCTGTGGTATGTGGGCTGCTTGAGTGCGCTGCTGTACTCGGTGCACCTCCTCCCTGTCGGATCCCGAGTCGTTGGTGAGGTCTTCGTGGTGGACCCTCGGTTGGGACGGCTGGCTCAGCCGTGCCTCTTGCGTCGACCTCTCAGCAGCTTCCGTTGCCAGGGCCTCCTCCAGAGCGACCTGGAACGTTAGGTTCTTCTTAGCGTAGAGGCGTCGTTGCAGCTTCTCATCCTTCAGGCCACCGACGAGGCGGTCGCGAAGCATGTTCTCCAGCTCTGAGAAGTTGCAGAACCGGGCAGCTTGGCGGAGAGAGGTCACAAACCCAGTTATGGTTTCCCCAGGGGCTTGCCGCTTTGCGTAGAAGGCATTTCGACGAGCCACCACTGAGGGCTGTGGCGAAAAGTGCCCCTTCAGCTGTTCCATTATTGTTTTGTATGGAACAGTAGCGACGTCTTCAGGCGCAAGGAGAGCCCGGGCGATTTCAAATGTCTCCTCTCCGCAGACGCTGAAGAATATTGCCCTCTTCTTGGCGTCTTCTTCATCAGTGACCCCTTTGGCTTCTAGGAGGAAGGTGAAACGGGAGGCGTACGCTTCCCAGTCTCCAGATGCTGGGTTGAATGGCGAGAAGCTGCTGTCAGTTGCCATTCTGAGTTCCTTGTGTCCCGGAGCTGAAGCCTGGATACACGGTGCGAGGCAGCGGTGCGGCAGGTGGCGGTGCTGCGGTGCTGTGTGTGGCAGTCAGCTCAGCGGGATCCCATCCTCGTCGCCAGTGAAATATACTCAGAGTCGCAAAGTGATTTCATGCTCTTTATTCAGCTCATAGTGGTGAGGAGGAATGAATGAATGTCCCCTCAAAGTATCTGCTTTATATACATTATTTACACAATGGGCTGCACATGATTGGCTAATTCCAGGATTCTACTGTAGGCCAATCAGGTTGTGGATTCACTTCTATCTGGAGCATGATTGGGTGGTTCCTGCTAACCAATCATACTGCTGCATTGTTCTAGGACCAATCAGACTGCTGCATTCTGAATCCTATTGTTCTAGGACCAATCAGACTGCTGCCTTTTGGAGCCTATTGTTCTAGGACCAATCAGACTGCTGCAGTTTGGATCCTATTCAACTCAGTACATAACAAGTCAAGTACAACACTTCCTGTTTGCCCAGAGTGGACACGTAGGGGGTGTTACTCCAGCCAGGAGGACTTCCTGCCCCACCTGTTCTGGAGCACCCTCCCCATGCGTGTGACCCTGGCAGACCCCATAACAGGGCTGGTCACGCAGCCATCTTCCTTTCTTCTTCACTTTATTCCATCTTGATGTCTTTTGCTGTCTGCTGGCTCTCAGCCAGCAGCACATGGCTCAGTCCCCATATGGGATAAACTCTTTTCTGTAACTACAAGCTAAAGTATTCCTTCGGGGAACCAACTGTGAACTGAATGTGAGTAAACCTCTTATCATTACTTTTAAAGAAGACTGTTGTGTCATTATTCTTTTTAAGAGGGAACAGAGGAACAAACCCAATCTGCAGAAGCCAGATTAGATTGCTTAAGTAAAGAGATTCAAGCCATTCTACCAACTAGCTCCCTGCAATATACAGGGGAATATACTCTGCTGCTGACTCACTAGCGTGAGAGAGGGGAAGCATACTACTAAATCAATATATCCTCTCCTACTATCCACAACATTCCCATAAAAATAAAGTTTCCTCTGGGCATCACTAGGCAACCTGGGGAGGCATCAAAGGGGTTGCGCCTCCCATCCCTTGGAGTCACCCAGTCTGAACACACACACACACACACACACACACTTGTCTCGAAAGATTTTTGTGTATCACTTATTATGGCTCCTTTGGTTCCCTCTTTTTGTAATTTTGCCTGTCTCTTCACGCATAGTTGAGCAAGGTTTGAACTGCGGAAAGAGAGCACACAAACAAAGGAGGAGGATGGGTTGGTAAGTCTATTGCAGTTATTTTATTTCATAATGTGCATGCGTGGCTTGATTTTTTTTTCTAAAAAAAAAAAGCCTCAAAGCAGCTTACAAAAAGGTAAGAACTGAGAAAAATGTACAACAGTACTTAAAGCACACAAAAGTTAAAATACTCCAAGAGGTTAAAATCCACCTCGACTGACCAGAATGTTTTCCTCAGGCGCTGAAAGGAGCACAGGAAAGGCCGCCTGCTTGGTGTCTATGGGCACGGAGTTCCCCAGTGAGGGGGGGGGGTGCAAATGGTCTCAGGGGTCTAGGAGCCTGCAGAGACTTCTGGGGTGGGGCTGGCCCCCTCCCAGAGCTAAGCAAGTAAGAGGAGGGGCGTTGCGCAGACAGAGCGCCCCAGCAGGGTCTCCTTTGTGGTGGCCCCCTCCTCACACGACGGTGCTGGCGCTGCGGTCGCTGGGGTCGCTGCGGTCCTCCGTGGTGGCGGCGCACGTGTCTTGCGTCCTCGCATGGCCGTCGGCGAAGGAGTGTCCGAGCGCGGACTCCTCGCTGAAGACGTTGCGCAGGAGCGCCTTGACGGAGCGGCGCATCTTGCTCTGGAAGTCGTGGCCGGCGAGGACGTAGATGACCGGGTTGATGCAGCTGTTGACGTAGGCCAAGCACACGATCAGGGGGTCCGCCTGGTTCACTGAGTCGCTGAGCCAGCTTTTGGGGGGCTGGGAGGCCTGGATGAGGCCGGCCACGTGGTAGGGCCCCCAGCAGACGAAGAAGCCCACCACCACCACCAGGACCACCCTGAGAGTCTTCTGCGAGCGCTGCCCGAAACGGGAGCTGCGCACCCGGCGCAGGAGCAGCCCATAGCACGCGCAGATGACCACCAGCGGGAGCGCGAAGGCCAGCGCGAAGCGCGTGGAAGCCACGGAGACCTCGGCCACGCGGGGACCTCCGGGGAAAGCGGCGTAGTTGGTGCTGCACAGGCTCTTCTTGAATTGCGTGACGATGCCGCGGGAGAAGAAGGTGGGCGCCGTGAGCGCCAACGCCAGCAGCCAGGCCAGGGCGCAAGAGCCCCAAGCCAGGCGCACCGAGCGGTGGTTCTGGCACCAGACGGGCCTCAGCACCAGGCAGCAGCGGTCGATGCTGATGAGGACCAGCAGGTTGACGCTGGCGAACATGTTGAGGATGATGAGCGACGGGAAGAGCTTGCAGGCGAAGTCGCCCAGCGCCCAGTGGTGGTCGGAGACGAGCGGCGCGGCCAGGAAGGGCAGCGCCAGGCAGCAGAGCAGGTCGGCCACGGCCAGGTTGAGGAACCAGGTGGTGTTGACGGTGCGCCGCATCTGGAAGCCCACCCCCCAGACCACCGCGCCGTTGCCCAGCACGCCCACCACGAAGACCAGCACGTAGACGGTCAGCGCCACCCACAGGAGGGGGCTCAGGCCCGACTCCTCAAACACCAGGGGGCCCGCGTCGGAGGGGTCCGGGTCGGAATCATTGTACTCGGAGTAGAAGTCGCTGAAGTCGCCCATCCCTGAGCCGCGGGGAGTCCTGCGGGGGGCAGACAGGCGGGAGAGAGGAGTCAGGGCCAGAGGCGGGAGTCGTCTCTAGGAAATCATGGAGCTGTAGAACTGAAAGGGACCCCCAGCGGCCATCCAGTCCAACCCCCTACAATGCAGGAATCGCAGCTGAAGAACCACAGAATCCTAGATTGGGGGATCCCAGTGTCATCTAGTCCGTCCCCCCCCCCCTGCAATGCACGTGCGGTGCTCATATCCACAAGTTTGACACTGAACTCAGGGTGTCCGTCCCCCCTCCAGCCTGGTCCCCGCCCCAAAAGGTTACCTTTGCGCACACGAACATCTACAGAGCGAGGGAACATTTGCCCAAAGCTGTGATTATGCAAGTGGCCATAAAATTTGCTTGTTTGTTTGTTTGTTTGTTTGTTTGTTTGTTTTCCCCAGGCCGGAACTCAAGGCGGTTCACACAAGTAAAATCAACCACAGATTAATAGATCAGCGTTCCTTTCCTAGGAAGTGAGTTCCGACGTTTGGGAACAGCTCCCGGCTGTAGCCGCCAAGGAGTTTTTAAACAATCAGTTTGTGTTAGTTGTCATCGCAGAGTTAATTACACAACACATTTGTTCTTTATGATGAAGATCGTGGCGTCACTGTTAAGGTCCTGTTCTGTACGGCGCTGGGCTATTTTAGGTGCTGGGTAAGAAACTTACATTTATTTATTTTTTGCAATAAAAGCAAAGAGAACCGTTCTACCCCCAAACAGAGGGTAGGAAATCTTGCAAATTTTACTCGTGAAGCTTCGGGACGCAATGATAAAATACAACATAAACTGAAGAGACTAGAAGGCAGCAGAGGTCAGATGACCATCTTTTGGGGGTTCTGCGAGTCAAGCTGTGGGCAGAGGGTCGGACCACGTGACCCTTGGGAACGGGGAACGGATGGACAAAAACTACACCCTGGAGGAGCCCGAACCCGTTTGGACTCGGCGGTCTTATTCTCTGGCAAATTCTGATATGAAGTTGATTGAAGCTGCTTCAGGGGACACCGCATCTAAGCCTAGTTTCTTCCGGGACCGCTGGGCTCCTATAACTCAAGAATTGCTTCCAGTCTGTCTGTCCGGGTGTGAACAGCAAGAGAGACCCCACCCGCGTTGCCTTTTTGCCCGCAAACCAGACATGCCGCCCGCAAATTAAACCGTGTTCTCTTCCCCGCCAAGGCAACGCCCGGAGCTGCCTCCTTCCTCCCACTCCAAGCCCCCCATCCTCGCCCTCCAGCCCCGCTTCGCCCCGAATGTCCCAGAGCCACCAGCTGGACGGAGGCGGCTCAGGAAAATCCTCGCGCGCAGGAAAGAAGGAAGGAAGAGCGATTTGGCTCCCCTCTGGAGGCGCCTCCCCAGAAACGTCAAGTGCAGCGGGAAGCACTAGCGGGGGGGGGGAGGGGGGCTGACATTAAGGGCTCCTGGGATTTCACAGATATTGTCCCCGGCTGGAGAAGCAAAGGCACTTGAGAGAATCCTCGCGGCTGCACAGAAAAATGGGCAGCCCAAAAAGTTCCTGGAGCGAGGCGCGGCTTGTTTGGCAAGCTGTGAGCGGAGCTGCTGGAGACCAGGAGAGGTCGCCCAGAAGGGGGGCGGGGGCGGAGAGGGCGGGGGTCCCGAGTGTGCCAAGGATGCCAAGCGCAGGCTGGGGAGGTGCAAGTCTGCCCTCGAATCCCTCTCGCATTCTCTCCTCAAGGAGCTCCAGGTGGCAGGCGCGTTAATCCCCACGACAACCCCGCGAGGTCGGCCAGGCTGAGAATTAGAGACCCAGGGTGTAGATTTTTTTTTATTTAAAAAATATTCCAATGTTAGTCGTATTGCACCTTTGGCTAGAAGGTATGAGGCTTGATTTTGCGTGGCGGCATTTTATGACTCCTTCCACAGAAGCCAGATGGGACCCCTTGGCAGGTGCCAATAAGCTGCGCTACGAGGAATTGAGCCTCAGTGTCACAACCTCCACTCTTCCTCCGAGCTTCCTTCCTCCGCCCTTTTTCTCTCTTCCCGGCTTCTTCCCCTTTTGCCCCCCTCCCTCCTTACCTCCTCTGCCAGCCCCCAACCCAGCCGGGCCCTCCTGGGCTCCCCCCGTTCCCATGCGCCCTAGAGCCTGCGAGACGCTCCCATTACCGAAGGGCAGGTGGGGAGGGGGCAGAGAATCGGGGCGCGGGGCGAAGTCGCCTTTGCCGGGGGTGCATTGCCCAGTGTTCTTGCAGCAGAAGCAGAATCGTGTGACCCGGAGGCAGGCGGGCAGAGGAGGAGAGAGCAGGGTCTTCTCGGGGGCTTTGGCAGCCTACTAGATTTTTGGGGGGACGGCAACCCGGGACCCTGCAATTGTGGCACGCCGGCAGCTCCTTTCATCTTCAGCAGCAGCATCACCCCCTGCAGGATCCCATTCCTCCCAAGAAACGCCCAAAGGCATCAGACATAAAGGGGGTGAGACGCACCCAAACCCAGCTGGGGAGGGAAGGAGGGGCAGCGGCTCCCCCCCCCCCCCAGCATTGCGATACAGCCTGTTTTGGGGGGTTCACTAGGGTCAGGGGGGCAGCAGCTTCTGGCCTGACAAGGGAGCGCGTCGCGAACTGTCCGGAGCCAAATCACTCCCAATAGGTCCCTTTTTTTGGGGGGGGGGGATAGCACCAGGTGCAAACATAGAGCCGGGTGCAGCAGCTGGAGCCCCTCCGCTAAACACGCCTCTCCCAGCTCCCCCCCCCCCGACGGCAGACTGCCACCTCTGCCCTCTGCTTGCGCGCAGGAGCCCTTCGCCAGCACCGCTCAGATCCGAGGCAGCTCTGCCCGCTTCCCTTTGGGGTGACCGGGTTTTGGGGGGGCGATCTCCCACACACTCACCCTGAGGAGCAAGAACCAGGCAGCCGCTCCCTCTCTCCTGCTTCTGGGGCGGCTGCTGACCGGCTCCCTCCCCGTTTATACCGCCAGAAAGAGGAAGTCTCAGGGTCTGGTTCAGGAAATTTGCTAAATTTCGCTCGCTGCCTCCGTTTCTCTCCCCGACGAGCCTTCAGGCGACGCCCGGGCGCTGCGCCTCCATCTGCTGTCCCGGCGCCAGTCCTCGCTCCGGATCTTTATAGGGACTTCCAGGGCGGGGCAGATAGCGGTTCCCTTGGGGGGGGGGTGGAATTAACTGGGGGGGGGGGACGCTAAGAGGAGCGCAGGAAGCGGCAGCGATTCTCCGAAACGTGTGTCTTCGAAAAGCTGTTCTCACAAGCTTCTCTCTTCCGTTACGCGATTTCCATCAGTTTCAATTGATGGCGAAGGGTCTGCAAGCCAAGCCTTACGAGGAAAGGCTGAGGCAGTTGGGGATGTTTAGCTTGGCAAAGAGGAGAAATGAGAGCCATCTTCAAATATCCCAAGGGCTGGAAGAGGGAGCAAGCTCCTTTTCTCCTGCTTGGGAGGGTAGGACTCGAACCCATGGCTTCAAGCTACAAGGAAGGAGATTCCGACTCAACACCAGGAAGAACTTTCCGATGGGTCAGCGGTGGCCTCTCCTTCCATGGAGGTTTTTAAGCAGAGGTTGGGTGGCCAATCTGTCTGGGATGCTTTAGCTGAGATTCCTGGAAGAGAGGGTTGGACTAGATGACCCCTGGGGTCCCTTCCAAGTCTATGGGTCTATGAATTAATTGTTGCTATTAGCCTTCTACTGTGCTATTATCTCCCTTGGTGGGTCAGGAGAGGGGGGGCTTGGAGGGGTCGCCCACCTGCAGCAAGAACCTCCATGCTCAGATCCACTCTACCACTGGGGGGGGGCAGGGCAAGTTGCCTCCAGACCCACAGCTGGGTGGGCTTCCTCCAGGCACCTCCCAGCCCCTCTCAAGGGGAAAATAGGGGGCTGGACCTTCCAGAGTGGCCAGCAAGCCCATAGCCATACTTGGGGAGATTCTCACCCTACATTTTCCTGCCCAAGAGATGCAGTCCCAGCTATTTAAAAACATGGCACGCTGAATCCAGCCCAAGGCATCCGGCGACACCCCCACCCCACCCCCTGGAGAGGAAGACCCCTCCTCCTAAGAAAACACCCGCCCCCCAGATTCACTCTAGCAAGGGAGGACAAGGCAGAAAGTCGCTGGAAAGGCTTTATTGACAGGAAACCCTTTCATTTGCACATGATATGGGGCAGCGCCACAGACAGCCCTCACCCCAGCAGAGGGGGCAGCCCCTCCTAACACAAGGAGCTGCCGTCGCTCCCCCCTACCAGACTGGGGGCCTTGCTCTCCCCACCCTCAGAGCCCCCCAATCCTGGAAACGGCATAAAAGAGCGATGCACAGAAGGGGGACGATGACAACAGGGACTGCAAGGGGTGCAAAGCAAAGTCCCCCCCTTGAAAAATGTGCCTCATCTGGCAGGGGTCAGCAACAGCCTCACATGCAGCTGGGGGGGGCACTTTCCCCACCTGCCAGGTGACTTGCGTGAACAGCAGCAAAAGGCATTGGGGCGGGGCGGGGGCTGGCGTCCCCCCACTCATTGTATTGGAGGCTGTGGAAAGGAGTGGTCCAAGCAGGCAGATTACAGGGGGGGGCTGCAGATCCCACCCCCTCCATGGAGGAAGCTGCTCTGGCTCCGAACTCTCAGGACTTGCCCCACAACCCGGGGTGAACAGAGCGACAGGGAATGTCCTCCTGGACCTCAGGCCTCCTCCGTCTGCTCCTGGGGGGGCGGGAGGGAAAGAAAATCAGTCACAAGTAGGGGGGGAGGACAGGTCCCACCTGAGACCCCCCCCCGACATGCACACACACACACCTGGGTGCAGGTGAGCCAGGCAGAGAAGGGACAGGCCAGTGGAGAGGAAGAGACCCATTAAAAAAAACACACCAGCCCCCCATTTGGTGTTTCTTGACTTTTGCCTTGAAATTCAACATGCATTTTAGTCTTTGCTGGGAGTTTGGGCTTTGTTTTGATCTGGGGCGGGCCCAAAACAAGCAAGCCCCCGCCCAAAGTGAATAATGAAATAATCACGGTACGAGAGCCTTCTTCAAATATCTGAAAGGCTGAAAATGGAGCGAGCTGCTCCAGAAGGGAGAACTCGAACCCATGGCTTCCAGTGGCAAGGAGGGAGATTCCGACTAAATATCAGGAAGGGAACATTCCGAGAGTCAGAGGCATCCAGAGGAGAAGGGGCTCCCTGGGAGGGCGGTGGGCTCTCCTTCGATGGAGGCCTTTAAGCAGGGCTCGGACACCAACGTGCCAGGGATTATTTCTCTGCGACTGGGGTTGGGCAAGATGGACTTTGGGCCCCTTCCAAGGCCGCAATTCTGCGAACTGGGGGCAAAAACTCCAAAAGAATGATCAAGAGCCATTGAAGGCTCTCCATCCCCTGTGGGAGGGGAAGGTCTTTGCGGGAAATTTTCTGAAGAGCAAGCCCTGCCCTCTGCTCTTGCCAAAGCCAAATGCTCTTGAAATTCAGGTACAAGGAAGGCGTGGGAGGGAGAGACAAGGGCCACTTCCTCTTCCCAGGTAAAAAGGGATTATCATTAATTCTGTTGGGAGCCACCCAGAGTGGCTGGGGAAACTCAGTCAGGTGGGTGGGGTATAAATAATAATAATAATAATAATAATAATAATAATAATAATAATAATAATAATAATTATTATTATTATTATTATTATTAGCATTATCCTCCTGCAGGCGAATAAAGATGACCTGAATGGGCTTGTCTTGCAGTGCCCTGCTTTCCCAGCAGAGGGCAGCATCCCCCTTTCAACTGCACAGCTGAAGAAACATGGAACTGCAGGGCTGGGTGGGACACGGGGGGGGGGGGTCATCCAGCCCAACCCCCACAATGCAGGAATTGCAACTGAGGAGAGGGACGTCCCGTCAGGCCCAAGGCAACTGCCTGCCCTTTCCCAAACATGCAGCAGCATCCCTTTGCTCTCTCCCCCCCCAAAAGAAACTCCTACTGGAGGGGGTCTCCCCTCTGCCACAGCCCATGAATCAAGCCAGCGGGCATTCCTGAGACAGAGAACCTGGGCGGGGGGGGGTCACCCCAAGGCAGTGGGGGCTGCATGCACAGAAGAGGAGAAAAGCCCAGAGAGAAGCGTCAGAGAGAAAGAGAAAAGGTTTAATGCAGCAAACAGAAGCAGAGAAACAGACAAGGACTTTCCCCAACCGGCAGCTAGACGTAGCTCCTGCCCCCCCCCCCTGAAGAGCAGCCTGCAGGATCAGGCCCTTGGCCCAGCTGGCCCAACAGGCAGCCCTCACAGTGGCTAATTCCCCATAGAGATAGACTGCCCCAGGAGCTGGAGGTTCCATTCGCACATCAGAAGAGCCCGGCTGCCGGATCTGGGCCAGCCTCCTGTTCTCATAGTGGCCCACCAGGTGCCCCAATGGGAAACCTGCGGGCAGGATCCGACCACGAGAGCAACACTCGCCCTTCCTGCGGCTTCCAGCAATGGGTCTTCGGAAGCAGTGCTCAGGCTGGATTTGATGTAAATCAAATCGATTTAAATCACGATTTAAATCACTAGTCAGTAAGACTTGATTTAAATCTCTAGTCAGTTAAGACCCAATTTAAATCATTTTTTTTTTACAGAAAGACTCATTCTTGCTGGTATAATCTTAATATTTACAACCAGGTTTCACTTTTGGAATAATAAATTTTCAGAGTGGTTTTTACAGTTATATGAAAAATGACTGATTTGGTTCTCCTATTAGAAATACCTTGACAAATAATTATGAAATTCTGGTGAGGTTTCATAAGTTAACTGTTGATATTTGGACAACTTTTTTGCTGTACTTGATTGGAGGGAGAAAACATAATCATTTCCTTAATAACAATTTATTTAACTAAAACAATAACATTATAGCATGTTTATCCATGTTTGTTAACTGATGTGGCTAATTTTTTTTTAAAAAAAAACTTAGACTGAGTTTTAGCACCCATGAAAAACTTAAAACAAATCCTTATTTCCTGATGAATCTTTGGACTATAATGTAACTTAAATAGAAAACTACCTTTAGAAAGATTTTCCCTCCCAAAGCATTTTATTTTAAAAATCTGATTTATATTTTTTAAAATCCTATTTTTTTTAAAAAAATCTTTTTTTAATGAAATCATTGATTTTTATCCACCCTGACATTGCTCCTTCTGACTGTGGGGAGCAGTGCATAAGAGCCACGGGGGCTGGCAGTCAGCAACAGCCGCCTCCCCCCACTTCCCGCGATGCCAAGGCCACCATGCTTCCATGCCAACACTAAAAGGCTGACGGAGACCTGGATTTGGCAGGGGGGTGGGCTAGATGACCCCTGGGTATCCCTGCCAACTCTACAATTTTGTGATTCTATGAAGCTGCTCAGAGCCCTTGGGACGCACCAAGACCCCCCCCAAAGAATGGGCTTCTGGCCAGACCCCCCCCCCTTTTTCCAAGTGTCAGGGTAGGATCTGGAAAACCAAAATTCAAATCCACCCCCAGCCAAGAAGCTCATGGGGTGTGACTTTGGTCCAGTCGCTGCCTCTGGCCCAACCCACCTCCCAAGGTCGTGGGGGGGGGATTGAATGGTGGGGGGAGACCCACCTCCAGCTCCTTGGAGAAAAAGGCAAGGAATAAGTTAATAGAAATAAATGTGATCCCTGAATGTGGCTTTCTACTTGTGTGTCTGAAGAATCTACTCCCCGCCTCTCCCTGCTTTGACTAATTGCACAACTTTTCCGTGGGGGGAAGTGGCCAGGATTCCACCAGGGAAGGGGCTGGGGAATTCCTACAGAGACTTTCCAGCCTCCTTCCCTTCCGCCCTTCTTTCCCAGAATTGCAGCCCCTCCTCGCTTTGGACCCCAACTCACTCCCACCAGCTCTGGCCACCCTCTTCACACCTGTGGGCTGGAGCGGGGGAAGGAATGAATGAATAAATATATTATTATTATTATTATTATTATTATTATTATTATTATTATTATTTCTACCCCGCCCATCTGGCTGGGTTTCCCCAGCCACTCTGGGTGGCTTCCAACAAAATATTAAAATACAGTAGTCTGTCAAACATTAAAAGTTCCCTAAATAGGGCTGCCTTCAGATGTCTTCTAAAGGGGGGGACATGGGGGGGTCCTGCCCCGATCCCTGCATTCCTGGCCCAGCACAAAGGCCGCTGTGCCCATTTCCCAGGCCACTTGAATGTTGCCAGGGAGGAGGAAGAGCAAAATCCTCGTTTGGAGGGGAAATGCTTATGATAACATTATGCTGTTTTAAATGTGCATTTTATATCTGACTTCACTTAGCAATTTTTTTAAAAAAAAAAGTTGAAGATTTTTTTTGTTAACTTTGTTTGCGTCAGATATGTATTCTGTCACTGACCTCCTTTGCAATGTTTTATTTTGAAATCTTTAAAGGTAATATTTTACTTTTCTGTTAGTTATGTTGCTTTGACTGTATACTCTAGATTTGACTTTCTTTAGAAATGTTTGATTCTGGATTGTTTTCATTGATGTTTCAATATGCTGCAAACTCCTTTGAGATTTTTCTTAAAAACATAAAGCAGTATAGAAATGAAAAAAATAAATAATGCACAACAAAAGCCCCTTCAGGAATGCCCCCCCCCCAGCTGCTCAATTTTGCCCATGGGGGACCTTGCCCTGGGTGGCGCAAAGAGGAGGGTGATGCAGACCCCTAAAACAACCCCCCACGGGACTACCCCTTCCTTCCCTTCTCTCCCCCTCCCCTTTTTGTGAAGATTCCCCGCTCTGGGATCCCAGCTGGTTCTCCCCGGTCTCCTCGCTGGCCCAAGTGGGACTAATTTAGCCAGCTAGCCCTGGGGATCACCTAGTGTTTATTGGATGGATTTCCCCCCTAAATTGATTTTTGATTTTATTGTTATTTACGCTTTATACCATATTTTATGGGGACGTGGGTGGCAATGTATGTTAAACCACAGAGCCTAGGGCTTGCCGATCAGAAGGTTGGCGGTTCGAATCCCTGCAACAGCGTGAGCTCCCATTGCTACCCCTGCTCCTGCCAACCTAGCAGTTCGAAAGCACGTCGAAAGTGCAAGTAGATAAATAGGTACCGCTCCGGCGGGAAGGTAAACGGCGTTTCCGTGCGCTGCTCTGCTTCGCCAGAAGCGGCTTAGTCCTGCTGGCCACATGACCCGGAAGCTGTGCACCGGCTCCCTCGGCCAGTAAAGCGAGATGAGCGCCGCAACCCCAGAGGCGGCCACAACTGGACCTAATGGTCAGGGGTCCCTTTACCTTTACCATATTTTATGCTGGGTTTTTTGTAGCATCAATTAAGTGTTTTAAATTTGTTGTTAGCTGCCCTGATCCCAGTTTCCTGAACCGGGAAGCGCAGGGTATAAATTATTATTATTATTATTATTATTATTATTATTACCACCACCATTCGAGGCAGAGCTGCTTCCCCGCAGGCAGATAGTCTATAGTTCGACCCTCAACAACAGCATTTCCAGGTGGGGCTGGGAGAGACCCACCCCCCCAGCCTGAAACCCCAGATAGCCGCTGCTGCCAGGAAGTGGGGCAGAGGGGTCAGCCCGGCCATACAGAGAGGAGGACAGGCGCATGCAAGGGGCGAGAAGAGGGAGCAGCCAGGAGGTGGCGCCGCAGAGCCAGTGCAGGGAGACAGAGAGGTCCTTGCGCCCCATGCCAGGGCCGCCCAACAGGGAGGGCGCCCGCTAGAGCCCGCTGGGGGGCAGCTTACAGAAACGCACCCGCTGGAAACCGGTGATCTCCACCGCGCCGGACGCAGCTGCCAGGTCCTGCTCCATGGCCGCGCCTGGGGGGGGGGGAGAGAAGAAAGAGGGCTTCAGTCCCCGAGGGAGAGCCAGGTCTGGCAGAGAGGGGGGGCTGGGGGGGTCCTCCCTTGCCCCTCGCAGCACCTGGCTCTCCAGGCTCCTGGGCAGCCTCCCCTCCTCCGGGGGCCACAACTTCTGGGTCCTCCTCTTCTTTTTCCTCTTTTGCCACAGCTGGGGGGGGCACTACGGGTCCAGGAGGGGCCGCCCCTTCCGCTTGAGGGGAACCCTGCTCAGCTGGAGGGTCTGGGGGCTTCGTCCCTGCAGAAAGAGAAAGAAGATGGTATAGCTGCACAAGGTGGGGGGGGAAACAGAGGATTTCCCACCCCCCTCAGTTACTTTATGCGCTGGGAGGACCCAAACCGAGTTCTGACCAGGGTGGATAAAAATCAGTAATTTAAAAACAAAACAAAAAAATCTGATTTTTTAAATTTAATTTTGATTTTTAAAATTTAAAATGGATTTTTTTTAAAATAAAATGCTTCTGGAGGAAAAATCTTTCTAAAGATAATTTTCTTTTTATGTTCCATTTAAGCCCAAAGGCTATTCAATAGGATATAAGGATTTGCTTTAATTTCTCATGTGTGCTAAAACTCGGCCTAAGTTGTTTTTAAACCACATGCTATAATGTTATTGCTTCAATTGTTTCAATTGTTATTAAGGAAACTATTATCTTTCTCCCTCCAATCAAGTACAGTCAAACCTCGGTTTACAGACGCTTTGGGTTGCGCCTTTTCGGGTTGCGCACAGCGCTGAACCCTGGAGTACCAGAATAGGTTATTTCTGGGTTTGGGCGCTTTGCAAATGCACAGAAGCGTCGAATCGCAGCCCATGCGTCCGCAGATGCGGTGCTGCGGGTTGCAAACGTGCCTCCCACACAGATCACATTCGCAACCCAAGCGTCTACTGTACAGTAGAAAAGCTGTCCAGATATAAACATGTAACTTATTAAACCTCACAATTTCATAATTATCTATCAAGGTATTTCTAATAGTAGAACCAAATCAGTCATTTTTGATATAACCGTAAAAACCACTCTGAAAATTTGTTATTCCAAAAGTGAAAACTTCCTCTGGTTGTAAATGTTAAAATTAAACAAGCAAGAATGAGTCTTTCTGTTTAAAAAAATGATTTAAATCAAGTTGTGCTGATTAGAGATTTAAATTTGTCATTTAAATCGATTTGGTTGAAATCAAATCCACCCTGGTTCTGACCCATGTGAACAGCAGCGCTTGGGACCCAGGACCCCTGAGCTGGACCCCCACGCCACCCCGCTTGGCTCCTCACCTGCCGTGGGGGGCGGCCCCTCCCCAGGGGCGGCCAGGGGGTTCTTGGGGGGGGTTGCCCGGGGCGAGCTGAGCTCCATCTCCTCTCCCCAGTCAGAGACGGGGCAGTAGCCCTCAGCCGGCGAGAAGGGGGTGAGCGGCTTCCCCTCTGCGCTGGGGGTCTCTGCCTGGGGGGCAGGCATGGTCAGAGAGAGCTGCCCGTTTCGCCCCGGGGGCCGGGGGGCCAAGCCAGGCCCTTCCTCCTCCTCCGGCTGGCTGCCGCTGCCTTCGGCCTCCTCCTCCTCTCCCTCGCTGACGTCCTCCCACTGATCTTCCTCCTCCTCCTCTTCCTCCTTCTCCCCAGCGCTGGGGGAGGCGGGGGGCCCCGCCTGCAGAAGAAGAAGGACAAGGCCGGGGGTCGGCGGGCAAAGGCCGGGCGCTTCAAAGAACCACACAAGAGAGGCACGGAAGGCAGGACCCAAACCCATGGCTACAAATTCATAAAGCACAGAATTGCAGAGCTGGAAAGGGACCCCCAGAGGCCATCCATTCCAACCCCCTACAATGCAGGAAGCTTCGCTAAAGCATTCAGGGTAGAAATGGCAAGATTCTGACTCAACATTAGAAAGAACTTTCTGAGGATAAACAGCTGATGGCGGCGGAAGGGGAAACCCAGTCAGGTGGGCAGGTACAAATAGTAAATTATTATTATTTTATTATTACTATTGGACTCTTTCCTTCCTCAGAGGCTTTTAAGTGGAGGTTGGATGGCCATCAGCCATAGATGCTTCAGCTGAGACTCCTGCCTTGCAGGGGGTGGACTAGATGGCACCTTGGGGTCCCTCCCAGCCCCTACAGCCTATCATTCCCTGGTCCTGTGCTGCTTAGTGGCAGCGACTACGATCGAGAGATGTCCTTCTCGCTTTAGGACAGTGGTTCTCCAAGTACGCGGCAGGAAGAGTCGAGGGCAAGCAGAGAAACATTTAAGCATTTCAGTGCAGTCTAGTCCAGTGTTTCCCAACCTTTTTTGGGCAAAGGCACACTTGTTTCATGAAAAAAATCTCGAGGCACACCACCATTAGAAAATGTTTAAAAAATTAACTCTGTGCCTATATTGACTATATATAAAGTAACTCTCTTTAATAGGAATCAAATAAACACAAAGAAAGTATTTTATAATTACTTTATTATGAAATAGTAAGTACCGTATTTTTCGTCCCATAGGACGCTCCGTCCCATAGGACGCACCTACTTTTTTGAGGGGGGAAATAAAGGAAAAAAAATTTTCCTTTATTTCCCCCCAAAAAAACCAGGTCGGGGAACAGTGGGATGGCGGTGCTGCGCCTCCCCGCTGTCCCCCGAGCTTGTGGGGCTGGCCCATGTCTGCCTGGCGCGAGGGGCGCTCTGCTTCAGGGCGCCCCGCGCGTCCGGCGGCAGGCTACAGTCCGCAGCATGGGGAACCCTCTGTTTCAGGGCGCCCCATGCGCCCCCCGGGTGCGCAAGGCTTGCCAACACGAGCGCGGAGCACGGGGCGTCCTCCGAAGGGCGCCCCGTGCTCCGCGCTGCCAGCTGCCGCCCGCAAGCCTTGCGTTCCTGGGGGGAGATCCCCCGGGTGCGCAAGGCTGGCCAACACCAGCGCGGAGCACGGGGCGTCCTCCGAAGGGCGCCCCGTGCTCCGCGCTGCCAGCTGACGCCCGCAAGCCTTGCGCTCTCGGGGGGAGGTCCCCCGGGTGCACAGGGCTGGCCTACAACAGCGCGGAGCACGGGGCGATGGGATGTGGGAGGGAGCTCGCTCCCCGCCCCGCGTGTGCTCGCCGCCGCCGCCCCGCCTCTCGCCGCCCGACTCGGCCGCCTCCCTCCCACGGCACACCAGGCAATGTCTCACGGCACACTAGTGTGCCGCGGAACACTGGTTGGGAAACACTGGTCTAGTCTACAGAATTCGTTCCGGGAGTCCATTCAACTTCCAAAACGTTCAGAAACCAAAGCGCGGCTTCTGATTAGCTGCATGAAGCTCCTGCAGCCAATCAGAAGGCCAGTCAGACGTTCGGCTTCCAAAAAGAGTTTGCAAACTGGAAGAGTCACATCTGGGTTTTTGCGGCGCTCGGGAGCCAAAACGTACGGGAACTAAGCTGTTCGGAAACCAAAGTATGACTATATACTATAAAAAAATTTTTGTATTTGCAAGACATGGATAGCCATTTTTTCAAAATGCATCAAGTGATATTATTATTATTATTATTATTATTATTATTATTATTATTAATCTGAGAACAATTCTAGTTGTCTTTCCTGATGTATTTCTTATTAAAAGGTTGGTGTGGCACAATCGTGGAAGATTGCCTTCAGCGCCAACCTTGTGGATATGAGCACTGCAAGTGCATTGCGGGGGGTCAGACTGTTAGTATTCCTGCTCCATGAGTGCAGTCATGGGATTGTTGTCTGTCACATGACATGATATGTTTTGACTCCACCAAGTGGGAAGTGACGGAGACAGGATGTTTGTGTTACTGTGTTCCGTGAAGGGGGACTATTGTCCTTTGTTCTTTTTCTCTTTGCTGTCTGATGCTAGAGAGAGAGGGAGCCATGTTGCAGTGCTCTGTGTGTGTTTATATGTAAATGA
This sequence comes from Podarcis erhardii, assembly GCF_964252035.2. NCBI lineage: Eukaryota > Metazoa > Chordata > Lepidosauria > Squamata > Lacertidae > Podarcis > Podarcis erhardii. Next base: position 93,012,147 of record NC_138511.1, read on the forward strand.
AGTAGATTAGCCAAAATGCTGAGTTGCTGAGGGTCTGTCATGCATGCTGCACAAACTCTGCGGATCCCTAAGTGTGCCGGTGTCTGTTGGCATCGGTCGCTGTGATGTTCGGGATGAAGAAAGATTGTGAAGCTCCTGAACGATCGGCCAGGAGGGAGGGAACATGCCAGTCGGGCATTCCAGGGTCCTACTCGAGTGTAGGCTGAGCTCCGGACACAGACTAGATGGCTCTTGGAATCCCAAATCTAGAATTCTATGGTTCTTCAGCTGTGATTCTTGCCTGGCGGGGGGGGGCTGGATTAGATGATACCCTGGGTGCCCCTCCCAACTCTTAAGATTCAATCGGATTGTTATTCTGAAAGGGGGGCCCAGAGAAAAGAGTTTGAGACCCACTCTTTAGGGGAAGCCAATGGAAGAGCAAGACCCCACCCCCCAAAAAACCCCTCCCGTCCCATCCTGTCTGACCTGCTGGGCGGCAGCCCTGTCTGCCTCCTCCTGCTCTGGGGCTCGATCCGCTGCAGGCGCTAGCTGCTGCTCCTCCTGCTCCTCCCAGCGATCGTCATGCATGCTGGCAGGAGAGAGACCCGCAGTTAAGACTCGCCCCGACAGCTGAACCAGGAGGGAGATGCCAGCCCCCACCCCCCAGGGGGAGAATCAGGGGGTCAGGGGACTGCCCCACTGATCTCCGCAAAGGCAGCCTCACCTGTAGGGCTTGGGGGGTCCCGCTCCCCCTCCTCTTCGCCTGCCTCCTCCTCCACGGCCACGGCCCTTCCTGCGTCGCTCTGGCTGCGGCTCGGCCAGGAACTGCCCAAAAGTGGGGGGCTTGGGGGGCCGCCTGGGCTCATCTGTGGGGAAGAGGAAGGAAGGAAGGAAGGAAGGAGTCAGGCGGGCAGAGAGCAGCCAAGGAGAGCTGCAAAAAGCTGGTTACTTTTTCTTCTGCCAGCAAATGGTTAAAGAATGGCAGTCTCTGATTGGCTGTGGTTCCAGGAGGGAGGGCTTAAAAGGAGGGGCCTCGGAGGGAGAGTGTTACAGTGGTACCTCAGGTTAAGAACTTACAGTGGTACCTCGAAAGACGAATGCCTCGAAAGACGAAAAACTCGCAAAACGAAAGAGTTTTTCGTTTTTTGAGTTGCTTTGCAAGACGGATTTCCCTATGGGCTTGCTTCACAAGACGGAAACGTCTTGCAAGTTTGTTTCCTGTGCATTCACTTCGAGGAGCAACTCATAGCACGCGGTGTGGTAGCCTTTTTTGAGGTTTTTGAAGACTTTGGTGATTTTTGAAGCTTTTCCAAAGTCCGTGCTTCGCAAGACGAAAAAACTCGCAAAACGAAAAAACTCGCGTAACGAATTAATTTTGTCTTGCGAGGCACCACTGTAATTCATTCCGGAGGTCTGTTCTCAACCTGAAACTGTTCTTAACCTGAGACACCACTTTAGCTAATGAGGCCTACTGCTGCCGCCACGCCGCCGGAGCACGATTTCTGTTCTTATCCTGAAGCAAAGTTCTTACCCTGAGGTAATATTTCTGGGTTAGCGGAGCCTGTAACCTGAAGCGTCTGTAACCCGAGGTAACACTGTAGTTGAGTGGAGGTGGGTGAGGAGGGAGGTTGGAGAGGGAGATAGGAAAGGAGTCAGGCTGACATATAAAGTGTAAAGGTCAAGGGACCCCTGACCGTTAGGTCCAGTCGTGGCCGACTCTGGGGTTGCGGCGCTCATCTTGCTTTGTTGGCCAAGGGAGCCGGCGTACAGCTTCCGGGTCATGTGGCCAACATGACTAAGCCGCTTCTGGCGAACCAGAGCAGCGCACGGAAACGCCGTTTACCTTCCCGCTGGAGCGGTACCTATTTATCTACTTGCACTTTGATGTGCTTTTGAACTGCTAGGTTGGCAGTATATATAAAGTGTGATTTACCATAAATCAGGGGTCAGCAAGGCTTACTGAGCATGGGCTGGATCACTCCTGCGGAGATACTCCATGGGACAGACCAGGGCAGCACCAGAAATCACTTCTGCGCATGCCCAGATGCCGGCAATTGCGCACAGAAGCGGTTTCTGGCACTGCAAACATGAGCAGACGCGATTTCCGGCGTCTGGGCTTGGGCAGAAGTGATTTCCGGAGCCACAGAAGGGAGTTCCCGTGCCGTGCTGCAGCGGTTTAGTGCAGCGCGCAGGGACTTGCTGAGCAGGTGGCTCAGTTTGGGGATGGCTCATGGGCCACTTCTGGCTCATGGGCCTAAGGCTGCTGACCTCTGCCATAAATAAAGAGGTCTTAAAAGGATTAAGGGACACGGGAGTGGAAGTTTCCCTCATACACTCCAAGCTGGTACAAAAAGAGACGGCCTAACGGTCCAAGCTTCAAAATGCCAGTTTTCAAAATGAGGCAAGTCAAATATTTCGGTCCCGTCCCAAGGGGTGGAAATATACAGCCTGATTGAAGCAAGGCAAAGGTCCTTCAAGAGGGGCCTAGACCCTCCACAAAAAGAGAAAGAAGAGCTTTTCTGAGGGGACAGGGATATTGTCCTCCATTTCTTCCTCCTTTTAGCCCCCATGCTGCTCCTTGACATGACTGGGTGAAGAAAGAGCAGCCAGACCTCCCATGAGCTAAAAGGAAAGCAAGAAAAGGAGGGGGGAGGAGACACCTGTCCTGAAGCGGAGCAGTCTGTCCTGCGGGTCCTTGAGGAGGCGGGGGGGAAAGGGGGGGCCAGGGAGGAGCTCTGAGAAGGGACTAACCACTATAAATCAGGGTTAATTTAGGTACATTTTTCCTACTGAGTTCCTATCGCCACTGTATACCGTATTTTTCACTCCATAAGACGCATCTAGTTTTTAGAGGAGGTAAACAAGGGAAAAAATATTCTGAACGAAACAGTGGATGTATGATTTTTGTGGTTCATGCGGTGGCCACAGACATGCTATGTGATCTGATGATGAATTTGGGGTGACCCAATGCAAAAATCCTGAGGATCCATGGGCTTTTACCTCTCCAATCCCAGGCAGCCTCCTTAATGCTAGCGTCCCTTATCTCCCTTCCCAATCGCTTGCCGATTAGCAGCTTTGTTTCAACACCCCCCTTCCCTCTTCCCCCCCCCCCAAAAGCACAATCTGCTTTTTGCTCCTGGGCAATTCGGCTCCGGGGACCACACATTTGCTCCATAAGACGCAAAGACATTTCCCCTTACTTTTTAGGAGGAAAAAAGTGCGTCTTATGGAGCCAAAAATACGGTGTTTCCTGCTTGCGACACAACTAATCACGCTGGGGGCGGGGAGCGGCGCCGCAGAAAATGAGCTGCTTGGCGGGTGCGCAACTCCCCCAACGCTGTTATGGCTGGCGCGTGCTCCCACCCGCAGTGGCGTGGGGGGAGCGGCTGCTCACTCTGACAGCCCCCAAGAATGGAACTGCTGGGCCGATGGTGAGTGTGCCAAGAGAGAGGGCTCTGGGTGCCCACTCTGGCGCACGTGCCATGGGTTCACCACCACTGCCATAGACTATTACTTAAACCACCTCAGGAGTGGGATTTGTTAAAGGAGGGGGGGGGTAACTGAAGGAAAGTGCCACCTGAGAAAGGAACCAAACTAGAAACCCAAAACCTCTGAAAACGACTTGAAGTTAATTAGTGTATTATTAAATATTGAAGTGAGAGTGGGCAGGTCGGCCTGAGCGGTGACTGAGGCGCCCGAGCTCATCGCAGGGGTCTGCGCCCAGGAGCCCACCCAGAGGGTCTCCCCAAAGCCCCTTCAAATTTTCTCCTTACCATGCCTGCCGCCGCTTGGACCGCTGGGCTTGGCACCCTCTTTAAACCTGGGAAAGGGAAAGGAGAACGGTGAGGAGGATCAGCCAGGGGTTGGGCTGGATGACCCTTCGGGGTCCCAATTCTACAATTCTGAGTTTCCAAGAGGCTGCTCAGAGCCCTTGGAAGGCACAAAAGCCCTCCAAAAAGGGGGTTCTGCCCAGCCCAGGCCCCCACTTCCAAGTGGAAATGGCCAGGACTCCTCTTTGCCTTCTGCAATGTTTCATTGCTGATTTTTTCTTAGGGATGATTTTATTGCTTTGTAAACTGTTTTGAAATTTTGTTTTTTAAACACAATTTTATGAAGCAGATAAATAAAGGGCCCCCCTCCCCCCTGCATTCCCTGCTCTGCAAGTGAGTGGGGCCCAGGGTCCCCCAGTCCCATCCCCCACTGAAAGCATGAGTACGATCTGCTCCCCCCCACCAGACCAGAATTCCCCCCCATGAAAGCCCCAAGGCCCCCCCCTCCTCCTCCCACCCCCCCGACTTACGCGGCCTCCATCTTCTGGGCGTCCCACTCGCGGCGCCACTCCCCGGTGGGCTGGCGGTGCCTGGCCAGGCGTTGCTGGTCAATCTGCTCCCGCTCCTGCTTCCACCGGACATACTCTGCGCGCTCCCGGCCCGTCATGGAGAGCGTCATGTCCAAGGGGGACGCAACCGGAACCCCCCGGCGCCGGGCGCCACCGCGACCCTGCCAGGGAGAGCCAGTTCTCAAGCAGAGGTCGGACCCCTGCGCTGCCCGGGGTGGGCTGGATGACCACTGGGGCCAAGGGCAAAGAGGAGCCGACAGGTGGAGGGAACCTCTTGCTGCAAGGATGCAGCCCCCAAAACCAGGAGAGCTGCAAAGGGGGGGGGGGTCCGGGGCACCGAGCCAGGCCCCTTTATTTATTCCAGGGCAGGGAACCTTTCACAGGAGAGGACCACATTTTCTGGGGGCCGCCTCTCCCAAGAGCCACATGCCACGGGTGGGGTCAAAAGCGGGCACAGCATCAGATGCCCATTTGAGCTTCAGGCATCTCTCCTCACGCCCAGCTGACCAGCAAACGCTCCAGCTGAGAGTGGGGCCAATGAAGGGAGGGGCCCCCCAGAGGGCCAGGTGGAGAGGGCCAGGGGACCACACGGCACACCCACATCCCTGGGGCAGAAACACATCCTCTCCACCTGCCGGCAGCCCCTTCCCTTCTGGGATGGTGTTCCGTATAGTGGAACCTTGGTTCTCAAAATTAATCCATTCCAGGAGTCCGTTTGACTCCCAAAATCATTTGAAAACCAAGGCGCGGCTTCCGATTGGCTGCAAGAGCTTCAAGCAGAAGCCGCGCCGGACGTTCGACCTCCAAAAAACGTTCAAAAACCGGAACACTTACCGTATTTTTCCATGTATAACACGCCTCCATGTATAAGATGCCCCCTATTTGGGGGGACTCCAAATTGAGAAAATGGTGGGAGACTGTATCTGTGTATAAGATGACCCACAATTTTGGATGCATTTTTTCAATAAAAAAACCTAGTCTTATACACAGGAAAGTACGGCACGTCCAGGTTGTCGGCATTTGGGAGCCAAAGCATACAAGTACCAAGGCGTTTGATAACCAAGTTACAATTGTACATAGTACACTTAGCATTAAGACTTATTACGTATAAGTTACTGTAAGTTTAAGTGAAGTCTGCTGCAAGTGGGTTTCTTACGGACAGGCCCAATCCTGAATGTATGGGATTTGTGCCCATTCTGCAAAGCTCTGCTGGATGAAACGCAATGGCCTCTGGTCTATTTTGGGGGGATCCTGCAACGTGTTTAAGGTGTTACTCTGCCAACTCCACTGGACTCTACCCTGGATCAACGGCAGAATTTGGCCACGTACCGGGGGCGACCACTGCTTGCCCTGCTCCATGCCTGTCTTGACCTTCTCAAAGTCGGCGCCCCCCCAGTTGCGGACATGGCGCCGGCTGCCCTCCCGCCGGTCGGTCTCGGCAAAGGCGCCGCTGCGCCGTGGGTCGTCCAGGAAGTTCCGGATGGGATTCTTCTCCTGGGCCCCGTCCTGCTGGGAGAGAGAGGGGGGAGACCCCCAGGTCCAGGCCAGACCACAGACTCTTGCCCCATACGGACCCCCCCTCTCAGCAGCACAAGCCCCCTCCCCACCCCCCAGACTCACCCGCTGGCTGCGTTCGTACTCCGCAATCTTCTCCATCTCCTCATTCATCTTCTCAATGTTTTGCCGGCGACGCTCTTCCCATTCCTGCCCAAGGAAGTGGGGCTCAGAGAGGGGGGTCTGGTCTCCCCACATCCCACCCCCTCCCTCGGCCCGAGACCCCTCACCTTGGACCTCCGGTCAGGCCCGGTGTCGCCAGCGGGGCCCCCCCGGCCCCTGGCCCTCTGTCCACGGGCCCCTCGCCCTCCCCCCCGCCTGCTGGCCCCTGGGCCGTCCGGGCCGGCCCCTTCCCATCGGGGCTGTTCCGGGGGTCCCTCAGCTCGGGGGGAGCGGGGGCCTGGGTAGGGGGCACCTCGGGGGGAGCCCCGGGGGGTGGCTGGGCTGGGGCGGAAGGGCTTCCTGTCGCTGCTGATCAGACGTTTTTCCTGCGGGGAGACAGAAGTGGAAAAGGGATGAGGGGTGAGCCCCCGTTGCCCCCCTCCCCAGCCACGCCCCCACCCTTCTGCCTCTCCCCCCCCCACAGCACCCACCTCTGGGGACAGCAAGACCTGCACTGTCAGGGTGGGGGCGTCCAGCTCTCCCCGCCGGCGTTCTGGGCCCTCCCCCTCGGCAGAGCGGGGGTGGCGATGATGGACCCCCGTCACGGCAATGCCCTCCTGCTCAGCCTTCTTGCGGTCTTCTTCTATCTCCTGGGGGGGGGGAGGAGAGAAGAGTGCGTCAGGTGGGGAGGCAGGCAGCCCACCCCCCAAGAAATCACAGGCCTCTCGGGGGACCCTCCCCCCGGCAAGCTGCATCTTCGGGGCAGTCAATTCCAACGGCAGAGCAGGAGAGTCTATGGGGAAGGGGCTGCCTCAGAAGGCAGCGGCCTCTCCTTCCTGCCAGGGGTTCCTGAACTGTGTTCCCTGCAATGCATGATCTTTGAAGGTGGTGGACGCCCCTTCTCAGGAAGCCTTAGAGCAGAGGGACCCTGGCCCAGATCCCCAGGGATTCTTTAGGCGCGACTGCTGTGCAATGGGAGAGATTTTACTTTCTTGGGCTCCATGATCACTGCAGATGGTGACAGCAGCCACAAAACTAAAAGACGCCTGCTCCTTGGAAGAAAGGCGATGGCAAACCTAGACAGCATCTTAAAAAGCAGAGACCTCACCTTGCCAACAAAGGTCCGTATAGTTAAAGCCATGGTTTTCCCAGTACAGTGGTACCTCGGGTTAAGAACTTACCGTATCTCTTGCTCTATAAGACTCACTTTTCCCCTCCTAGAAAGTACAGTGGTGCCTCGCAAGACGAAATTAATCCGTTCCGTGAGGCTCTTCGTATAGCGGTTTTTCGTCTTGCGAAGCAAGCCCATTGACAGCTTAGCGGATTAGCGCTATTAGCGGTTTAGCGGCTTTTAGCGGATCAGCTGATAAGCGGCTTAGGGCTTAGGAAAAGGGGGGGGAAGGGGAAAAAACCCGCAGGAACTCGCAAGACATTTCGTCTTGCAAAGCAAGCCCATAGGGAAATTCGTTTTGCGAAGCGCCTCCAAAATGGAAAACCCTTTCGTCTAGCGGGTTTTCCGTCTTGTGAGGCGTTCGTCTTGCGGGGCACCACTGTAAGGGGAAATGTGTGTGCGTCTTATGGAGCGAATGCAGGCTGCACAGCTATCCCAGGAGCCAGAACAGCAAGAGGGATCGTTGCTTTCGCTGTGCAGAGATCCCTCTTGCTGTTCTGGCTTCTGAGATTCAGAGTGTTTTTTTCTTGTTTTCCTCCTCCAAAAACTAGGTGTGCCTTGTGGTCTGGTGTGTCTTATAGAGAGAAAAATATGTTAAGTGTTGCCAAGCCTGGGACAGAACCACGTGTCACTCCACCGTGTCACTTCTTTTCAGGGTGGTGAGATGTTGATTAGTGGTCTTTTGGGACAGTCCATTAGGATTGCCATATCTTGAAGAGCAAAAAAGAGGCCCAACCGGTACAGTGGTACCTCAGGTTAAGGACTTAATTTGTTCTGGAGGTCCGTTCTTAACCTGAATCTGTTCTTAATCTGCAGCACCACTTTAGCTAATGTGGCCTCTTGCTGCTGCCATGCAGCTGGAGCACAATTTCTGTTCCCATCCTGAAGCAAAGTTCTTAACCTGAAGCACTATTTCTGGGTTAGTGGAGTCTGTAACCTGAAGCGTATGTAACCCAAGGTACCACTGTAGTGATGTATGGAAGTGAGAGCTGGACCATAAAGAAGGCAGATCGCCGAAGAATTGCTGCTTTTGAATTCTGGTGCTGGAGGAGACTCTTGAGAGTCCCACGGACTGCAAGAAGATCCAACCTCTCCATTCTGAAGGAAATCAGCCCTGAGTGCTGACTGGAAGGACAGATCCTGAAGCTGAGGCTCCAAGACTTTGGCCACCTCATGAGAAGAGAAGACTCCCTGGAAAGGACCCTGATGTTGGGAAAGATGGAGGGCCCAAGGAGAAGGGGACGACAGAGGACCAGATGGTGGGACAGTGTTCTCGGAGCTACCAGCATGAGGGAGGCAGTGGAAGACAGGAGGGCCTGGCGTGCTCGGGTCCAGGGGGTCACGAAGAGGCGGATAGCACTAAACAATAGCAGCTGTGCCATGGCAGGGGGTTCGGCTAGGACCCCTGGGTGCCCCTTCCAGCTCTGCCCTGCCTGGCCGCCCCTGGCAAGGTCACGCGAAGCCACGGCGCCCGGGCCTCGCTAAGCCGCTTAGCCGGACGACGCCTCTTCCTCCGCCCGGATTAGCCGCCCGAGGGACTCTGCGCACGTGCAGAGCGCCAGGCTCCCCCGCCCGCCCCGCGCGGCCCCGGAATCCGGATCCAGCTGCCGCGTCTCACCTGGTAGCGCTTGATGAGCGCCTGGTTCTTGCGCCGCAGGGCCTCGATCCGCTTGTCCAGCTCGGCGTCTTTCTCCTCCTTCGACTTCAGGTCCAAGGAAGCGGACTGGGGGGGGGGAGAAAGAGAGATCAGGGGGCGCCTCCTCCTGCTGCTGCTGCGCCCCCGGAGCCGGAGCGGGCGCCCCGTCGGGCAGGACCAGCAACGCGGAGGCGCCCCCGGCCCGGGACAGGCGCCGGTCCGGCCCGCAGGAGCCTCGGCGGCGAAGGCGCCGCTCCCCCCCCGCCGCCGCCCTTCCTCCCCTCACCATCGCGCCCGAAGGGGCGTCCGGAGACGCCGCGTCCGGAGAAGGGACCCAGGCGTCCGGGCGCTGCCTCCCCCGCCGCCCTCCCCCACCGGGAGACGCGGAAACTCGGCCGCTCCGCCCTCCCCGCCCCCACGTGGGTCCCTCTTCCGCTTCCTTCCCACGGGCGGGGGGGAGGGGCTGGTCACGTGGCTCCCGCCCCACCCCCATTCCCGGGACAGGCGGCTGCGCAGAAGGGCGCGGAGGTTGCGCCGCGCATCTTCCCGTGCGCGCGATCCTCCGCGTCCCTTGCGCCCAGGCTCGGAGCTGCTGGTGGGGTGCGGAGAGGGGAGCCCCGCAGCGAGGTTGGGGGCGGCAGGCGCGGGGGCCGGGCCAGGAGCTTCTCCCTCGGAGCCGCGATCCTGGGACCGGCGCCCGTCCCTCCATCGTGGGCGGATCGGGCGCAGAACAGTGGCCCGGGGCAGCCTCCGTGGCCTCACAACCTTAGATTTGGAGAGTGGGAGTGGGATCCCGAGGGTCATCCATCCCAACCCCCGTAAGGCTGGACCCTCAGACGGGGGCGCATCCGAAACCTCCGTGGATGGAGAGTCCGAGGGAGTCGGGGGGGGGGAGCATCAGGGCTCCTCCACTGCACCAGTTTCACACCAGAACTGGGCAAACTGGCCATTGTGGGGACAACCCTTTCGCAATTTCTGCCAGAGTTTTTGTTTGGATTCATTGTAATTGTTCGTGTATTTATTACATTTAAATGCCACCCGCCATCCGAAGGTCACAGGGTGGTTGGCAACATAATAACATAATAACAAAAAACAATGAATTGCCCCTCCCCAGTCGCATTTAAGAGGCCATAGATTGTTTAATCCAGTGGTGGCCAAGCTTGGCCCTCCAGCTGTTTTGAGACTACAACTCCCATCATCCCTAGCTAACAGGACCAGTAGTCAGGGATGATGGAAATTGTAGTCCCCAAACAGCTGGAGGGCCGAGTTTGGCCACCACTGGTTAATCAGATTTTCCTCTTCCCTCCCAGTCCCTTTTTCCTTGTATGCCGTCGTTTCTTTGTGTGGTTGCGCTTTAGATTGTAAGCCCACAATGCAGGGACCTTGTTTTGGCTGCATTTTAAACTGCCCTGGAAGATTTTTCAGCTGAAAAGGAGCAGGGGACAAATGCTCTCAATAATAAGCATAAGAATAACTTAATTCATCCGAAGTTTGGGGAGGGAGCATGGGGACAAATAAAGGAGCCAGTGGCTCTCAGAGGAGAATCCCAGGACAAAGAAACATTTAAAGATCTCAGTGCTGTACAGTCCAGCATCAAAATATTTACCTTTATTTGCAAAATATGGCCAGATGTCTTTTCAAAAGGGGGGAGCAAAAGCACCAAGTGAGACTGAGGATGACCCAAGTTCTGATCCAGATTCAAACCCAGCGCTGGGGGAGATCCCTTTATCCTTATATTTGGGGGATGAATCACGTTCTTGGGTAGCTGCAATATTCTATAATTTCTGAATGTCCCAGGGATAGTGTCATCAAGCAGTTGTTCCCTTTCGTTTTCTTATTAATAAAAAAGTTGTTGTGGCACGAGCAAATTTTTATTCTGACAGTGTGGCCCAGAGAAGAACCACAATATCCTAAACCCCAAATTATATATATTTTAGAATCACAATGTCCTAACCAAAAAATATATACATTTTTAGACGCCAGGCGAAAACGTTCTTCTTTGACAAGGCCTTGGGCTGATTAATATTCCCCAGCCTTTTAAATGTATTTGTGGGAAGGGGGGGGTGTTGTTGTTTTCATTTTAACTGTTTACTTGTGTTTCTACCTTGTATTTTACCCCGTCAGCCGCCCTGAGTGTGTGATAAAGGTTGGCATTTAGGGAAGTTTTTTTATGTTGTTTTGTCGTGCTTTTAATATTCTGTTGGGAGCTGCCCAGAGTGGCTGGGGAATAAATAAAATAATAAATAACATATTAATAATAATATTATTATTAAAATCAATATTGGCAACACTTCCTGGTGAGTCTTGCCTTGCGCTGCCGTTTCAGACCACAAGATGGCAGCATCCGTCAGCAAGGATTCCCTCTGTGCCAGGGCAAGGCGGCTGGCAGAGAGGCTGGCGCAGGGCGTCTTCCTTGGCTGCCCCCTGATCTGCTCCCCCACCAAGAAAGTGCGCCTGAGATTCCCCCCCCCCCATATTCCATGGTGTTCTGGGAAGCGGGAGGGGGCACCTGTGGCACATCAGGAAGCAACATCATTATACGAGAGGCAATGTGACGCAGTGGTTAGAGCAGTGATGGCCAAACTCGGCCCGCCAGCTGTTTTGGGACTACAATTCCCATCATCCCTGAGCACTGGTCCTGCTAGCTAGGGACGATGGGAGTTGCATTCCCAAAACAGCTGGAGGGCCAAGTTTTGCCATCACTGGGTTAGAGTGCTGGATGAGGACCTGGGAAACCAGGGTTCAAATCACCACTTGGCACTCACTGGCTCCACGAATTTGGGCCTCTCAGCCTGACCAACCTCACAGGGTTGCTTTTTCCTTGGAGGAAAAAGTGGGGTGTGGATTGAGATGATAAATGCAGAGGCAGGATTTGATTTTTGGTGGACTATTGTTCCAACCTTGATGGCAGAAAGTGAGGAGGAATTAAAGAACCTTTAAATGAGGGTGAAAGAGGAGAGCGCAAAATATGGTCTGAAGCTCAACATCAAAAAAAACCAAAGATCCTGGCCACTGGGCCCATCACCTCCCGGCAAATAGAAGGGAAAGAAATGGAGGCAGTGAGAGATTTTACTTTCTTGGGCTCCATGATCACTGCAGATGGTGACAGCATCCACAAAATTAAAAGACGCCTGCTTCTTGGGAGAAAAGCAATGACAAACCCAGACAGCATCTTAAAAAGCAGAGACATCACCTTGCCAACAAAGGTCCATATAGTTCAAGCTCTGGTTTTCCCAGTAGTGATGTATGGAAGTGAGAGTGGGACCATCAAGAAGGCTGATCGCCGAAGAATGGATCCTTTTGAATTCTGGTGCTGGAGGAGACTCTTGAGAGTCCCATGGACTGCAAGAAGATCAAACCTCTCCATTCTGAAGGAAATCAGCCCTGAGTGCTCCCTGGAAGGACAGATCCTGAAGCTGAGGCTCCAAGACTTTGGCCACCTCATGAGAAGAGAAGACTCCCTGGAAAAGACCCTGATGTTGGGAAAGATGGAGGGCACAAGGAGAAGGGGACGATGGAGGACGAGATGGTGGGACAGTGTTCTTGAAGCTACCAGCATGAGGGAGGCAGTGGAAGACAGGAGGGCCCGGCATGCTCTGGTCCAGGGGGGCACGAAGAGGCGGACACGACTAAACAACAACAACAAATTGTTCCAAGCTGGGTCTCTGCAAGTTTCCCCCCCCCCCTGTGACTTTAAGGCAGCTCTGCTGCTCCCCAGTCCTCCAGATAACAAGTCCCGCACCCCCTGCAGCTGGCGTGGGTCCCTCTCCCCCCAGGGGCCGGGGCTTGGGTTCCGATTCCTCACCACTGTCTTCCCACAGTGGTCTTTGCAGCAGGCCAGTTGCTGCCTCAGTTTCCCATGTGAGGAATTGCAGGGAAGGAATTGCACATGAAAAGGGAGAGGCCAGGCAGTGGGGTTTGATGTCGCAGGCTGTGAATGGGCACCCCCATGCCAAGGGCACCCAAAGCGACTCACAGCAGCCACAGGGGCCATGGGGACCCCTCTTCCCTGGCACCTTGTCTCTCCTGGGGAACAGGCAGGTGCCTCCCCCCCAAGATGCCCCCGGCAGGGCTGGGTGCCAGCCTCCCCTCTCCTCTGAACTGTGTCTAGCCAGGCTTCTCGAAGGGCAACAAGGCCTCTGCCCGAAACATGGTTGTTGTATAGCTCTTCTTTTCTTCATATCTATGTACTTAGGCCTAAGATTAAGGATTTTTTTTGCTTTGTTTTGTCATGTAGAATTCATTCTGTGTTTGCCAAATTGCTGGGTTTTGTCATTTTTTAATTTATTGACGTGCTCTGTGTCTTATATATTTGTATTTCCAATGCTCTGTATTTGGTTGTTTTCAGTGTTTGCTGTAAGCAGTTTTGTGTGCAGCTTGGGGTGGGAAAGTGGCATCTAAGTATTATTATTATTATTATTATTATTATTATTATTATTATTATTATTATTATTATTATTATTATTTTATACCCCCCCCCATCTGGCTGGGTTTCCCCAGCCACTCTGGGCGGCTTCCAACAAAAGATTAAAAATACATTAAAACATCAGTCATTAAAAACTTCCCTAAACAGGGCTGCCTTCAGATGTCTTAATAATAATAATAATAATAATAATAATTTATTAAACTTATGAGGAACCGTTGAAGGATCTGGCTATGTTTATCCTGGAAAAGAAAAGACTGAGAGGAAACATGATAGCTATCTTCACATATCCCAAGGGTTACCACATGGAAGGGGGAGTAAGCTAATAATAATGATGATGATGATGAGGATGATGAGGATGATGATGATTTATTGCGTATACCCCGCCCATCTGACTGAGTTTCCCTAGCCACTCTGGGTGGTTCCCAACAAAATTAAATGCACGATAAAACCATCAAACCTTAAAAACTTCCCTAAAGAGGGCTGTCTTCAGATGTCTTCTAAAGGTCAGATTTCTTTCCTTGGCATCTGGTGGGAGGGCGTTCCTGCCTGGTTACCAAGAAGGAAATTCCAACTCAGCACCAGGAAGTACATAAATATGTAAAAACTTTCTGATAGCAAGAGCTGTTCCGCAGTGGGTCGGCAGGTGGCGCCCTCCCCTTCCTCGGAGGGTTCTCAGCAGAGCTTGGCTGGCCTTGGAGCCTGAAACTGAGATTCCTGCATTGCAGAGAGATGGAAGACCTTCCGCAGCCCGTCCACTTCCACGATTCTACGATTCTGGGAAACTGTTGTCAGAATTGTTCTTGTTGTGAATATGCCGCCCCTCTGATTGGTTGCCCCAGCCAGTCGGGGTGGCTTGCAGCAAAATATAAAAAGACAATGAAACATTGAACATTTGAAACTTCCCTATCCAGGGCTGCCTTCAGATGGTGTCCCTTGAGGGATACAGGGGTACCTCGGTTTTCAAACATCATCTGTTCTGGAATACTGTTCGACTTCCAAAACGTTCCAAAAACAAAGCGTACATTTCTGGAAGCATTTACGTCCGAAAAACTCCACACGGAAGCCGCGTGGCACATTCAGCTTCCAAAAGCATTCGAAAACCTAAGCAGTTACTTCTGGGTTTTTGGCATTCGAAAGCCGAAATGTTCGACTTCTGAGACATTCGGAAACTGAGGTCCCACTGTTCACGGACGAGGCCATTTAGGAGGAGAAGTCCGGCAGCACCTTTGCACCCTGGGAGAGAAAGGCAGTGGCTTCTCGGAGCTTTGCCTGGGGGCAACGAGGGGGCTGGGCAAGAGGCCGCTTTGGGCTGGCCCACCCGCCTGGCAAGGTGAGGCAAGCGCCTCAGGCGGCAGAATCCACAGAGACAGCGGATCCCATGTAGACCTTTATTACCCCCTTGCTCCTGATGTGGGTCTACACTCTCCCCTGGGGAGGAAGGGAGGCATGATTCTGTGTTTGCTTCACAGACTCATAGTATTGTAGCGTTGGAAGGGGTCCCCAGGGGTCATCTAGTAGTCTAACCCCCCACAACGCAGGAATCTCAGGTGGCTGTCCAAGCTCTGCTTAAAAACCTCCAAGGAAGGAGAGGCCACAGCCTCTTGAGGGAGTCCATTCTGCCATCAAACAGCTCTTACTTTCAGAAGGTTCTTCCTGATGTTGAGTCGGAACCTCCTTCCTTGTAACTTGAAGCCACGGGTTCGAGTCCTACCCTCCAGAGCAAGAGAAAAGAAGCTTGTTCCCTCTTCTATGTGATGGCCCTCTAGGTATTTGAAGATGGCTCTCATATCTCCTTCTCAGTCTCTTCTTTACAAGGCCAAACATACCCACCTGCTTCAACTGTTCCTCATCAGGCTTGGTTTCCTGACCCTTGATCATCTTGGTCGCCCTCCTCTGCACGTCTTCCAGCTTGTCAATATCCTTAAATTGTGACGCTCAGAACTGGACACAGTATTCCAGGTGTGGTCTGACCAAGGCAGAATAGAGTGGGACTACTGCTTCCCTGGATCTAGACACTAGACTTCTGTTGGTGCAGCCTAGAATAGCCTTCGCTGCTTTTTTGGCTGCTGCCTCACCCTGTGGACTCATGTTCAGCTTGTGTTCCACCAAGACCCAGAGATCTTTTTCACGTGTCCTGCTAGCAAGCCGGGTGCCCCCCATCCTATACTGGTGCTTCAGGTGCCAAACTGTCATGGGCCGGCCCTGCCTTTGGGGGTCCAGGAAACGGAGCTGTCCCACCTGCCGGGTCCCAGGCCCCAGGAAGAGCCTGAGGCTGAGTCGGAGGGGCGCTTGCTCCCTTAACTGGCCCCCCCTCTGAATCAGGCCCCTGAGGGCAGGGCTCAACCATCCCAGTGGAGGCTTCTGGTGGCTGCTGGCCAGAGGAGCCACGCTAGGCCTCCATGGTCCGGTTGCCCTTGTGCTGGGAAACCACAGGCAACTGTTGGGCCCTGATCCAGCATGCTCTCCTTGCTCTCTTATAGGCCCCTCTGAGCATGTGCAGACTCCCCCCAGCCGCAGCTACCGAGGCCAAGCCGGGCCGGCTCCGGCCCAGCAGCAGCAGCAGCAGCAGCAGCAGCAGCGCCTTCCGCTCATTGGCGCGCGCGCTGGGCTCGGCTGCCCCGTGGCTGTTGCTGAGCCCCGTGATGTATTTCCCAGGCTCCGGTGGCGGCGGCGCGCGCGCTCGCGCTCGTGCTCCGGCCCTGGCCCTCCTCCTCCTCCTCCTCCTCCTCCTCCTCCTCTCCCCGGCGCCTGGCTGGGCTGCCCGGGCCCCAGTGCCCCAGTGCCCCAGACGTGCCCCCGCCAGCCTCCTGGGCACTGGGCTGGGCGCGAGGGCGCCGCCTCCTCCTCCGCCGCCGATGCTGGGATGCTCTGCTGCCTCCGCCAGCCGCGGATGCTGTTTCCATGGCAGTTGCTTTTCCTGCTGGGATGGCGGGCGCTGATTGGCTGCGCCGGCCCGAGTGCAGGAGATGGTTGGAAGGGACGGACCCAAACGCGGCGGCGGCGGCGGCGGCGGCGGCATCGGCTGTTGTTGCGACGGGGCGGAGGCGGAGGGAGGGGAAAACGCCTTCCCTCGCTCTCGTGCGATGTGTTTTCCTGGCGCTTTTATTTATTTATTTGGGGGGGAGCGCAAAACTTAACTTTTGAGTCCTGCCAGCTGCCATCCCTCCAACTGGGTGGGGAGGAGAGGTGAAGCCGGCCGGGGGGGGGGCGGGGAGGGCTGGGAGGAGGGGGAATCCCCAGGATGAGATCAGGGGATTTCCCTCCAGCCCCTCGCGGGGATCCTAATCTCCCAGGGCCAGCCTTGCACCAGCAACCGGGGAGCCGAGGCAGCCGCCCTCGGGGGAGCGAAGGAGGCTCCGGCGCTCACGGCCAGCAGCCCCCTCCCCACTGCCAAGTAGGGGCCCCCGAAAAGCAACCGACGCCTTTGGGGCAGGCGAAGGGGCCGCCCTCGGGCACTCCTGGGCCCACTGGGGAAGAATGGCAGAGCTGAAGGGTTGGGAGGGACCCCTGCGGTCATTCTAGTCGAACCCACTGCAATGCGGGAATCACAGTTCCAGAGTCCCTGGCCGATGGTTGAAGGACCTCCCGGGTCTTGCCGCCAGAAAGTTCTCCCCTCCTTCCCCAAAGCCTCGCCAGGCAGGCCGGTCTCCGGGGAAGGCCGAATCCAGCCCGCCTCCCCTGCCTCGACGTGGGGCCTGTGGCTCAGCGCCTGACGCGCCCTTAGAGGGCAGCTTGGAGGTCACCTCGCCCAACCCCGGCGCAGCCCAGGATTAGGAGGCAGCTCAGGCGCGCAGCTGCGTCCGCACGTGGCCCACGGAGCGCTCTGCGCCCTGAACATCTGGGCATCGGCTGCGCCACCAGCCTGCTGCCACCGTCGGACAGAGCTGGGGTGCTGCCTTGGCGCATAGCTGTCCACCTTCCCCTTTTTTTGCGGGAAATTCCCTTATTCTCACGCCGTTTCCCGCTGCTATCCCGGATTGTTAGCTATCCCGTCGACTGTCCCCGGGACAGGGGAGGCTGCTGATCCCTTATTTTCAAATCTGAAAGTGGACAGGTATGCCTTGGCGCCCATGGATCATAGGCTCATAGAAGCCGGACGGGACCCCCAGAGTCATCTAGTCCAGCCCCCCTGCGCCACGCTCCCCTTGGCCGAGCGCTAGCCTGGATGCCTCGCCCCACCGCCTGTGAAATGGGGCGACGGGGGGGGGGCTACACCGCCGGGGCCTGTTGGGAGGACAGAGGGGGAGAAGGAGTCCCCACGCAGCAACCCCACGGAGGGCAACGGAGGCCGGCCGGGGCGCAGCAGGTGTGCCCGGGGAACCCCACCCATCGGGGGCGCGCAAGCCAGGCCGGGCCTCCCCAGGCTGCTTCCCGTGCCCGCGCCCCGTCTCTGCCGCGCCTGCCCGTTCGCCTGCCCGGCCGGGCCGTGTTGCCGTGGCTCCGCGCGGCGCGCGTGGCGCTCTTCCTTTGGAAACAGGCGCCTACTCGGCGCTGAGTGGCTGCGCGCCGCCGCCGCCGCCAGCCAATGGGAAGGCAGGGGGGGCGGGGGTGTCCAGGCAGCCGAGCGGAACCGGCGGGGGGTTAGACACGCTCCGCTGCCCCTGCTGCAAAACAAACCCGCGCAGGGGGGAGGCTCCTTCCTCGCGAGTAGACGGGGAGCCGCGTGCATTGCGCGGGTTCCGGGAGCATTTGGGGTGGGCAGGTGGGGGCGTCCCGACCCTCCCCGGGTGAGGAGCCCGAGAGCCGGGCACGGACGTCGCCAGCCTTGCTTGGGGGGCACGAGGGACCCCCCCCCCGCGCGCAGGGGAGCCCAAAGGCAGCTGGGCTGGACACCTGGGTCTGGAGAGCTGAAAGGGTCCCCAGGGTCATCCAGCCCAGCCCCCTGCAATGCGCGGGACTGAAAGGGTCCCTGCCTCTGGCCTTGCTGCCCCTCTTGCGCCCCTTATCCCGAGGGAGAACTGAGGCAGGGAGACGGGGCCCCGCTGGGAAGAGCCAGGGCAGAGGCGGGCTGGTCCTCGGACGCCCCCTCGGGCCGCCTGGGCCTCATCCAGGCTCAAGGAGAAGCAGGGCGGCCCACTTCGCAGGCGGGAGACAGGCAGAGAGGGAGGGAAGCAAAAGGCGGGAAGCGCGTTGCTAAGCAAAGAACTCCCCGTCGAGAAACACGCCCCGCCCGGGACGCCTCTGGAGGTCCAGAATCCCAGGAGAACCGCGGGCTTGACTCGTTCGGAGCAGGGAAGCGGGATGCGCGCAGCCCTGCCCTGCTCTTGCCAGGCCCCCCTGCGTGGCGCTGGATCAGGCCCGTGGCCCACCCCGTCCAGCACCCTCTGCTCGCAGTGGCCCAATGCCCCTCCCTGCCTCGGGAGCGAGATAGACTGTCTCTGGGCCTGGAGGTTCCACCAGAGCAAGGGAACTTGGCAGAGGAGGCGACCAGCCGCGTGGGCCGCCGGGGGTGGGGGGGAGGAGGAGGCCAAAGGGGTGGCGCGGGGCGGGATCCTGGCAGCAGGTGGGTCCCTCCCCTCCCCTCCCCTCCCCATCGCGCGCGGGCCTCTGCAACAGGAGCGTCCTGCGCCGCGCGCGGGGCCAGCCGTGGGCTTTTGGCGCTGGCGCGTCCGCCCCGTCGAAGGAGCGCTGCCGGCTGCCCCCCCCCCCCGCGCCTCCCTCCTGCCGCCCCCAGGGGTGACATCATCGCGAGGCGGGCATCTGCTGAGTGGCTGTCACTGGGCAAATTCGCCCTGCGCCGCAGCCGCCACAGCGAAGCGTTACTCATGCCCGGCCGAGCGCATGTGCCAGCCCAGCGCCCCCCCCCCCCGCTCTCGGCGAAGGAGGAATAAACAGCCAGTGATGTCAGCGCGGGAGGGAGAAGGGGGGGGGGCAATAGAGACAGCGGCGAAGGCGCTCCGACGGCCCGACGCCTCGCGCTGCCATTGGCCGCGGCCCGCCTGCTCGTCCCGGCGACGGGGCGCTCGTTGGCTCCGCGGCGCTTGGGCTCAGCCAGCCACGCGGCGGGATCCCTCCACCGGAGGGCACGGGGGGGGCGGGGGAGGAGCAGCAGCAGGGAAGCGGGAGGGGGCGGCGCCACTCCAGCCCCCCCTCGCCCGCCTGGCCCATCCATGCCCACGCTGCCCACCCGCCGAGATCCATCTCACCCAAGCTACTAAGCATGGAGGGGGGAGTGTGTGGCACTCTTCGCATGCTCAAAGGCATGTTCATCCTCATGTAAACAGGTGTCTCCGGGCGAGGTCCTCTTCTTAGTGGCGGCAGTGACCTTCCCAGGTGAAGGGGAAGCAGCTTCACGGCTGGTCCTGAATTCTAGGATGATGAGGGAAAAGGATCCTTTTATTCCCATGGACTGTCTCAAAGCCATTCATCGTTTTAGGAACTTCCATTGTGCCCATTTGGTCATCTGATTCCATCTGAAAGACCCCAAACACGACCTGTCCTTCCTTAGCACAGAAGGCCGCCCAGCCCCTTCTCTGAGGTGTCAGTCTCCCTGCCCCACTGACCTCTCCACTGGGCCCCTTCCTCTGCTGGGGACCCCCCTGCCTTTCCCAACTGGTCCCTTTTGCTGCTTGAGTCGGGTTTGTGTCCCCCACCCCAAATCCTCTAGTTTGAGGCTGGGGCTCCCTCAGTTTGGTGGGAGTTTGCACAGCTGGTGGGATTTCAGCCTGTGGAACTCACTCCCACAGGACGGCCACCGGTGGATGGCTTTCAAAGAGGCCTGGGCAAAGACTCTCAGTGGCTCCCGAGAGCGGTGCTCTTGTCTTCACAGCTGGAGGCAGCCATGCTTCTGAATCCCAGTGGCTGGAAACTGTCAGAAGGGAGAGGAGCTCTTGGTCCATTGGGGGCACCTGGCTGGTCACTGGGAGAACAGGACGCTGGACTAGGCTGCACTCAGGTCCTTAGCTGACAATGGGCAGATAAGCAGCTCTGCTCTGCAAAGAGTGACTTGAAGGCTCCTTCTGCCTCCTGGAATATTCACCCCTGCTTTGGTCCCTTACAGAAACATGCATCCCTTTGAACCCGGGTCCTCAGCATATGTAGGTGCTGGGTGTACAGGATGGGGCCTCAGAAGGTGAAGGTAAATGACCCCTGGACGGTTAAGTCCAGTCAAAGGTGACTCTGGGGTGCGGTGCTCATCTCTCTTTCAGGCCGAGGGCGCAGGTGTTTGTCCACAGACAGCTTTCCGGGTCATGCGGCCAGCAGGACTAAGCCGCTTCTGGTATGATGGAACACTGTGGTGGAAACCAGAGCGCTGTTTACCTTCCTACCACAGCGGTACCTATTTCTCTACTTGCACTGCTATGCTTTCGACCTGCTGGGTTGGCAGAGGCTGGGACAGAGCAACAGGGGCTCACCCCGTTGCAGTGGTTCAAACTGGCAACCTTCTGATTGGCAAGCCCAAGAGGCTCAGTGGTTTAGACCACAGCGCCACCCTCATCCCAGGGGCCTCATAATGCCACCCACCATATCTTGGAGTCAGGAAGGACTGATAATAATAATAATAATAATAATAATAATAATAATAATAACACTGTAATAATGATGATGATGTTACTCTTGTCAGACTGTTCTGCCATGGGACCTCCATTCAGGCCCCTGTGTGGACCTGTGTGTGACACATGTGTTCCACCAACATCTTCATACATGACACTCTGCTCCAATGCGCAAGCAGACACGCACGCACGCACGCACACAGCTTTGTACACCAAGGCCAGGCACCTCTGCCAATGTGTGCACTGGCAGGCCATGGATGACGCTCCCCGCCATAGGCCAGGCCAAAAGATTCAGCTAGAAAAAGCCTCCCCTCCCCCCTCCCGCTCAGCTGTGGGGATGACCCCCTGACCCAGAGCCCAGCACGGGGCCCTCTGATGGGGAAGAGGCCCACAGCGCAGCTCCACAAAGGGTCAGCTGCTGGAAATCCCCCGGCCAGCCTGCTTCAACAAAGGCTGCCTGGCTTGGCTTGCCAAGGAGGCCTCCTCTCCTCCTAACCCCCCCCCCCCGCGCCCCCTTCCAAGCCTTGGGAGTTTGCCTTCCCCTTTCCCAAGAGTCGCAGGCCTTGTCCTGGATAGTGATGGCCACCGACCTGTGGCTTTAAAAGAGGATTAAAGAAATTCATGGAGGAGAGCGCTCTGGGCGGCTCCCAACAGAATATTAAGAATAGAATCAAACATTAAAAACTTCCCTAAACAGGGCTGCCTTCAGATGTCTCCTAAAAGTCAGATATTTGTTTATTTCCTTGACACCTGATGGGACGGCGTTCCACAGGGCGGGCACCACCACCAAGAAGGCCCTCTGCTCTTCTTCCACAGCCAGAGGCAGCTGTGCTTCTGAATCCCAGTGGCTGGAATCCACGGGAGGGGAGAGGGCCCTAGTGCTCGGATCCTGATTGCCGGTTTCCCTTGGGTATATCTGGCCCTTCACTGGGACAGCAGGAGGCTGGACTAGATGGGCCAGTGGCAATGGCTTCTAAGACCATGCATGGGTTTCCCAAAAACAAGTCACGCCAGACAAATGAATCTCATTTCATTTTTGGGTAGAGTTACAAGCTTGGTGGATCAGGAGAATGCTGTGGACATAGTGTATCTTGATTTCAGGAGGGCTTTTGACGAAGCTCCCCAAGAGTCTATGATTCTATGACTCCGTAGGGGACCCCTTCTGGTGGAGGAGCTGGTGAGATGTGGCCAGGGAACAGTTCAGTGGATTTGTAACTGGTTGACTGACCAAACCCCAAGGGGAAAGGGCCCTTGTGCTTGGATCCTGCGTGTGGGCTTCCCTTTGACAGGATGCTGGACCAGATGGGCCACAGGCCTGATCCAGCAGGCTTTTTGCTTAGGCTCTGGTGCCTGGTGGAGGAGGTGACCCTGAGCAAGGCTGATGTCTAGGGAGAAGCGTCCAGCCTCTTTTGGATAAGGTTGCCCCTCGCTTCAAGCAATGGGTGGGCAGCACCTGGGTCCAGACCTTCTGATGGTGACCTGGAGCCCCTTTCCCCCCACCCCCGTTGCTTTGCCAGCTGCGCCCTTTCCTGGGGAGCTTTGCCTCTGTCTGACCCTCAGCGCCTGAAGTCCCTGGCAGGTTAGATTAAGGCAAGGCACTACTGCAGCCAGGAATGATTGGGGGGGGGGGCGGGTGCTCTGATCTGGCTGGGGGAGCTGCTTGGCAGGGTGCCAGGAGAGAGGTGTCCCCCCTCATTTTTGACCCTGGAACTTCCTGGTTGCACAACATATGGAGGCCTGTTTTCAGTTGTGGCCCTTGAAGCGGAGGAAAGCTCTTTTCTCTCCGCGCGCAAAACACTTAAGCATGTCAGTGTTCCGTGTCCTTTTCTGGCTGGAGCCACTCCGCATGGCGCTAGTCCGCGGGGAGGGAGGCGGGTTCCGTCTGTTTGTTTACTCCGAGGGAGGCGGGGCGGACGTTTGCCCGCCAAGCCGGACCCGGGGCAGCCTCAGTTGCTCGCGCGGGGAATGGGTCGAGCGGGGAGCGCGACGGAGGGGGCGCCTGCTGCGCGCGGGTCCCGCCGTCCGGCCGCGCCCTCGGGGGATCCCCGACTCCCGCACAAGCCCGAACTTGCCTCCGGGAGGCGGCGGAGGGGGCGGGGCGCGGTGACGTCAGGGCGGGGGCGGGGCCCGGCTCCGGGGCTGCGCTGCCGCTGCCCGCTCGCCTGGCAGAGAGACTCTGGCCGCCGCCGCCGCTCCAGCTCGCCGGGGTCGCTCTCCTGCCTCGCCCGCCGCCGCCGCCACCGACGGAGCCCCTGCGCTGCCCAGAGACCCCCGCCCCGCCCCCGGAGGGTTCATGCAGCTGCAGTAAGTGGGGCGGGCGGATGCCCGGGGAGGGACCGTCCCGTCGGGGGAGGCGGGAGGTGCGCGGGGCGCACGTGGCTGCAGGGGGGCGGCAGCCCGGATCGGGGCGGGGCGGGAGGAAGGGAGACGGACCCCCCCCCCGCGAAGCTGGCACGGCGCGGTTTGTTTACAAACACCAGCCCGCCCGCCCCCACCGACCGCCCCGTCTCCGCTCGCCCCGCAGACCCCGCCGAGCGCCATGGCCAGACCACTGCAGGACGGGAGCCGCGCCGAGCCGACAGCAGCTGTGTCCGGGAGCCCAGCCTGCCCTGTGGGGGGGGCGCTGGCCCTGCCGCCCCCCCTCTGCCGCGCGCCCCTCGCCTCGCCCCCCCGGCTGAACGGCCTCTGCCGCTGCGGGATCCGACACGAGACCTTGCGGATGCGCTCCGGGGCCACGCGAGGTGAGTGCCTGGGGAGGGGGCTCGAGGGGGCGGGGCGCCTGCTGCTGGGCGAGGGGAGGGCGGCGGGACCCACAAAGCGCCTCTGAGCATGGGCAGAGCTCCTCCCCCAACCCCGGGGTCCCAGCCAGGGCGGTGGTTGTTCCGCAGGAGCTGTCCCGCAAGGAAAGGGCTGGCGCGCCCCCGGGGTGCGGGGCAAAAGGGGCGCGGCTCAGCCCCTCGGTCTCCCAGCCGCAGGTGCCCGCGGAAGAGGGGGCGGACCCTCCGCTCCTCTCCCCACCTGAGCAGTCCTGGGGGTCGGGCACAGCACAGCTCCTTTCTGCGCCCCCGCCCGTCAAGGACAGACCTTTGTTTTTCCGCGACGGGCACTCCTCCTTCCCGAGCGCTGCGTCTCCTTGCGGGCAACACGCGGTGGCTGCGAGCACGTGGGAAGGGGCTCAGGCGAGGCACCCAGATCGGGAGCCAGCCTGTTCTCCGATGGGCTCGTTAGTGCTCCCCCACCGAGACCAGACCACTTTCCGCACCCCTAAACCCCCGGGAAGCGTGCGCGCAGGTGGCAGGCATTGGGCGGGGGTCTCGCGGGTACCCCGTTTGCCCCTGTCTGCTTTGGTCCCGCCCCACTTGGCCGCACTGCACCCAGAGGGTGCCCCCCAAGCGCCCTGCCCTCCTTGAGCCTGGCGTGGAAACGCTGACTCATCAAAAATTGCGTGTATTGGGGGGGGGCAGACTATGGGAGGGGCCGCCCCCAGCTAAGCGCTGCGAGGAGGAGCATCCCTGGCGGAGAGCAGCGAGTGGCAGCCCCCTTGCAACCATCGGGGGGGGGGCTGCAGGGCAAGAGGCAGCTGCAGGCGCGCTCCCCGCGGCGCCGCGCGCCCCAGCCAGCCAGCCAGCCAGCCGGGGGGGCCCGTGTCCTGGAATGATCCCTTTTCCCTCCGCAGTTGCCAAGGCGACAGGAAACGGCCCCCTCCCGCCCGCCGGGGGAAGGCAGGGGCTCCTCGGCTTGCTGCTGCTGCCCTCCCCGCCTCGCCGCCGCCGCCGCCCTCATCGCCGCTGCCTTCCTTCCGCAGGCGACGCGCCCCCCGCCGCCGCCGCCCCCCGCCCGGAGGAGCCCCCGTCCAGCGGAGCTCTGCTCAGGACCCCCGCGCCCGGCCTGGAGAGAGCCATCGGGGCGCGCCTGCGAGTCCTGGGAGACCAGTTCCAGCGCGAGTACGCGCACAGGGTAAGTCGGTGCCGGGGGGGGGGACCGAGGGGGGCGTGTGTGCCCGGGATGCCGGTGGCCCCCTGCCCAGCCCCGTCCTCCCCCGCTTCTTTGCCTCCGCCGCCGCCGCCGCTGACTCATCTCCTATAAATAGCGCGGCCTGGCAGGCGGCCGGGCACGGGAGCCAGTGGGCAGGGCAGTGCCCGCCCGCCCGCCGCTGCCCGCCTGCCCCGCTCACCTGCGCCCTCTCCTCTCCTCCCCCCGCAGGAGCAGCGCCGGCCGCAGGGCGCCCTCTGGGGCCACGTCTCCCACTTCGTCTTCCAGCTGCTGGGCATCTTCTACAACCTGCCGGCGGAGGGCCTGGCCGGACTGCGCCCCAACTAGCCGCCGCCGCCGCCCGAAGCGCCTCCTCCTCCTCCTCGTGGTCCTCCTGCTGGCCAGGGGGGAACCCAGCCGGGACTGGAGCCGCCCCCCCGCGCCGCCGCCCGGGGCCCTGAGCCGGGGGGGGGGGCGCGCCGGGCTGCTTCCTTCTGCCCCCAGCCCAGCAGTGCCTTAAGGAGAGCTGCTCAGCTGGGACGCCAAGCAAGTTAGCACTATGTCAATACTGTTCAATGGAGCCTGTACAGGGGCGGGGGGCGGGAGGGGGGGAGACAATTGCACAGGGCCCGGTTTCCTTCTGGGGGGCGGGCCAAGCTGTAAATAGGGGGCGTGGCCATCTTGTACATAGGGGGCGGGGGGGGGCCTGTACAGCGGAAGCTGCTGTGTGTATATACATCCTGTGGACAATCTACAACTTGTACAGGAGAACTTGGTGCTGCCTGTAGATACTTGAGGGGGGGAGGAGGGGGGGGTCCAGGATCTGTACTTTGGGGGGGAGGGAGGCAGAATTTTGTATGTTTCCTTTTCAATAAAAACTGGACTAAGAAGTTGTATTGTCAAGGCCTACATGTGATTTTTCCTTGTGAACAGAGGCCAGAGGAAGTGGCTTTGCCCCCCAAGGTCAGGCTTGGCAGCAGCCACTCTCCAGCGGGGGGGGGGGGGCTTCTCAGTGGAGCTGGGGGGCTCTGAGCCACAACTTGGTACGTACAACGGGAGAGGGGAAGGCCCCCCACTGGAGCAGGCCGTGTGGGATATTGGTCAGTGGGGCTGACTGAGCTGTTGCGATCCTGAGGGCTGCCCCACGGAGCCGGAGAGGGCCAGGTGGTCCGCTCAGGGCTCAGAGGGGGGTCAGCCCAGGTCTTTGGAAGCCCCAGCCCCACTCCCCCTGGCAAGCGCCAAGGTGACCTTTCTCCCCTGGGAGTGCAGCTGTGGGGAAGGAGGAATGCAGAGCTGACCCCAAAGGCAGCCCCTTGGCCAGCCTCACCTTCGCTTCCTCAAACAGCAGGCCGGGCATTCTGCTGACCCTCTGGCTGCTTGACCACAAAGCAGCCCCACCCTCCCATGATGCTGCGCCAGGAACAGAGGCCTGTGCCGGGAGTCCCTGGGCAGGACCCCCCCCCCCAGCCCGGCTCTGCCAAGCCACAGAAGAGCACCTGGCCAGGTTAGCGGGGACGGACCACCTTCAGCCCCAACAGCTGCTGGGCACAGGCCATCGCCTTGCCCCCAAACCGCCTCCCGTGCCCAGACAGGCAAGAATAGTCCAGGGCCCCCTGGGGGGAAACAGGAACAGAGGGACCCCCCACTCCTCTCCATTTAAGGACAAGTAGGCTCCAGTCAAACACACTGCAGGAGACAAATGATACTAAAAAAAGTTTATTGAGTAACACCCCCCCCGTGGCAATGCAGGAAGGGGGGCATCAGCAACAGCGCCCCCTCTCCCAAGGCCAGAGGTGTCACAGAGGGAAGTGCCCCATGGGGCTGTGGGCAGCTGGTCCAGGACTACCAAGGGCTCCGGGGTTGTGGCCCAGGCTCAGTTGGGGGTCAGGCATTCCACCATCCCGTTGCCCCTCATGCCGTCAAAGAAGAAGAAGTTGTTGAGGGGAGCGTCCCGCTGAGAGAGGGCCTGGAGAAGAGGGGGGAAAGGAGGCAGCGTGAGCAAAGAGGCAGAGCTGGGTGGGATAAGAGGGGGCCTGGAAGACCCATGCTGCCAGGGCCCAGGCAGGGCCAAGGGGGCAGCCAGGATCCTCCCCACACTTCTCTCCAGGAATGTTCACAGTTGTGGGGCAGGGGGAAGAGACACCAGATATGGCCTGCAGCTGTGCTGCTTGTGGGTGGGGCCGCAAGCAAGAGCCGCCCCCCCGCCCCGTGGGGAATCCAGGGCCCTGGGCCTCACCTTGACCACCTCCTGGCCCAGCACTCCTCCCACCACAGCGCAGACGGGAGCCACTTCGGAGCAGCAGGAGCTGAGAGAGAGAAAGGGGTGTGTTGGGGGGAGGGAGGTTTGTGGAAACATCTCTTTGCGGAGCCCCCACAGAAGCAACATGCCAAGGGGAGCGTTTTTGGTAGAGGGCAGCCACAGCCCAGTGTAGTCCGGGCAACCCTATCCTGGCCTGGTGTTGTCCGTGGGCATTCCACACAGTCCTGAGGGGGCTGGGCAGGCTGCCCCCCTCCATGCTCCAGACAGCCTTGCTAAACATAGTCCCCAGCCGCCACCCCCCCCCACATTCTTCCTCTCCCAACATTCTCCCCTGGTGGGCCGCAGGCAGAGACATGCCAATGTGGTGGGGGGCTCAGAAGCCTCGCCTCGCCTGAGGGGCACAAGAGGGCCTTCCGCTGCCCCCTCCCTCCAGGAGGAAAGCAGCCGCCGCCCCCCTCCAAGGTCACAGAGCTGCCCCCTCCATCCCCACAAGCAGCAGTGCAGCACTGCGGCACCCGGGATTGCCCTTTCAGGATTAACGGCCTGAACTCGCCCAAGAGAAAGGCAGGGCAGCCGCTCCCTCAGCCATGTGGAGCGGAATGGCCAGCGCTCAGAAGAGCCCGGCAGCTGAAGGCAGCCCAGGCCGGTCCTTGCTCTGGCCCTGCAGGCCCACGTGAGCCTTCAGAGGGTCCGGTCAGCCCTCCCAGAGAAGGGGGAGACCAGGGTGGCCCTGCCAGGGTTGAGCCACCACCCTTCCCCAAACGCTGGACGTGGGGCCGTGCAGCCCAGGCATTCAAGGTCCCACGACTCGGATGCGCCATGGGGGACACAGGGCCTAGCGGTGGGGGTCCGTCCTCCAGGGTCGTGGCCCCCGGGCAGCCCCTCCTCCGTGGAGCAGGCTCAAGGGGCCGCCACCCACCTGGCAAAGTCATCCGGGAGCAAGTCAGCCGCAACCCCGAGAGAGGCTAGCACATCTGCGCGCATCTGTAGGAGCACCTCGGCGTCCTCTGAGCAGCTCTGCAGGGAAGGGTCCCGGCCCTTGAGGGTCCGGAATCTCAGGAGCACTGCAAGAGGCGGCAGTGGCAGAAACAGCATCACAACCTGTCGCAGCCGGCAGCGCTTCCCAAACACCCCCAAGCCAGACCTCCCACCGTGTCTGCTGTGGGGGGCAGGTTCACATACAAATGACCAAAGTCTCCCTTAGCTTGGCTGGGCAATGAGACCCCGTCTCATGAATCCCAGGGGCAGCCACCTCCAGCTCCCTCCACCCAGACGGGTACGTGGGGGGCAAAGAACATGCAGACGGTCCCGTTTGCGCCAAGTGCCCAGCCTACTTGCTCCCGAAGGCCAAGGCAGCTCCTCCCAGGGCCAGCAGGCAGCCTCTTCCTCCTCCGCAGGGCTGCTCTCTGGAGGCCCCCTTTGCACCCCGGGAAGGAAAGGCCTTTGCACAGACCGCCTCCAGTCCGCAGAGGCTGCGCATGGGTTCAGCCAAGGCAAAGCAAGAGCGATCTGCTTAGTTAGCGCTCGGTTGCACGTGGGCCAGAGCCCACAGCTAAGCAGGTCCGCTTCTCCCACCTGATGATGGGGAGGGACAGCAAATCCCGTTCCTTTAGGGATCTCTCTGGTGCACAGGATCTCGGCAGGATTACTTTCCCTCCAGTGTGTGTTGGGGGAGGGAAGCATTCCTGCTGCAATGCTGCCGGCCTCCCTCTTAAAGGGGACACAGAGCAGGGCTCTCTCCTCCTTCCAAAGGAGGGGAAGCTGTTTCAAAGGGCTCTTTGCAAAGTCACAGCCCCACCCACCTGCCAAAATTGGCTGGTGGCTGCACCAAGGTCAGACCTGGCCTCAGGCAAAGCCCCGCCCAACAGCAAACACAGCCTGCTTGGCCCGCCCTATTCCTTTCTTGCCCTGCTGGAAGAGAAGTGAGATCACCCAGCAAGGATGGGCCAGCCAAGCCAGAGCCACAGGGGCCAAGGGGCAGCTGGTGTGGCAGAAGACTGAATTGGGATGAAATACGACCACCGTCCCAGATTGGAGAGCTGGGCCCAAAGCAGCAGAAGGAATCTCTATAGGGGCAAATGTCAGGTTCTGCAGTTAGGCAGGAAGAACCAGATGCGCCAATATAGGATGGGGGACACCTGGCTTACTAGCAGGACATGCGGAAAGGATCCTGGGGTCCTGGCGAAACACAAGCTGAACATGAGTCCACAGGGTGAGGCAGCAGCAAAAAAAGCGAATGTTATTCTAGGCTGCGTCAACGGAAGTCTAGTGTCCAGATCAAGTCATAGTTCCACTCTATTCTGCCTTAGTCAGACCACACCTGGAATACTGTGTCCAGCTCTGGGTGACAAGCTGGAAGACGTGCAGAGGAGGGCGACCAAGATGATCAAGGGTCAGGAAACCAAGATGAGGAACGTTTGAGGGTGCTGGATATGTTTAGCCTGGTAAGAGACTGAGATGGAGATAGGAGAGCCATCTTCAAGTATCTCGAGGGCTGTCCCATGGAAGAGGGAGCATGTTTTCTGCTGCTGCTGCTGCTCTGGAAGGCAGGTCCTGAACCGATGGAGTCAAAGGACCAGAAAGGACATTCCGACTGAACATCAGAAAGAACTCTCTGGCAGGAGAGCTGTTTGTCAGTGGAATGAGCTCCCTTGGGAGGTTGGGGACTCTCCTTCCTTGCAGGTTTTAAAGCAGAGTTTGGATGACCACCTGCCATGCGTGCTTGAATAGGAGAGTTGAAAGGGACCCTAAGGGTCATCTAGTCCAACCCCCTGCCATGCAGGAATCCAAGCTGATAGGAGGGAAAAGCCAAGGAAGCAGAGGAGAAGCTAGGGGGAAATCTCCCCTGAGGACCTTCCTCTCCTGGTGGGGTTCTTGACAACCCCTCCCTCCCTCCCGCTGCCCTGGGACTGTCTCAGCACTCTCCCCTTTGCGAAGGCCCAACAGGGGCTGCCTGCGCACACCAGGCCCACACAAAGGCCTTAAAGCTCCCCCCATTGGGGATGGGGAGGGGGAAACCGTGAGGGCAAAGGAGAAAAATGAGCTTCAGAAGCGACACGGACTGGAGCGAGGCCAAGACACAAAGCAGCTCTTTGATTTGTGCAATCCAGAGATGCTGCCCAAGAACTAGGCCTCTTACCCA
Organism: Podarcis erhardii; assembly: GCF_964252035.2. Taxonomy (NCBI): domain Eukaryota; kingdom Metazoa; phylum Chordata; class Lepidosauria; order Squamata; family Lacertidae; genus Podarcis; species Podarcis erhardii. The sequence goes on from NC_138511.1 coordinate 93,042,221, forward strand.
GAGCAAGGCTGACCAATAAGGACACACACGAAGCCCTGCTGGCTGGAAAGAGGGCTCCCACTTCCTCCTGCCTTGGACGGTGGCAAGGGGCAGAGCGCCTGCTGCTTGGAGCCCGGCAGCCTTGCCCTGGCAGGGAACCAGGTGGAGCCCACGGCCGCCCGCCCCCCGCAGGCCCTGCTGAAGAGAGCTGGGTCCTTGTGCCACCAAGCAGATTTGTCCCAGGGATGAATGCCGGGCCTGTTCCAGAGACAGCCCCCCAAGCCCCTCTGCCCCCCACCTCGGCTGCACACGGGTGGGACTCTCCTTGGGAGCGCAAGGGGCTCACGTGCTGGCAAGCGGGACACAGCCTCATTGTCTGCTGGGGACCAGGAGTCATGTGGTCCTAAGACCAGTCAGGTGACCAGCTGCAACACCAACTGCCCTCCTGCTCACACTCTCTCTCCCCCCCCCATAAACGCTCCCGCTGGCCTCCAAAGGGGGCATCTCACCTTGAAGAAGGAAGTAATCGGGGGCCGTGCGCTTCAGGGCAGCCTTGGCCTTCTCGCCGCTCCAGTCGAGGGTCAAGGCCTCTTTCAGGAGGCAGAAATTCACACACTGGGGGGAGAGGAGAGAGAGCCCCACCAGGGTCACGTGTGCAGCTGCCTGGCTTAGCCACCAAGGGATGCCCCTTCCAACAGCTCATGGCGGCCACATTCCCTCTTCCTCCCATTATGGCCGCTTTCGGTGGCACAGCCACTGTTTTCAGCATTAAGAGAGCAGGTGCTACCTTTCTGTTCTCCTTTTTCACAGTTGCTCCTTCGGAACGGCCCGGCTCCCCCACCCAGAGACCCCCACAGCAAAGGGTGGGAGGTTGAGGAATGGCATTTGGGCAGGAAAAGTGGGCTGGACCCCTTGCCACCCCAGGAAGGTCCCTGCCATGGGTGCTGAGTAGCAGCGGGAGGCACCGGCTGGGAAGAAGGCTCAGAGCCCGGGGCGTGGGGGCGGGACAATGATGCCTGGCCAGAGGGAGACGAGGGGGCAGGCGGGGAGGAGGAGGGTCGCAAGCTGAAGAGGCAACAGGGTTTGGTGAGTAGGGAGAGGCTGTGGCAGAGAGCAGACCAGGATCAGAGGCAGGAGACAGAGATGAGGCAGGTTGATGGAGAAGCCAGGGGGTCTCTCCCTCCTGCTGTGACCAGCTCCCCTCCCCGCTGGTCTCCTAGAAGCCAAAGAGGCATGAAGAAGGCAGAGCAAAGGCAGGCTTCCTGGGGGAAGGCAGGGGTCTCCAGTCCTTGAAATTGCCTCGTTGGGGCAAGATCTGCCAGGAGGCCTGGCCTCCTGAGCTGCTTTGTCTCTTTGAATCAAGAGAGAGAACTTCACTGGCACTATGTGAGTTATCGCTGGCTTGATCCTGACACCCACCCTGGGCGGGGGGGGGGGGGGTTGAGGAAAGATGGGGCCCGATCTGACAAGCAGCAAGGAGAGCCGCCTCCTGACGCTACGCTGGGCCAACTCATGACTTACAAAGTGCGCCCTGCCTGTGCAGGAAGGGGCTGCGGGGCTGCTAGCATGCACACAGAAACCACCAGGAGCAGCTCAGTTGCACAAAGCTGCCAGGGACGGGGAGCAGAGCTCTGCAAGAGAGCATCCCAGACTGATCTCTGGAGACCATGACCTGCGAAGTGGGTGCAAGAGGCAAGAAGCAGCTCTTGGAGCTCTGAGCCGTGCCTGACACTCTGGCCTCCATCCTCCATTACCTGCGGTGGTATAACCAGGTGAGAACCATTAGGAGGCTGCACATCTGGCAGCCCACACGGAGGCTTGGTTTGAGGAGAGGAGATGGCAGCTGCTTTGCCCTCTCCAGCCGGGGTTTGGCTTATCTATGCTATCAGAACCCAGGCTCAGGGCTTGGCTGTCCTTTACAAACCTTGGTCACAGCCCATGGGGAAAAGCAAAGCAGCTGTGATCTCTTGTGTTGGGAGCTTCACTAAGCCACAGTGCAGCTTAGCCCAGTAGCTCATACCTAGCAGCTTGCCATGCAAGCTCAGGACTGGCAGGTTTATGTACTTAAAAGACATAGAACAGGCCAGAAACCTGGTTTCTGCCTCTTCAGTTGCAGAAAGAGGCTCCAGAAATCCATGGGCGCGGACTGGAGATGGCTTAGATTATGAATGGCCCGGGCACTGACTGTGTTTGCTAACAGACAACTATCAATGAACCACCAGTTCTTTATTTGTTAGAATTAATAACCCATCCTTTCTCTTGAAGGACCCCAGACAACCACACGCACCCACCACCACCACGGCCCCACCCCTCTCACACAGCCCACCACTTCTGTGGGCCTCCCTGCCCCTCCCTAAGGAAGAATCCCAAAATGCTTCCAAGATATGAACCCTAGAAACCTAGCTATATAGGGCAGAGGCAAGTTGACTCAATGGGCCTTCTCTGCTCCAGTCAGAGTCTGCCCAGCCCAGCTGAAGCGCAGAGCTTCCTGCAAGGATCAGTCCTTACAATGCACTTAGGACCCAGAAGGGCCTTGCTTCTGTCCGTATAGTGAGCAACAGGACACAACATCCTTGCCTTTATCGTTTTGCACAGAGGCATTCATCGGAGGCAGAGGCCATGATCTGCCCAATGCCAGGGCTAGATGGGGTTGCCACATGAGGCTCATTCACCCCCCTGAACTATTCCTTCTCATCTCGGCATCTTTTAACTCAGGGATAGGACAGCTGTGATGCTGAGACTCCGATGGTCAGGAACAAGGGGAATTCTAGTCCAACACCACCTGAAAGGCCACGTGGTCCCCACCCGGCTCTTGTGGGAAGGGGAAGGCCGGGACGGTGAGCTTGTCTGGAGCCCAAGCAAAGAATGAGAAGCCCCTGACAGACTGAGAGGGTTGCACTGGGGCAACGGCAGACCTGCCTGAGGGAAAGGGAAGAGGAGGAGAAAAGGCAGACTCAGCTCAGAGGAGTTTTGGGGGATGAAGACCAGGAATGCAGCTATGTGGCCACTGCATCATGTGGAGTTGGGGGGGGGGCGGGGGGGGGGAAGCAAGGCACAGACCCGCTCCTGCCTCTGTTCCAAATGGCCAGAGAGCTCTCCCAGCACACACCTTCTTCACCAGCGTGGTCTCTGTGAAGTCCAGCTTGGCTTTCTTTGCGTCCGGTCCATCCTCCACTCCCTGGCCGGCTTTGGCAACCTTCGCCTTCTCTCTGCAAGGCACGGAAGCAAATTAACACTGCGGCCCCCTCCCCTCCAGCCAGTGGAGGACCCCTGCTCCCCAGCGGCCTGAGTTTCAACTGGTTAAGAGTCGGCACAGAGCTAGAGAGGAACCTGGACAGTGGGCACAGGATGGCTCTCGGGCTCCCTCCGGTGGCCAAACTCCAGAGAGGTTTCCCCAAGCAGCACCTGAGAGGGCTACAGTCCCCCCCCCCCCCACGAAGGGCATTTCCCAGCCCCATTACCAGCTCCCAGGCAGACTCACTCCACAAATTCGTGCTCGCCCAAGTTGGCAAACATGTAGCCGTGGTAGCCAAAGACGTCTCCCGCAAAGAACTTGACGCCGTTCTTGTGGCATATTTGGTCGATCTTCACCAGGACTTCCTGGGAGCAGCACGTCAGGCAGACCTGGAAGGAGAAAGCCCCGGGGCCAGAGGTCAGCTGCCTGAGCATATTATTCGAACTGTTTATTCAATTTGTATGCTGCTCTTTGTTCAATGATCACAGGGCAGCTTACGACATAAAAACACAAAATGCAGAGCATAATATAAAAAACCCCAATAGCCGCTCTGTACAGACACAGTTTAAAAGGCCGCAGATTTCATCAGCCCAAAAGAGGAACCTTTTCACCTGGCGCCTGGAGGTGTCAGGCGAACCTTCCTGGGGACGGCATTCCACAAACAGGGAGCCACTGCTGAAAAGGCCTCATTCTCATGTCGCCACCCTCCAGCCCTCTCATCTAGCTCAGGCTGCCAAGTGGCCTATGGGACAGAGACTTTCTAAGAAAGGCCAGAAAAGGCCTTCATTGTCATCTCCTCTCTCCTACATGCCGGCTGGCCTCTGCTTTAAGACCCCCTCGGACAGCACCAGAGAGGGCAATCTGGGAGCAGAGGCATTGTGAAAATGGTGGCCCAGTGTGTGCCATCGGTGCCCACCGAGGCCACTCCCTTGGACTGCCTCCCCTCGCTGGCTTCTCCCGCCAGAACTTACCACGTCAAAGTGGGTGAAGAACTCCTCGGGCTTCTGCTCAACGTTCCCAGGGTCCGCTTTCACGTCCACCATGGGGTTGAGGTCCTGAGCCCGCTCCAGCGAGGCTTCCGCCCTGTTCTTGCCCAGGGACCCCCCAGGGATCAGAAACTGAGCTTGCGTATCTTCCGGCGACACCTGGGAGGGGAGAAGGAAGTAATCAGAGCAGGGCAACATCCCAGGCCTCCTGGGATAAACAGCAGCGCCAGGACAGCTGGACCTCACCTGAAGCCACACAGCAAAAGGTTTTGTTTGTTTATTGCATCTACATCCCACCTCTTCCTCTAAGGAGCTCAAAGTGGCGCACATGGTTCTTCCCTTCCTACAACAACCCTGTGAGGTAGGAACTTCTACCAGGGACTTCTAGCAATTTATCTCTGGAAAGCAGAACCACGGGAGGGAAGAAAGATCTCAGCGTGGTTCATTTGCATGAAAATGCAAGCTAAAAAACCACGGGAGGCAAGAAGGGGAAGAAGAGGGGGTATTGCTGCCCTTTACTATTATTATATTAAGTAACTGGAGTTTTATGGTTTAAACTGCTCTGTGGTCTCTTGATGAAGGGTCGTCTATAAAGTTAATAAATATTAATAGTAGCAGTAGTAACCACAGGGCCTCCTGTTCCAAGCTCATTTCATTCACTTCTTTAGGTTCAAGGATGCCTAAAAGGTTCCCGTCCCCATTTTATCCTAACAACAACAACACAAAATAAAAAAATTTCCTTCCAGTAGCACCTTAAAGACCAACTAAGTTAGTTCTAGGTATGAGCTTTCGTGTGCATGCACACTAAGAAGGGTGTATCTGAAGAAGTGTGCATGCACACGAAAGCTCATACCAAGAACTAACTTAGTTGGTCTTTAAGGTGCTACTGGAAGGAAAAATTTTTATTTTGTTTTGACTATGGCAGACCAACACGGCTACCTATCTGTAACAACAACAACACAGTGAAGCAGACAAAGCTAAAGCACAGAGATTGAGCCCAGGCGGCCCCGTGAGCTTCGTGGCTGAGTGAGGGTTTAAAAGTGGGGCTCCCTTGCTGCAGTCCTGGGTTCTGCCATTTCTTATCAAATTTGTCTATTGCTCCTCTTCTGTAGATCTCAGGGTGGTTCGTTTACATGAAAATGCAAGCTAAAAAACACAAAATACGTAACAAAAAGAAGAACCAAAACAAGCTAACAACCCCCTCCCCCAACACATGTAAAAGGGTATCAGATGTTAATCAGCCCAAGGCCTGGTGGAAGAAGGTTTTTACCTGGCACCAAAAGGTGTATTTTGAAGGTTGCCAAGCGAGCCAGTCCATTGCCGTGGGAAGACACCAGTCCAGCACTTCCACTGATGTAAAGAGAAGTAGAGCTACGTGTCATCAGCATACTGCTGACAACGCCAAACCTCTGGATCAGGCTTCCTCAACCTCGGCCCTCCAGTTGTTTTGAGACTACAGTTCCCATCATCCCTGACCATTGGTCCTGCTAGCTAAGGATCATGGGAGTTGTAGGCCAAAAAGACCTGGAGGGCCAAGGCTGAGGAAGCCTGCTCTGGATGATCCCACTCAAGAGGTTTCATGTTAAACAGCACAGGGGATAAAATCAAACCCTGAGGAATCCCACACTGAAGGCTCCATTGGACCAAGGAACACTCCCCCAGCAGCACCCTCTGGGAACAACCATCGAAGCAGGACTGGAACCACCGCAAATAGCTGCCAGCCACCCTGAACTTGGACAGCTGCTCCAGAAGGAGTCTTTCTTCTTTGGCGATCCTTCATAGCTGAGCAATCTTGTCTTCCATGAACACGGCCTTAACAGTGAGTCCGTAAGTGACTGTGGAGGCCAGTTCTGGACCCACACGTCCTTCCACAGTGGGGACATTGGTTCCCAGGCGGGAGTTGGTCCCAGTGTGGATTTGCCAAGCGTGCCTTCCTCTTAGCACGTTTCTCCCTTGCGTCCTGAGTTCAAGTGTCTTCAAAGCCCAGGACACCTTTGGTCAAGGCTGTTCTCCAACAGGAGCACTCGCAGGCCAGTGTTTCCCAGTTGTCAGTGTTTATGCTACATTTTTAAAGATTTGCCTTGACAGTCTTTAAACCTCTTTTGTTGACCACCAGCATTACGCTTTCCATTTTTAAGTTTGGAATAGAGGAGTTGCTTTGGAAGACGATCATCAGGCATCTGCACAACATGACCAGTCCAACGAAGTTGCTGTTGAAGAATCATTGCTTTGACACTGGTGATCTTTGCTTCTTCCAGTACACTGGCATTAGTTTGCCTGCCTTCGCAAGTGATATGTAAAAATTTTCTGAGACACTGTTGATGGAATCTTTCAAGGAGTTGGAGATGGCATTTACAAGTGGTCTGTGTTCCCCAAGCCACAGTAAAGTGACTGCCTGGGGTGACCCTACTGGGACCACCTGCTCGAGAACTTTACCCAGGAAGGAAAAATGAGTCACTGGTCAGTAGTTACTATGGTATCCCAAAGAATTTCTGCCCCTGACCGTGGAGGCAGAGCGCACACATCCTGGCTAGCAGCCATCAACTGCCTTCTTCTCCTCCATGAATACTTATTGCCTCTATATCCAAGAGCTCCTGGTAGGTACCTTTTATATCAAGAGCTTATGCAGCACAAAAGAGGAATGGGGGAGGGAGTTGAATTCAGTTCCGCCACATCCAGGTGGAGCTGAGACCCAGATAAAGCCCCCTCCAATCCAGCTGCACACTCTGGCAAAGCACGTGCCTGGTCTCCCAGCTGCTGCCACTCAATCTGTCCTTAGCGACTGATTTAAGAGCATGGGGTGGGGGGAACCAGTTGAAGCCAGGGCAAAGGGAGAGCTGGCGCTTTGTTCTCTGGCAGGGCTTCTCTCTCACAGCGCAATGCTGCCCAGGAAGTCAACAGGCTCAGTTTTTTTGTGCAAACACAGAATGGGGAAACTTCCAGCTGCTGAAAACTCATGCAGCCCTCAGAACCACAGGAGCGACTGAGGAGTTAGAACAGCTTGAGGACTGCTCAAGAAAGGGAAAAGCAGGCTCTCTCTTTGCTGTTTTCTCTGAGGGGACTATATGTGCTGGCTATGTACTTTGGCTCTCCCCACCCTGATCCTTGCACACTTCCTTCTCTACAAATTCTTGCTCATCTTCTGGCTAAGAGGCCGGTTTGCATCCTCATTTCAGCGTGAAGGAGCTCCACCTTGTGGCCCAAAGTCGCAAGCGCTGCCGTGTAATGGGAAAGTTAAGCCTGCTTTCCACACCCGAAACTTACCGTATTTTTCGCCCCATAGGACGCACCGGCCCATAGGACGCACCTAGTTTTTTTGGGGGGGGAAATAAAGGGGGAAAAAATTATTTCCCGCCCAGGTGCTCTGCACTAATCCCGAAGCTTCGGGCGTGCGGAGCTCAGCGCGCCCCAAGCTTCTGGCTGTCGGCAAAGTCTCCGCTAGCCTTGGGAGAGCCGTGCGGCTCTCCCACGGCTAGCGGAGCGCTGCGCTAATCCCGAAGTTTGGGGTGTGCTGAGCTCAGCGCGCCCCAAGCTTCTGGGAGCAGGCAAGCTCTCCGCTAGCCCTGGGAGAGCTGGGTCTCCCAGGGCTAGTGGATAGCTTCCTGAAGCCTGGAGAGTGAGAGGGGTCGGTGCGCACCGACCCCCTCGCTCTCCAGGCTTCAGCGAAAGCCTGCATTCGCCCCATAGGACGCACACACATTTCCCTTTCATTTTTGGAGGGGAAAAAGTGCGTCCTATAGGGCGAAAAATACGGTACATAGGGGCAGTGCTCCCCCCCCCCAAAAAATGTTTAGGGGTACTCTCATTTTGACTCAAAAAAATCACCATTTTATAGTTCAAATCACAAAAAATAAATACGGTAAATGGACAAAAGTACAAAGATTCACAAAATGTTTAGGGGTATGCGTACCCCCAGAAAAAGCACTAGAAAGGGGTTACATGCCAGGGGTTTGTGTGCAAAGGCAAAATCATGCACAGTCAGGAAGACCCCCAGAATGGCCCCGCCACAGGCCCATCCTTACCTTACTGGACTCTGGAAACTGTGGGAGGCTCCTGCAAGATCTCACAGAGCCCCCCGACATCTTGCAAAAGCACCTCAAGATATTGCAGCAGCCCCTCACAGCCTTCCAGAGGCGTCATGCCACCTTCCCAGAGCCCGACGAACTAGGCGGAGGCCTAAGAAACTCTTTGTGCAGCAGGAGAACCCAGAACAGAAAGAGCTTCTAAAACCCTCTGGCGTTACTTATAGGGCTCCAGGAAGGTTGAGAGATCTTGGTTGAGAGGTTGAGAGCCCCTTCTAACTGTCTCGCACCCACCCACCCACCCACCCACCCACCCTCTCCATTTCTTATTTGTTTTCCTGCCACCCATGCAAGGTGCAATCACATAAGTAAATCACAAGTTAAATTGGGGGTCTACTGTACTTATCTAATCAAAATATCTCCCCCTCCAAATGCTTTCTCCCTCATGCCTATTTTGCTGTTGTTACTGATTTCTAAAGTCTTTGAACCTCCAGATTTTTTCAATACTTGATTTACACCTTATTACAAGCATCTCTCATCTGGGGAAAGTGTATTTCTAGAGTGATTGGTGTTGTATTCTGTGTTAGTCGTCCTGAAGAGAAGACCCACTTAAATTAAAGTTCTCGAGCCACAGCCAATGATTTCAATGGCTCTACTCCAAGAAGGACTAACACCCTCAGTAGAACTAAGGTCGGCTGCAGCAGCCCTTCATTGGCAGAAAATGCGCACAAGGAAAGGTTGTGGCTGGTGCCACCAGGAAGAGACTGGGTGGGAAATGCCACAGGAGAAACGCCACAGGAGCCCTGAAGACTGAGAGCCAGGGTGGCAGAGTGGCAGGGTGGCAGACTAGGACCTGGGAGAGCAGGGTTCAAACCCTCATCTGGTCATGAAGCTTGCTGGGTAACCTTGGGCCACTCACTCACAAGGCCTAACCCACCTCACAGGGAGAGAAACCAGTAGGAGAACACTTCAATCTCCCAGATCATTCAATACAAGATCTCAAAGCAGCTGTCTTATTACAAAAGAATTTCAGAAACAGACTTGAAAGAGAAGTCGCTAAATTACAACTTATTACTAAACTGAAAGCTATGGAGAACCCTGGATTCGTGTCTCATTACACGTGCTAAAGCTATTTTTGGTCATCTGCATACTATCCCTTGCTTTTTCCTGTAGGACTAATTGCAGTTTTTACATGAATAGAATCTGTCCTTTTATTTAAAATGCATCTCTGGGTTATTTGTGGGGCATAGGAATTTGTTCTTTTTTCCTTTTTCCAAATATACTGGCCCCCACAGGGTCTGAGGGACAGTGGCCTCAGGGGTCCCAAACAAGGACATTCCTTTCTTGAGAAAGTCTCCATCTCCCGGCTTGCGACATACAACCCTCTCCTCGCCACATATGCGCTCTCTGTGGGGCTTCCCTTGTGCTTGATCTGGAGGCCGCAGTTGGCGCAGAATGCTGCAGCACGACTGCTGACAAGAGTGAGGCCTTGCCGGCATAAAACACCTCAGTGCTCAGAGATCTGCACTGGCTGCCCATTTGCTACCAGACTGAGTTAAAGGTGTTACGACCAGTATATGAAGCCCTTAAGGACTTGGGGCCACTTATTTGTGAGATCACCTTGCCCCCGTGGGCCCACTCAACTGCTTCGATTGAAAGACCTGGCACTCCTACAGGTGCCACATAATACTTGTTCTGCGTTTGTAAGAACTCAGTCATTTAGAGAGGCGGCCCCTACACTTTGGAACTCTCTGCCTATTGACATCAAACCCTCGCTATATTCTTTTCGGCATCTGCCAAAAACATAATTGTTTAGACAAACCTACCCAGATCTTTGGAAAGTTGAAGTGAGTTTTAATTTGTTTCAATCTATCGTTGTTTTAAACTTTTTGTGTGTTTTAAATGATCGCTGTAGTTTTTTGTAGGGTAAATTTTATCATCTTTTCTGTAAACCGCTTTCAGGCTCCCCCCCCCCCCCCCCCCGCCGGTAATCAAGCAGTGTTTAAATTTCATGAAATAAATAATTTTATGGACATGCGCTTTTGAGTACAAAGGGGCAAGATCGCGTATATCCTATTTCCCATTCCAGGATGAGGGGACACACAGGGCGGCAACAGGAAGCCCAAGGGAGGAGGCCCCCCCCCGGACCCGCTTCCCGGCCCCTTGGGCAAGACTCACCTGCTGATGGTCGAGCATCGTCAGGGCTTTGACTCCTGCCAGGATTAGGTTCTTGGCCACCTCTGCCCCCAAGCCTTTCATGCCCACCAGCAGCACCCGAGACGCCCGCAGGCTGCAGAATACAAGAGGAAGCCATCAGTGTCCCGATGCCCATAGCAGGGCCTCCAGGAGGCAGAAAGGAGGCAGTTCAGGGCCCCCCCCCCCCCCGGCACAAGAAGTGGCCCAGGATGGAGATGAAAGGGTTAATCCAAGGCCAGCGGACGGGATCCTTTTGCCAAATGATCAAATTAACCTGATGGGTTTTGATCTTCAAAGCTCTGAAAAGAGCTATATTACCCCGGGGGTTCTAATGGCAAATTTTATCCCTGCTATTCCTTGTTTTTATTGCAGCTTTTCTCTCCTGTCTTTGCTGTTCTAATCCAAAGAGGTTGCAACAAGAAAATGGCAGTATGTGTTGCTGAGGGTGATATTTATAATTAGAATCATAGAATGGAAGGGGTCCCGGAGTTCATCTAGTCCAACCCCCTGCAAGGCAGGAATCTCAGCTGAAGAATCCCTGACAGATGGTCATTCAAATCTATGCCTAAAATCCTCCAAGTGGTCACCTTGCTTACTGGAATAAAGGGGGCTGCCCCCCCTCACTCCCATCTCCGCCCCTCTTGAATGTTCCCAAATGCCAACCTCTAGAGATGATTATGCAGTGATTTATGATAGCCAGGGAGAATCCTGGTATCACACTCCCCCTTTGAAAAGAGGGAGATTAAATGGAATAAACCTCACTGGCAGTTGCTGTGAAGGAGCCACTCCTCACATGGAGACAAGTTGCTCTTTGCGGATGAAGAGCGTCTGGGTGAGAAGAACTGCCATCGGGCCCTTCAGGGTAGCTCTTAAGGGAGGGGTAGGCAAACTAAGGCCTGGGGGCCGGATCCAGCCCAATTGCCTTCTCAATCTGGCCCACGGACGGTCTGGGAATCAGAGTGTTTTTACATGAGTAGAATGTGTCCTTTTATTGAAAATGCACCTCTGGTTTATTTGTGGGGCATAGGAATTAGTTCATTCACACCCCCATATAGTCTGGCCCCCACAAGGTCTGAGGGACAGTGGACCAGCCCCCTGCTGAAAAAGTTTGCTGGCCCCTGTCTTGAGGCATCAGCTCAGCAAAACCTCCCTTCTATTTTTGAGGCGGGAACTAATTATGACTGAGGCGACCCATCTGCCTCTTGCCCAGGACGCTAACTGGCTGCTGGCATAATAAGAGACATTAATTAACAGGCTGAAGAACAAAAGCAAAAAGCTTATCTTAATTATCAATCAACCCCATTGATTGTTGGTATTGCGCAGCGATTATTGGCTAAGCGATTGCAAGAGATCAGAATGAAGAAGGTGCGCAGAATGAGGAGGAAAAGAGATCAGAGAAATGCCAGGCTGAAGAATCCATAGGACCTGGGGGGAGGGGGGGCACCGATCGAGATGTGCCTGAAAATGAGAGTGGAATGGAAAAGAGGGAGATGGCAGAGGATGGAAGGGAGAGGCATGGAGGACTGGAACAGATCAAGGAGGAGAGAAATGGAACCGAGGACACAAAAAAACATGAAGGAACCTTCTGAGATGGCCAAGAAAGAGCTGGGAGAGCAAGGATCTTGTCTGCAAGTGGAGGAAGACTCAGAGGGATAGGCCACCCAGACTCTGGAAAAAGAAGGGGGCATGATGGAAGGCGCTTCTTCCTAAATCAAGACAGAAACTCCTAGCCAACAGGAAATGGGACCAGAAGATACGGAATTGGGTATGAACTAATGGACATACAATAAGTAAAGAGTTACGGATCATTATCCTACTAAGGGAACCTCTTGGAGATAAAACTATTATACATTCATACCTTGCGTTATGTCCTGTCGCAACCCGGAAGTACCGGAAAGGGTTACTTCCGGGTTTTGCCACTCGCGCCTGCGCAGGTGCTAAATCGCGCCGTGCGCTTGCGCAGACACAGTACTACGAGTTGCAGGCATTTCACGCTACGGACGGGCCTCCGGAACAGAGCCCATCCGTAACACGAGGTACCACTGTACTGGAGGAAGACTTTTCTGGATACAGTGGTGCCTCGCAAGACGAAATTAATCCGTTCCGTGAGGCTCTTCGTATAGCGGTTTTTTCGTCTTGCGAAGCAAGCCCATTGACAGCTTAGCGGATTAGCGCTATTAGCGGTTTAGCTGCTTTTAGCGGATCAGCTGATAAGCGGCTTAGGGCTTAGGAAAAGGGGGGGGGAGGGGAAAACCCCCGCAGGAACTCACAAGACATTTTCGTCTTGCGAAGCAAGCCCATAGGGAAATTCGTTTTGCGAAGCGCCTCCAAAACGGAAAACCCTTTCGTCTAGCGGGTTTTCCGTCTTGCGAGGCGTCGTCTTGCGGGGCACCACTGTATCTAGGGGTAATAACAATGGAAGATCCTCTTTGGGCCTTTTTTGCACGCAAAGGAAACTGAACGAACGTGAGGCAACTGAAGACGGAGAAAATGTCATCTAACAGACTGAGGCCTGCAATGAATGGGTGGAATACTTTGAATAACCTGGTTATACCATATTATTCTGTATATAAAATTGGGGAGGCATCCTAGACACGGATACATCTCCTCCTCCATTTTCTTAAATCAGAGTCCCCCAAAATAGGGGGCATCTTATACATGGGACGTCTTATAGACGGAAAAATACGGGCAGATGGAGAATCTAAGGTCCCTGCTACTTCTTTTCTTTATCTCTCTTTTTGATTTTTTAAATGCCCCTTTGAATGCTATGTAGCTTTTGTCCTTTATGGGGGACTCATTTTATTTTTGCATTTGGTTTTTTTGTTGCCTTCTAGTTTGGGTTGACAGGAAGGGGATGGAGGAGAGACCAAGAGGCAGCGAAGGCGCCTGTCTTTGTCCCCCCCCCCCTTTCTTTCCTTTTCTATTTTCTAAGTTTTATTTCTATTGTATTCTATGTTGAAAACTTTCCATAAAAAATTCAGATAAGAATCCCACCCCTGATGCGAAGGCAGGCGGACATTTTGAAGGGGCAGCTCTGAAGAGGGTGGAGAGAGGGGGAGGAAAGAGGGGCAAGGGGCAGAGCTTGTGGGGCAGAGCGAGGAAAGGGGGCAGGGCAGGGTGGATAAAAACCAAGGATTAAAAAATAAAAATAAAAAATTTCAGATTTCAAAAATTTAATTCAATTTTTTTAAAATTTAAATTGGATTTTTAAAAAAAATAAAACTGGATTTTTAAAATAAAATGCTTCTGGAGGAAAAATATTTCTAAAGATAGTTTTCTATTTAGGTTACGTTATAGTCCAAAGGCTGTTCGTCAGGAAATAAGGATTCAAGTTTTTCATGTGTGCTAAAACTCAGCCTAAGAGTTATTTTGTTTTTTTAAATCGTTTAACTACATTAGTTAACAAACATGGATACATATGTTATAATGTTGTTGTTTCAGTTAAATAGTTTACATTGCTATTAAGGAAATGATTGTTTTTCTCTTTCCAATCAAGTACAGCAGAAAAGTTGTCCAAATATAAACAGTTAACTTATGACACCTCACCATAATTTCATAATTATCTGTCTACATATTTCTAATAGTATCACCAAATTATAAATGTAAAAACTACTCTGAAAATTTATGATTCCAAAAAGGAAACCCTCCTCTGGTTGTAAATATTAAGGTGATACCAGCAAGAACAAGTCTTTCTGTAAAAAAAAAAAAAGAAAAAGATTTCAATCAAGTCTTACTGACTAGTGATTTTAATTGTGATTTTAATCAATTTGATTTCACTCAAATGGCAGCCTGCAAGAGGGGGCATCTCTGAGGCCCCGCTGGGCCCCCAAGCCGGCGTCCGAGGGGCCAAGAGGAAGGAGGCCCCGCTCCCTTCAGGCCCCACACAATGGCCAGGGCACCTTCTGAGGGAATTTCATATCCAAAAACCAGGAATTGTTGATAAAACTCTAAAAAACTACTCTGGAAATTTATGAGTCCAAAAAGGGAACCTTCCTCTGGTTGTAAATATTAAGGTGATACCAGCGAGAACAAGTCATTCTGTAAAAAAAGATGATTGAAATCGGGTCTGACTGACTAGTGATTTAAATCAAATCCGCCCTCCCTGGTTGAAAGCAACCAAGAACCCCTCACGGAAAATGTTGCAATGCAGCTGGGGGGCTGGAAAGGTGGGGCTCAGCAGTCCCCTCATGAGAAGGAAGGAAGGAAGGGCCCCAAGGCCTCACCCCAAGGCCGCTCTGAGGGGACGTCCGCCCGCCCGCCCAAATGGCCCCCCAAGCTGCCCTGGCCATTCTGTGGAGCCTGAAGGGAGCGGGGCTGGATTGAAATCATCTTTTGATACAGAAAGCCTCATTCTCGCTGGTATCATCTGAATATTTACAACCAGAGGAAGGTTCCCTTTTTGGACTCATAAATTTCCAGAGTAGTTTTTTACAGTTTTATCAACAATTCCTGGTTTTTGGATATGAAATTCCCTCAGAAGGTGCCCTGGCCATTGTGTGGGGCCTGAAGGGAGCGGGGCCTCCTTCCTCTTGGCCCCTCAGACGCCGGCTTGGGGGCCCAGCGGGGCCTCAGAGCTGCCCCCTCTTGCAGGCTGCCATTTGAGTGAAATCACAATTTAAATTACGAGTCAGTAAGATTTGATTTAAATCAAAAAAAATTTAGCAGAAAGACTCATTCTTGCTGGTATCATCTTAATATTTACAACCAGAGGAAGCTTTCCTTTTTGGACTCATAAATTTCCAGAGTAGTTTTTTACAGTTACATCAAAATTCCTGATTTGGTGATACTATTAGAAATACCTTGACAGATAATTATGAAATTATAGTGAGGTTTCATAAGTTAACTGTTGATATTTGGACAACCTTTCTGCTGTACTTGATTGGAAAGAGAAAGAACAATTTATTAAACCATTTATTTAACTAAAACAATAAGACTGTAGCATATGTATCCATGTTTGTTAACCAATGTGGTTAAACAACTTTTAAAAAAAAAAACAAAACACACACCTTAGGCTGAGTTTTAGCACACATGAAAAACTTAAATCCTTGTTTCCTGACAAATAGCCTTTGGACTATAATGTAACTTAAATAGAAAGCGATCTTTAGAAAGGTTTTCCCTCCAAAAGCATTTCATTTTAAAAAATCCAATTTAATTTTTTAAAAAACCTGATTTTTTTTTATTTTTATATATAAAAACCATTCCTTTTTATCCCCCCTGGTTTCAATGCCAGCCGCTCGCCTGGGGCCCCTCACAGGCCCAACCAGCCCCCCCCCCCCGGGAGGCGGAAGGCTGGGGCCCGGAAACTTCCGTGGCCGTTGGGTAGGGGAGGAGAGGGACCCCCCCAAACCAGGCGGCTTCCGCCCCAGAAGGGGCAGGAGAAGCCCAGGGGGGCAGCTGGTGTGGGAAGACCCCCCCATGGCCAGTCCAGCGCTCCTGGGGGGAGCCGGGAGGGCGGCCATGACCCCCTCCCTCCCTCCCAGGAAAGGGGAGCTCCAAATGGGGGGCAGAAAAAAGGGGCCTGCCAAGCACCTGCCCCCCAACAGGCCAGCAGCGGCAGCAAGGGGGCTGGCGGGATCCAGGGGGCCCGGCAGCAAGGGCCCCGCCATCTTGAGGTGGGGCAGCACCCCAAACCCCCAGGAGGAGGCCTCCACTGGCTGGAGTGGCGTGCTGGGAGCCCCCCAACAGGTAAGCCTGGGGGTTCTTTGTGGGGTATTTATGCTCCCCGTTTTTCATAGCATGCAGCCCCATGAGAGACGGGGCCTTCTCTGCGGTGGCCCCCATGCTGAGGAAGCGCAGGAGGCTCAGGCAGGGGCCCGTCCTAGCCAGCAGAGGGCCTTGGCCTTGCCTGGCAAGACGCCCCTTCCAAAGAGGGCTGCCCCGCTCTCTTTTAAGGGCGCAGGAGGGGCCCCAGGGTTGAATCCGGCCCCTCCAGCCCTGTGGCCTCCCAGCGGCCGGCCAAATGCCCCCAAGCAGGAGCCCCCCGGCAAGCGCTGGAGGAAGACCACAGGCAGCACTGGCCCTCACTCTCTGCCAGGGAGGCCGCCACTGAGCCTGGTGGCAGGGAGTTCCACAGTCCCTGTCTGCCTTAGATTTTGAATCGTTTTGAGACCGTGTTTTCGGAGGAGCCACCCGATGTAGCGCTTATGCAGCCACTCTGAGCCCGGTTTTGGCTAGGGTATAAATAAAATTTATTATTATTATTTATTATTATGCATTTGGAATGGGAGGTGCTTTTGTTGTGCCTTTATCCCGTGTTTTGTGTGAATCTCTTTTCTGCTGTGAACTGCCCTGGCTTCTGTGGAGGAAGGGCAGCATACGGATTCAATAAATATTAATACTAATAAATGGGCTGGCTGGAGAGCTGTTGCTGTTATTGATATTATTGTTGTATCTTTAGTTTTGGATCTTATAAATTACGTGGAAATTGTTTCCATTTGGTTGTGTACTTTTTGATGTGTTTTATTTATTGTTGATGACTTCTGCTATGTTTGTAATGATGTAAATCTTGTCATGTTGTAAGCTGCCTTGAGCATAGTTTCAACTACGGAAAGGCGGCATACAAACAAAATGATGATGATGATGATGATGATGATGAAATGACAGGGCAGCAGCAGCTCCTCTGTGTTCCCCTGACCTTGCGCATAAATCAGTGGCTTCCACCCGCTTTGCCCCGATGGCGCAAGCTGCACTGGCTTCTCTGCCCTGAATCCTAGGGATGCGCCTGGAGCTTTGTTTGAAGCCGCCATTGGGGAGAAGGAAAAAATGCTCCCAAGGGGGGGGGATGTCGCCATGGGACTGGGCAGGGCCGGATTGAGGTTTGATGTGGCCCTCACCTCCTGAAGGCAATGGGGCCCTTGAGATGTCCAGCTGTCCTTTGCCAACAACAAATGGTCACTGGCTTTTCTGTTGAATATATGCTAGATGGTCATTGATGGACCTCATCGGTATCTCAAGTCATTTGCACATCACAAAAGGTGTATTTTACCAAAGTAATTGTTGAACTGAAATACAATTAAGAAGAAGTATATTAATGGTGAAATACAATTAAGAAGAAGTACATTAATGGTGAAATGCAATTAAGAAGAAGTATATTAATGGTGAAATACAATTAAGAAGAAGTACATTAATGGTGAAATGCAATTAAGAAGAAGTATATTAATGGTGAAATACAATTAAGAAGAAGTACATTAATGGTGAAATACAATTAAGAAGAAGTATATTAATGGTGAAATACAATTAAGAAGAAGTACATTAATGGTGAAATGCAATTAAGAAGAAGTATAGTAATAGTGAAATAATTATTACGCTCTAATTTAAGATGCTTGAGGGTCCTTGGCTTACACATCATAGGTGCCTAAACAACACAAAACACTGTGGCTGTATATCGGTTTTATGTTATGTTATGTTAATACTGTATTGTGTGTTTCATGTTCGGCTAGAGTGGGTGGGGAATAAATGATAAATCATCATCATCATCATCATCATCTTCTATTTTGGAAATGTGCACCCAGTTTCCCCCCCTTTATTTTGGGGGGGGGCCTAAGCTGTGGCTTGTTGAGCTTCTGAGTAACCCGGCGCTGGGAGGGCCTCGTGCTCCCCCGTGCGGGGCCCTGGGCAGCCGGGAGCTCCGGCGGGGGGCGGGCGGGGGCGGCCGAAGGGCCCCCGGCCTCCTCGGGGCTCCCGGGCAAAGCGGCGCAGCCAGGCAGGCAGGCAGGCAGGCAGGCAGGCGGGCGGCCTTACCGTTTCTGCGCCTCGAGGCCCCACAGGCGGATCTGGCGGTCGTACTGGGCCGCCTCCTCCTCGCTGATGGCGGCGGCGGCGCTGGCTGCTGCGCGCGGAGCGGGGCCCCCTGCGCCCGGGGCGGCGGCGCTGGCTCGGCCGGCCTCGTCCTTCTCCTCCTTCTCCACCATGGCTGAGACTCGCCGCCGCCGCCGCCGCCAGGCCCCGCCCTCGGCCCGCCCCGCCCCGCCCCTTCCGGCCGCGCTCGGGCCTTTCCGCCACTTGTCGGGCTGGGCCGCCGGTGCGTGGGGCGGCGCCGGGCGGGGGCTGCGTGCGTGCGTGCGTGCGTGCGAGGGAGGGAGGGAGGGCGGGCGGGCGGCGCTGGGCGAGTGTCGGGCGGGCGAGCGGGCGGCGGGCGCCATTTTGTGTGGTGCAGCCTCGGCAGCGGCAGCAGCCCTCCTCCGTGCGCCCGGCGCCCGGCCAGCCCAGCCCGCCAGCGGAGCGCGGCGCCTCAGGCCCGCCGAGTACAGTGACTGTGCCCCGTCCCGGTGCGCCGCCTCCTCCTCCTCCTCCTGCTCCTCCTCGTCCTGCTCCCCCCGCTCCCCGGTCCCCGGCTGGCTGGCTGGCTCCCTCGCCCGCCCGCCCGCCCGCCCGCTGGCGCCGCCCCGCCCGCCCCGGCCTCCCGCCCGCCGCCCCCCATGGCCGTGGAGAGCCCCAGCCTGCCCCCGCCCAGCAGCCCGCAGGCCAGGCCCCCTTCCCCCTCGCCGGCCGCCGCCGCCGCCGCCGCCTCCCTCCTCCACAGCCACCACCACGGCAGCAGCCTGGGCCTCGGCGGCGCCAGCGCCCGGCCGCTCCAACAACACCACCACGGGCCCGGCCCGGACGAAAGGTCCAGTACCCGCCTCTCTCTCTTTCGCTTTCTCTCTCTCTCTCTCTTCTAGCGGGGGGGGGGCAGGGCGGGGCGGGAGGGGCACGAGCGGGGGGAGGGGAGGGGGCAGCCAGGCGGGGGAGGGCAGCGCAGGTGGACCCCTCCCCCCCCATCCATCCCGGCATGGCGGGGAGGCCAGGAGGAAGAGCAGGAGCAGCAGGCCCCGGAGCCTTGGTGTGCGCCCCCTCCCGGGCCAAGCCGGGCATTTGGACGCCCCGCCACGAGGGACGGGGGGGGGGGCGGCAGTGTGACAGGCAGAGGGGGATCCTCCTCCATCCTTCCCTCCCCCACTCCCCCGAGGGCAGGTGGGCAGCGCAGGGTCGCCGTGGGTCTACCTTGGCGCGCGCGCACGTGTGTATGCTCGCACACGGGGCGCGTGCCTCCTTCCTTCCCCCCTCCCTCCTTCTCTCCCTCCCTCCCTGTGGAGTTCTCTCTTTCATGTGATGCAGGGGTTGGGTTGGTAAGTAATCTCTTTTATTGAATAATTCAATTTGTACCTTGTTCCTTTCTTTCCCGCCACAAACAAAAGGCCAGAAGTCAGTAAGCATTTCGTTTAAGGAAACGAGCAGAACGGTGTCCCTTTCTGTTGGGCTGCTTGGTGCCCCTTCCGTATGTGACCTTAACTTAGGAAAGTACTCACAAAAGCACACACCATCCTGGAAAGAAAAAGGAGATGTTTCGGATTCCTGTATTTTGTAAAAAATAGCTCAAGCCCTGCTGTAAGCTTTGCAGGGTGAGTGGCTGCCCCCTCGCCCGCCTCCCCCCCCCCCCAGCCAAGGGCTATGGAGCTCCAGCTGGGATGCCACCCAGGCACTGTGTCTGCGGACTCCCTCTTCATCTGGCTATCTGGAAAGTGGACACACGCTGCACTTAGTGCAGGTTTGCAAAGTTGTTTCCAAAAAGGATAAGCAGTTCCAAAGTGTAACAAATCACAGTGTCCCCAAAGTCATCAAACACTTCCACCCTCTCCCTCATTTGGTAAGCAATAACCATGTACAGTGTAAGCACCTTATTAGCAACCCTTTTCTTCCTGTTTCCATCGTCCTTTTGTTAACTACATGTTCTGTGCAAAGTTCATGTTTGTACCTCACACAAGACAAGTGAATCCAAATGACAGTAACTCTGTGTTGTGTACATTAGACTCCTTATCCCATAACCCAGCGCTTTCCAAATCCCACCGCTCCTGTTCTTCATGTAAAACAAGACCATACACTTGGTCCCATAGCGAGTGCAGTGTTTTGTCCTGTTTATTCTGATGAAACGGGAAATGGTCTACGAGGGCCACACACTCGCTTATGCAAAATAGCATTGGCTTGTGCTTTCCTGCACTACCAAAAAATACTTTTGTACGCATGTGCTAGAAAACATCTACAAAACAAGGAAACTACTAAGTTGCCCACTAAAGAACAGTATGAAATTTCTGCTTGGGGTGACAATAATTATAATAGTAGCAATTTATTACTTGTACCCTGGCCCTCTGAGTTGCCCCAGACACTAGGCAGCAAATGATAGTTTAAAAGCAAATTTCATAGTGAAGTGTTAAGTTTAGAGATTTTTTTAAAAAATCACCTTAGCATGCAATGCTAAGCTCCCTGATTCTGATTGGCTGGTAGGCTGGTAGATAGGCTGCCTCTTCCCCAACCTTCATTGGAGGAGAGGAGGTAGAAGATCTACCTGAAGGAGCGTCTCCATCATCCAGCCCGGACACTGGGGTCCAGCTCCAAGTTCCCTTCAAGGTGTGAAGCTACAGTGAGCCAGGCAGAGGGTCTTGTTGGTAGTGGCGCCCTCCCTGTGGAATGCCCTCCCATCACGTCAAACAGATAAACAATTATAGGACTTTCTGAAGGCAGTCCTGTTCAGGAAAGTTTTTTATGGTTCATCTTTTATTGTGTTTTTAATATTTTGTTGGGAGCTGCCCAGAGTGGCTGGGGCAACCCAGTCAGATGGGCGGAATAATAGTAGTAGTAATAATAATAATAATTAATAGTAGTAGTTATTATTGGGCAGAAAGCTACTACTGCCAGCAAAGGCCTGAAAAGGAGGGTGTTTGGGGAAAGGGGTGTTGGCAGCTTTGGGTGCAAAGCGCTGAGGACCCTGAACCGTTAGGCCTCAACTACCCGCACCCGGCGCTGCAAAATGGTCTCTCTCGCCCCTTTCTGCCCTGACCACCTCAAGCAGGCAGGGCCTGGGATATGTCCCAAGACCCACCCCTCTCTGGTCGGATTCATCTGCTGATAGTGCTGCAGTCACACACCCCTTTTCTCTTCGTGCCCCGGCTCTTGCTGCGTGGTTTGACAGTATTCACTCAGCGAGATGGGTGGCAGAGATACCACCGCTCTTGGTCTGGTTGAAATTTCCTAGTCAAACTAACAGGAGAAAAGGGTTCCTTTCTCCATCACTGGTCCAGCTCTGGTGGTCAAAATACGTTAGGTGGTTTATCCGCATGTTGGTAGCTCTGGCAGGGACCTTAAAGCACGAATTCGGACAGTAACTGTTACAAAAGCCCACCTTTCCGCCAATTAAAAGCTTGAGCCATTTTATTTCTACTTGTGACTGATCTAGCTTGCAAGCTCTGAGGTGGGCTGAACTTAGGCCTGCTGACCGTGTCCTGGGCAGCCTGAATCCATGTTCAGGGAGTTTGTGGTGGCTGAATGAGGCAGCCAAGGCTTGGCCTGATGTGTTACCAAGAGTTGTGCTACCAGGTCAACAGACCTGCTTCAACTTTGAACATAGATTATTATCTCCCTGCTGTGACTTTATATTCCTCAATTCGTAAGAATTTATGTGGCACTTCTGAGTTAAGTGCATTATTTCAGCACTGCCAACAATAAGCCATTGTTGAGGCAGGTCTGGCAGTGCTTTGTAAGATCTGCTAGATTTTGAAATTCTTCCTACTGACAAAATTAGGCTGGGAGTCGGAGGGAGAAAGACAGAATAAGGATGTGCACACTTGGAAAGTACGAAGTCCTGGGCGCTGATCCTCTTGCCGTTTTGCTTGATGTTAAGTGGGAAGGGATTAAAATACAAACTCTGTATCAGCATTTTATGCTGGTTACAGTCAACACGTTTTTAAGGGAAGTCTTCTTGTGCCGTTAGTAGTTGGATGGAAAGGGAGAACTTTTGCAGATAAGAGTTTCTTCTCCTGCCACTGAGGACACCTGCTGAATTTCTGCTTCTCTCCCATTGTTGGCAACGTAGGAGGTTGCCCCCTGTTGAAACTCATGGGCATTCTTGGGTGAATTACGTCAGCTTAGAATGCCGTGAGTCAACAGTGTGAACAGCAAGGAAGATGGGGGAGGAAACGTGGCTAATTTCCATTACAGAGCTAGATTGCATATTAACTTCTTTTGAAATGACCTTTTAAATTAAATATTTGGCAGGTGCATATAGCGCTTAATGCAACCAAGAGTGACTCGCAGAGTAGTTAGTGGTGGTGGTGGTCTTTTACTGTCTTCTGATTATTATTTTTGCCCAGGGAACCTTGAAAGCAGTTTTGGTAGTAGGAGCAATAGGTGGCCAATTCCTTCGGAAGAAGGTGTCCTACATTCTTCCATGGCAGCCTCTCTTGACGAAGGGGTCTTTTAATAGCCAGCTCTGCGGGTTCCATTCTCCTCTGAGATATGCCCTTGCGCTTCGTCTGGCTTCATAGCACCTGGTTCTGCTGCAGGCTCTTGTTTTGAAAGGTGCAGAAATGATACTGGGCTGAAAGCCGTGCTTTTGGGCAGGTTGAGGCCATTGAAATAATTCCAAAATGTTGAAGTCTCATCTCTCTCCACCCCCTAGCTGGAGGGTGGGTTTTTCAAAGAGGTCCAAGTTAGCTGCCTGCCTGAATTAAGGGCGTAGTTTGTCTTGATCTCCTTTGAAAATACAGTTATTTCTAGCTTTAAGGAACAGGCGTTAGGAAATCCTCCACGAAGGTTTCCGGTGTCTTCACCCTGCAGTGTATGCTGCTAAACCAGAAAAGGAACTCCTACTCCTGCAGGGTTGAGGTTAAGAGTCGTGCCGTATATGATGAGTGTGTACTTAGGGGGTAGGTCCCACTCCTGCCAAATCCCATAGGGCCAACTCCCACCCCAAGGCGTGTGCGTTGTCATGCCGATGACAGGTCCCATTTCGTTTTGGGAGAGCTGAGCTCCAAGTGTTTGCCTTTTCCCAGATTTCTTAGTGAGCTCCTTCATAGCATTTTCCCGGCATTCCGAGTTCATACTTTGGATGAAGAAAGGTCATTGCTTCAATCCCCAACTGCATCTCCCAAGCAGGGCTGGGAGCAGCCACAGTCTGAAACCGCAGAGAGCTGTTGCTGGTCAGTGAGGGCAATACAGAGAGAGAGAGACCACTGGTTTCGCTTGGTAGAAGGGAGATGCTCAGAAGATTCATTAAGGTTGTGTATAATAATGCCAGAGAATGTTATTTTGCCTTCTGTAGAAAGTGCATTTATACTCTAGTGGGCAGGGATTCGCCTTCCACCTGCTGACTAGAGTTCCCCGTGACTGGTTAGATTTCCTCAAAATGTCATTGGCCAAGAGGTCTTTTTGTTGTGGAGTTCCTCACTCCAGGAAACATCCTGGCTTTCCTGAATTCATAGTTCACAGCACCTCAGCTCCTCCCCAGTTTTGCTCTCACAGGAATCATTCCCTGGGTAATTACAGTTTGGTGTTCTCTCCAACACCTTCTTCTTCTCCAGTGTGTGAAATCTCAGGCCCAGCTGTGGAAGGCCTTTGCTGTGGACCTGCAGCCAGCACATATTTTAGCTGATGTTGTAGAAGGCTTCCATAATTGCAGCTAAGTTCTACTCAACAAAAAATCCTTCCAAATTAATGAACCCAAGTTACACCCCTTATGGTTATGGCTGATGTTGGGTCCAACTGTGTTCCCTTGAAGTAGACTCATTAACAGACTTGTTACTTTGCTGGTTTCAGTGGGCCTACAGTGAGCATGAGTAAAGTTGAGCACAGCCCTAGGTTTCAGCAGTCTGCTAGGTAAGCAGCCGTGCTAGAAATTACCCAGGCGCTTTTTGCGACAGGCACGGGTCCAACTGTGACCACGTGGAGATGATCTCTGGCTGCCTGGTGGGTGACTGACATCTCCGTCTGGCTGGCCCCTCCACCTTTCTTAAGCAGGTCAGGAGCAGAGCTTACTTGCTGCATTTATATCCCACCTTTTTCTCCAAAGAGGACCTGGATAATCCTTCAGCGGCCCTGTGAAGTACAGTAGGCGGAGGCTGTGGCTGCCCATAGGTCACCCAGTGAGCTTCCTGACTGAGTGGGCATTTGAACCCTGATCTCCCAGGTCCTGTACCACACTGGCTTCCAGCAGTCCGCATGTTATGGGACAGCTATATAAAGAAATATAGGGCAAGCAAAATGTCACTTAGAAAAGGATCTGAAATATTTTTCTAGAAGCTTGAATACGTATGTTTTTTTCTGGATTGTTTTATTTGTTTTTAATGTGTTGTAAAGCTTTGCTATTTTTTCTTTAGATTATAAAGTGGTATAGAAATTAAATGAAATAATAACAACAAACTCAATTGGAGGGGCGTGCCTAGACATACCACTGTGGCAACCATAACCTAGGTTCAAGGTGACATTTGGCAATCGGCTCGTATAGCTGAGTGTCTTAACACTGGTATGCAGGTCAGGGGAACGATATCAACCCTATTTCATTTTAGCATTGTGTTTGTTCAATCCAAAGTTTAGAGACCAAGGTGGTTTTTCCATGGCTTTCCCATTTCCCACCATCGGGGCAGCAGAGACACTGGCCTTGATTTTTGACCAGAAAAAGTCTTACTATATCTATTAAGTTTCAGACACAAAGTAAGAAGGCAGAAACTATTCTCATAGAGAGAACTGATATATTTCGGTTGCAGTAATTAAATAAGAGCTTGATATTTCTGTAAACGGTCCAGTAAAGCAAAACCACATACCACTTGCTCTGAGGCCCTTCTGCCTGCAGTGCTTCTGTTCCTTAATCAACTTAGTATATTCTCCTAAAATTACCTTTCTGCCTCATTGCCTTGACAGTGTGGCTTCTCTCTTTACGTCTGTGCGCTGGATCCCTGTCATGTTTCATTCAAAGTTCCATGTCAGGCTCCGTGGCTTCCCTTTTGTTTCCGTCCGGTCTTTTCTTCACGCTCGTCGCCTGCTGCCCTGTACTCCCCCGTGGGTCTGTTGAAGCCAGGCCCTTCTCTTGACCGCTCAGAGGTGACCTTTGTCTTACGCAGCCTTCTCCTGCCATGGCTTCTTTCCTCAGCCTGGTATTCTTCCTCTGCCTCTCTCTGGCAGATGTGATCTTTTCAAGCACAGTGCCTTTGCCGTGCCCTGGGTTTTGTTCTGTTGGCACCAAACACCTGCAGAAGCACAAGCACCCTCCCCACATGGACTTTCCAGGAGAAGCTTCTGTGCTGTTCTGATCCAGGCCTTGGAAGGGTCTTGTCTCCTGCAGTAGGCTCCAGCCACATGATCTGTGAGGTCACACAGGGCGACTGTGATGTAATACTTTGCATGAAGCTCAGCATTCTGCTGCAGAGGTAGCAAAGGGACTGGCTCCTGAGGAAAAGTCCCCAAGAGCTGTGGTGGGCCTGTCACAAGGCTAGCGTTTCCCCCAGTGTCAACTTGATTCTCTGAAAGCCCTATAGCCACATGGCAACCACGCTGCTTTGCCCTATAGCCACAGTGAACACGTATGGCAAGCTCTACTATGAAGTTGACAGAGCCCTGTAGCTTTTAGTATTAATTACTTTACTCAGAGTTGCTAATTAATAGCTTTTCACACAGCATTAAGCCACCAAGTTTTAGATCATTTTGACTGCCAGAATAAGGCTACAATCCTAACCACACTTACTAGGGAGTAAGCCCCATTAAACACAGTAGGACTTACTTCTGGGTAAATATGCATGGGATTGCACATGTATCTTGCATGCTGAAGCCCTCAAGGCGTTCTCTATTACCAGACTAAGCATGGTCAAGGCGAAAGCGGTGTGTTTATGCCCAGGTGGAAGAGGTTTAGGTGAAGGGATCAGTGCTGCCATTGGAAAGTGGATGGCAGAGATGAAGTCCAGCTGCCCTAAAAAGGCTGCGGCTTCCCTTCTGTGCCCCCCCCCAACTTTAGGCTGTCCAAACCCCCTCTCTCCCAAGCATTCATTTGTAGGGATTTGAGGTGTTGGATGCCGTTTTTCTTCTAAGTTATTTTGAGAGTTGGAACAGTTATAACTAGTAAATTGCAGTGCCAGATTTGGCTCTCTTTAGGTCTTGGAAGCCCCTACTGCACATGCTTCCAGTTGTGGAAGAGCTGCAAATAATTCTGAAGGTTGCTGCCAGCTTTAAACTGTTCCCTGTCTGAGATGCAAACACTCAGCCTGGAGGCGGTGGCACTGCCCTGGCACTGCCCTGGCTGGCCACACACCACCGTCAGCACCGCATCACTGTGTCCTGCTTACAGAGAGAGGACAGCCGAGGGGCTGAGTTGTGTGCAGGGCCGTGTCAGCTGGCTGGCAGGCTCTGGGGAGAAAGTCAATAGGTTCTGTAGCAGCAGCAGCAGCGGCAGCAGCCCGGCTTCCACCATGTGTGCTGCAGAGGCAATTTGACTAGCATCAGACTTTTAGTGTCAGGTGGAGAAAGAGAGGGCTTCATTGAGGTGAGGCATGAATATACCTGAGGAGCAGGCAACCCCCATCCAAGCCTATTTTTTTCTTCCCTCTCTTCCCCCACCGCCCCCTGAGATCAGGAGAACAGTCCTGTTTGCTGTACTCAGGTAGCACTAGTAGCTCCGTGCAAGTAATGCTGGCTCACGCCAGAAAGGATGTGAGCTTGTCTCCCCCGGCAGCTCTTCCTTTCGTGAAACACATCGCTTCCTTGAGTGCCTGCTGTTTCTTAGCCCTGGAAGTCAGATAAACCACATCCTTTACCTATTGCCTTCAGTTTACAAGCACAGAACATGGACT
Organism: Podarcis erhardii; assembly: GCF_964252035.2. Lineage (NCBI taxonomy): Eukaryota > Metazoa > Chordata > Lepidosauria > Squamata > Lacertidae > Podarcis > Podarcis erhardii. The sequence goes on from NC_138511.1 coordinate 93,069,225, forward strand.
AGCATAAGACAGGCAAATTGAGGTGGTTCTTTATTTGAAATACATTTTGAGTCAAAATGTAGTGAGTATTCCAGTTTTAAGTGCGTGTGAAGTTTGTGAGTCCAACCTTCCAGCAGAAAAGTGGGCATGGTTGCGATTTCCACATCTGACGGTCTACACTGATATGGGCTTCTTTTCTTAAATGAAGATTACATCCATTAAAAATGCCATATGGGAAGCCGGCCCCATTGCCAGCTTTGTATCTTGGTCTATAATTTGCTGTATGTCCTTGGGCCTCACTGTTGTGCTTGGCTCACGGATACTGATGGAAGCAGCCAAACCGTTCGTGGCCTGGAGAGTGCCAGCCTAGAAGTTTTGCTTTCGGAGTGACTGGCTGGCCTGGGGCCTGCAGGGCTTCTGCCATAGTGGTGGTGGTGCTTGGAGTGGTGGTCTTCAGAGCATCCGCTGACCTTTCCCCACTGCTGGTGCCTCTGCACAAACCGCAGCCAAGACAAAATAAAAGCCTGTGTGTCATTCCAAGTAGGAGACGAGCCCCTTTCAATGGCTGTTGAAGGGCCCAAGCAGATCTTCAGGAGATGTTGGTTTCGCTTTAGAAATAAGATTCCCACTCAGGAATTTGGTCGCATGTAAGGAAAGCTTATAAGCTGTTGTGGCAGAGGGATGGTGAGCACGACGTATCAGCTGAATCCTCGGTTCTCAGCTCACACTGGGTCTCGCCGCCAGGCCGCCTTGGGTCAGCCCATTATCATCACCCTCTTAGCTGTATTATGGAGGTGATAAAAATGGCAAACCTTTTTTAGTAAACACTTAATTTATGAAATGAAAGCATGTCATGCATGAACTCTTTTGAGCAGTTTTGGGGACTTGCTTTAGAAATACGTGCGTTATTTATCCTTTCAGCCTTGCAGAAGAGTGCAGGGTTCCTCCGCAATTGGTTCTCTGGCTTTGAATTGGGGATGGAAGTTGTGGTGACTTTTGTCTTTGGACGGGAAGAAGTGGCACTTCAGCTCTGGGCTTTCTCAGCTCTTCTTGCGTTGCCACTTTGCTGTATTCTTGGGCTGGGGAGGAGTAAATGGGTTACCTCGCAGTGGCAGTGTAAAAAGGCAACACTTCATTTTTGTGTAGATACCAAGCAGTTGGAATAGCAATGTCTCTTGCTTTTATTTAACTCTGAGGTTTCCAGTCACAAATGTGTTTGCGTAGTCAGATACGTAGCCAGCCACTTGATGGTTGCTTTTGCTGGTGTGTGTGTGCATGCATGTGTGTGTTTCTATCCTCTCCCGGAATATAGTCTTAGGGCTGGAGCTGTATTCATTTTTGCACATACTCTGCAGAATAAGGACCTGTTCTGGGAGGAAGCAGGACTGGTTTGGTTCTTTTCCAATGCACTGATCAGGCCTGTGACCTTTGACAGGCAAGCGACATGCTATTTAGCACAGTTTCCTGCTTTGAAACTCCCCTCTGTCACCTGCCTTGCTCCTTCCACCCAAATGATTCTGGTTGTGTGTCTTTACAGGGAGGATGGGGAGCTGGAAGAAGGGGAGCTGGAAGATGATGGGGGCGAGGAGCCGCATGATGCTTCAGAGTCCCGAGAGAAGAGTCGGAAGGACAAAAACGAGAAGCATCATAGTGACTCGGATGAAGAGAAGACTCACCGGAGGAAAAGGAAGCGTCGGAAAGAGCGTGAGAAAGAGAAGCGGAGGTCCAAAAAGAAAAGGAAATCGAAGCACAAGGTGGGTGAGGCCAGGCAAGCTTCAAGAATATCAGTTTCAGACCCCTCCTCAACCTTTCCTTTGATTTACAGATAGGTAGCCGTGTTGGTCTGCCATGGTCAAAACAAAATAAAAAAATTCCTTCCAGTAGCACCTTAAAGACCAACTGAGTTAGTTCTAGGTATGAGCTTTCGTGTGCATGCACACTTCTTCAGATACACACTGTGTATCTGAAGAAGTGTGCATGCACACGAAAGCTCATACCTAGAACTAACTCAGTTGGTCTTTAAGGTGCTACTGGAAGGAATTTTTTTATTTTGTTCTTTCCTTTGATGTTTGCCCTGGTCTGGGGTCAGAGAGCTGGGGACGTAAAGGGGATGCCAAGCACAGACTGTCACCTGCATTTCTTAACAAGGATCTTGGTGGGCCCAGAGCCTGCTGTGCCAATGGCATGCTGGTCTTCAAAAGCATGAGGGGGCCACACAACTGCATGAATGAGATGAGAAGCGATGAACTAGAATCAAAGGTGGCAGAAATGTTTGGAGGCTAGAAGAGATCACTCTTGATTAAAAGCAACTGCTTCTAAGGTGAACAGATGATACGAGGAACCAAAAACAGCTAGACTTGCATGTAGAAATACCAAAGTATCTGAAAAATCATGTAACCTAGAGTGCATGTGCTGGAAGCCCAATTTCAAGTTGCATTTGATGCCTTTGGAAACAGCCTGCTTGCTCCAGGCAAGCAGTATCTTCTATCTATCTGTCTATCTGTCTATCATCTATCTATTTTCAACTGCTACCCATTAGCCAGAGCTTTCAAATCTCTAAAAACCAAGGAGGGTCATTGGCCTATCAGGTTTATAATCTAAAAAGACACAACACAAAAGATAAAGGGGTTGGGAGGGAGGAGGAAATAAGCAATCTAATGGCCAGCTGGCATGAAAAAGTTAATGGAGAGGAGGCACAAAAAGTTGCTTGTCTCTCTGTTGTGCCGATGGGGTGTCCCTGCTGCCCTTGTCTTCTGTTGGCTGTTGCAGCCTGATGTAGTGACTGCTGCTTCATAAATAGTTGGAATTCCCACCTGTGTAGAGAAGTCTGTGCTGAAAACATTAAAGCTCCTTTTAAGCAGTAGCCAGAGCTGGGTGAAAAAAGAGCACGATCTGGGGAGCAGCCACTAACAGCCTTGCTCTCCTTTGCAGCGCCATGCCTCTTCAAGTGACGATTTCTCAGACTACAGTGAGGACTCAGACTTCAGCCCTGGCGAGAAGGGGCATCGGAAGTACAGGGAGTACAGCCCTCTCTACTCCTCCTCCGTAAGTGCATTTGGAAGTTCACCGGGAATCGGGCTGGGGTCTCAGTCCCACCCTGCGGTTGGGCAAAGGCTCCCACGCAACAGGGGCCAGCGGGATTTGTGGCAGAACTGGCAGGTGGCAGTGGAGGCCTCTGTGCCAGAGGGGAAAGCAGGCAGCTTGGTGTCTGCTCCCGGAAAGGGTGGTTTGGAGGAGAGCCTCCCCCAACGTGGTGCCCTCCGTACTTTTTGGACTACAGTTCAGCCTCAGCCAGCATGGCCAGTGATCAGGGATGTCCCTCTGGAGAGGCTGGTTTAGAAGATGCATAAGGAGCCCATTTGTACCTCAAGACCCTATACACCTGAGGACCAGGTTATGAGAGAGACTGCCTTATTCCTGCGGCCTACGGGAGAGTTTCTCCTGCAAGTCCCCAGGATCTCAGCAGCCCTCCTCCACAGGAACTCAGGCCAGGGTTTTTGGTGTGGCTGCCCATGCGGTGTGGAGCAGCATTTCTTTCAAGAGACAGGTGGCTTTCCCAGTTGACTCAATGTGTTTTTGCCAGGAGTGCCTATGGCACCCTGTTTCCAGTACATTTGCTGTTTTCATTGTACGTCTCCTTGAGATGATGGGTGATGGTGATCAGCTTGTTATGCCTGGTAATAACTCTGTGTGCGTTCACTTCCAGTCTCATCAGCAGTATTCATCATCTCACAGCGCCCCCAAAAAGGGATATTCCAAAATGGAAAGCAAGAACTACCCCATGTACGAGGAATATGAGAACGAGGGCTATTGTGACTATGAGGGAGAGGATGACGAGGACATGGGCAAAGAAGACTATGATGACTTCGCAAAGGAGCTGAACCAATACCGGAGGGCCAAGGAGGGGTCGCACAGGGGGAGAGGTACACACCCGCCTGTGCTTAGCCCTCATTCCAGATGCTGGGAAAGTGTTTGCTCCCCAGTACAAAAGTGACGCCCATCGTGAAAGTTAGTCAGCATTCAAAGGGATTAAACTTGCCTTTTTAAAAGGTGCTTCAGGCTCAGTGCAGATTTTTGTTCTGGGTTCAAACTCAGAAAACAGGGTTGCGTTCCTGCCTGCTTTTTGTCACCAGGGAGGAGTTGAACTGTCTCTGCCTGTTAGGCTCCCTTGAGGCCAGCTGCAAATTTTGAGTCAGATTGACTTTGGTACCGAAGGTGCGTTAGCTCCTTGGTTATGCAGGTCCCTTGCCACAACATGGCTGCTTTCCTTTCCTTTGAGATCTTAGTCATAGAAAGGCAAGACAACATATTCCCCCCCACCCCTGGTGTGTTGTGTCCTCTGGTCCACAGAATCATGGTGGCAGGGCTGTGCGCCATTGCATGGGAATTTTGCTGTTCCTGATAGACAGATGCAAAACTCTCTGCTGTTCCTGCTTACAGGGAGCCTTGGCAGGAAGCTGGAAGCAGCGTCTCTTTATGCCCCAGAGTCTGATCCGTTTTTGTTTTGTTTGTCTTGTGTCCACAGGGGGTCGTGGCCGAGGCCGAGGCTACCGTGGTCGTGGAAGAGGCGGGATGCGTGGGCGAGGCATGGGCAGAGGCAACCGTGGCAGGGGAAGAGGAGAGCACCCGGAGGAGGAGGAGGAGGAAATGTATGAAGAGGAAATGGAGGTGAGCTGGCACGGTTGGCGCTTGCAGCCAGCCCAGCTTCTGCAACTTGTGTGGCATCTAATCAAAACATACACAACTGTATACAATGGAAGTATAATACATACTGAATGTCCCAGCGCAATTGGTATCATGACCCAAAATAATATCCACTTGAGGCCTATGTGTACAGTGGCAGAGGACTTGAAAAAAGCATATATGCAATCTTGCAAATTGCTTTTCAATATAACCGAGAGTTCAATAGTTTGACTATGTAGTGAATCTTCTAGATAAGATGAAGGACTCCGGCCGAGGAGATGCCTGGGCATTGTCTTCATTTCGCATATCATATCATCTTCTAGTCGGTTCAGACACATTGCTAAATAATACATGTCATGCTGTTATTACAATGTACATTGCGACTGTACATTGCATGGACATTGTTTTGTCCAATTGCATAATATAAATTCCATCGGGACATTCAGTTCGTGTTATACTTTCATTATATACACAGCTGTGTTTGTTTTGGTTAGATTCTATTCTCTGTATTCCTTCATTGTTGGACACTCCTTGTGTGGCATTTCATGAGCCAAACCCCACTTTGCTGATTTCTCCTCTTTCTGAATGCCAGTACTGCGAAGGAGAAGAGCCTGCAGGGGGAGATGAGTATGACGACTATTCCAAAGAGCTGAACCAGTATCGCAGGAGCAAGGAAGGAAGGGGAAGAGGTAGGTAGGCCGGGGGTCTTGCGGTTGGCCAAGACTGCAGTTACCCCTCTGGCCGGCAGGCTGGAGCCCTCACAGGCCTCTCTTTCCCTTTTGTTTGTGCTGGCACTGTGTGATCCAGTTGCCTGTGTGGACTTGAAGTGATGGTGTGCCATCTGTTGCCATTTAAGAAAATGTTGTTGCTTGACTTGTTCCAGGCTTAGGTCGTGGCCGAGGCCGTGGCTCCCGAGGGCGAGGAGGCAAGGGGATGGGCCGAGGAAGAGGCCGAGGGAGAGGAGGCATGGGCAAAGGAGGGGGGATGAATGAAGAGGACGACTACTACGATGACGACATGGGGGTGAGCGACTTCCCCGACCCACGTTCCTTAAGCCTTCCCCTACAGTTTGTGTGCCTGGATCAGGCCCCTTCTGCTTCCATGGGGCCAAAGCCTGATTGGTCGAGATGCAGTTGCAATCAAAATTACTCAACCACCATTGCAAATCAAGTTTACAGTGGAACCTCGGTTTTCGAACATAATCCGTTCTGGAAGACAGTTTGACTTCTGAAACATTCGAAAACCAAGGATCAATGAGCGGTTGGCAGAATCCATTGAAAAAATAGAGAAATGCGCCTTGGAAGCCGTATGACTTCCAAGGCATGTTCGAAAACGGAAGCAATTACTTCCGGGTTTTCTGCGTTCTGGTTCCAAATTGTTCAGCTTCCGAGACGTTTGAAAACCGAGGTTCCACTGTATTATCAAAATTTGCAGACTTTCAGCTGTTTGCAATGAGCAAATCAAACAAAAGCAATTGAAATAGCTCAGTGCAGCAGATGCTTCCTGGTTCCCCAAATTCAGCTGAAATTGCAACTTATACTGGCTTCTCCAGTCTCACTATTATTCAGCCCCCTGTATAGAACCCCTCACAGCAACACAAATACAGCAGGTGTTGTCTCAGGCGCACCTGGTACAACTGATCAAGGGCTCCACTAGTTGCACTAGGTGTGCTTGAACACATGGAATACCTGAGCTGACCAGGGGGTTGCAGAGTGTCAAATTTGGCTGCATGGTAGGAATATGGCTAAGCTAGGAGAATTGTCCAAGAAGGTAAGAGAAGAGAACATCGCCCTTCACAAACAAGGAGCAGGATACAAAAAGATAGCAAAGGCACTGCATGTTCCTAGAGACACTGTTGGCAGCATAGTTTGCAAGTTCAGAGTTAAAGGAACAGTGGTTACACAACCTGGATGGGGCAGAAAAAGGAAGCTATTTGCAGCAGCAGCCAGACTTCTGAGAAGGCAGGCTGGGAAAAACCCAACAAAATTGTTGCAGCAAGACTGGGCGGCAGCAGGCAATATTTACAGATTGTTTTGTTCTAAAATTATGTAAACTACTTTCGGAGGCTTTGCATGAATAACATTGGTAAATAAAGTGTCTTGTGATTGCCATAGGATGGAGGCGGAGGCGGGAATTATCGGCGGAACGACCACGATAAATCTCACCAGCAATCAGATAAGAAAGGAAAAGTCATCTGCAAATATTTTGTGGAGGGAAGATGCACCTGGGTAAGTGTTCAGGACCAGATTTCCTTCCTGGCTGCCTGATGATGTGGTGGCCATGCACTGGGTCTGCAGGCATATGTGCCATCGGAGTCTGTTGCAGCAAAAACAGCAAGGCGTCTGTCTGGTGGCACCTTAAAGGCTCATGGACTTGTTATGGCATAAGCTTTCTTGTACTAGAGTCCACTTGCATCAGAGGCTTGTACAGTACAGTGGTACCTTGGTTCTAAAACTTAATCCGTTCCGGAAGTCCAGTCAAAACCAAGGCGTGCTTTCCCATAGAAAGTAATGCTAAATGGATTAACCTGTTCCAGACTTTTAAAAACAACCCCTAAAACAATTTAACATGAGTTTCACTATCTAACGAGACCATTGATCCATAAAATCAAAGTAATAAACAATGTACTGAACAGGGTTCTACACAGTCACAAACCAAAACAAAAAGAACCACAAAAACGCATTATAAATAGCAAAAACAGACAGACCTCAGCGTAGCACTCAAAACGGAAGTGTGGCACTCAAATCAGAAGCGTAACACTCAAAACAGAGCACGTTCAGCTTCCGAAAAAAGTTTGCAAACCAGAACACTTTATTCCAGGTTTGCAGTGTTTGGGTTCCAAGTTGTTTGAGTACCAAGGCGTTTGAGAACCAAGGTGCCACTGTACAGTGGTGCCTCGCAAGACGAAAAGAATCCGTTCCGCGATTCTCTTCGTCTAGCGGTTTTTTCGTCTTGCAAAGCAAGCCCATTGACGGCTTAGCGGATTAGCGCTATTAGCGGCGTTTAGCGGATAAGCAGATAAGCGGCTTAGTGGCTTAGAAAAAGGGGGGGAGGGAAAAAAAGTCGGAAAAACTCGCAAGACATTTTCGTCTTGCGAAGCAAGCCCATAGGAAATTCGTTTTGCGAAGCGCCTCCAAAACGGAAAACCCTTTCGTCTAGCGGGTTTTTCGTCTTGCGAGGCATTCGTCTTGTGGGGCACCACTGTACTTACGAGGCTGGTGGGTTTGGACTCTGTGTGGCTAACAATATCCGGAGGCTTCCATAGTAGGCTGGAGAGCATGTATCCAGTGTAGGAAGAGCCACTGCTTGGGAAGAGAAGGGGGGACAAGCCCAGAGGGCTGCTGGCTCCGCTGTGCACCTTGCTTGTGGCCTGCATTGCAGTGCTGGAAGAAAGCTTGCCTGCTTTTGCATCTGCTGGAGAGCCGTCCCATTGCTTTTAGGAGGCCAAGTCAGGAGTAGTGAGCAGTCAGCAGTTTCTGTGCCTCCGTAGGGGTCAGTGAGCAAGCTGGCTAGATGTTCTCTTGGCCCTCACGCCTTAGCTCCGTTCCCCTGTTGGTGGTGCCCAGAACGGCCACATTTGGTGGTTCACCTGCCGGTGGTCGGATCGGGGAGACACGGAAGCTTCCATCTCATTTAGGGATCTCTGTCTCCAGCTCCTGTGGCCTCATTTTTGCTCTGATCCTGTCAGGAAAAGGGGACATGAGTATTTGACTAGAAGGAGCAGCAGATAATAATAATTATAATTATAATAATTTTATTTATACCCTGCCCTCCCCAGCCAAGACTGGGCTCAGGGCGGCTAACACCAGGTATAAAAAAATTGATTAAAATACAACTTAAAAACAAGATTAAAATACAACATTCAAATGCAGCCTCATTTCAGTAGAAACTCAAATCAAAAACTTTTTGGGGATGGAAATGTCAAGTCTTCACCAAGGCCAACTATCCAGACTGGTCCTACGTGGGCCAGAAAAAAGCAGGGAAGTCCCCAAATAGGAGTTCCATCACAGAAGGAAAAAGGAAAGAGGGGGAGGGGATCAAGTTGATTCCAAGCCAAAGGCCAGGCGGAACAACTCTGTCTTACAGGCCCTGCGGAAAGAGATCAGATCCTGCAGGTGAGGTGAAGTGCCTGCTGTGCCCCCCTTGGCCTTTGCCAGTGCTTCATTTGGGGGCTCATGGCTGATGGAGGGCCCTTTCTATGTAATGCATACTTGGCCTGTGTGGAGGACGTAGTGGCTACCTCTTGAAGAAGGGATAATTGTTTCACCACTATTCTGTTTTGTGTGTTTATTAATGTGCTGCCCTTCACAAGATCTCAGTGTGGCTCTGCATGTAGAAATGCAATAAAACAGCAGAAAAACAAGCAACCAGAGAGTTAAATTATGCGCCATTCCCCATCGCCAGAGTCAGACCTGGGTGTGGCCCCATTGCATGTGACTGAAGGGCTACAAGGCATATGGCTGGTTGCATAGGGAGGGCAGCAGCAGGCATCTGTTGCTCTCTAGAATTTGCTGGACTCTAGTTCCCATCAGCCCCGTCCAGCACAGCTGGTGGCCAGGGATGGTGGGAGTTTTAGTCCAATAGTACCTGGAGGGCCATGGGTCCCTGAACTCGGCTGTAGGGGAAGAGATCACCTTGGGCTCTCCATTGACTTGGAGCGTATTAGATTTCACCTCTTTGGCAGGCATAATGTTACACCGCTAGATGCCAGCTAAGTCCCGCTTCTGTCTTGCTGTACCACCAGCTCTGCCCATTTTGGCCTCCTGTGCCAGCAGTTTGCTGCTGATGTCACAAAGACCTCGAGTGCTGAGCCTGTCCTTGTAACTTGGGAAGGTGTTCATGGCTGTACGTTACTCCTGTTGCTGTTCTTTCCAAATGAGAAGTTCTTCTTTTCCCCTCATTGTCTGATTGTGTGAAGAGGTGGCTCATCTCACCTCTGGAGCTGATTGAGGTGGGGACTGTTTCTAGGGATGAACTGCTAAACATCCTTTGTGCTCAGGTGTCACACTGTGCAAAAGTCAGCTCTTTGCACCTTCTGCTTTTTCCTGGCAGGGCGAACACTGCAACTTCAGCCATGACATTGAGCTGCCAAAGAAGCGGGAACTGTGCAAGTTTTACATCACTGGCTACTGCGCCAGAGCTGAAAACTGTCCCTACATGCACGATATCCTTTCTGGTTGCTTCCACGCCGGGGTTTCTTAGATTTGCCTCTGAGTCCTGCATTTTTAGAGGAAAGCTAATATCAAAGGGTAGTAGGTGGGGAGGTTTAATCTGACTCTCCATACTGTGGACAACGGCTAAGCTTCAGTCAAAGTTTTTGAGCTGGGCCAGGGTTGCTCTAGGGAGATCAGCCCCGCCCGCTTCCTGGGTGTGAGAGCCCTGAGTCTGGGGGTGGGCCTGCTGCAAGCCGAAGCCTGGCCTGGGGTGTGTTAGTTCTTCTGTGCCTTTGCCCTTGGCATGATTTGCTTTCTTTAATGCCTCGCACGGGACTTCCCTTGCAAGCTGTTCCACACGACTGGGAACTGCATCAATGGAGACGACTGCATGTTCTCCCACGAACCTCTCACAGACGAGACGCGGGAGCTTCTGGATAAGGTGAGTGGGCCGGGGGGGGGGCTGCTGAGCTTTGCTTCCGGTCATGGAAGCCCTTTGCCGAGGGCAGTGCCTTCTCCTTAGCAGTTGTGGGGCGCAGGGATGGTTCGGGAGCCATGCAGTCGGCGTGTGGGGATAACGGGAGACAACTCCTCCTGCCTTACCACCCAAGGTGGCCCCTGCCTTCTTCGCCCACGGCCTTGTTTCGCTTGCCCCTTAGATGTTGGCGGACGATGCTGAGGCCGGAGCAGAAGACGAGAAGGAAGTGGAGGAGCTGAAGAAGCAAGGCATCAACCCCCTGCCCAAGCCGCCCCCCGGGGTGGGGCTCCTGCCCACCCCCCCTCGGCCGCCAGGGCCGCCAGCTCCAACGTCGCCCAACGGCCGGCCCATGCCTGGGGGGCCACCTGCTCCGCCGCCCCCACCGCCTCCCCTCCCGCCCCCTGGGCCCCCGCAGATGCCGCCTCCGATGCACGAGCCCCTCTCGCCGCAGCAGCAGGACATGTTCAAGAAGATTCCCTCCCTCTTTGAGATTGTGGTGAGGCCCACCGGCCAGCTGGCGGAGAAGCTGGGTGTGAGGTACGTGCCACCTTCCCTCCAGCGCGCACGGGGACCTGGTGAGGGGCAAGGAAGGGGGGGCGCCAGGGGCTTCCCCCTCCCTCTTGGTGGCAGCCAAAGTGCTTCAGGTCCCGGCCTGGGGGGTGGTGGTAGGGGGCTGACTCCTCTTTCCAGGCTACGCTCCTCCTCCATGTCCTGCTGCCTGGCGGGGAGCCACATGCAGCAGGTTTGGCTTGACCTGCCTCACCCCGTGCTGAAGTGAGCCGCCTCTGAAAAGGCTCCTTTTCCTCTTCCTCCTCCTCTTTGGCCATTTTGCTGACCCTCGCTGCCTTCATTCCTCTAGGCACCCAGGCATGTCTCCGCCTATGTTCCCTGGGCATCCCGACATGCCCCCGGACATGCCCCCCGACATGCTTCCTGACATGTGCCCTGACATGTGCTCCGACATGCCCATGGGCCCTGGCATGAATCCTGGTCCTCCCATGGGCCCTGGGCCCCCAATGATGCCCTTTGGGCCTGAGGAGATGCCCCCTGGCCCACCGGCACCCGACTTCTATGACGGCTTCTACCCGCACCCAGAAGGCTTGGAGATGGACCCCAGCCTGATGGGTGGCCCAGGTACTTTTAACTCATTTATATCCCGTCCTCCTTCCCTCCCTCCCTCCCTCTCTTCCAAAGGAGCCCAGTGGCAAAACAATACCATTGCAGGCAGTTAAAAGAAAGCACGTGAAAATAAGTGTTTACTCTTTTAAAAATAGCAGTTAAAAATAGGTGCATGTCAGTGGTGTGGCTAAAGAGAAGCTGTGGGCAGCAGGCCTATTATTATTATTATTATTATTATTATTATTATTATTATTATTATTATTATTAAATACCCCACCTTTTCCCCCTATGGAACTCAAGGCAGCTTAGGTTTGAAAACGAGACCCGCTAGAGCGGGTGGCACTGTGGTCTAAACCACTGAGCCTCTTGGGCTTCCTGGTAGGAAGGTCAGCGGTTTGAATCTCTGCAACGGGGTGAGCTCCTGTTGCTGTCCCAGCTCCTGCCAACCTAGCTGTTTGAAAGCATGCCAGCGCAAGTAGATAAATAGGTACCGCTGCGGTGGGAAGGTAAAAGGCGTTTCCGTGTGCTCTGGCACTCACCACGGTCCTCCGTGTGTCAGTAGCGGTTTAGTCTTGTGGGCCACATGACTTGGAAAGCTGTCTGTGGACAAACGCCGGCTCCCTCGGCCTGAAAGCGAGATGAGCGCCGCAACCCCAGAGTCGCCTTTGACTGGACTGAACTGTCCAGGGGTCCTTTATCTTTTTTTACCTTACCCCACCTTTCCCCCTTATGGGACTCAAGGCAGCTTCCGTATGAAAATAAGACCGTTGGACTACAACTCCCATCATCCCTGACCACTGGTCGTGCTGGCTAGGCATGATGGGAGTTGTAGTCTAACAACATCTGGGGACCCACAGGTTGAGAAACACTGCGCTAGAGCATTGAGTCCAATGGGCCCTTTGGACCCTGCAGCCTGGAGGGCCACAGTATGCTGGGAGGCGGCTGCTCTTGGAGGCTCCTCCGTCCCTAGCATGGCTGTGCTTGCTCTCCCCGCCCTTGTTTCTCACGGCTTCCTTGCCTGCGCTTTCCCTGACAGAGGGCTACGGGAACTACGATGAGATGGACGAGCTGCCCGGGGAAAACATCTTCCCCGACCCTTCCTTGGAGCCAGACCCCTTCTGCGACGGAGGGATGCCCAGACTGCAGAAGCCTCCCACCAACGTCCCCGACTTCCTGCCGTCCACGCAGCGGGCTCTGTACCTGCGCATCCAGCACAAGCAGCAGGAGGAGGAAGAGAGGGCTCGGCGGCACGCGGAAGGCTACAAGCCGGATCGGGAGCACGAGGAAGGCAAGTGGCTCCGGCAGCCCCTGACTCCACGCTTGCTTGGAGGGGGCCAAGCTGCTCTGGTCGTTCAGACTGGCTGTCTTGGTGTCCTCCTAGATCAGAGGTTGGGAAGTGGACCCCCCAGAACCCCCTCCCTCCATGGACCACTTTCACAGTTGGGCAAGGCTGCCTACCTGTCAGTCACCTCTTGTCATAGGACGTCAGGTGACTCAGCTTCAAACCTGCAGCTTGCAAAGGAAAAACCAGGCACTCACCTAAGTCGTTGTCCTTCCCCCCTGCCTTCTGAGTCTTCCTTCTTTGCCTGTGGCATAATTTGATGCTGTCAGAGCTGCCTCTAGGTCCCAGCTCACAGAGGACCAACGCCAGGCTGATGTTATGTACAAAAGTCTTTATTGAAGTTTAGGTTCCATTTCAAAGCCAGAGCGTGCAGCCCTACGTCTAGACTCTAGATCGGCGAAGTCCCATCTGAGTCTCCGCCCCTTCCGCACCAGTTTAAGATCCTAGCCCTGCTCCACCTTCTGCGCTGCTCTCTCCTCCTCTGGGTCCTCCTGCCCGCTGGGGCATTCCCCTTTCTGGACTCTTCCGACGCTGAGTCGCTTAGCTCCTCCCCCTGCCTCCGGCGGGCTTTGGGACCCTGTTCCCAATCCTCACTCTCTGCTGTCCCGCGCTCCTGTACATTTGAACTTGCTTCTCGCGCCAACCCAGTGACCTTTCTCCTAACCGTTACACTACTTCTATCACTGCTTTCCTCTTCCGTGACACTGGCCGGATCTGACCTCCCCTCCGTTGTCCGACTCTCCGAGGGAGGCGTGGTCAGCTCTGCCTCGTCTTCTCTCCCTGGTGGGGAAAGCACTGGCCCCGATGCCTGGGACTCTTCCCCCCCACTCTGCTCTGGTGGGGAAGCTGGTCCTGATTTCCAACTACTGCTCTGGGAGTCCCTGCTGCCCCTTGCTCCTGGGGCGTTCCCCTTGGGACCCCCCTGCCCCTGGCCACTGGCGCCCCCTTCTGTGAATCTTCCGATTCGCTGGAGGGGCTCATGGAATCCCTCGGACCACTGTCCCCTCCTACACTCCCCTCGGATTCCTCCCCCTCGCTCTCCATCTCCCATCTTCCCTGTGCCTCTGCTCCTGAGCCCCTGACAGATGCTTTTTTCTGCAGGTTTATCTGCCCCGTCCCACCCTGTCACATGACCTCAGGTGATGAGCAGGGGGCCATGGGTGGGGCCAGAGGTTGCCCATCCCTCTCTTAGAGCCCCTCCTCCTGGGGTTCTTGAGCTGCAGCTGGTGAGAAGGAAGTGGTCTCTTCGTTTAGGCTGAGGACACAATCATCTGCCATTCATGACGGAGTCTGGCATAGTCCAGAGCCCTAACTGACCTCTAAAGCTTGGGTGGTGCATGTCTCAGAGACAGACAGAGAGGCAGACCTTTTGCTTGGGGTGGCAGTTTGCATTTAATGTTGCCTTAAGCACTTCGGCCAGGCGAGGTTTGCGTTTTGCAGTTTCAAGTATCTTGTCAGTTGTCCCTGATTTGGGGGTTACTATAGCCAGGATTGATACTCCAGCTTTGCCTCGTGACTCATTCTGTTGCCCCTTCTCTCTGCTCCCCCCCCCCCAGGTGATACTGGCAATTGGTACTCCAGCGACGAGGACGATGGCAGCAGCAGCGTCAGCTCCATCCTGAAGACTCTGCGGCAGCAAAGTTCCAGCCGGCCCCATGAAGACCCTCCTAGTGGCGCTGGCCCCGCCTTGGGCAGGAGCGACCCTCGCCTCCAGAAAAGCCAGCCCCCGGGAAGCGGCCGGCCAGCCGACCCTCGCCTCCTGCGCGACCCCAGGCTTTCCCGAGGCGTGGAGCCTTCTGCTCCGCCCGGCGCAGGGGACGCAGGGCCCACAGATCCCAGGCTGGCGCGGCACATTCCCCCCTCTGCCCCTAAAGCAGACTCTCTGCATTCCAGCCCCTCCGTTGGGCAGAAGGGCGTTCCAGTTCCAGACGAGGAGGAAGGGGGGGAGAGGGCCCTGAGGGACAAGCCGGTCACGATTCCCCTGGATGCTCTGCCAAATCACACCCTGAGGGACCCTAGGGGCCAGCTGCAGCAGTTCAGCCACATCAAGAAGGACATTGTCCTGGTCATGCCCGGTTTTGCCCGCATGGTCCTGTGGAGCCCCGAGGACCTCATCCCACTGCCTGTCCCCAAGCAGGAGTTTGTTCCCGTCCCGGCGGCTCTGCAGGCTCTGCCTGGTCTTGATCCGCGCCTGAACCGGCCTCCGAACTCCACCGGCCTCTCTGACCCCAGGCAGCGGGCAGCAGCCCCAGCAGAAGCCTCGGCCGGTTCTGGCTCCAGCCTCCCGGACTTTGAGCTGCTCTCGAGGATATTGAAGACCGTCAACGCAGCAGGCAGCCCAACCCCGAGCGACAAGCCAAGCGACCCCCGGATGCGCAAAGCCCCTGCTGACCCCAGGCTGCAAAAGGCTTCTGAGCCCCCAGCGCCCTCGGCGCCCTCAAAGCCAACAGAGGCCGCCAGCACGTCGGCAGCTGGCCCTACTGCCTCCTCGGAGGCAACCCCCAGCATCGCTCCCTACGACCCCCGGCTGCTGACGGCGGGAGGGCTGAGCAGAGGCACCGGCCAGAGCAGTGTCCTGAGTGGGATCAGCCTCTATGACCCAAGGACTCCGGGCTCAGGCGGCAAGGCTGCGGAGCCAGCTGGGGAGGGCAGCCCGGCGGCCAAGGGCTCTGACGGCGGCGGCAGCAGCAACAGCAGCAAAGGCAGCGCCAGAGGGAAGGAGCCCTTGTTTGTTCGCCGGTCGGCCCTGGACCAGCTGGAAGCGGAGAAGCCCAGCGCAGAACCGTCAACCGACAGGTACAACAGCTACAACCGGCCACGGCCCAAGGCCGCCGCCACCACCACCACGGCCACCACTGCCACCACCACCACCACGCCTGCTGCCACAGAGACTGCCGCACAACCCGGCATCCACAACCTTCCGGTGCCCCCCGTCTATGGCATGGTGAAGCAGGCGGCCAAGTCCGGGGCAGGCAGCCCCTTTGCTGGAAACAGCCCTGCGCAGGAGGGGGACCCGCAGGACGCCGGCTCCTTAAAGGATGTTTTTAAAGGCTTTGACCCCACAGCCTCCCCGTTCTGCCAGTAGTATTAAAGACTTGCCCCTGCAGCCTTGTGCCCGAGAGAAGCAGCAGTGTTCAAAACTTGTTCTCTTCTTTTCCTTTTATTCCATTAATTCCCCCCCCCTCCACCCCAGCCATATAACTTGTATATACCTCCTTTGGGTTTTGCTCAGTGCTGTAGCGTGTAATATCCAAGCTGCATTGTAAACAAGTAATCAGAGTATCTTAAGTAGTACTAGCCAGTATTGTCTGATGCCCTGGGCCTTTGTTTGAGGCTCACCTGGAATCATTCATTGTCTTCAAATCTTCTTTGGAAACCTGGGCCAGCAATCCCTCCAGCCCTTAGCCTTCCTTTGCACAGTGGGCTACGTCCGAACCCCTCCTGCTCCTCCTCCTCTTCAGGTCTTCTCTGCGGGGTGGAGGAGAGGCTGGGGAGAGAAAGGTGGTTCCTTCCTGGTGCGTGAAGGGATGATGCTGTCAGCCATGCTGATCTGTAGAATATATGTATCTTCATTTCTTAGCTGTAACAAAATAAGTGTATCATAGCCTTTTTTTAAGAAGAAGAAAAAAAATCTAGTGCGGTGAAAATTACCATGGAGAAATAACCATGTTGGATTATTTTTGTAATTGTGTTGGATTTTAAGTACTTGTTTGCCATTTCCTGGAGGTGGCTGGATCCAGATCGAGCTGAACTAGAACAGGGCGCTACATCTGGGGTGTTGGGGCGCCTCTCAAAAAACGTGATGCTTTCTACCAAAACAGAATTTGTAGTATTGAAATTAAATTATTAATATCCCTTTGATTCCACTTGTCTGTCTTCTGCACTTGTCTTAATGAGCAGGCACTGCCAGGGCTCCCAAATGGCCTGTAGATTATGTAGCTCCTACGAGAACAGGCAGTTTTGCAGGCCGTCTTGGGGAGGTGGAAGGGGGCAACTGTAGAGCAGGCCAGGGCCCAGAGGCTCTGCTGGAGAGCAGGTTCACTTAAAATCCAGCCTGAATAACTCGAGATTCCACGTGGCTTTAGAAGTGGAAGCGTTCCTGAAGGTGGACAGTCCTTTGGGAAGCATCAGAAGAGCAGGTGTCTGGCGTTGGTGCTTCAGAAGCAGCTGATGAGGACCAGGAGCAAGAACCAGAGATTGCAACGTCTGTTCTTGAGAGCTCATCGCAGTCAACTTGCCTGCTGGCTGTTTTAAAGCCCAGCCAGAATCTCTTCTCAAAGGGAAGAGGAGTTTGGGGCCTGCACTTGCTTCATAGCCCCCCTGCCCTGCATTGTACTGCTGCCTCTCCCCTGCCAGCGTCGTGAGGTTGGCATCTCATCATCTCTGTGTTAAAGCACACAAAGCTGTTTGGCCTGATCCTGTAGAAATAAGCGCCTGCCGCCTCTTGGCGGCCTCCTTCAGGTGGGGCTGCTGCTCTTCGTCGTCTTCCTTCTCACCTGTCCATCTGCACTTGAAGGCAGGAGAGAGACTGGATGCTGGCCTGGAAAAAGTATTTCTCAACAGCAAGGGTCTTTCACAGCTATTTGCAGTGTTCTGAAAAAAAGCATGAGCTCTGTCAGCTCGGCAGAGACGAGGTGCTTGTGCCCTTTCTGCACAAGGAACCTACCCAGAAAACGAGGAGGAAGAGGCAGCCGAGGCTTCCCCTCTGCTTTGACTGAGTCCTAGCGACCCAGCCTGGTCAAAGGAAGCATCCTGCAACCATGCTCAGCACACAGCACCCCCAAAGATTTGGAACAGGTTGGTCTCTCCCCCTGCGTGGAGGTCATAGTCTTGAGTGGTGAAGGCAGTAAACACTGTGAGCGGAGTGTGTCTTAGCTGAAACTGACTAGCTGTAAGAAGGTCTTCTCTCCCTCCCGTGTAGTATATACGTATGAGAAGTGGTGGGGTGTCTTTCATTCGGAGAAAAAAGTATTTAGGGTTGGGAAAACAGCTTTAAGGCATTTGCATTGCTGGGAACGTTGTGGGTGCTGAACTTGGCAGTGTTTACTTTAAAAAGGGCCATCAGGACACCTTGAAAGGTTGGTCGTTCCCCAGACCTGTGCCGCTGCAAATCCTCCTGTTCCAGGCACATTCATTTAATGGAGATGTGGTTTGGCTCTTACCCGGGAGCATAAAAGCCACAGTGTATTGGAGGAACTGGTTTAAGAATAGGAGGGACGTGTTCCATCTCGCTCCAAACTTAAACCAGTTTTCCTTGGTGAAAGCCGAGATGGTTAAGCCAATTGTCCGTTCTACAAACTTGGCAACCGTTTCACCGTTCTGACTCTATGCACAAGCATTGAGGTCTAGCTGCTGTAGGTCCTGTGGGAGGGACAGTGAACTAGAACAAAATTCTCAGCAGCCTCCCCAAACTATCATTTCCAGGGCTCCTTGGTGCAGCTATAGCTCTCAAACTGGTGTAAAGTTTTTGAGTGTAACTTTAACCAGGGAGGTTCTTTGTGAAGTATTCTGTCTTGCGTGCTTATTTAGATAGAGATGCCCAGTGACATTTGTATAAAAAAAACTGATCTTTTGTAAAAACTGTAAAATCACTTCAATAGACACAAATGGCAAAAAAATTAATTGATGAAATTGGTCATCTACCAGAGCTTTATAAACATGCTATAAAATGTAAATACTATTTGAAATGGGGTTTGTATATATTGTACTGGTATTTTTACAGTGAATCTTTGGTTGCATGGCTCTCTACTTTCTTTTGTATCACACATTTGTCTTCCAACAATGTCATCCAGACTCAAGTCTCCTATCATTGTACTGCTGACATTAAATGATGCAGTGATTTTAAAGGCTGCTGTTGTTTGGCTCTGGTGTGGAATCCCTTTGTAACAGAAATGACCGCCCCCCCCCCGAGGTGCAGTTTTTCAGCCAGGGGATGCTTGGAAGAGACAGTATGCAGGGGAGGGGTCCCAGGATGGTGTGGTATAAGGTAACGGAGGAGGAGGAGGAGGAGGAAGAGGATGGCATTTGCGAAAGGAAGGTGGCAAGGCTGTCTGGCAAGCTTGGCATCTGCCGTTCTTGGATTTTCCAAACTACTCCTGACTGACCAGCCCGCTGGTCCTCCGCTCTGAGATTACAGTGACAACCACTTTGCACACATCCTGAACCAGCTGCGTTTTGGGCTGAGGGGCTGCGCTGTGCAATGTCATTGCGCGGGGGGACTGCTGCTTGGAGAAAGGAAGCGAATGGGACCTCTTCCAGCCAGACCAGGAGAGGCTCCAGAATGTGGAGCAGGAAGGAGGGCTTTTCTCTAGGCCAGAACTCCCCCCCCCCCGGCAAACTTGGTTGCTGCTGTGGGGGCCAGGCTAGAACCCCAGCAGCCTGCTGGGGAGAGCCCAGGAGGGTGGGTCTGCAGCCTCCGTCAAGGGCATAGCATCACAGACGTTGGCGTACCTTCGTCTGAGGATCAGAACAGCACCTGCTGGCCTGCCTGGTCCAGGATCCTTTGGGTGTCCTCCTTGGGCTTGCCATCTCCAGCAACTTGTATTCAGACGCATGCTGCCTTTGATACTGGCGGGAGTGCATAGACGCGGTGACCAGAAGAAGAAGAAGTCATGGTTAGCCTTATTCTCTGTTAATTTGTCTAATCTTTTGAAGCATCCCCGTCGGAGGCACTCTGGACACCTTGCAGCCCCTGGGTTGCCAGGCTGGCTCCTCACAATCTCTCCCTGAGGGTAGGCTGGGCTGACAGCAGCAGGTAGTGTAGGGGGCAGTCCTCAGGTGAGGGTGGGCGGGCGTGATCCTGCCCCTTTTGCTTAGATACGTGGCCTGGAAATGGCAGCTTCCCACACTTCCAGGCACCAGGAATGTCAAGCGTTGAAACTAACCCTCTGCTGCAGCTTAGGTCTGGAAAGAGCCGAGCTCAGAAAGGCGGAAGAACACGTCACTCATCTCCCATTGAAGACAGGAGGCTGAAGATCCCGGCCGTGTGGGCAATCTTGCCACCAGCTGCAGACCTCGGTCGCTGCTCTCTCCTCTGACGGTGGCAGCCCAGCCAGCTGCTCGGCTCTTCATCCTCCTAGACGGGTAAGTGCTAGACTTTCCTTCTTGTTCCTTGCTGCCTGCGTCCTTGTGTTGGGGCAGCACAAAGCTTGAATACTCTACAGCGCTGGGTTGATAGGGCTGCACCTGCAGAAATAGGGGGAACAGTCTGGCCTGCGAAGCCCCCAGCATCCTGGTCTCACAGGGGCCAACCAGATGCCTATGGGAACCTGCAAGCAGGATTCGAGCACCAGAGCTTGCTCTCTCCCTGGGCTTTCCAGGAATTGTGATTTGGGAGCGTTGCTGCTTCTGACCATGGAGGCAGAGCTTAGCCATCGTGGCTAGTGGCCTTCGGTAGCCCTCTCTGAATTCGTGTAATCCTCTTTTGAAACCAAGTTTGATGCCTATTGCAGGCAGTGACCGTTTTACACGCGCCCAATTGACATGGCCCCAAAACGGGGTGGGGCAGGCTTACGCACGCTCCTCCGATGCACACGGGGACCAGGAATGCAACTCCCACAAAAACTGGAAGTTGCCTGGACTGCCTCCTGTGGGAGCCAAATCCCCCAGTTTATGCGCTGCCTGAATAAGTGCTTTTATCTCAGCTGAATCTTCCAACATTCAGCTTCATTGCTGCAGGGGAGGAGGAAGGCGGGTGCAGGGGAGGCTGGCCGCCCTGGGTGTCCCAACTGAGAGGGGTGACAAAATGCCAGGCGGTACTCACCGTGGGGCCTGCAGTGCGCCCGAGACATGCGTCTCTCCTGGGAGAGATGTAGTAGCTTGGGTGCGTGCAGACTCTGTTGCCTCCCTCCCCCCCCCCCGCTGTAGGGCAGCTACATGGGAGGAGGCAGGCATACTCCTTGGAGGCCCCACGGACCATCCTGCCCTGGCTGTCCCTGCCCCGGGTGCAGGGCACATGTGCCGCCACAGGCGCCCGATCGGCTTGCTCCACCACTGCGTTGGTGTCCATGAGGAGCAGTGGAACGGACTCCCTCAGAAGGTGGGGGCCTTGCCTTCCGTGAAGCTTTTTAAGCAGAGGGCAGGTGGCCTCTGTCAGGGATGCTTGAGCTGACGTGCCTGCATTTCAGGGGGTTTGACTGGATGACCCTGGGGGGGTCCCTTCCAAGTCTGCAGCTCTATGATTCTTCTGTGAGTTCTAGCCTTGTGAGAGAGGGAGAAAAGCTGTTCTTTATCCACTTTCTCCATTTTTTAACCTGTCATGCTGCAGCCTCTTGCTTGCCTTTTCTCCTAGCTGGAAAGTCCCAAATGCTGTCCCCTTTAAAGGGGAGTCACTCTGTTCCCCTGGTCATTTTGGGCTGGGCTTTTGAGTGCCTGTGCTTTCCTCTCTCAGTGGGGACACAGTCCATTGACGGGCGACCTTGGGAGCCTTGTGTGTGTGCACTATAAATAGCTGTGAATCGGCTTATGGGGAAAATGGGTCAGGAACTTAGAGGCTTTATTGCCTGGGGCTGATTAGCGCAGGGCAAAGTGTTCTGGCTGATCTGTGTGCGCTGCACTTCCTCAAAAGGGAGGGCGTGGCCTGGCTTTTGGCTGCAGGGGTCAGTGGGTGGAGCTGCCCGCCCAGACCACCCACACCCAGACCCCTCCGCCCCACGCCAAGAGAGTGGTTAGCACTCTGGCTGCTGGCAAGCCTGTCTCACAGCTCAGGTTGCAGCCTGGTCCATCCAGCTGCCTTTAAGAATTTTCAAATCAAAGCATAGTTGCTGCTGATTTCCAGTAGATTGATTGACTGTTAACATCATTTGCATCTGGCTTTTAAAAATGTTTTTCTTCTGGAGCAGCCGGCAAATCATGGTTAACCGTGGTTAATCCATCACAGGTGAATGCCTGAATTTAATAAATGGTTTAAATAGTTGCCTTTTAAAGTCCCAAAGCAAAGGAAGGAGAGCCCTGGGCAAGACCAAGGGGGGGGGCATGGAGGGAGGCCAGCCTGGGAATGGCTTCAGGAGGAGGGGAGGGGCCCTCGCTGGCATGACTCCCCCTTCTGCATGGAGGATGTGTGCCTGGGAGCAGCCTGCTCCTGCCTGGGGACAGGGGGTTGTCAGCACAAGACTGAACTCTCTCTCCGCCCCTAAGTCTGCTCCTGCCACAGGTGGGCTTTCCACCTCCTGCTTCCTGGCCTTCTGGCCTTGGGTACTGGTCTCTCAGGCCCTCCTGGAGACGGGGGGACCCAGCTGGCTGTTAGGCCCAGAGCCAGCACCTCCAGGCAGAAGGCATTTGGGTGGCCGGCCTGGGAGAGGCCTCTGCCCGAGTCCTTGCAGAGCCAAGCAGCAGCTCCCAGTTCAGGCAGGGAACACTACTGGGCTGTTTCTTTTCCTTGTGCCTGGCATGTAAAAAAGTACAAGGTGACAAGTCTCTGCCCCAGGGAGCTAACAGTCACACTTCCATGTTCTCCACACCATTCATCATTTCAGAAGCCTCTTTGCCTGCCTTTTCTACCCACCCCCAACCCTGAAACCTTTCATCATAGTTGCTCCATCTCCCTGATCATCTGGGTGACCCTTTTCTGAACCTTTTTGCAGCGCTGCAATGTCCCTTTTGAGGTGGGGCAACCAGAGCTCAACACATTATTCCAAATGCAATCACCCCCTGAATTTGCATAATGGCCTGATGTCGGCAGGTGTGCTTTCAATTCCTTTCCTCTGATCCCTAGAATGAAGTGCTGCCTGCTGGGTCAACCCCCAGCCCTCCAGTCACTTCCTTGACTGGGCTTGGCCAACCACAGGGACATTTCCCAAAAGTATTCTTTGGGCTAAAGTCTGGTTGTTCCACTTTTCAAAAAATAACCGCAAAGCTTTCGGGAGGAATTTGGCCCTCTTGGCTTTCCCTTGCAACGTCCTTTTTACCAGTTTCTTCATCTTTGGGAACTTTCCTCAGATGGAACTCTCGTTGGGCTCTCTTGGCCATTTCCCAGTTAGTATCCGTTGAATTGCGCAGCGCTGGCGACCGGCTGCTCCCAGCTAGCTGCACGAGGCTTACATTGCACAGGAGGTCCTGGGTGCAGCTTCAGATTCACCTGCGATCCTCTCCCATCAGTTGCTTCTGTGACCAACTGTTCTGGGCCACAGTTGTCCGAGGTGTCCAAAAACCCAACCTCTCTGTTGTGGCTGGAACACGGATGTGCCAGTTGCTCTCTAGGAGAGCGCAGTTGAAGTCATGTTCCACCTCAAGATCCTCATCGCCCTGGGTGTTAGGCCTGGTACATCCTGGTACTAAATGAATTTGGGGGCCTGCCCTTGGGCCCTGTGGAGCAGCCGTCTGACCACCTGAGATTCCTCTAGAGGGTCCTGCTGGTTCTCATCTCCTAACCCCCCTATATCCATGCTCTGCTTTCAAGCCAGGCCCTCCAGCTCGCCCACCTTGGAGGCTCCTAGCAGAGAAGCCCCTCTGCAGAGTCCGTCCAAGAGCAGAAGGACAATGGCCAGCACCTGCTCTCTCACAAGCGCCTTTCAAAAATGTTCTTCTT
Organism: Podarcis erhardii; assembly: GCF_964252035.2. Taxonomy (NCBI): domain Eukaryota; kingdom Metazoa; phylum Chordata; class Lepidosauria; order Squamata; family Lacertidae; genus Podarcis; species Podarcis erhardii. The sequence goes on from NC_138511.1 coordinate 93,092,504, forward strand.
TAACCAGGCCTTTGGGGGTTATTGGGTTGTTCCTGTTTTTATTTTGATTATGCATTTTGTGTTTTCACATTGTGTTTTTCCTCCTGTGAAGGGCCCTGATACCTGCAGGTACAGGGCAGTATACAAATGGAATAAGTCACAAGTAGTAGTAATAGCCAGATGCCCCGAGGGGAATGCTAAGAAAGAGAGACCCCCCCTCCCCTCCTGTGGCTTCGCTGCCTCTCACTGTGGAGGCAGAGCAGAGCCATGGTGAGACGGCCTCCATCGCCCTCTGTCTTAAAGCCATCTAGGGCCTTGCTCTGCGTGAAGAGGGACTTTTCTGTCCTGAATCGTCCAAAATTCCGCTTCTGCTGGTGTTGGGAGAGCAGGGCCGGACTTAGGTTTGATGAGGCCCTCAGCTCCTGAAGGGAATGGGGCCCTTGATATGTCCAGCTGTCCTTTGACAACAACAAATTGTTGCTGGTTTTTGTGTTGAATATATCCTAGATGGTCATTGATGGACCTCATAGGCATTTCAAGCCGTTTGCACATCACAAAATGTGTATTTTATCAAAGTAATTGTTGAACTGAAATACAATTAAGAATAAGCATATTAATAGTGAAAAACAATTAAGAACAAGTATATTATTGAAATAGTTTATTGTCACTTGTACAACTTGTATATAGTGAGATTACACAAGCACCCCGCACTCAGCTTTCTTAGTCTTCATTCCCCTCATTTACTGACGCACACCCACAAAACCCAAAAGTCAGTTGCCCTGTTGTTATCTTTTCATTTAACAGACTAGCAGCCCACGGATAGAAGCTGTTCTTTACCCTGTTGGTGCAACTAATCAGGCTTCTGTATCTTCTGCCTGAGGGCAGGAGATCAAGAAAGTGCCGGCCAGGGTGTGAATAATCATCCCTGAGAATTTCCCTCACTCTCCTGAGGCAACGTTCTTCCACTGTTCCATCCAGCGGATTCATGGGACAGCCCATAATAGCTTGTTATTAATATTAATAATATTCCTTACATCATAGGAGTCTACACAACACAAAACACTGTTGCTGGATGTAGGTTTTATTTTATTTGTTGTTACCTTATATTTTGGAAATGTACATCCAGTGTTGTTTTTTCTTTAATTTTTTGGGGGGGCCTCAATAGAGAGTGGGGCCCTAACCTAGGTAAAGGTAAAGGAACCCCTGACCATGAGGTCCGGTTGTGGCTGACTCTGGGGTTGCGGCGCTCATCTCACTTTATTGGCCGAGGGAGCCGGCATACAGCTTCCGGGTCATGTGGCCAGCAGGACTAAGCCGCTTCTGGCGAACCAGAGCAGCACACGGAAACGCCGTTTACCTTCCCACTGGAGTGGTACCTATTGATCTACTTGCACTTTGACGTGCTTTCAAACTGCTAGGTAGGCAGGAGCAGGGACCGAGCAACAGGAGCTCACCCCATCGTGGGGATTCGAACCTCCGACCTTCTGATCGGCAAGCCCTAGGCTCTGTGGTTTAACCCACAGCACCACCCGCGTCCCTATAGCCTGTTTAGCTTATACGTAAACCCAGCACTGTAGGAGAGAGTGGGAATTTTTTTTCTCCCTCCACTTTCTCTAGGCCCTGCATAACTTTATATACTTCTCCTGCGCTCTCTCTCTCTCTCTCTCTGGCCTGTGCTTCTTCCGCTGTGGCCCTTTGGCCTCTTGGACCAGCTGCCACATCCTGTCCCTTCCTGCTTCTCCCCAGGGCCATGGGGAGACCAGCTTGCTGCCATTGATTTGTGCAGCAAAGGGGTGATGTTTTCTTCTTCTCCCTCCATGTGGACAGAGCCTCTCTGCGCTGGCTGGGCTGGGCTGGGCGGAGCGCCTGTCTGCAGCCCCTCCGGGGAGGGGGGGGGACGAGGCGGCCTAAGCTGGGCTTTGGCTTTGCGTCAGAGGCCGGCTCAGACTCCTCCTCCTCGGACTGGGGCTGGGTGTTCTCACAGGCTCCCTCGGTGTAGCGCGGAGCAAGAAGGTGCTGGGCAGCTCCAGGCAAGTGCAACCCTCGGAGGATGGAGCTGGGAGGGTGGGGAGCCTGCCAAGAAGCAGGGTAGCAGGAGAGAGATGGGGGTGTGGGACTCAGCCCTGGGTGCAAGGAGGGAAAAGGGGTTGGCAGGCTGCAGGCGGGCAGGAAGCAGGAGGGAGGGGGTCCCTTTCCCAAGCCCCTTGCAAGGAGGTTTAGCTAGCGGGGGCAGAAACAGCAACCACACCATCTCGTCTGGTCCTTTGACTCCTTGACTTCCTGCCCTCCGGATGTTGTTTGCCTCCAACTCCCAGCACCCCCCCCCCCGGCCCCTGTTGGCCCCATGCCAGCCGGGTGGCTGGGAGTTGTCATCCAAAACATCTGGGCGAAAGCAGAGCAGAGGTGGCACATTTCCTGGCCCCCACAGACCCCTGCTGCTCTTCCTGCGGAGATGCTCAGGGCTTGGGCACTCGGTCACCTCTCTCCCCACCTCTCTTTGGCTCCGCAGGTGAGCCTTAAATGGGGAAGGGGCTCACTGGAAGGCATTGCTGTCGGGTGGCCAACTTGGGGCAGGAGTTTGTGGTGAGGTCAGGCCTCGTTTGGCGAACGCACCCTTCCCCACATGTGTACCCAGAGATGTGCAGGGTGGTAGGGAAGAGGTCAAGCCTTGCCTGCACCCTTGGGGATGGGTGTTGCTTGGGAGGGGCAGAAACTCCAGAGGGCCCGTCCTCCTCCTCCTCCTCCTTGTTTTGTGCCACTTGCCAGAGGAGCCAGGGCCTCATCCAGACTTGGGATTTGTCGGGGAGCGGCTATTCAGAGAGCAAGATCAGAAGAAGGGCAGAGGAAACTGATTTCCACGATAAGCCTGTTACATAAGGGAGCAAGTGCCGCTCTGGGGCTGGCCTAGGAGGCATCTCTGAGCCCTGGCAAGGAGGCTGAGGGAGGGGCAGGCCGGCTGGCTGGCAGAGCCCTGAGACTTCCTCTCCTCCTCCTCCTCCTTGCCATTGGAGATCGGTGGGTTCCCGACTCCTGAGGAGGGGCCCTTGGGTGCACTTCTGAGTTGCCAGGGTGCCCTTTGCAGAGCAGGAGGCTGCTTGTTTACGGGTGCTGCAATACCTGTACCTCCCGGGAATCTCTGAGGTCTGCCTGTCTTGCTCTGTGGGAAGCCCTAGGGGGAGCAGCCTTGGCACTGGGGTCAAGTGAGGAGAGCCGCTTCTCCCCTGAGCCAGCTGGTGGGCGTGGCAAAGAGGTTCCCTGTGCCCCAGTCACCTGGCAGCAGGTTATTCATGGCTGCTCCTTTCCCTGCCTGTTGACCCCCTCGGACAGGCACGCCAGTTTTCCTGCTTGGCTGCTGCACTATTGATCTCAGTTGCTGCTGCTGCTGCGGCTGAAGTGCTTTGGGCCAAGAGGGTCCATAAATCATTCCAAACGCATCTGGGGACAGCCGGGGGGGGGGTGACCCTGGCACTGCCCTTGGTCTGATGCACCATCCCTCGGGGGTCTCCCTCCAGCTCTTCCCTTGACCTCCTCCTTGGATAACCTTTCAGCCTCTCCGGGGGGGGGGGTGAGGGAGAAAGAGGGGACGGGCGTCCTTGTTTGCCTGCCTGCTCATTTGAGGCATTTGCACACAGCAGTTCATTAACATCCATCCCTCCGTATTTTACGATAACATTTTCAATCCCAAAGAGCAATAAGAATCCACAGTGGCGGACTTCCGGGTTGACGCGATCGGTGTAATGGCGGATTCCCTCCGAGCTCCGGAGGGAATCGGCTCCTCTGAGGACGGGTCTTGCCGCGCCGGCGACGCGGGGACCCTTAGAAACCACAGGTGCGGATACCTGTGGACCTGGTGACTCGGTGGGCACCTTAAGCGCCCCCCCTGACAGTCGAAGAGCCTTTTTAAAGGCTGCGGAGAAGGTACGGGGGGTGGCGTGGTGCTGAGAGTAAAACCGCTACCTCAGTGGAGTGAAGCCGCAAGCCATTCACCGGAGAGCGTCAACTTTCTACCTGAAAATTCGATTGGATACAAACACCCCGTGAGTAGAAGAAAACTTGGACTTTAAAAAAAATCGTTATTTGTAAATCGGGCAAACGGGGGGATGTGCTAAAGGGAAGTCCGCACCCCCCTTTCATACAGACAATTGGAAGCAAGGAGCGAAAATCTAAGATCGGAAAAAAGATTTTATGTCTACGGAAATTGGTAAGAGACTTTAATAACTTTTAAGAACAAGTTTTATTTTGCCAAGTTGTGCTGGAGGGAAGAGACGAACTTTGGAAACTTTTGTGACCCCCCCCCCCCCTTGGACCTGGGAGCGTCCTGCACCAATCTAGCCTTAAGGAATCGGAGTTTGACAGCTGTCAACTGAGCTGTCAAACAGCTGAACAAAGGACAAAACTGTATTACTATATATCTCTTTGGTTTAAAGGTGTTACATATAAACAGACGTGATTTGAAACAAAGTAATAAACAATAGGGTAAAGGATTGCTGGCGTAGAACTTTGAACAATGGCAATCCCCCTAGGGGAAACCAGTGACACTACAATGGCTGCAGAAGGAAAATTACTAGCACAAATTGAGAGAGCCTCTTTTCTCGTGGGAATCTTACAAGAACAATACATGACCTTGATTTTTAAAACAAACAACCTTGCTGATGGAACTAGAGACTTGTTCTTGAGAGACTCTGTAGCTCAACCAAATATGACATCTTTGGAGGGGGTGAAGGAGGAAGTCGGAGAAGAGAAAGTGTGGAAACCTATGGTGCCAGAGAACAAAGAAACCTTTTGGATTACAAAGTATGAAGACATGAGACTGAGGAGAAAAGTGAAGGAGGAAGCCCTTGGAAACTGTGGAATTATGAAAATTAAAGGAGTAAAGAAATATAACTGGGACTTCCTCCTCTTTTCTGGCCTTTATTATCTGCAACCTGGAGGACTTTTGGTAGAATCCTGGCAACAAGTTTTCTCAATTAGGTTTGAACTGGGAGAAGATGAAGTAACTGTAACAGACACCCTTCGAGACCTGGAAACCAGCAAAAAGGAATATCAACAGAAAAACCGGAGAGAGACTGAAATAGACTTGAGGGCTGGAGATGTGAGGAATCCTGGCTAGGAATTTTATGGGAGGATAACTACCTGGGAAGGGACAGATACCCGGGCAGGGAGGGAGGGGGGAAAACAGATTTTTGAAAAACTTTATGATTTTTGGATATTGTAAATTTGATTTATACTTTAATATAAAAAAGGGGAGATTGGTATATAAATTTTGATTGATCTTAGAAAAAAGGATTTATTGCATATAAGAAGATAGGGTAATAATATAGGGTTTAATAAGATGAACTAAGTTGGAGAATAATGAGATTAAGTTTAGAGAGAGGAATAAGAACTTGCTGAATTAAATGGGGGAAGTGGGATGTATGTGGGGGGGTGGGGGGAAGTCATATGTGTTGTTTGTTGTTAAAAAATTTGAAAATCCAATAAAAATTTATAAAAAAAAAAAAGAATCCACAGTGGCTCCTTGCAAGGAGAGCAGGCTTCTCACCCAGACTCTTGGGGGGTCGGCGCTCCTTGCCCTCCCGGCCCTTTGAGGGTACGAGGCTGAGGCAAGCAGCTTTTGCTACCTGGCAGAGCAGCCCAGCGGCTGGAGGAGGCAGGGCTCTCTGTCCCACTGGGGGAAGGAAGCCCTTCGCCTCCATCCCTGCCAGCTCCAGGCCACACCAAAAGGCCAAGCTTGCCCTCCTCTGCCCAGGGCTCCTGCTGTGGCCTCTTGGCCCGAGGAGCCCTCTGGGTACCCGAGGCTGACTCCAGCCTCAAAGCAGGGCAGGTCATGGCCCTTGGCTGGGCACCAGAGGTCAGGGGGGGGGGCTGTGCTTTGGCTGGCTTTCTTCCTCGACTGACTGGCTGGGAGGGGAGCCTTAGAAACCAGCAGCCTCCACTCTCCCCATAGGTAAAGCTAAAGGACCCCTGATGGTTAAGTCCAGTCAAAGGCAACTTATGGGGTGCGGCACTCATCTTGCTTTCAGGCTGAGGGAGCCGGCGTTTGTCCACAGGCAGCTTTCCAGGTCATGTGGCCAGCAGGACTAAACTGCCACTGGCGCACGGAGGACTGTGATGAGTGCCAGAGTGCATGGAAATGCCATGTACCTTTCCGCCACAGCAGTACCTATCTACTTGCACTGGCATGCTTTCAAACTGCTAGGTTGTCAGGAGCTGGGACAGAGCTCACCCCATCGTGGGGATTCGAACTGCTGACCTTCCAGTCAGCAAGCCCAAGAGGCTGAGTGGTTTAGACCACAGCGCCACCCACACCCCTACTCTCCCCATAGCAGGGCTCAGCCCCAGATTTGCTGGGAGAAGAGTCAGAAGGCTGTGCCTTCCCTGCTTCCCACCCCCTCCTTGCCCAGCCTGGGCAGATTGATGTGGCTGCCTAGATTTTGCTGGCAGGGATGAGAGCAGGATGTGGAGCATGGACCCCTGGCCTGGGAATGTCTCCCGACCAGAAAGCCACAAGGAAGGGGATGTGTGTGCAGATGGGCACTGGCGAGAGATCCCTCCGGCCTCTGCCAGGCTCACCTGTGCCTGTTTGCTCCTCCCACAGGTCTCAAAATGCCTCCCAGGGCAAGGGGCAGCTGAGCAGAGGAGCTCCAGGCCCAAGAAAGGTGTCTGGCGCCACGGAGGAGTCACCGCCGCCGCCTTCTGGTGGCACTGGAAGGGGCACCTGCCAGTCCTGTGAGAAAAGGCCCCTCTCCCAGCCACGTCATCAGCTGGCCTTCCGAGGAGCCTCTTAGGAGCAGCGGCCTTTGACCTGAGGGCGCAGCCAGCCCAGCCGCTGAGGGTGACTCCCTGCGCCCACCCCCCCGGAGATGCCAGCCAAGACCCCCATCTACCTGAAGACCTCGACCCCCAAGCGGGGCCGGAAGCTGCGCCTGCGGGAAGTGCTCTCCAGCGACCTGATCAGCCCCCCGCTGGGCGACTTCCGCCACAGCGCCCACATCGGCCTGGACGGGGAGGGCGACATGTTTGGGGAGCTCTCCTTCCTGCAGGGCAAGTACGACCTGCTGCCCCGCCTGGGCCGCTGTGGGGGCTCCCCGGGGGGTGGGGGCGGCTACCGCACCCTCCTGAAGAGCGCCGTCTCCCTGCCCGCCTTCAGCGGCGCCCAGGACCAGGCACCCCCCAAGCCCCCCCGCCTCCACCTGGAGGAGATGCCCAGCGGCGGGGGGCAGGGGCGCTCCATGTCGGTGGGCTGTGCCAGCGCCGCCGAGGGTCTCTCCTTCTCTGCCGCGGCTGCCCCCCACTACGAGCCACTGGCCTCTTCCGTCTCCTTCTCGGCCCCCCCACCAGAAGGCGGCTGTTTTGTGGGGGACAGCGGGTACCGCGCCGTGAGCAGCCAGGAGTGCCCCTGTGGGGGAGCAGCCCCCCTGCCTCGCTCGGAGTCCCTGCTGCGCCTCGACCTGGACCTGGGCCCCTCCATCTTGGATGACGTCCTGCGCATCATGGAGGAATACCAGCGACCTGTGCCCAAAGACCTGTAGAGCACCCGCCTGCCCACGCGCCCCTCCTCAGCTCCACCGGTGTGGCTGCGGCCTTCCTGCTCAACGTCCCTAGAGAGGTTGGACCTGCGGGGTCCTGGGGTGGCGAGGAGAGGCAGCCCCATTTGCCTGCTCGAGGGCCCAGGCAGGCAGCAAGGAGAGACAGGGGCTTGGCCAGGAGTCGAATTGAGGGGGGTCTTTGCGGAAAGAGAGTGGGGGGCAGCTGGCTGCTGTTGCCTTCTGCAACGCCAGAGGAGAAGCGGCTCCAACCACGCCCGGTCCCACCCAAGGGACGGCAAGGAGGCACCACCTTGCAGCTGCCCCTTCAGGCCACGGCCAAGTCCACCTGGCCCAGCCCCAGGACACGAAGGCAACAGGCTCCCCCACTCCAGCATCTGCTATGTGGAGATAGACTTCCTCTGAATATGGAGGTTCTGCATAGCTATCGTGACTTAATGAGCCACTGGACAGACCTCCCCCGTCTCCATGATTGTTTTATTTTGATGGCATCCTCTATTGGAACCAGAGCGATGTTTTGGGACGGTGGATTCTGTGCATTAAATATTGTCCTCTTGCCTCAAAGGGAAAGTGCTCCAGCCCCTTGTCGCTTGGGTGGCCCCTTTCTCAGGTCTACAGACATGCTCAAAGCATTCCAACGTAATAAGATTTGTTTCAGGGCATTATCATAGAATGGTAGAGTTGTAAGGGATCCCCAAGGGTCCTCTAGTCCAGCCCCCTGCAATGCAGGAATCTCAGCTCAGGCTTCCCTGACAGGTGGCCCTCCAGCCTCTGCTTTGAAACCTCTGGGGAAGGAGAGGCCACAACCCCCCAAGGGAGACTCTTCCACTGTGGGGCACCTCTTGCTGCCACAAAGGTCTTCCCAGTGCTTGGTCAGAATCTCCATCCTTGTCACTTGAAGCCTTTGGTTCAGACCCAACTCTCCGGAGCAGCAGAAAACAAGCCGGCTCCCTCTTCCATGGGACAGCCCTCTACAGGTGAAACTCAAAAAATTAGAATATCGTGGAAAAGTTCCTTTATTTCCGTAATTCAACTTGAAAGGTGAAACTAATATATGAGATAGACTCATGACATGCAAAGTGAGATATGAAGAGCCTTGATTTGTTATCATTGCGATGATCATGGCGTACAGCTGATGAAAACCCCAAATTAACAATCTCAGAAAATTAGAATATTCATGGAAATCAGCAAAACAAGGATTGCAAATTGAGCAAGATTGGACCTCTGAGAAGTAGAAACCTATCTCGCTTTGCATGGCATGAGTCGATCTCATATATTAGTTTCACCTTTTAAGTTGAATTACTGAAATAAATGAACTTTTCCACAATATTCTAATTTTTCGAGTTTCACCTGTAGATATTTGAAGATGGCTCTCCTATCTCCATCTCAGTCTCTTACCAGGCTAAACATACCCAACACCCTCAACCGTTCCTCATCAGGCTTGGTTTCCTGACCCTTGATCATCTTGGTCGCCCTCCTCTGCACATGTTCCTCCTTTAATTGGGGCGCCCAGAACTGGACACAGCGTCCCATGTGTGGTCTGACCAAGGCAGAATAGAGTGGGACTATGAATTCCCTTGACCTGAACACTAGACTTCCAGCATTAGGGTTTTTTTGCTGCTGCCTCACCCTGTGGACTCATGTTCAGCTTGTGGTCCACCGAGACCCAGAGATCCTTTCCACATGTCCTGCTAGTAAGCCGGGTGTCCCCCATCCTATATTGGCGCACCTGGTTCTTCTTGTCTAAAGTTCTTTACGTTTGTCCCTACTGGAAATCGTTCTGTTAGCTTGCACCCAGTTCTCCAATCTGTTAAGGTAATGTTGAATTCTGATCTTGTCATCCCCGGCATTAGCTACCCCTCCCAGTTTGGTGTCTTCTGCAAATTTGATGGGCATCCCCTCAATTCCTTCATCCAAGTCATTTATACAGACATTGAACAACAATGGGCCCAGGGTAGAACTGGGTGGCCCCCCACTCACTTTGCCCCAGGATGGCGAGGAACCATCTCATACTGGCAGTCTTATTTTTGTCCCTTCCCTAATGCTCCTTAATACAAAATTAGCCTTGTTCAAAGTTGCTGCACTTGGGGTTTATGCTTTCCCTGAGCTATCCACTGTGACCCCAAGATCTCATACAGTGATGGTATCTGATCTCCCAGGAACCTGTACAATGGGGTTATTTTGCCCCAGTGAGCATCACTTTGGCCAAGTCCCGTGTCACAAGGCAGCTCCCCGTCTGCTGTGCCAGACATCCTCTGTGCAGCATGGAGCGCCCCTCCCAGTCTGCTTTTATTCTGGTTGCGAATAGTTTGGAGTTACCTGCCACCTTCAGACCGATCATGAATAAAAGATCCCAGTACCAATTGGTGGGGAACCCCACTGGCTGCTTGCATTGTTTAAAAACGTTTTTCTTTTTAAATGCAAATTCCATCAGGTGTTTGGGCTGATAATTAAAGTGGTCTGTAGCAGGTGTGAAAGGAGAAATTAACCCTGGATCCGGAAGTGGGATTTTCCTCAGGCCTGCGTGGAAAAGAGAAAGGGTTAGCTTCTTCCTCTTCCATGCCTGGGCTCATCCCATCTGTTACCAGACTGTTAGGAGGATGTGATTTGCATTTTCAAAAGCCTTTGCATTAGAAAAATTGAAGCGTCTGGCCTTACGTGTCCCCAGCATTTAGTGACGCTCTGCCTCAGAGCCATCCTTCCGTTGCTTTGTGCAAACCTCTGCACCCCAACACTTGCTTGATTTGGGGGTGGGGGGCCTGACACAGTTGAAGGTGCTGAGAGTTTTTTCTTCCTGAGCCAGCATGGAAGAGGCCTAGTGGGGCGCAGCACCTCCTGCAGCCACCAGGCGGCGGCATCTGCCCACTTATCCAGCGAGGAGGCAGTGTATTAACCCTTGCTGTGACAGCCAGAGTTGAGCAGGAGGGTTGGATGAGCAATCAGCCGCCAGGTTGCAAATTCAGAAAGCGAGTCTGGGAAACCAAGTATGGAAGTGCGGGGGCAAGAGAGAAGTGGTCCTGGACAAGTGATACCAGCTGAACATAGGAAGAGCGGGGGGGGGGGGGGAGACGACGATACCCAGTGGCAAATTAAATGCCCATTACGGGAAACCCACAAGAACAAACTCCCTCCCTATTTCAAAGCCATCCAAGTCAGTGGCCATCATTGCCTCCTGGGGGGGGGTGTGAATTCCAGCTGCTGCCTGCCAACCCCCACCCCCTTTTCCTAGGCTGGTGGCTGGGGGGCAGGTTAACCCTTTGCCTCCACCCACCCAGAGATAGCATCCCTGCCTCCACCTTGCCAGGGCTCTCGTGGGCTGCCCCTTCCTGGTCGCCCCATTGGGCCTGGGGCCAATTATGTGGCACCCTCCCCAGCCCCAGTGGACTGGAAGAAGCACAGATCACCAGTGTTGATTCTTCAACATCCGCTTTGTTGGACTGGTCATGTGGTTCAGATGCCTGATGATCGTCTTCCAAAGCACTACTCCAAACTTAAAAACTGAAAGTGTAATGCTGGTGGTGAATAAAAGAGGGTTAAAGACTGTCTCAAGGCAAATTTTTAAAAATGTAGCATAAACATCAACAATTGGAAAACACTGGCCTGCAAGCGCTCCAGTTGGAGAACAGCCTTGACCAAAGGTGTCCTGGGCTTTGAAGACACTTGAACTCAGGACGCAAGGGAGAAACGTGCTAAGAGGAAGGCACGCTTGGCAAATCCACACTGATAAGCTCCCACCTGGAAACCAATGTCCCCACTGTGGAAGGACGTGTGGGTCCAGAACTGGCCTCCACAGTCACTTAAGGACTCATTGTTAAAACTGTGTTTATGGAAGGCAATCTTACTCAGTTACGAGGGATCGCCGAAGAAGACGATGACTGAATCTGCCAGAGGCAGTCCGGAGAGCCCCCCACTGCCATCCTTTGCCTCTTGCCAAATAAGGAGATCAGAGCCAGGCTCCCCAGGGAGACATCAGTGGGTGGGGAGCCTGGTGCCTTTCTCCACCGAGGCAAAGAAGGGGCTCACCACCCGCAGCAGCAGAGGGTCAGGCCAGCCTGCACTCCCTGCACAAGGGGGGGGGGCAGAAGAAACGGCTAAGCGCCCACTGCCAGTCTCTCCTCCTTCCCGGCCCCCTCCTCCAGGTGGCCAAGAATCCATTTTTCAGCACCCAGCCAAGGGCACAGAAACATAGGCTTCTTGTGGCTCTCGTTGGGCTCCCTGCAAATGCAGGAGTCGCGGCGGAAGCCTGATCGCTGGGGGGCCATCAGAGCTTTGCACAATTCAAAGTGTTGGTGCTGACCTTGAAAGCCCTAAATGGCCTCAAAGGCCCAGTAGACCTGAAGGAGCGTCTCCACCCTGGACACCAGGGTCCATCTTCCGAGGGCCTTCTGGCGGTTCCCTCCCTGCGAGAAGTGAGGCTGCAGGGAACCAGGCAGAGGGCCTTCTTGGTGGTGGCGCCTGCCCTGTGGAACGCCCTCCCACCAGATGTCAAGGAAATAAACAACTATCTGACATTTAGAAGACATCTGAAGGCAGCCCTGTTTAGGGAAGCTAATTGATGAATTCTTGTATTTTAATATTTTGCTAGAAGCCGCCCAGAGTGATGGGAAACCCAGCCAGATGGGCGGGGTATAAATAGTAAATTATTATTATTTATTAAAAGCCACCCCCGTGAAGGAGAGTCTACCACCTTGAAGGTGGGAGGTGAGTTTCTCTCCAGCTGCCTGCGATGCAGCAAGAGGCCTCTGGGCAGAGGCTGGCACAGGTTGGCACAGCAAACCACAGAGCGCCATTGAGGGAGAAGAAGACAATGGGCACATGTGCTCTTTGGGGAGGGGGGGCAGGCAGGAGGGAAGCGGCAAAGGCATGAATGCCCCACTGTATCTCCGCTGCGAGCGAGGAAAGGGCCGAGCCAGGGAGGCCGCCGTGGGGTTTTCCGCCTCCTCCTGCTGAAGGGGGCCAAAGGGCCGCGTGAAGTCATTGTTTTTGGAAGGACAGCCTGAAAAGAGTTCATTTCCAGTCATTAAAGCTGGTAGTTAAACGGTGTCTGCCGTGCCAGTTGGGTCCGTGGCTGCAAGCTAAGCAGACCATAAAAGGCCCTCCGCCCCCCAGGTCCCTGCTGCGCTGGGGGTTGCCAGAGGAACTGAGGAAAACAAGGCGCTGAGAGGAAATTGTGCAACTATGAAGGCACATCAGTGAGTGCGGGGAAGCGAATGCCAATTGAGTGTCTGGATCAAGGGATGTCCGTTCCCCTCTCTTCTGCCTTGGCCAGGCCACACCTGGAATACTGTGGCTGGTTCTGGGCAACACATTTTAATCTGGGTGATTAAAATAATCCAGGGTCTGGAAAGCAAGCCTTATGAGGAAGAGCTGAAGGGGTTGGGGGGGTGTAGCCTGGAGGAGACTTAAGAGGAGATAGGAGAGCTGTCTTCCCATATCTCAAGCGCTGCCACATAGAAGGAGGAACGCGCCTGTTTCTCCCTGCTCTGGAGGGGGGGGGGACAGAACCGATGAATTTAAGTTACAAGGAAGGAGATTCTAAGAACCAAGAACTTGACCCCCTCCAAAGGTTGTGGTCTCTCGGAGCTTGCGTTGGCCACCTGCCAGAGATGCCTGCCTTGAAATCAGGGTCCCTTCCAGCCCTGAGTCTATGGGGAAGACAACCGGGGCAGGAGAAGCCTGTTTTAAAGCAAAGAAACGAGGCCAGCTCTCTAGGAGGGGAATCCCCCCCACTGGTGAAAAGGGCAGCCTCCCCACCAAGGCTGCCCAAACCCTGACAGAGCTGGAAATGCAGGAAGAGGCGGCCTGGGAAGGTCAGGAGAGGCCAGCGGAGAAGGCCTCCTTGTTCCCATCCAAAAGGGATGTGCTGCGTGCAGCTGTTTATCCTGAGCTGTAAACAAGATCGGCAGCTGGGAGAGGCTGCGTCCCGAAGACGGCCACTGGGCCCACGCAAGGCTACTACCCCCCAGCCCCAAAGGCCACTGGAGGCCAGGCTTACAGCCTCCAAAGGGGGAGGGCAGCAAGAGTCAATTTTGAGCTGGAGACGAGCCCAAGAGTTTGCCCCTGGCAGAGAGTGGGGCATGGGCAGACTCTGGTTCACGAGAAGCAGAGCTGGAGCCCCAAAAGACGCTTCTGGGCACGTGAGGGGGGGCCCAGCAGGATCCAAAGCAGCAATTCCCACATTGCAGGGGGCTGGACTAGACGGCCCTGGGGGGTCCCTTCCTACTGCATGTTTCCCTGATGGCTTTGGGGGGGCCACAGGCTGCCTATCCCTGCAGCCGATGTCAGCAGCAGGTGTGCGACAGGTACCCCCTCCCCAGAAGAAACCCCACCTCCGCAGCCGAGGCAGCAGCTGACCTGTGAGCCGTTTGAGACAGAGTGCTTTATTACAGGATACACGGAAAGCAGACAAGACTGTTCACTGTACAATGGGGAGGGGGTTCAGAGATGCTGCTGGGGGGCGCAGGGGTGCAGCAGCTGTGGGGCTGGGGGACGTCCCTGCAGCCAGATGCAACTGGGGGGAGATGCGCCTCTTCCAGACACCATTGGGAACCTGGTTTGCTGCTGCCACTGGCAGCCTGACCTCTATATTGCAGCCCCCCCCCCGTCCTCCCCCAGGAGTCCACCCCTGAGGCTTTCGGCAAAGCCTTCCGCAAGATCAGGCGGCTCTCACACTCGCTCCTCCGGGCTCCCCGGGCCCTGATCCGCTCTCTCCCGGCTGCCGCCGCCTCCGCTGTCGGGGCTGGTCCGGCGGAGGACATGCTCTGTCCGGAGGCCCCTCAGCTTCCCCAGCAGCTCCTGGATGAAGTCCTGCGACAGGAAGGAAGGAAGGGGTGAGTCCCGCCTCTCTCCGGCCGGTGGGGAGAGAGGGTCAGAGGCCAGGCTGGGCCAACAGCTGGGTCAAAACGGCCGGCAAGGGAGGGGGAAGCATTCCCAAGGAGAGCCAGGCTGCCAGATCAGACCAGGGGCCCATCCGGTCCAGCATCCTCTTCTCAAAGGGACCAAATATCCGTCTACCTAAACCACAGAGCCTAGGACTTGCCGATCAGAAGGTCGGCGGTTCGAATCCCTGCTACAGGGTGAGCTCCCGTTGCTCGGTCCCTGCTCCTGCCCACCTAGCAGTTCGAAAGCACGTCAAAGTGCAAGTAGATAAATAGGTACCACTCCGGCGGGAAGGTAAACAGCATTTCCATGCGCTGCTCTGGTTCGCCAGAAGCGGCTTAGTCATGCTGGCCACATGACCCAGAAGCTGTATGCTGGCTCTCTCGGCCAATAAAGCGAGATGAGCGCCGCAACCTCAGAGTCGTCCGTGACTGGACCTAATGGTCAGGGGTCCCTTTACCTTTAGGAGTCCAGGTAGACTGCCTGTGGAGCTGTGGGTTCCATAAGGACATCAGGAAAGCCTGGCTGCGGCCAACGCCTCCCCCCATCCAGCGTCCTCTTCTCACAGTGCCCCCCCCCGGAAGCTGCCCCCCAGCTCCCTGCCCTGAGAGCAGCCAGGCTGGCTAGCCCTGGGGGGAGGGGCTCCGTGCTTCTCAGCAGAAGGGATCCAGTGGGGGAGGCAGGGGATGCTCTTAGGAGTGACCAGCTGGGATTGGAACGCCAGGAATCCCCGGGAGGATCCAGCAGCCATCCCAGCAGCCACCGAGAGGGAGGGGGGAGGGGGGAGGCTGTGTTGTGTATCTGGGGGGGGGGGCTTTGTGCCAGCGATGGGAGCTGCATCCCCTCCTCCTCCTCCACAGACCACCACTCCTGCTGGGAGAGGCTTCATCCAGCAGGTGCTCTGGGGGGGGGGGCAAGCGGCTAATTCCCCTCCCTCCCCTTGCAGGGTACAAGCCAGAGGGGTCCCTGGGGGTCAAAGAGCAAAGGCACCCACCTCTGTGTCCTTGTGGCAAGACTCCAAGATGCTCTGCAAAGAGAGGAGAATGAGGAACGGCTGGGGGAGCCTGCCTTGCATCTCAGCCCCCTTCTCTGACCCTGGAATTTGGGGAGGGGGCAGGAGGAGAATCCCACTTCTCTTCGCTCCCGGTGCAGCTGCAAACCCATCCCCCAAAAAGCCTCCCTCCCTCCCAGGCCCCCTGGCCCCTCGGCCTGCTGTAAACTCATCTCCCCTTGGATAAAGTTTGGATGCCCTTCCGCTTGAAGCTCTTTTGGTTTCGATTTATTACTATTTGGATTTCTTTCCAGCTGGCGTGGCAACATGGCAGGCGCGCTTATCAATTGCACCAATGGCCTTTACCCCGCGGATCCCTGGTTATTGCGCCCAGGCCAGAGGCAGAACTCGCTTGCTCACAAATGCGCAGAGGCTGGAAATCTTATCATCAGGAGTTCTGGATCCTGCCCACCAGCCTTGGGAGAGGACCGTAAAGAAGCCACCTTATACAGAGTCAGACTATTGGTCAATCCGACTCAATACTGTCTACACTGGCTGGCAGCACCTCTGGCCCAGGCCCACCTGGAAATGCCAGGGACCTTGTGACCTTCCACACTCTGAGACGGCTCTTTCAGGGATCTCATCCAGAGGGGGTTTCCTGCACAAAGCTCCCTCCCTCCAAATTTGGGGCACAGGAACATGGGGTCCTGCCTCAACCTGGGTGAGAAGGCTGCTCCACCCAGCGCAGTCTCCACGCGCACTTGAGAAAGGCTCTGCAGGGTTTTGGACACAGGGCTGTTTCCCTGCCCTACCGGAAGATGCTGCCAGGCTAGGGTGGCTAACCTCTTGCAAGCCATGCAGCTGCCCTGGCACTGACATAGAGTCCCCCCCCCACGACAGCAGCCCCCTGCGCCAACCTGCAGCTTCTTGGCCCGCTCCTCGTCTGTGGCCATCTCCAGCAGATCGTCAATGTTCACCTCGTCCGGCATCTCTGCTTCCTGCAACGAAAGCCAGGGGGTTGAGTTGGGCTCTGCGGGACCAAGGAAGCGCCCCAAAGCTCAGGAAAGGGATCTTGTGCCCAAGCAAGGCCTCACCAGGGACCAGCCCCTTTACAGGACTCTGGAATAGGGGGGCCAGCCACCATTTGTGAAGATCACAAACAGGCTCGCTAGGAGATCCTAAGAACAGAAAATGGGCCAAAGACCCATCTGGTCCAGCAGCCTGTTCTCCCAGTGGCCAACCCGACGCCCTCATGGGAAACTCACAAGCGAGACCCGGGTGCAAGAGCAGCTCTCTCCCCTCCGGTGGTTTCCAGCAGCTGGGATTCAGAAGCATCACTGCCTCTGACCAGACAGGCAGAGCGTAGCTGCTGGCCAGAGAGCCCTCCCTGTATGCTCTGCGAAGAGCAGAGGCCGCTAGCTCCATCCCAGAAGCAACAGCCTTCGTCTCCATCACAGTTGGCCCCTCTCCCCCTCCCAAATGCCCCCTTTGCCACCCTCCTTCCTAAGTCTGCCCCTGCGGCTTCGTGGAGGTAGAAACTGTCTCTCATGCCTTGTCACGCTGCCGTTTCTGCGGGGATCTACGCTCGGCATTCATCACTCCTGTTATACAAAAATCTCCAAATGGGTCCGAACTTCAATGTCTAAAACTCATGGTAGAGAACAAGGATCTGGAGATTACGCTAAGGGTGGCCAAATTCTGTGTGACTGCCATAAAACTTAGGGAACAAGATCAAGATTTATATATATATATATAGTTTTGTGTTTAATGATTTTCCTGATGTTGTAAGTGACCCGGAACTGGTCTGTGAGCGTAATAATAAAATTCATTCATTCACCATCCTTCCTGCAAAGACTTGGCTGGTGGCACCACTCCCAAACTCCCTCCTGAAGCAGCACAGCAGGCAGCTGCCCCACTGCCTTCCTCCAGCCCTGGGCTGCTAAGAGGGGTCTTGCAGAGGGGGCTGGGGAAGGCAGAAGAGGCCGGGCCACGCTCTGCTTGTGCCTTGGCACCCAGCGCACCCAAGGCCCTGTCGCCCACGGAGGAGTGGGTCAGCGTTTATTTGCTTTCATTATCTTCGTTTATGCTGGCTGAAAGGGTCAAAAGCCTTCTGGGGTGGGTTGCAAAGTGGAACCTGGCTATGTACACACACACACACACACACACCAAACATTAAAATATCCCTGAAAAATAAAAGGGCAACATCAGTTAAAGGCAGAGGACTCCCTCCAGGCCTGTTCAAGACCTGTTTGTCAAGGCAGGAGCCTATTCCGTAAGGATCAGGCATCCTGTAGGTAGGGATCGGGCCCTGCCGGGAAAGGCCTCCAACCGGACAGACCTGCACTGCAGGGCCTCCTGATCGGAGGCCTGAGCTGTTGACACGCCTGCAGACAGCCCTGGAAGCCAAGCCAGCCCATCAGGGCCCCAAAGGGAGATCAGCAGCGCTTCCCACTGGGCTCAGCCAGGGCGGCCAGCAGAGAACCAGCTCTCCCCATCGCTTGCCCCAGTAGCTGCAGCCTCCCAGGGCGTCCTGACCAGAGCAAAGGGGTTCAGGGGGAGGCCTGCAGGCAAGGCGGGGGCAAACGCTGCTGTGTCCCGTCCCCCCCCCCCACTGCTGTGCAGCTGCAGAATTTGCCGGCCAGCTGAGCCCTGCTCCTCTCGCTGCAACTCCCCTGGGATGCGCCAAGCCAGCCGGGCTGGAAACTTTCCTTTCATGGCAGGGTTGCGGGCGCCTCTTTTATAGATGGGTCTGGCTCCTCTCCGCCCCCCCCCCGCCCCCCCACCTCGCTCCCTCCCAGGCCTCAGGCTGCAGGAATGCATTCTCTTCCTCTCAAAAAGCCACTCTTTCGTGGGACCAGCTGAGGTCTGCCCCCCCCGCAAGCCACCCCAAAGCAGCCCCTTTGTGGGGGGGGGGGACAGGAGGAGGAGATCCCCACCGACAAACCGCCCTGTGTGCTTGGGATGAAGGGCAGGATATTAATTCAATTAATAAAGGCAAAGTCAATAGCTCCAGGTCGCCTCCAAGAGCAGCACAGAAATGGTCTTAATTATTTTTGTTGCTCTTCTTATTAATCACAGGGGCAGCATCCTTGCCTACTTCCAGAGGGGTCTGGGAAGGGACCCAAGTTCTAATTCTGCCTTTCATTGCTCTGGAATATGGGGAGGCAGAAGCCACACTGGGGGGGGGGCACCAAGAGCAGGCAGGGGGGCCCTCCAAAAGGAGCTGGACTGAGGTGGGGTGGCAGCAGGAGAGAGAGGGGGGGATGGGCAAGCAAGACCAGCCCCATGGCAAGTGGGCAGGGGCCTGTGCATGTGGGGGTGGGGGGTGCAATGTGGGATCCACAGGAGAAGAAAGGCCTGGATGAAAGAAGGGCCACCAAGGAAGGAAGGATCCAGACTCTCCAGCCAAATCAGAGCAGAAAAGGATTCCCATTAGGAGACGGTGCAGAGAGAGACAGTGTGGCATAGTGGTTGGAGTTGGACCTGGGAGACCAGGGTTCAAAGCCCCACTCAGCCATTAAGTTCACTGGGTGACCTTGGGGGACAAATCACTGCATCTCTCAGCCTAGCCTACCTCACAGGGTTGTTGCAGGGATACACGCTATGCCCTTTTAAAATGTGTTTTTCGGGGGGGCAAAATATTATGTATTTTGTGGTTTTATATCTTGATTTTATTCTGACAATCTCCCTGAGACCCCTGGGTATAGGGTGGTATATTATTATTAATAATAATAATAATAATAATAATAATAATAATAATAATAATAAATGGGGAGGAGAACCACGTTTCCCACCTTGAGCTCCTTGGAGAAAAAGGTGGGAAATAAATGCAAGGAATAAATAAACAACGCAGGCCAGCTTCCTTCGCCAGAATCTGACTGGCTGTCCCATCTTGCTGGGACTGGGCAGGGCTCTCTGGTTCCCCCAGTCCTGCCTGGGGGCCTTGGCAGTTCCCTGCCCCTGAGCTGAGACCCTCTCCCCCCATTTCACATCCTGGCACCATATGTCTTGGGCAGTGCCTTAATCGTGCCCGAGGGCAAGTAATCAAGAAAGATCAATGAAGGGATTTGGCGAGATTAATGGGGATTCTGCCCATCGGAAAGCCACATAGAAATATTGGGGTGGCAGGAGAAGAAAATGGAAGGGGGTAGAGGGCGGAGAAAAGGCTGCAGCCCCCCAGGGGGGCCAGGAGGGAGAAGGGGCTGCAGCCGACCTGTTCCAGCTTCAGGGATGCCACACAGCCGGGCGATGGCATCTGGGGCAAGGGAGGAGCAGGCCTGGCTGGATCACAGATCCCTGGCACAGGAAGAGAAAGGATCACAGAACTGTAGTGCGAAAAGGGACCCCATCTGCTCCAAGCCTGACAATGCAGGAATCTTTTGCCCAAAGGGGGGCTCAGACCCACGAGCCTCACGCTCTGCCAACGGAGCTGCTGCCCCAGCAGTGAATGACCAGGAGAGTGGGGGCAGCTGGGTCAGGGCGAGCAGCTCCACCCTGAGGCTTCCTGGAAACAGCGGCTTCCTTCCCGGTGACCTACAAAGAGCCCACGCAGTGGCTGGGAGTTCCGCAGGCTAAATGAGCCCTGCTTCTTCCGTAGGAGGATTCTGCTGCCACTCTCGTGTTGCCCAAGGTTCCCTCTCGGCCACTTCTGAGCTGGGAGCGTCTCTTTGGCCCGACCCGAAAGCCTTCTTCCGTGCGTGAGCCTCCTTTGGGCTCGATGACCCCTGGAGTTCCCTACCAGCTCCACGCTCCTCGGATGCTAAGCCCACACGCCGCCTCCTGCCGGGCCCCTCGCTCCCCAGGGAGGACGGCAGAAGACCCCCGCCTCCAGCCCCTCACCAGATGGCAGCCCGGATCCTGCCCCTCCTTCCCCCTCGGTCGAGGCAGCCGCGCCGGAGGAACCCGCGGAGTCTCCCCGAGAGGCTTCCGACGGGGCGGGCGGGCGGGCGGGCGTCCCCCCGGCTGGCCTCCCTCGGCCCGCTCACCTGTCCCCGGTAGAGCTCCTCCAGGCGGCCGTCGATCCACTTCTCGGTGTCGAGGCGCCGCTGCAGCTCCCGCCGGTCGTACTTGACGGTGACCCTCGCCTGGCGCCGCTGGATGCCCGGGCTGGGCGTCCTCTCGGCCGCGCGGCCGCCCCCCGGAGACAGCCCGGCCGGGCGCGCCGGCGAAGCCCGTCCCAGGCGCCGCCCCACCCGGTGCGCAGCCATCGCTCGCGCCGCCGCCGCCGCTGCCCGACGGGGCGCCCGCAGCCCCACGGCGCCTTATAGCGAGGGGCGAGGGGCGGGCGGGGCGGGGAAGGGCGGCAGGGCGCCCCGCCCCACGGCGGGCGGCCCCCAGCGCCACCTCCCGGCCGGCCCCGTCCAGGCCAGGCTGCGGCGCCGCCGCCAGGGAGACCCAAAGAAGGCTCAGCGTCCCGTTGCGCGGGAGGGGGGGGGAGTCTCCAGCCAGATCCCTCGGAGAGGCTGCCCTCTTGGCAGGTAGGCTGCCCTGGACATGGAGGCTCCATGCACCCCCCCCCAAATATATATACGCCTTTCTTCCGTGCATTTGTCTTTGAAGGCTGCCCATCATCTCATGGCGAGGGATTCCTCAACAGGGAAGGCGCATAAAAGACTTTTTGGCCCCTTTATTCTTTGGGTCCTTCCGAACTGGGAGCCGAGAGTTTGGGGTGATGGTACCCAGCCCTTGGGAAGGGGTGGGGGGAGAAGGCGGGGTTGCAGTAGAGGGCAAAGGATGATTTGGGGATGGGAAGGCGGTGAGACCACTCTAGGGGATGTGAGGGGGGTCTTGAGCGGGGGTCTCCCTGCTTTGCCCATCCCCACAATTGCCCACAGCAGCCGAGTTCTGCCCTGTGGGAAGCGAAAGAGCGGGGGGGGGGGAGCAGCCCGGGAGGTAGGGGCCTCCTCCGGGGAGGCGTGGGTCTCCCCGACCCACTTGTGAACCAGGCAGCTGGGCAGGAAGGAAGGAGGGAAGGGAGGGAGGGAGGGAGACGCGCAGCTCCTCTGCCTGTTCTCGTCCTTCTTGCCAACGTGACGCCCACGGGCTGCAGATGGGGCTCCTCAGCCGGGGAAGGAGGAGCTGCTACAAAATTTCGGGGTGCACAAATCGCAAACACACAGCCCACAGAAAACCAACCCTTCACCCTTCGGATTTTAGGAAATGTTCCCTAAGAAAACTACACTTTTAGCACACAGAACAATCCCAAACAAGCCATCTTGGCTCTCTTTGTGACTCCAAATATTTCCTTTGTTACGGAAGGGGGGGGCATGTCTTCTTCACCTTCTTCTTCGCTACAATATATCAATTTATTTCCAATTGTCAAAAGGGACTAAAATCTATAAAATTCATAGAAAATCAGCGTGCCAGTTTGCTCAATTACTCTAGGACTCCATCACATCTCCCCTGTCCAGCATAATCCCTCAAGCAAAGTGTCAAGACCTTAATCCTTTCAAATTGTTCTGATCCGCCTTTCCTCCAGACAATGTCAGGTGGCAGACTATGCATATTTGAGACCATTGTCTTTTCATCCCCAGGAAGTGTTTATCTGTGCATATCTCCAGCTCTGCATATTCCCCCCTCCCTCCTCCATATGTTAATCTGTGCAACCCCTACCTTACTGAACTGCTGATCTGTGTAACCCCACCTTTCTGTGATGTATTCATGACGTGTTTTGCACTGTATTCTGGGACATGGAGGGAGTTTCAAAAACTCATGTCACCCCTTTCTCACTGTTCAATCTCGCCTTGAACCTGTTGCGCAATAAACTTGGATCTTCTGCAGTTTGCTCCTGTCTCCGGCTGAGCTCATTTTCCTCCGCAGGGACCCACGGACTTAGTCCGATGAGCTGGGTGGCAGAGCAGCCTCGCACCCAGATTTTTGCCGTAACAGTTGGCGCCCCACGTGGGGCATGCGGTTCTCCCGCGTTGCTGACCGGGGGCCCCGAAATCTTCAGCCGGCACCAGGCCATTTTGCCTGGGAAGATCCTTTGGACCCCCGGCCATCTTCCGGGCGGTAATCAAAAGCCCCAGGAGTTCAGCCGGGGAGCAAAGAGGGATCCAGCCGGCTTATCATCATAGAAGACACGTGAGTATAAGGAAAAGGAAAAATCCAGTGCACTGGTGGGAAAGGGGTGGAAATCTCCTGGCAACTGAATTCTCTGCCCTCCTCTCTATCGCTCCTTCTCGCCTGTCTCTTGGTCCAATTGGTGAGAGAGACCGTGGACTGCTGCTCGACCCGAAAGGGGGGTTCTGAGCTCTATCTCTTTCTCTAAAAACCCTCCAGCCAGCCGCACCAATTGGGAGTCCGAAAGTAAGACGGAGAGAGCCGACTTGAAAGACAGCCGACTCTCCGCAACGGACATCCCAGTTGAAAGCAAGGGGTTGGAGTTCTTTTCCGAACTTCTTTAGCGCCCGGCAAGGGGGCGGGAAGTGGTCTTGCTTTCTGTATCAATCCCAGCCGCACTGGTCGGTGCCACGTAACACGTGTATCGTGCGTGAGCCCGCTTCCAAAAGCAAGGGGGATTTTCGGTTCGAAACTCTATCCAGGGATCACCCGATCTGGCACCGCACGGCGCGGGCGTTCAGTAGGGCCCCTTTTCCTGAGATTGACGATAGGTAGGAGGTTGCCAGGAGGGATAGCCCATGAGGAATTGGGCGGGATCGGCAGAGTGGAAAAGGACCCCAGGTTATTGACTAAGGAAATAGGAAGGAATACCGGATAGCTAGAGCTCTTTAAAAACCCTCTAAGGAAGTTGCCAAGCGACTAAAGACCCCTCTTTACTATAAATCCCGTATTAAGTATATCAATCTCCTAGATATACCAATCCTTACCACCCTTTCTCTTCCCTCTTTCTGTCTAGACACGCGTAAAACATAAAATGGGTACCCAGGCTTCCAAACGCGAGCGGGCTCACTCTGGGAAGAAGGCTTCTAGAAAGCCATCTCAGTCTCAGAAGGACCCTGACTCTCCTCTCCAATTTGTCATCACGTATTGGAAGACGATTCCTGGCCACAAATTATTATCGAAGCAAAATTAGAGAACCTCTGTTCTGAAATCTGGCCTGCCAGCACCGCCTCCGCCAAGCCCGAATTGCGTTGGCCGGCTGGTTAACTGGTGGTGTTTGAAGAGGCAAGGAGGCTCTTAAAACCATGTGGGACCTTCCTACTAATTTCACTTAATGAAGCTAAAGGAAGCAGCCCAACTCCTTGCAATAACCAACTAAAGGATGAGAGTATATATGTTTACATGTTGTCTGTTATGTGTGTTGTGTGTTAATACATATATGAGAATATGTGTGTTTACATGTCGTCTGTTATGTGTGTTGTCTGTTCCTTCTGTCTCTGACAGACTGCCTTTCTTAAGCGCGCATAGTTTAAACTGCAAGCTTGCTTCAAAATTTAATTTTTTAAGGAAGCCATGCTGGACCTTATCAGTCCTAAATAAGACAAAATGAGAATGAAAGGTGCAAATGTTTACCCCACCTCGTGCTCTGCCGCAACTTTTCAGATCGTGAGTCTACAGTCTATTTTGGAATGTGAATGTTTCTAATGTGAATTAGATGTTTCTGCTGCAAAAGCGTAGGTGAGCACCACTGCTCTCTCAAGCTAAAATGCAGTGTATTTATTTCATGAAGCACATGCCTATGAAAGTATGGTCTTCCTTCTAAGAAAATATCTGAGTCCAGTTTTAACTTTGATTTGGTTGGACAGAAGAGTTATTGTAAGGCTCCTGATATCAGGCCTCTTTTCTTAGAAAATGCCCCCCCTTGTTTCATTCTGTCTCTTTCAGGTTTTTTTTTTTCCTTTCTCCTCTTCTGTGCCAGGTAAATTTACTTCTGAGTAAGCTTCCTTTAAAGGAAACTGCAAAAGGGGGGGGGCATAGATTAGGTTTACTATTCCTCTGCAAATTCAGGAAAAATTGTCACTTTTGTATTCCCTTTAAATCAAATCTATGGCTGTTTTAACTATGCTTTATAAGAGATCCTCTCCCTACCTTAAGAAAATGTTCACTTCAATCTTTCTTTAAAGATCATTTGTCTAGGAACTTGCACGTCTAAAGAAGTAAACTCAAACTAATCTCAAGATCTGCTAAAGGGTTCTGTATAAAGTTGGGAATTTTTATTTTCTTCTTCCTTAGTACATGATAGGAGCACTGATTGTGCTCTCTTCCCCAGTAGTGCCTGTGTACATAAGTATGTGTGTGTAGTACAAATCTTGCTGTGAAATCTTGCTGTGAACCCTTTATTTTGGAGGGTTGGACTAGATGACCCCAGGGTCCCTTTTAGCTCTCCCAATTTGAGGCTGTGTGGAAGGACATGTGTCTGCAAGCATTGGAGGATTTGAGGGTAATTCTTAAATTCTGGTGTGGTGATGGAGTTGAAATTCAGCCTAGCTTTGCTCTTTAGTTTTAAAACATGAGAGGTGAAGCCGAAGCACAACTGAGAATATCAAGCATTTGAGTGATTACAGTGTTTATCATTTTGTCTACTATTAAAAAAAATCAGACTTCAAAGTCAATTCAAAGTTTAAGCACATCAAATACATATGAGTCTTGACCATTTATCCTGTAAATAAAGGGCAGAAAAAAATTTGTCTGCAAATGGTAAGGCTGAAATGATTGGGAATATTAAAAATCTTATGAATTCTGAGTCTGGCCATTTTCCCCCATATATAAGGGCGTGGCATTGTTCCACGAATGGCCAGAGGGATATTAGCCCTTTCCTGTACATAAAGGAAGCAGTCGCTTTGCTTGGGCTGAAATTGCTAGCTTTTGTTGGTGAATACTTCAATTGCTGAGTTTCTCTCTTTTGTTTTAAATCTAACCCTCTTTTAAAATCTACTTACCCTTCCCTTATTCAAATTCTAATTTTGCCAAAAGATGCAACATTTCAATAGTATAAAAGGTTTGCTGAGACATGAACTCCACACATGCACAGAGACTAGATCAGCAAGAAAAAAAAAAAGAGGATAGGAACTGTAGGGAGTGAGAGGAGCTTGGGCTGAAAGGGGAAATTTATCCTAATTTCCTTATGTAAAAACTTGGAGCCACTGAGGGAAATCACCCTTAATGTGTCCTTTGCTCCAGGGGCTTCGCAAGACAAAAGGTGTGCCAAGTTTCAAATCTTAACATGATTAACATGCCAAATTCTTTTCACAGGTAAATTTCAAAGCACTCCCCCCCCCCAAGGGATTTAAAATCACAGACTTTGTGTGCATTTTAGGAACAGCATTTCCTGACAGGCTTCTCACATGAAATAATTTTTCCCTTTTAACAGGATATGTGAACCCCGATAACAAAGGTTTTTGTCCCTTCTTTTCTCCCACAGCAACTTTCTTTCCTGTTCTGTGAAACATGTCTGAATCCCTGCTGTATTTGTGACTTCCATCTCTTCGTGCCTTTGACGCTTTAAGTTACAAATAATCTCTTTTCATTTATTTAATCAGTTTTTCCATGATGTCTACGAAATTAAGCGAAGCACAACCTAACATTGTTTGTGGAATGGTATTTGTTTACCCTTTGCCTGATCATTTCTTATTAATTCTGTCATTTTGGCTAGTTCAAGGTACTTGCACAACTTTAAATTGCCATTCATTTTCTTGGTATTAAGTCATTTCCCAGTATTTTGCTATTAACATTCTAACTGATGTGGTCACATCAAGAAACACTCTTTTATTTTCATTGTTACTTCAGATTTCTTAAAATTCTGTGTCTTAGCATTTATTTATTTTGGTTCCTCATAGGTCATTGTGTGTGTGTGTGTGTGTGTGTTTTATTATTATTTTAACTGTGTCTTTTAAGTCCACCCTGCCCTTACAGGATATCACTTCTACAAGTGTGTTATTACAGATCCAATGAAAGACTTCGCCACCACAACAGAAGACACCAAAGTTTCAAAGTGATGTCTCTTTCAAAGGATATAGACTGCCGGGGGGAGTGGGGCTGACAAAGGGGGGTGGAGTTGAATTACAAGGACATTTTCTGACTTTTGAACCTCAAGATACATATATAAAATATCCCAATTGTCTCAAGATATGCAACTGATATTTAATTAGTTTGTTTTGTATTATGTGTTATTACGTAGGAATGTTGAAATGTGTCTGACAGTGTGTCATTTCCACAAATGGGGGGGCTATTTTGTGGCTATTTTTGTGTGTAAGTGTTTTATGTCTAATGTCTTATTCCTTACACCCCAGTGGAGGATCCTCATACATTTTATACCTTTTAACAGATCAGGATATTATGTAGTCCAATGTTTAGACTTAGATAAATTTATTACCATATTTCGTTGTTTCACCTGGCACTCTGCCAACTTCCCTACCCATTTTAAAAAATGTGCTAAAACCCACTTTACCAAGGAGAAGCTTATACATGAAGGTGGATATGCTTTGGTTTAGCAGGAATGATCCCTTATACAGTTAAATTGACTTATTTCGACAAGTGCCCCTTTAAGAATGGTTTTCTTTTAACAGATTGGTTTGAAGAGTTGAGAACCATGGGGAAAGATAAATTCAAATTGGACTCAGTTTGAATTGGGCAAGTGTATCCAGGCTGCAATTAGCTTTTGGTCCTTAAAGTGCAAGTGCGCAACTTCCCATGACTGCAAGACCAATAATAAAACCCCCATAGGAAGCCAAGGCAAGGACATTTCCCTCAGGACGTGCCCGAACCTATGGCAGCTGTGGTGAGTGCCAGGCAACATGGTTAATATGAAAGCCCTAAGTGGATTCACCAGGGATTGCCACTACTGTGAGACCACAGAAAAGCTACCTTGACACCTGAGAACACAAAAATGGCGGGGGACAAAGCAAACTACATTTTTTTTCAGTCAGTAGTGGACCTTCCTGCTAAATGTAAAGCATAGACCACTATTGAACAAAATACAACAGGTGTCCTTTTTGCACTACTATACTTGCAAATGGCCTTAAGAGGCATGATTTGCAAGTCCCCTTCAGGTTTGCACAAACCCACACATCTAGTACGATAGATACAAAGTTATTATTTAGTGCATATCTATATAACATACACATACATTGTATTGGTCCGTGTTGCTCCCTCCTTTGTTGCCCTGCTCAACCCACCTCCTTTTCCATTAGGGCCTATTCCCACTCACACGGCACCCCTACCTTCACCGAGATTTAGGGTGCGGAGAAAAGATTTGCAAGTTCTTACAGAACTTTAATGCAAATCTATCTCCGAATGGGGGACTGTTACGGAAGGGGGGGGCATGTCTTCTTCACCTTCTTCTTCGCTACAATATATCAATTTATTTCCAATTGTCAAAAGGGACTAAAATCTATAAAATTCATAGAAAATCAGCGTGCCAGTTTGCTCAATTACTCTAGGACTCCATCACATCTCCCCTGTCCAGCATAATCCCTCAAGCAAAGTGTCAAGACCTTAATCCTTTCAAATTGTTCTGATCCGCCTTTCCTCCAGACAATGTCAGGTGGCAGACTATGCATATTTGAGACCATTGTCTTTTCATCCCCAGGAAGTGTTTATCTGTGCATATCTCCAGCTCTGCATATTCCCCCCTCCCTCCTCCATATGTTAATCTGTGCAACCCCTACCTTACTGAACTGCTGATCTGTGTAACCCCACCTTTCTGTGATGTATTCATGACGTGTTTTGCACTGTATTCTGGGACATGGAGGGAGTTTCAAAAACTCATGTCACCCCTTTCTCACTGTTCAATCTCGCCTTGAACCTGTTGCGCAATAAACTTGGATCTTCTGCAGTTTGCTCCTGTCTCCGGCTGAGCTCATTTTCCTCCGCAGGGACCCACGGACTTAGTCCGATGAGCTGGGTGGCAGAGCAGCCTCGCACCCAGATTTTTGCCGTAACACCTTAGAGCCCATTTAGGAGAAGGAAATAAAACTCGCATCCTAAACCTCGGCTGCCTTGTGGGATTTTCCAGAAGAAGAAAAAGCTAAGGAATAAAAGCTGCATATTTCTGGAGTGGGGTCCCTGAGAGGGTTGGATGGCACCTTCCACTAAGACTACTGGGACTAATCTTATTATTATTTATAATAATTTTTATTGAATTTTCAATTTTACCTTTCCAAATAAACATTTTACAAACTCTGAAATATCCAGTGACGTCCCTTCTTCTCTTTCCATGGTTCATTTTGCATATCACACATCCCAGCATATTTTACTATCACTATTCAAATCATTTCTCCACTTTTACTTCCATCAGAAATTATTTACTCTATTGATGCTGCCAGCGTTTTGAGCTGCATAAGTATTTTCCATATAGTCAATAAACGTTTTCCAATTTTCTTTAAACCTATGTTCTTCTTGCTCTCTTATCCTATATGTTAAATCTGCAAGTTGTGCATATTCTGTCATTTTAAGGTTGGCAGTTTGAATCCCCGCGATGGAGTGAGCTCCCGTTGCTTGGTACCAGCTCCTGCCAACCTAGCAGTTCGAAAGCACCTCAAAGTGCAAGTAGATAAATAGGTACCGCTCTGGCGGGAAGGTAAATGGCGTTTCCGTGCGCTGCTCTGCTTCGCCAGAAGCGGCTTAGTCCTGCTGGCCACATGACCCGGAAGCTGTATGCCGGCTCTCTCGGCAAATAAAGCGAGATGAGCGCCCCAACCCCGGAGTCGTCCACAACTGGACACAGGGGTCCCTTTATCTTTAACTTGTGCTAGCAATTTCCTTTACTTTGCAGAGTTTCATATTCCCCTTTTAAACACACAGTGGACAATCGGTTGCAGGCTTGTGTAAGCCTCTCACTATTAGGTTGTTGGTAAGTTCCCTTATATCCCTCTTAAAAGAATAAACACGCCACAATCTTGTGTAAAGTATATAAAATAAGTTTACTCACATCAGTTCACAGTGGGATCCCTGAAGGCAGACTTAGTTACAAAGGATATACATGTGGATCTGTCCCATATGGGGATAATTCCAGTGCCCTCTGGTGGCTGGAAGTCAACAGAGCATCTCTAGCTAAAAACTGCTCCAACGACAGAGGAAGTCAAGGGGGGGCTGCGTGCCTTGTCCTTTTGTTACCTGGACAGGTAAGGTCACGCCCACCTCTAGTCACATGCAAAGGAAGTATGTCCCAGCCAGGAGGAAACAGGAAGTTTTCCACTGGCTGGACCAAGCATTCCCCCGCATGTCCACTCTAGGAAAACAAGGAATGTTGTACTTGACTGCTTGTACATTGTCTGAATATTAACTCTCTTAATTGTGATTGCTTCAATGGGAGATAGCCATAAAGATGTTTTTCTTTCCAGCAGATTTTTATATTTCTCCTAAGAAATATATATTTATATTTTCTTACTAAGAATGTGGTTCATAAAACTCTTGCAGATTTTAGCCTTCCCATACGAGACATGCATGCCAGCCGAATTTTTAATCTTGACCCTCTAAATCTAAGATGTCTGCATTATCCAATACACTCCATTCTTTTAACTAACATAGGCAAACTGCCTCAAAATACATTTGCAAATCTGGCAGAGCAAAGCCTCCTCTTTCATTTGTATCTATCATACTTTTATGTTTAATTCTTGGCTTTTCCCCGTCAGATAATTTTGAGATATCTTTTTTCCATTCTTTGTTGTTGTTTTTTTAATGATATTTATTAGAAGTTTAAAAATACAAAAAAGAAGAAAAAAAAGCAAAAAATTTAATGAAACATACAATACATAAAAAAGAAAACAAAAAACAAAAAACATACAATATCCATAAAAAAACAAAAACAAAAAACAAAACAAATCCAATATTTCATATCTTAATCTTCCAATTACTTGTTTCATCGACCTCCTCACACCTCCCTTTTTATATTCTAGTTTAATTATTTGTCTCAGCAAATTCTTTCCATCTTTCTCAATTTTTATTAGGTAATTTATCTTAACAGTCTAACCTATTAATTAAGTCAACAAATCCTTTCCATCTTTCACTATATTCTGTCATTCAGTTTACCTTAATTAATTTTAACCTTATCTTACCATAAAATACCTTAAAGCTTAAAACTTAATACTTATTTATACATAACTCCTTATATCATTTCTACTAAAGCCAAATAGTTTCATTCCAACGTTTTTCCTAATACTCATTAATTTCACATTAATTCCCAAAAATAAAACTTTAAATACTTTCTTCCAATCTTCATCCAGCGTCTCTTTTTCCTGATCTTGGGTTATGTCAGTCCTTATTGTCCATTTCTTCTAGTCCATCAACCTGGTAATCTTGTGTCCGAGGCTCTTAAGTCATTTCCATGTCCCTTCTGCAGATCTTCTTCTTGTTTGTACTTGCACTTTACCTTATCTTTTGTTGATCTCTTTCTTAATTTCTTTCCTTTCTCATTGAGGAGTAGGTCTCGGGGATGTTCCAACTCGAAAATATCTCCGTCTCTCCTCAGCAGATCGGCCCATTCCCCACAGTCCCATTCCCCACAGTCAACAGTGTAGTCCAGAAAATATTTAAAAGCATGTTTCAAAGTCCCTCCAAACTTAAGGACCCCCACAGCTCCAGGACCCCCCCCCCCCGGCCCACTCCAGATTCAACCTTCAACAACAACGGCTTATGCTCCTGCAGGGCCTCGGGCTTTACTTGAGGTTCAACAGCAACCTCCTCCCTTATCTTCTGCATTTGCACTTGCTCTATCAAATCAGGTTCTTGAGTTGGCTCATAGATGATTTCTGTATAAGAATTCACTGTTTGTCCAAAATTTTTGACTGCAACAGTCATCAAATCCATCTTCTCGTGCATCTGCTCCAACAAAGCACTTGTCTTGCAAAAAGCAAGCACCAAAACTTCTTCCAAACACATCTTTGTTCAAGGTCACAGTCTGTTCCCAGGATCCTAATCACCACAGCTGGAAAGTCCCCAGATCGACTCCAGTAACAATTTAACAAACTCCCTCTAGAGGAGACAATTTCTATTTGTATCCATTTTTTAAAAGCAGATCCAACAAAAGAAAGTTACTTTCATTTTTCGAGTTTTTGGTTTCTTTTAAATGCAAAAGGCAACATTGGAGATAATTTGTTTCTCTTCTTTAGCTATCTGTCAAAAGATGTTCCTTTCACAGTCAATGAACTTCACCAAAAATCTCTGTCTCTGACACCCCGTTCCCAGGTTTGAGACGGTGGAAATTTATCTTTCTTTACTCTCTCTCCTGCAGGCTTAAACAGTCAAAATTCCCCCTCTTTACTCCTGCTTTCAAGAGGGGTTTAGATGGTTAAGACAGGAGGAATTTTAGACCTTTATGAACAGCTTTCCAGACTTTAGCTTGCACAATTTTTGCTTCAAGCTATTTACAAAAACGGAAGGCGGACTTCCTGTTTAGAGCCTTCCCGCTTGAGTGCCAAATTAAAATGTTTCTTAGCCCAATTTTCCGTTCTACTCACGGGTACTTGTTTTAGAGTCCAATTGTCCACAGGAAAAAGTCAGCGCTCTCCGGCAACGGCTGTGTGGCTTCACTCCGAAAAAATAGCGGTCGATTCAAAACACCGCGCCACTCACCCCACGTCGCTTCGGATCCCCGAAAAAGGGGTTTCCTTGTGTGTAGGGGGGCGCTCCTGGTGTCAGCCGAATCCCACGTTTCCAGGCTTCCTCCGCCTGGGATTTTTAAAGGGTCTCCGCCTTCGCCGCAGCGGCAAGACCCGATTTTCGCGGAGCTGGTTCCTCTGGATCAGAGGAATTCCACCATTGCCGATGGCGCTAACCCGGAAGTCCCTTTTTCAATTCTTTGAAGCAGCTTAAATTATTCACAATTGGGATTGATTGGAATAAAAACAGCATCCAAGGCAATAAATTCATTTTAATAGCTGAAATTCTACCTAACACGGGAGAGTTTCATTCTTCCTCATATATCCAACTCTTTCTTAATTACTTTCCACAATTTAATATAATTATTTTCAAACAGGATGAGATTTCTTACTGTCAATCAAATTCCCGAATACCTAACTTTTTTTGCCTATTTTTAGACCAAACATCCTTTCTTTAAAAAATTTCAACTTCTCATCCATGTTTTGAAACAACATTTTGGTTTTATCTGAATTTACTTTAAAACCTGCCACTTCTCTTTGTGATAATGATATAACGTTTGTAAGTTTCCAAGAAGCTCTGTAAGAAGGTTTGGTAGAAATATTGTTTAAATAACATGGTAAGATAAGATATACATAGTGCAATATAAATGAAGAAATGTGAAGGTATGTAATAACTACGGAAAATTATCAGACATGTTGATGGAAGTCTAAAAGAAAAAAGACGTGTGATGAATTCCTAATGTTTGTGTTATAAATTTGTTTTTATTGGAAAATTAATAAAAATTATATACAAAAAAACCCAAAACCTGCCACTTCTCCAAACCTTTTAATTTCTTCTAATGCTTTGGGAACACTCTCCAAAGGTTGTTCTAGTGTCAGCACCACATCATCAGCAAATGTTCTTAATTTATAAACTCCACGTCCCACCTCAAGACCTTTAATTTTCCTATTTCTCCTTATATTTCTAATGTCATAATAAACAGCAGTGGATACAGGGAACAGCCTTGTCTTGTTCCTTTTTCTATTTGGCATTTGTCTGAAAAAATATTATTTATTAATATATTTGCAGATTGATCTGCATAGATTGCTTTAATTCCTGCTAGGAAAGAATTACCTATTTCCATTTTCTCTAAAATCTTGTTCATAAATGACCACGAAATATTGTCAAAAGCTTTCTCCGCATCTAAAATGATCAATGCAACCTATTTTTCATTTCTTACTTCCAAATACTCTATTAAATTAATTACATTACTTGTATTGTCTTTCATTCTGCTAACTTTATTATTTGCACCCCGCCTGATTGGGTTGTACTCCGTACGCCTCCTTCTGGCAACTCCTGCAGCCCAGACGATGCCCAGGGTCCTGCTCTGCTGTCCTTTGGGCCACGTCCCTGAGGCTGGTGGACCGGAGCTCGAACTCGGTACAAGGCAGCTTCCTGCGTTTCCACAGGGAGGGGTCACCACTTACCAGTTCCAAAAGGGGAGCTCCTCTCCTCGGATGTCCAGCCCTGGGAATCAACACAACAGGCAGAAACTCCAAAGGGGCTTTTGGCATTTCCCTGACATTGTGGCGTAATTCTGGCATAATTCCTCTGAACCACAGACCAAAATCTTTAGGCCCAGCCAACTCCCTCCCTCCCTCCCTCCCTCTCTCCCGTGGTCCTTCTTATCCTATTGGGGGCAGGGGGCCCTCCAAGCTGAATTTCCCCCTCTCTTCTGTTCAATTGTTCCTTTCATTTGCAAAAGCACTTTGTCCAAAGTGCTTTCCATAGAAGCAAAACACCATCAGAGGAAGGGAGGAGAGGGAGGTGACCAAGAAGAGGAGGACACCAGGATTTCCCCCTGCCCCAAAACAGGACCTTCTAGCGCCAACTGCCCCAGGATGCTGACCCCTTGCTCTAGATACAGTTATTAAGATTTCATGGAGACCTCTTTGCTGTTTGAAGCCACCTGGGAAAGATCTGTATCCCAAAAAGTGCTAGATTTACGTATAAGCTAAACAAGCTACAGTGGTCCCTCTGGTTACAAACTTAATTCATTCTGGAGGTCCGTTCTTAAGCTAAAACAGTTCTTATCCTGAGGCATGCTTTCGCTAATGAGATCTCCGACTCGCGATTTCCATTCGGGGCAAAGTTCGCAACCAGAAGCAGCTACTTCCGGGTTAGCGGAGCTCGTAACCTGAAGCGTTCATAACCAGAAGTGTTTGTAACCTAGAGGTACCACTGTATAGCTTAGGGCCCCACTCTCTTGGGGGGCCCCCAAAAAATTAAAGGAAAAAACACCTGGATGTACATTTCTGAAATATAAGATAAAAAACAAATAAAATAAAACCTACATACAGCAAAAGTGTTTTGTGCTGTGTAGGCTCCTATTTATTATGTGCAAATAGCTTAGGGCCATCAATGACCATCTAGCATATATTCAACACCAAAAACAGTGACAATTTGTTGTTGGCAAAGGACAGCTGGACATAGAAAGGACCCCATTCCCTTCAGGAGCTGAGGGCCTCATAAAATCTAAATCTGGCCCTGTTCCCGAAATGTGAAATGTAAATAATCGAAACATCTAAGCCAGGTGCCCTAATGGGAAGTCTGGAAGCAAGACTTTCCCATTACATCCAGTCCGTCCGTCCGCTCCCCCCGCCCCCCGCGGATCATGGCAGCTGGCCTTCAGAAGAACTGCTGCCTCCCAAGGACCCTGGAGCCAGAGGCAAGCCATCTTGGATAGCAGTCATTGATAGCCTTCTCTTCCTCCCTGAATTTGTCCCACCCCAGTGGGCTGCTGTCCCTGCATCCTGTGGCAGTGAGTTCTGCAGTTTAATTCCTTTTCCTCAGCCCTGTTGGCATCCAGCTCCAACGTCCGACCCCACTGCCTCCTGCGGTTTTGAGAGAGGGACAGCAACGGTCCTCTCCACTTTCTCCAAGCCACGTGGCGGCATTGTATGCTTGTGAAACACGGACCACTTATAAACGCCATCTCTAGCTCCTCGAAAGATTTCATCAATGGTTTCTCCGAAAAATTTACACATCACTTGGGAAGACAGGAGAACTAATATCAGTGTACTGGATGAAGCAAAGATCACCAGTGTTGAAGCAATGATTCTCCAACATCAGCTTCGTTGGACTGGTCATGTTGTGCAGATGCCTGATGATTGTCTTCCAAAGCAACTGCTCTATTCCAAACTTAAAAATGGAAAGCGTAATGCTGGTGGTCAACAAAAGAGGTTTTAAGATTTTCTCAAGGCAAATCTTAAAAAATGTAGTATAAACACCAACAATTGGGAAACACTGGCCTGCAAGTGCTCTATTCGGAGAACAGCCTTGACCCAAGGTGTCCTGGGTTTTGAAGACACTCGAACTCAGGACACAAAGGAGAAGTGTGCGAAGAGGAAGGCACGCTTGGCAAATCCACACCGTGATCAACTCCTGCCTGGAAACCAATGTCCCCACTGTGGAAGGATGTGTGGGTCCAGAATTGGCCTCCAAAGTCACTTATGGACACATGGTTAAAACTGTGTTCATGGAAGACAATCTTATTTGGCTAAAGAAGATTGCCAAAGAAGGAGAAGAAAAATCAGACTCACCATAGCCAGACGGGAAACCCATCTCCAAAGTGGAATATGACCCAGGTTGAAAAAATAAACGGACAACCAGCATATAAATGAGGACTGCCATATTTCCGGGATTTCCCGGACCCTGGCTCCAGTGGCGTCCAAACTTTTCCCAAAGAGGGCCAGATTGGATGAAGTGAAGGGCCGTGAGGGCTGACCAAAGGGCGATTGAAGTTGTTGAGGATTTTACCCCAGGAACTAAACTGCCACAGGGGCCGAATGAAACCGACCAGCGGGCCGGATTAGGCCCCGGAAAGGAACTTTGGACATCTGCCTGCCATAGTCTCTTGCGGACTCACTGTTAAGAGCCTGTTCGTGGAAGACCATCTGACTCCTTCCAAGAAGAAGAAGAAGAAGAAGAAGAAGTTATCCGCTGCCCGCCCCCCCCCCCCGCGCGCGCTCCCTTGCCCCGCGGGAGCGCGCCGCCCCCCCCGCCGGATCCCGGAGTGCTGCTTCGGGGGGCGCCTTCTTCCCCCCCCCCAGCAACCCCCGGCAGCAGGACCCGATGGCGCCGGACACGGGCCGGCAGCAGCCGGAGGGGCGCGGCCCCGCCCAGGTGCAGGTGCGCCGAGGGGCGTGGCCGGCTCCTTCCCCTTGTGACGTCGGGGGCGGCGATTGGCGGCCCTGGCTTGGGGGCGGGGCTCACCTGCGGGCTCCGGGGGCGGCGGGCGCGACGGGCGCAGTTGGGACTTCGCAGGCGGCCAGGATGGGGCGCAGCGCGGGGCTGATCCTGATGGCCGCGATGGTGCTGAGCGCCGCCGCCGAGGCGCTGCCAGGTGAGGGAATCACAGAAAGAAAGACGGGGGGGGTTCTTTCTTTCTCTCTTTCTTTCTTTCTTTCTTTCTTTCTTTCTTTCTTTCTTTCTTTCTTTCTTTCTTTCTTTCTTTCTTTCTTTCTCTCTTTCTCTCTCTCTCTCTCTCTCTCTCGCCTTGTTTTTTTTGGGGGGGGGCGCAGTCAACTGCCTGCCTCCCCTCCCCCCGGGAGGGGGCGGGGCTTCTCTTCGGGCCCCTCCCCCTCCCCGAGGGACAATGGCTGCCCGATCCCTTGTCTTTTTGGGGGGTGGGGGGGCTCCCATCCCTGGCCGGCCCCCCCTCCGCCCTGGTCCTCTCTCTATGGGGCCCGCGCGGGGCCTGGGAGGGGGTGGCCCCATTGGGGTGGGGGAAGCCCCCCCGGAGGAGGAGGAGGAAGTGCTCTCTCTGCCAAGCCCCCTCCCCCCCCCCGCCTGTGCCCCTTGTTCCTGGTTCAGTCCCTCGGTGCCAGGTGCGAATTCTGCGCGAGGCGTGGGAGGCTGGGAGGAGAGAGACCCCACTGGGCAGGGGCCGGCCCCATAGAGGGGCTGGGGGGGGGAGTCCTGTGCCAGGGGACGGAGCTGCCCCCCTCGCCCGGGGCTGCCCCAGGAGGCTGGCCTGCCGCCCAGGTCGTGCCTGCTCTTAAAGTCGAGGAAGTGGTCCGTTTACAATCATCATCATCATCATCATTTATTCTCTCTCCACCTGGCTGGGTTTGCCCCTCGTGGAGGGAGGAGCTGGGTCCCGAGCGTGGGAGCAAAAGCCGGATGGGCAGAGGCAGTGATGGCACCGTGGGCCTCGGCTTGTGCCCCCTGGCACTCTTGCCCCTTGGGGCATTGCCTGGGACAAGACTCCTGGCTGCGCTCCCTGGACCCCAGGAGGCAAGATCCCAGAGCTGGGACTCCAGAGGTCATCCAGTCCAACCCCCTCGCAGCCAGCGCAAGGCTGAGCCTGGTCCAGAGACTTAGCGAGGAGAGAGTGCGCCTGGGAGCCCAGAAACCTCCCTTCCCTGCTTTGTGGGCCAAAGAAAACAGCCTTTCTGGGTCAGGCTCCCAGGCTGACCGGGTGCAAAGGGAACCTGATCTGACTGGGCTCCGCAGGGCTGGGCAGCCAGTCTCAAACTGGTTCAGCCTGTTTGTGGTGAGGTCACCGGAGCTGCTCTCCCTGAATCACCAGGGCGGGGGGGGGGGGAGGGAGGCCCCTTCGCTCTCTGCCCCATGGAGGCCAGACTTCCTGGTGGGGAGGAGGCAGCCTTCCTTTTTATTATTATTACATTGATTAAGTTTGCATTTTATTACATTTAAACAAATCCTTATTGTGCTCACTACATATTTGCTCAATCAAGCTTTGACTCCCTCCCCCCATATGGTTGCCATAATTCATTATTACTTCATAGCGTTTATACATTTTCCCATTTACATTTCACTTAATCACAAATTTTTAAATAAATATAAAAAGGTACAAATCCTTAATGTTGCAAGCTTGTCTTACAAGAACCCTGCTAGTGGGGTATTGGTTATTCCTTCCATGTCCCGCTCACCTTCCTTAAACCTACTGTTACGGAAGGGGGGGGGGCATGTCTTCTTCACCTTCTTCTTCGCTACAATATATCAATTTATTTCCAATTGTCAAAAGGGACTAAAATCTATAAAATTCATAGAAAATCAGCGTGCCAGTTTGCTCAATTACTCTAGGACTCCATCACATCTCCCCTGTCCAGCATAATCCCTCAAGCAAAGCGTCAAGACCTTAATCCTTTCAAATTGTTCTGATCAGCCTTTCCTCCAGACAATGTCAGGTGGCAGACTATGCATATTTGAGACCATTGTCTTTTCATCCCCAGGAAGTGTTTATCTGTGCATATCTCCAGCTCTGCATATTCCCCCCTCCCTCCTCCATATGTTAATCTGTGCAACCCCTACCTTACTGAACTGCTGATCTGTGTAACCCCACCTTTCTGTGATGTATTCATGACGTGTTTTGCACTGTATTCTGGGACATGGAGGGAGTTTCAAAAACTCATGTCACCCCTTTCTCACTGTTCAATCTCGCCTTGAACCTGTTGCGCAATAAACTTGGATCTTCTGCAGTTTGCTCCTGTCTCCGGCTGAGCTCATTTTCCTCCGCAGGGACCCACGGACTTAGTCCGATGAGCTGGGTGGCAGAGCAGCCTCGCACCCAGATTTTTGCCGTAACAGTTGGCGCCCCACGTGGGGCATGCGGTTCTCCCGCGTTGCTGACCGGGGGCCCTGAAATCTTCAGCCGGCACCAGGCCATTTTGCCTGGGAAGATGCTTTGGACCCCCGGCCATCCTCCGGGCGGTAATCGAAAGCCCCAGGAGTTCAGCCGGGGAGCAAAGAGGGATCCAGCCGGCTTATTCATCAATCCGGGGATCATCATAGAAGACATGTGAGTATAAGGAAAAGGAAAAATCCAGTGCACTGGTGGGAAAGGGGTGGAAATCTCCTGGCAACTGAATTCTCTGCCCTCCTCTCTATCGCTCCTTCTCGCCTGTCTCTTGGTCCAATTGGTGAGAGAGACCGTGGACTGCTGCTCGACCCGAAAGGGGGGTTCTGAGCTCTATCTCTTTCTCTAAAAACCCTCCAGCCAGCCGCACCAATTGGGAGTCCGAAAGTAAGACGGAGAGAGCCGACTTGAAAGACAGCCGACTCTCCGCAACGGACATCCCAGTTGAAAGCAAGGGGTTGGAGTTCTTTTCCGAACTTCTTTAGCGCCCGGCAAGGGGGCGGGAAGTGGTCTTGCTTTCTGTATCAATCCCAGCCGCACTGGTCGGTGCCACGTAACACGTGTATCGTGCGTGAGCCCGCTTCCAAAAGCAAGGGGGATTTTCGGTTCGAAACTCTATCCAGGGATCACCCGATCTGGCACCGCACAGCGCGGGCGTTCAGTAGGGCCCCTTTTCCTGAGATTGACGATAGGTAGGAGGTTGCCAGGAGGGATAGCCCATGAGGAATTGGGCGGGATCGGCAGAG
The DNA here is from genome assembly GCF_964252035.2 of Podarcis erhardii. Classification (NCBI taxonomy): domain Eukaryota; kingdom Metazoa; phylum Chordata; class Lepidosauria; order Squamata; family Lacertidae; genus Podarcis; species Podarcis erhardii. The sequence continues at coordinate 93,131,786 of NC_138511.1, forward strand.
TGGAAAAGGACCCCAGGTTATTGACTAAGGAAATAGGAAGGAATACCGGATAGCTAGAGCTCTTTAAAAACCCTCTAAGGAAGTTGCCAAGCGACTAAAGACCCCTCTTTACTATAAATCCCGTATTAAGTATATCAATCTCCTAGATATACCAATCCTTACCACCCTTTCTCTTCCCTCTTTCTGTCTAGACACGCGTAAAACATAAAATGGGTACCCAGGCTTCCAAACGCGAGCGGGCTCACTCTGGGAAGAAGGCTTCTAGAAAGCCATCTCAGTCTCAGAAGGACCCTGACTCTCCTCTCCAATTTGTCATCACGTATTGGAAGACGATTCCTGGCCACAAATTATTATCGAAGCAAAATTAGAGAACCTCTGTTCTGAAATCTGGCCTGCCAGCACCGCCTCCGCCAAGCCCGAATTGCGTTGGCCGGCTGGTTAACTGGTGGTGTTTGAAGAGGCAAGGAGGCTCTTAAAACCATGTGGGACCTTCCTACTAATTTCACTTAATGAAGCTAAAGGAAGCAGCCCAACTCCTTGCAATAACCAACTAAAGGATGAGAGTATATATGTTTACATGTTGTCTGTTATGTGTGTTGTGTGTTAATACATATATGAGAATATGTGTGTTTACATGTCGTCTGTTATGTGTGTTGTCTGTTCCTTCTGTCTCTGACAGACTGCCTTTCTTAAGCGCGCATAGTTTAAACTGCAAGCTTGCTTCAAAATTTAATTTTTAAGGAAGCCATGCTGGACCTTATCAGTCCTAAATAAGACAAAATGAGAATGAAAGGTGCAAATGTTTACCCCACCTCGTGCTCTGCCGCAACTTTTCAGATTGTGAGTCTACAGTCTATTTTGGAATGTGAATGTTTCTAATGTTTCTGGAATGTGAATGTTTCTAATGTGAATTAGATGTTTCTGCTGCAAAAGCGTAGTCGAGCACCACTGCTCTCTCAAGCTAAAATGCAGTGTATTTATTTCATGAAGCACATGCCTATGAAAGTATGGTCTTCCTTCTAAGAAAATATCTGAGTCCAGTTTTAACTTTGATTTGGTTGGACAGAAGAGTTATTGTAAGGCTCCTGATATCAGGCCTCTTTTCTTAGAAAATGCCCCCCCTTGTTTCATTCTGTCTCTTTCAGGTTTTTTTTCCTTTTTCTCTTCTTCTGTGCCAGGTAAATTTACTTCCGAGTAAGCTTCCTTTAAAGGAAACTGCAAAAGGGGGGGGGGCATAGATTAGGCTTAAAATTGTCACTTTTGTATTCCCTTTAAATCAAATCTATGGCTGTTTTGACTATGCTTTATAAGAGATCCTCTCCCTATCTTAAGAAAATGTTCACTTCAATCTTTCTTTAAAGATCATTTGTCTAGGAACTTGCACTCTAAGGAACTTGCACGTCTAAGGAAGTAAACTCAAACTAATCTCAAGATCTGCTAAAGGGTTCTGTATAAAGTTAGGAATTTTTATTTTCCTCTTCCTTAGTACATGATAGGAGCACTGATTGTGCTCTCTTCCCCAGTAGTGCCTGTATACATAAGAATGTGTGTGTAGTACAAATCTTGCTGTGAAATCTTGCTGTGAACCCTATATTTTGGAGGGTTGGACTAGATGACCCCAGGGTCCCTTTCAACTCTCCCAATTTGTGGCTGTGTGGAAGGACATGTGTCCGCAAGCATCGCAGGGTAATTCTTAAATTCTGGTGTGGTGATGGAGTTGAAATTCAGCCTAGCTTTGCTCTCTAGTTTTAAAAGGTGAGAGGTGAAGCTGTGATGTTTTGAAGCACAACTGGTAATATCAAGCATTTGAGTGATTACAGTGTTTATCATTTTGTCTACTATTTAAAAATCAGACAAATACATATGGGCCTTGACCAATCCTGTAAATAAAGGGGCAGGAAAATTTTTGTCTGCAAATGGTAAGGCCGAAAAACTTAGAATGTTAAAAAATAATAATAAATGAAATAAAAATTCCTATGAATTCTGACTCTCTGGCCATTTTCCCATATATAAGGGCGCGGCATTGTTCCACGAATGGCCAGAGGGATATTAGCCCTTTCCTGTACATAAAGGAAGCAGTCGCTTTGCTTGGGCTGAAATTGCTAGCTTTTGTTGGTGAATACTTCAATTGCTGAGTTTCTCTCTTTTGTTTTAAATCTAACCCTCTTTTAAAATCTACTTACCCTTCCCTTATTCAAATTCTAATTTTGCCAAAAGATGCAACATTTCAATAGTATAAAAGGTTTGCTGAGACATGAACTCCACACATGCACAGAGACTAGATCAGCAAGAAAAAAAAAAAAAGAGGATAGGAAAAGAAATGAGAGAGAGAGAGAGGAAGGAGGGGGAACTGTAGGGAGTGAGAGGAGCTTGGGCTGAAGGGGGAAATTTATCCTAATTTCCTTATGTAAAAACTTGGAGCCACTGAGGGAAATCACCCTTAATGTGTCCTTTGCTCCAGGGGCTTCGCAAGACAAAAGGTGTGCCAAGTTTCAAATCTTAACATGATTAACATGCCAAATTCTTTTCACAGGTAAATTTCAAAGCACTCCCCCCCCCCAAGGGATTTAAAATCACAGACTTTGTGTGCATTTTAGGAACAGCATTTCCTGACAGGCTTCTCACATGAAATAATTTTTCCCTTTTAACAGGATATGTGAACCCCGATAACAAAGGTTTTTGTCCCTTCTTTTCTCCCACAGCAACTTTCTTTCCTGTTCTGTGAAACATGTCTGAATCCCTGCTGTATTTGTGACTTCCATCTCTTCGTGCCTTTGACGCTTTAAGTTACAAATAATCTCTTTTCATTTATTTAATCAGTTTTTCCATGATGTCTACGAAATTAAGCGAAGCACAACCTAACATTGTTTGTGGAATGGTATTTGTTTACCCTGTGCCTGATCATTTATTAATTCTGTCATTTTGGCTAGTTCAAGGTACTTGCACAACTTTAAATTGCCATTCATTTTCTTGGTATTAAGTCATTTCCCAGTATTTTGCTATTAACATTCTAACTGATGTGGTCACATCAAGAAACACTCTTTTATTTTCATTGTTACTTCAGATTTCTTAAAATTCTGTGTCTTAGCATTTATTTATTTTGGTTCCTCATAGGTCATTGTGTGTGTGTGTGTGTGTGTGTGTGTGTGTGTGTTTTATTATTATTTTAACTGTGTCTTTTAAGTCCACCCTGCCCTTACAGGATATCACTTCTACAAGTGTGTTATTACAGATCCAATGAAAGACTTCGCCACCACAACAGAAGACACCAAAGTTTCAAAGTGGTGTCTCTTTCAAAGGATATAGACTGCCGGGGGGAGTGGGGCTGACAAAGGGGGGTGGAGTTGAATTACAAGGACATTTTCTGACTTTTGAACCTCAAGATACATATATAAAATATCCCAATTGTCTCAAGATATGCAACTGATATTTAATTAGTTTGTTTTGTATTATGTGTTATTACGTAGGAATGTTGAAATGTGTCTGACAGTGTGTCATTTCCACAAATGGGGGGGCTATTTTGTGGCTATTTTTGTGTGTAAGTGTTTTATGTCTAATGTCTTATTCCTTACACCCCAGTGGAGGATCCTCATACATTTTATACCTTTTAACAGATCAGGATATTATGTAGTCCAATGTTTAGACTTAGATAAATTTATTACCATATTTCGTTGTTTCACCTGGCACACTGCCAACCTTCCCTACCCATTTTAAAATGTGTTAAAACTCGCTTTACCAAGGAGAAGCTTCAGGAAGGTGTATATGCCTTGATTTAGCAGGAATGATCCCTTATAGAGTTAAATTGACTTATTTGGACAAGTGCCCTTTTAAGAATGGTTTTCTTTTAACAGATTGGTTTGAAGAGTTGAGAACCATGGGGAAAGATAAATTCAAATTGGACTCAGTTTGAATTGGGCAAGTGTATCCAGGCTGCAATTAGCTTTTGGTCCTTAAAGTGCAAGTGCGCAACTTCCCATGACTGCAAGACCAATAATAAAACCCCATAGGAAGCCAAGGCAAGGACATTTCCCTCAGGACGTGCCCGAACCTATGGCAGCTGTGGTGAGTGCCAGGCAACATGGTTAATATGAAAGCCCTAAGTGGATTCACCAGGGATTGCCACTACTGTGAGACCACAGAAAAGCTACCTTGACACCTGAGAACACAAAAATGGCGGGGGACAAAGCAAACTGCATTTTTTTCAGTCAGTAGTGGACTTTCCTGCTAAATGTAAAGCATAGACCACTATTGAACAAAATACAACAGGTGTCCTTTTTGCACTACTATACTTGCAAATGGCCTTAAGAGGCATGATTTGCAAGTCCCCTTCAGGTTTGCACAAACCCACACATCTAGTACGATAGATACAAAGTTATTATTTAGTGCATATCTATATAACATACACATACATTGTATTGGTCCGTGTTGCTCCCTCCTTTGTTGCACTGCTCAACCCACCTCCTTTTCCATTAGGGCCTATTCCCACTCACACGGCACCCCTACCTTCACCGAGATTTAGGGTGCGGAGAAAAGATTTGCAAGTTCTTACAGAACTTTAATGCAAATCTATCTCCGAATGGGGGACTGTTACGGAAGGGGGGGGGGCATGTCTTCTTCACCTTCTTCTTCGCTACAATATATCAATTTATTTCCAATTGTCAAAAGGGACTAAAATCTATAAAATTCATAGAAAATCAGCGTGCCAGTTTGCTCAATTACTCTAGGACTCCATCACATCTCCCCTGTCCAGCATAATCCCTCAAGCAAAGCGTCAAGACCTTAATCCTTTCAAATTGTTCTGATCAGCCTTTCCTCCAGACAATGTCAGGTGGCAGACTATGCATATTTGAGACCATTGTCTTTTCATCCCCAGGAAGTGTTTATCTGTGCATATCTCCAGCTCTGCATATTCCCCCCTCCCTCCTCCATATGTTAATCTGTGCAACCCCTACCTTACTGAACTGCTGATCTGTGTAACCCCACCTTTCTGTGATGTATTCATGACGTGTTTTGCACTGTATTCTGGGACATGGAGGGAGTTTCAAAAACTCATGTCACCCCTTTCTCACTGTTCAATCTCGCCTTGAACCTGTTGCGCAATAAACTTGGATCTTCTGCAGTTTGCTCCTGTCTCCGGCTGAGCTCATTTTCCTCCGCAGGGACCCACGGACTTAGTCCGATGAGCTGGGTGGCAGAGCAGCCTCGCACCCAGATTTTTGCCGTAACACTGCAAAAGAGCAGAATAGGACTACCCCCTTCTCTTAATTAAAAAAAAGAATTCATTTTTTTGTAAAAAAAAAAATTTACAAAAACAAATCCACAATAATAAAAGGAAAAACTTTCACCATATCCATATATGAGATTCTCTGAATCTCGTGACTTAACCCCTGCATCTCATTACATTATCCACATTTTAAATTTCTCTAAATTGTCCATATTTTTCGTTTCTTCACAAGTTTTTTTTTACTGTCCATCTAGCTGTTTTATTTTACAATGGTCTCCTAAGTAAACTATAATTTCCCCCTATTTTTTTTTTAAGTCCTTACCTTCTTGATTCCTGAGTCTCCCAGTCAGTTTTGCCATTTCAGCATAGTTTGGTTTTTAAAAAATCAAATTCTTTCAACATAGAACAGCATCACACTGGATGGATAAATACTGGAATATCCCAACCTAACCCAGAAGGTGATTCTAAGGCAATACATGCGAAGTAACAACCGAACGACGCAAATTCTTCTCCCCAAACTACTGTTTGTATAGAAGGCGATAAACAATTTCAAGTCAGCCGAAAAGGTTTTCTGCTGTGAATGGTGTCCTCTGATTTTCATTTCTTGGCCTTGCCACTTGCATCATGAAGCTGTGAGATTCAGTCACAGAAGAGTCTTTGTGCTTCAGGCCTCGGGCCAATTTCATTTTATGATCTGATTTTTCCACAAGTCCTTTTTATGGCCAGGCTTTGTTGGACAAATTTGTCAGAGAACCTGAGCTGTTCTTGTTTTCATCCGTGAGCCGCCTTGAGTTCCTGTCGGGGGAAATGGCGGAGGACAAATAAATATGTCAATAATAATCCTATGAGACGCCCCCTAAATTCTCACAGCATCTCCTAAGAAGAGGACTTATTAAACTTTTAAGCTGTTAAATTAATATTGTCTCCTTGGACATTGAGAGACATTTTGCCCAGTAATTGCTTTTATTTAGATTCTTTCTCTCCTACTTCCCCTTCCTTTATGGCAGGCATGTTCAACTCCCAAGAGACTGCGATCTACTCCCAGTATATAAAAAAATGGCAGTGATCTACCCATTGTCCTTGCCAAGAGCTGTTGAGCTTTTGATAGGGGGGGGGGAATGCAAAAAATTGTTCACAACAGTCCGCCCCCCCCCCAATTCTGCGATGGGGGTGGGGGGTGGGGACATTCTTTCAAAAAAAAATTTTTTTTTAATTTTCAATGCAAAATTACAACAAAAATTACAAACATTGAATCCGAAATAAAACAGTACAAACAAGAAACAAAAACAGAACACAAAAGAACAAAAACAACAAAAACACACATCTAGGAATAAAACCATATCATTCTTCTAATCTAGTCATTACATACATATATGGTGGGGACGTTCATTGTCCACTTGATTTAATCCCGAGATCAGTCAGGATCTACCTGTTGACAATGTAGAAGGGAGAATTCTCCCAGATGTGGCCTCTGGGCAAAAGGACACCCCCCCCCCCCGACTGCTTTGCATGGAGGAATTGACTCCCCTTGCGCCCCCCCCCCCCCGGCAGACTGGGGTCCCACCGTAGTAGTCGAGGGCGGCTCTCCTGCAGCCCTCCTTTCCCAGCAGGAGGGCAGCTGTGCCTCTGCCCATGTGAAGAGTTCTGCCAGTGGTTGGGGAAAGTGCTCTTGAGGTTGCTGCTGCTGCTGCTTTGCCACAAAGGGGGGAGGAGAGTTTTGGCTGGAGCGTCACCCTGGGGGCCGGGCTAAGGGAAGGCAGCCTACGTATGCTCAGAGGCACACTTTCCCTCTCCTTGTGCCGCAGCATCCCGAGCAAAGCCTTGAACTCCGGCTCGCCCTTCTTTGGTTATTGAGCTTTTATCTTTTAATAGCTAGGAATGTTATAAAAACAAACAGACTGTGAGCCTGAGAAGAGATTAACTCCAAAGGGCCGCCCAGCTCCATATTTAGATCTGCATTTAACTCCTAAGTTAGAGAGCAAGCAGAAAACTCAAGTAGCATAAACAGGAAGCAGATACTCTGGGTAGCTGTGCAAACTTGGCTTATCTGTGGGAGAAGCAAATGGGAATCTTCCGTCCGCCCCAAAAGGTAGTTGAATCCTGTTTAAAAACAGCACCTTTCCTGTGTGACTTTGGTTCACGGAGCGCTCCAGAAATGGGTGCCAGTTGGCCAATTGTGTTGGCTGTTGGGTTTCAGTTGGAGATGGGCAGCTGGAGCAGTCAGGGAAAGAGGGAGACAGCAATATCTATCTATCTATCTATCTATCTATCTATCTATCTATCTATCCAGTGCCGGATTTACATATAAGCTAAACAAGCTCTAGTTTAGAGCCCCACTCGGTTGGGGGCCAGAAAAATTTAAAGGGAAAAAAACCTGGATGTACATTTCCAAAATATAGGATAAAAAAAAAAAGATTAAACCTACATACAGCAGCAGTGTTTTGTGTTGTGTGGGCTCCTATTTGCTATGTGCAAATGGCTTTAGATACCTCTTAGGTATATTCAACACCAAAAAACAGTGACAATTTGCTGTTGACCAAGGACAGCTGGACATAGAAAGGGCCCCATTCCCTTCAGGAGCTGAGGGCCTCATGAAACCTCAATCTGGCCCTGGGTTCGAGTGCTGGACCAGGACCTGGGAGACCAAGATTGGAATCCCCGCTTCAGCTGGAAAGCTCACTGGGTTTAGCTTTTCCCCCCCCCCAAATAGGGAAGGGCCTGAAAATTTGGGGAGTGGCTGCTATCATATTCCTTGTAGCGACTCACTGGTTAAATCTGGCTATATCTATCTGTCTGTCTGTCTGTCTGTCTGTCTGTCTGTCTGTCTGTCTATCTATCTATCTATCTATCTATCTATCTATCTATCTATCTATCTATCTGGATTAGCAAAAAGCCTTTTATTCATTAAGTAGATCCCATCAGGAAAAGAACAGAGTCTTGTGTCGGCTTTGAGACCGATGGATTTATCATGCTGTGCCCCCCCCCCCCTTGGGGCGCCAGGTCCCACACTCATTTTCCCTTTGCCCCTCTAGGTAGGGCAGGGGCCCCCCCCCGCCTGAAACCCAGAGAGGCACTGCTGCCGGTCAGTGCAGGGAGCAAGGCGCACCAATGGCCTGACTCTGCGGGAGGCAGCTTTTGCTGTGGGTGGGGGTCCCACTTCCCCACGAAAGAGTCCCAGGAAAAGCGTCTCTCTCGCACGGCTGCGCCACCAGCTGTGCCATTATCCTGCAGCTCCCACTTTGTGATGTCGCGTCCGGGGGGGAGAGCGTTTTCGGCCCGTGGGGGCAAACACCACCAATTCTCTGGTGATCCTTTGAGCGCCAGAGGCGGAGCGGAGTTAGTTGAAACCCCCAACCGCCTGGGAATGTCGGACTCTGGCGTCTCGCTCAGTGCGATGGGGACATCATCCTCTCCCCCGCTCAGGAGCAGCTGCCAGCAGAGTCTGCACCTCTGGGCCTGGAGCTGCCACCTTCGCTAGCAGAGAGGGCGCAGCTGCTTCGGAGCGCCCCCTGCCTGTGGGGTGCGCATCCTGCCTCCTCTCCCCGGCGCCTCGTTTTGGGTTGGAGTCGAGCCACGTTCCTGGGCTGGAGAAGGAGGAAGTTTTGTCTCCTTCCTTCACTTCGACTGTTTCAAGGGCAGGTTGGCCAAAGCAGGTTGCAAGGCAGGCAACTGGCAGCGAAGAACACAAAAATTGAAAATCGCAGGTCCACTGGAGCGCCAGCAAACAAGACACTGCAGTGAATCGCTATGAGGAATCTGATAGCAGCCGCTCCCGAAACTTTCAGGCTCTTCCTCATTTTGGGGTGGAAATAACGCTGAACCCAGTGAACTTCCTGGCTGAAGCGGGGATTCGAATCCTGCTCTCCCCCCTCCCCTCCCTCCCCCTGAGCCTCTGGATGTGTCCCCTCCTTGTCGCAATAGCCACTGAGCCTGCTGGCCCCTCTGCTTCCTTCCAGACGACTGCTACCTGCCCAAGGTGGTGGGGCGCTGCCGGGCTGCCTTCCCCCGCTGGTGGTTCAATGCCTCCAGCCAGGCCTGCCAGGAGTTCATCTACGGCGGCTGCAGGGGAAACGCCAACAATTTTGTCTCGGCCGACAAGTGTCGCCAGATCTGCGCTGCAGGTGAGTGGGGGGTGGGGGGGTTCTGGCACAGTGAATCGTCTGACTTTACAAAATTGCATTAAATTTTTAAATTAAGTTTTACATGGCATTTAAATTCAAACACACCAGTCAACTCCTCTTTAGGATTTTCCGAATCCCGTGACTTCCCTCCGCCCTTCCATGGTTACCATTATCAACCCAATTTTCTGTCTGCTTCTCTTATTTGCTCTAGGAATATTATCCATCACACATTAAAAACAGGGCTGCCTTCAGATGTCTTCTCAAAGTCAGATAGTTGCCTATTTCCTTGACATCTGATGGAAGGGCGGGCGCCACCACCGAGAAGGCCCTCTGCCTGGTTCCCTGCAGCCTCACTTCTCGCAGGGAGGGAACCGCCAGAAGGCCCTCGGAAGATGGACCCTGGTGTCCGGGGTGGAGATGCTCCTTCACCCTCTCCTGCTTTTCACATATTAGGAGGAGAGCAGACGCGACGTCTCCCTCTTGCCAACCCCGAGGAGCTGGAAAGATGACCTTCCCCTTTGCTGAAGAGCTGCTGTGTCCTGGCAGTCCCCCCCCCCGGGCTCAGGGACCACCTTGGGGGGGTCTTGGCTGTGGCCGCCTGACACACTCTCTCTTGGCTTTCAGATGGCGGCCGGGGGGACACAGAGGGAGAAGTAGCGGCACCCACCAGCAAGGGTAAGGAGATGGGAGATGGGTGAGAAGCTCTCGGGGGGGGGGCTGGGAGGGAGCTCTGTGCCTGGCCCCTCCTTGCACAGGGAGACTCGTGGCCCCCTACCCTCCAAGAATGGGTGGCCTTCCTCGCGGGGGCGTCTAGGAGTTTTCCAAAGGGTCCACTCCGGTGGGAAGGTAAATGGCGTTTCCGTGCGCTGCTCTGGTTTGCCAGAAGCGGCTTAGTCCTGCTGACCACATGACCTGGAAGCTGTATGCCGGCTCCCTTGGCCAGTAAAGCGAGATGAGCACCGCAACCCCAGAGTTGTCTGTGACTGGATCTAATGGTCAGGGGTCCCTTTACCTTTACCTAAGGGGAGTGAAAGGTGGGATACCAAGTCCAAACTCCTCCTCTTCTTCTTCTGGAATGACTTGCTCTCCTTCCCTCCCTGACAGCCGCATCCGGATCCAGCCACCGCCGTCTGCCGGGAGATGACCGAAAGGGCTTCCAAGGTAACTGGGGTGGAGCGAGGGTGGCTTTCCGTGGGGCAAGGGTGGCAGCTGATGGGGCAGAGGTGGCTCCAGCCCCCCACCAGTTCTGGCCTCTCTCCAAGGGCACCTCTGAGTCTCCTTTTCCTCCCCCCCTCCAGAGTTTTGCGCTGCCCCCCCAGAGGTTGGGCGCTGCCGCGGAGCCTTCCCTCGTTGGCACTTTGACCTGGAGACCCGTACCTGCAAGATGTTCATTTTTGGCGGCTGCGGGGGCAACAAGAACAACTATGACTACGAGGAGCACTGTCTCCAGTGCGCCAGAGACGGGGGTAAGAAGGGGCAGGCTGGGCGCCCAGGCCAGACCCCCCCCCAAGGGCTCACATCCTTGCCCAGGGTGGAAGGGCAGATTCCCCCCTCCCCAAAATCCAAGGAGATTTGGAAAAGTTCCAGAGACTCCTCACTCCCTTCTCTTTAAAACTTTTATTGATTTGTTAGCCGAGGGAAAAAGGGCAAACTTAACAAAATGAGAGAAAAGGGCACCGAAAATTTAAACCACGGAAGCATCACGTCATGGCAGGACAAAAGGGCACAGATCCAGCACTGCTCCAGAGTATGTTCCCTTAGCAAAGAGTAAAGATTTATAGAAACTAAAGCGTTCTCCGCCTGGGAGTCTCATCCTAAAGGAGATTAGAGGTTCTCCATCGTCTCAGGTGAGCCAGGTGTTTGTCCTGGTGGCTCTGAATGCGCCTCCATGTTTGTCAAAGGTGTATCTTGTCATGCCTTCTCACAGAGCAAGGAAACCGGTCCTTCAGGCTCTGCTCTCTCGATCCTATTAGTTCCAGGAGGGCCATTTGCCAAAGCCTTGAATGTGGGCTGGCCGGTTTATTAAGACTCAAGGTTTCCTGGATTTGGCAAGAGGGGCCCCCGGCTGCTGCTTCGAGGTGTTTTAGAAGTCAGCTCTTTCCTTCGCTTCTCCCCTCCAGAGACCTGCCAGGAAGGCCCCGATCCTGTCCTCACCAGGCCTCCATTTGGGCTGGGCTCCGAGGACTCGCAACTCCCCGTGGCTTCTCCTGCTGGAGCATGGAGTGATGGGTGGATTGATTGAATTTATATACCGCTCAATACCCGGAGGGCTCAGGGCAGTTCACGGAAAAGATCACAATATATAAAATCAAAATAAGAACAATAACCCAATAATACCCCCCCCCCAAAGAGCCACATTTTAAAAGGGTATGGGATGTCGATCAGGTCAACCAAAGGCCTGGTTAAAAAGGAACGTTTTTACCGGACACCTAAAGGTGTATAATGAAGGCACCAGGCAAACTTCCCCGGGGAGAGCATTCCACAGATGGGGAGCCACTGCAGAGAAGGCCCCGTTGTTGTGTTGCCACCCTCTGGACCTCTGGCCTCAGAAGATGATCTCAGGGTCCAGGTAGGTCCATATGGGAAGAGGCGGTCCTGGAGGTATTGCGGTCCTGAGCCATTCAAGGCTTTAGAGGTCCAAACCAGCACATGTGGCCCTTGGCTCCCCAGCCCAGGACAGGGAGGCAGTGGGTGCTGCCCAGCCCCTTCTCACCCGCTGGCCTTTGTCCTGGAGGAGAGGGCTGTGTGGGGCTCCTGGGCCCAAGGGCCCTGCACTGCCCCACAGACAGAGGATGCTTTTGAATACCAGTCGCTGGGAACCCCAGGAGGGGAGAGCGTTGCTCTGGTGCCCGGATCCTGCTTTGGGGTTCCCGATTGGAGCACCCAGTGTTTCCCCCTTGGGCCTGATCCAGCCGCAAGGCTCCCCTTGCATTCTGACACGTCTCCCTACTTTTCAGAGTTAACGGAAGAGCCGTTGGAACCGAAGCAGCACAGCCACCTCTTCCCGGACCCCATGATCCACTCCACCAGAGGTAGGTGCCTGGAGGGGGGAGTTTTGGGGGGCAGGGGGGGTCGCAGCACCAGGCCTCTGACTCTCCTGGAAGAGGCCAGGGGCTGCAGTGTTTGTCATTTAAACTCCACTCAATAGTGCTCCAGAGCAGAACTTTGACATATAGTTGGCCTTGGTGAAGATTTGACATTTTCATCCCCAAAAAAGTTTTTGATTTGAGTTTCTACTGAAATGAGGCTTCATTTTAATGTTGTATTTTCATCTTGTTTTTAAGTTGTATTTTAATTGATTGTTTTTATACCTGGTGTTAGCCGCCCTGAGCCCAGTCTTGGCTGGGGAGGGCAGGGCATAAATACTACTACTAATAATGATAATAATTATATAGTTAGCAGAGTAGAAACTTAAACACGTTGCAGGATTCCCCAGAAATAGACTAGAGGCAATTATATTTCATCCAGCAGAGCTTTACTGCTACTGAAGGCGAAGGAGCGTAATGGTCACAAATCCAAAACATTCAGGGTTGGCCCCTTCCACTTGCAGCAGACTTAACTTAAACTTACCATGACTTAGAATAAGACTTAACCTTAAGCATACTATGTACAGAACACCAGAAGGAAAAGAGACAGAAAGAGAGAGAGAAGCCCAGGCTCCTTCTGGCCTTACGATTATAGTTTGCACGACCTTGACTGAAAGACATAACAGGACCAGTTTTAAACCAGCTGTATTCCTTTTCTGAAGGAATAACCCAAACACCAGGAACCTTCTGCTTGCTTCTTTCAAACAGAGAAGCTTCCCGAACCCTCTTGAATTCTTGAGAATAGGAAAGACCTCGACACATCAGATCAATACTTTCTGCACTAAGAAATGCAAAGGGACAGTGTTTGGGGGAGCCTCTGAAATCCAGAGGAGATTTGCCAGGGGGGCTGGCGAAGCCTTTTTCCTCAGGGGTCTGTCACTTGGGTGCATCTGCTCCTAGTTCCCCCCCAGCTGGCAGGTTTCCTGGCTCCGCCTCCAGCCTCTCCCTGCAGCTTCCCATTTGGGTAACTGGCCTTAAGAGTGGCGCAGTCAGAAGGGCGTCCCCAAAGGCAGAAATTGCCATGGAAGAGGCAACATCTCTTGGTTTCTCCTCCTGGGGGCCAAGAAGTCTCGGCTGCAACCAGTCATAGATGTGTTCTCTGGTCTCTTCAAATTCCTCAAGCTTTAATTTTCCTTCCATTTCTGATAATAGATCTCTATATGTAGGGCATTTTCCTTCCCTATTTATTTGTTTTATTGAGGTTGCTTCTATTGGGGACAACAGCCATGGGGCTTTTTGTTCTAATTAATCTTTATGTCGTCGTCCCCCCACGCTTTGAAGAGTGATATCCTGATAATATGGTTATGAAATCCTTTGTGTATTTTCCCTTTGTTATACCACAAATAAGCATGTTCTTCCAGATCTAACAGATCTGCATTTTCTAACTTAATCCAATCTCAGATCCAGGTAACGCAGGCAGCTTCATAATAACTTCCCCTGACACTTTAACCCTTTCCCCTCCGCAGCGGTGGTGCTGGCGGTGCTTCTGGCCCTGATGGCGGCTGCCCTGCTGGGCTCCATGGTTCTCTTCCTTGTCAAGATCTGCCGGAAGAACCCGCAGCTGAGCCTGGGGCCGGTCTGGAGCACCCTGGACGACAAGGAGTACCTGATGAGCAACGCCTACACCCTCTGAGCCCCAGGGGCAGGCGGGCTCCCTCTGGCCGGCTGGGGCTCCAGCTGCATGTAAATAATGGAGGCGAGGGGCTCTCCCCCCGCCCTACCCGCCCCCTCTCTGGGGCCAGCTTTGTAGAACACGCTTGGATCATAAATCTCTCCCAGGGAGGGGGCTCCTTTCTCATGACGCTGGTTGTCTCTCCAAGTTTGCTCGCCCCTTCTCTTCTAAGCACAGCCGCCAGGAGCAGGAACACGGGCGGGGGGGGGCTGTATCTGGGGCCCCATCTCCCCGGAAAGGTTACTTGGAGCATGGGGGAGGCCTGCACCCCAAACGTGGAAGGGAAGGGTGCCTGGGCAAATGCAAGAGCCAAGATACACGGCCTGCCCCTTTCCCCCCATTTATCACAGCCACCCTCCTCAATGCCAGTGCAAGTTGGGGGGGCACCTCCCCAGCCTTGGGGTCCGCTGCCGTTCCCAGATTCCCATGGGTCTGGTCTGTGGGAGATGCTCAACACAGGCCGTGAAGCCCAGTTGTTACAGCAGGTGGTGTTTTTTTTGGGGGGGGGGCACAATGCTGGAGTCCTTGACTCCGTGAAGCTGTGACTCTTCACTGCAGGGTAGAGATGTGAAGGTAGAGAGGGAGAAATTGGCCAGCCGGGGGCCCTCTTACCCCCCCTCCCCAGTGGTACGAAATTTTGCTTTGTAGGCCAGGGAGCGAAGCGTCTCCCACTGAATGTTCATTCCCCTGCCCCAGTCTTCACAGCGCTGCTCCTGAGAGTTGGGGTGGGGGGCAGGTCAAAGTCTCTGTGGGGTCAGGAATGCCCTGCCTCTGCCTGGGCTCACGGTCTTTGCTGCAGGGAGCGGCCTGTGTTTTTGTGGACTTTGCCGCCTGTTTTATGGCCTCTTGCTGCGAGGGGGTGGGAAGGGACAGCGGCTGCTGTTGCTGCTTCCAGGGAGACTCCAGCCATTTCTCACACCCCAGACAGACCCCCCCCCCCCGGGTGTCCCTGAGCCCCACAAGCCAAGTCTGGCCACGGGTGCTCTGCTTGCCCGGAAGGGGGCTTGCTCTGGTCCTGCTCTCCACAGAAAGACACTCCCCAGGCAGGCAGCATGACCCCCCCTTCAAGGCCTGCTTTGCTTTGGCCCCTTCTGCTCCTCCCTGAGCTGCTCCTGCCTTCTTCAAGGTTTCTGCTTTCCATGTGTGTCCAACTCTGCTGGCTACTCCCTTTTGTTCTGGATCAATTGAAGTGAGTTTTAGTTTCACCTTTGCTGGAGAGGCCTTTCCTCTCTGCCTGCTCTCTGTCTGCTGCCGCAGCCACCTTCCCTTCCTTCCACCTGCAGCTTCCCCATCCCTCCCTCCATCCTGGCCCCTTTCCTGGCCTTCACAGGTGTGCTTTCCAGGTGTCCCTGCCAGAGTCATTGCAGCAGGAGGAGCATCAAGAGAGAAAAAAAAAGGGAGGCAGGTTTTCAGCTTGGTCCAAGTCCTCCTCCTGTGTGGCCTTGAAATCACCTTCTGCTTCTGGGACTGGCTGCCCTGAACATGTCTGCCTCTTCCTGATCTTTCGGGGGCCATCAGGCTCCAGCTGCAGGGCTGGCCGGTGGGAGGAACAGGCAGGCCACTTACCTGAGAGTCGTGACGCCTGCCTTCCTGCCTGCCTGGGCTCCTCCCTGGGAGCTGAGGCTGCTGGACCTCCTCCTTTGGAGAAAACAAGGAACTGACTCCCGCTTATTCCCCCCTCCCCTTGATGGGCAACCTCCCTCTGAACAAAATCCGACGACTTGTGTGTAGCATTCAGTGGGTTTTTATACTTTTTTAAAAAATTGAAACTTGATTGCGTCAAATCTTTTGGAATTGTTCTTTTAATTGCCTTTTTAAATCTGGAAGGTCTTTGAATAAAACAGATCAAACTCTTGCGGTGGTTGGAGTCGTCTTGTGCTGGACAGCCCGGGGAGGGGAAGGTGTGTGTGCAGCTTTTGGGGGGACCCCTGGCTCTTGAGGGAAGGGAAGGCAGAGAGGCAGCAACCCCTGTGCCCCCCCTGGGGGAAAGCCTAAAAGCCTCGTCTCTCAGCATCTCCCCTAAGGACAGAGCCATTGGGGGCAGCTGCCTGGGTGCCATTCCTGCTCCAGGCCTGTTCTGTGTGTTCACCTGGGGTGACTCCTGTTGTGGAGAGGGGAGTCTAGCCCAGTAGACCAGAAGGAACGTCTCCACCCCCATCATTCAGCCCGGACACGGAGGTCCAGCTCTGAGGCCTTCTGGCAGTTCCCTCCCTGCAAGAAGTGAGGTTACAGGGAACCAGGCAGAGGGCCTTCTTGGTGGTGGCGCCCGCCCTGTGGAACACTCTCCCTTCAGATGTCAAGGAAATAGACAACTATCTGACTTTTAGAAGACATCTGAAGGCAGCCCTCTTTAGGGAAGTTTTTAATGTTTTATGCATTTATCGTGTTTTTAATATTCTATTCAGAGCCGCCCAGAGTGGCTGGGGAAACCCGGTCAAATGGGCGGGGTATAAATTTATTTATTTATTTATTTATTTATTATTATTATTATTATTATTATTATTATTATTATTATTATTATTTGCCAGGACAAGCCTCTCTGGCCTCTGTCACATTACTCTGCCCAAAGGAGGGACTTGGGAGAACTCTAGCCTTCCCCTGCCCCACACCCACCAAAAGCCCCACTTTCAGGGAAGGCCACAATTCTGCCACATCCAAATCCAAGCTTTGCACAGCAGCTGGTGCAAGGGAACATTTCCTGCTTGGAACAGAAAAGGCCTGGCAGGGCCAGCCGCCTCCTGGCAGGTGTCCAGACCCACAGCTTAGGGGCGGTGGCTGTGTGTGTGTGTGTGTGTGTGTGTGTGTTGTGTTTAGTAAGAAGAGGGATCAGCTATCTCCCTCTGTCTCAGAAGCCACCCCCAAAAAGCAGCGCAGAGGGGAGAACAAAGAGGGTCCCCACGCTCTTCTCCTGTGTCATGAATTAACCCCCTCCTGCCTAAGGCTGGACCAAGCAGGAAGCAGCTGCTCTGCAAGTCAACCAGCTGGCCTGTTGCACCACTGGGGGGGGTGTCAGCCAACCCCCCAATTAGCAGAGCAGGTAGCATGCAGGGCTGTAGCTGCCCCACTGCACTGAGTGAGACCGTTCTTTGTCTGCCCAGAGGGCAGGACCCTAAGCAAAGGATTCACCTCACAAGAAAAGACGCTGCCTCAAAAGAGGAGGAAGAGCTGCTGGACAGGTGGGCTTGGGAGGCAGTGGGCTCTCCTTCGTGGAGGGTTTGTAAACGGGTTGAACGGCCCTCTGCCAGGGGTTCTTGGTTCCTGGGGTTAGACTAGATGACCCTGGGGGTCTCTTCCAGCTCTACAATGTTATGTCAGAGCATCCTATTACTACAGGAATTCTAAGGTCTTATATATATATAATAAATTTTCATAAATGTACAAGGCAAACCCCGTGTCTGAAATAGTACAGGGGAGCAACCCTGAAACCATTTTGACTCTCCCAAATGGACCTCAAATGTTTCTCTGCAAGGAGGAAGGAAATGGGAAAAGCCTCCCCATTGTCTCTTTGCTCAGAAATCCTGTCTTATGGGCCTATCTGTGCATGTATAGGGTGAGCCTGTGATCTGGATTCAGGAACTGCCCAGGTAAAAGCAATCAGTGACCATTATCAGGTGGCCTGGCAGACAGGTTTTCTGCTGTAGACCGCCCTTTCAGTGATGTATGCATGATGTTGTGTGTGGTTTTTTTTTGGGGGGGGGGGGCTTGAGCTACAGGGGAGGCAAATTTCAAATCTATAAGGCCTTGCACACCAATGTTATGGGTTCCTCTCCTCCCTCCTGCTTGTGGTGAGTGAGGACCCTGTTGCAACAGTTTAATAAAGATCAGGCTTACTAGCTGCTTCGCTTCTCAATATTCTCTGCTTGGCCTCTGTTATTTTCTCCTACTGATGGGGAACCCACTTAAGGACTCTCTACGGGCTCTTGGGTACCCCATAAGGAGAAAAGGAGCAGTTTTTTCTTCTAACCCTGTCTAAGCTCAGGACCTCTGGCCAGGCGGGCAGGGGGTGCGCGCCCCCTATGTCCCCCAAGCTCCGGCCTCCGGAGACCCCCCTCCCCGTCTCTTGACCACTTCTGTGCTTCTGCGCCCGGAGGAGCCCCTGGCGCCCCCGACGGGGCGGACGCTGCCCCGCCCGCCCAGGAGGACGCTCCGAGGCGGCTCCCTCCCGAGCCAGCGCGCCGGATCCCTCCTCTCCGGGCGGCGCCTCGCCTCGCCTCGCCTCTCCGCGGAAGCGGAGCAAGGGCGCACCTGGCGCGATGGACTTCGACCTGGCGGCAGGTGAGTCGGGGCGCGCCTGGCCAGACGGCTGGGGTCTCTCCCTTTTTGGTCGGGGGCGGGGTGTCCCCAAGGCCAGGACGCCTGGGTCCCCTCCAGGTGAGGCCCCCTCTCACCCTTTCCCTCTCTCATCCGCCTGCAGCGCTGGGGCCCGATCCCCCGAAGCCCGACCCCGTCGCGGAGAGGAAGCCGGGCCCGCGCAGCGGCGACGCGCCTGCCCAGCCGTCGGGGGCGCCTCCTGCGGCCGAGGGCGCAGCAAAGAGCCTCGCGGTGAGTTGGGGGGTCCCTCCTCTCCCCTTCCCCGCTTCCAGGGGCCGCGGTCTCGCTGGAGCAACTGGCGGAGACGCCCCTTCTCACTCCCGCTTCCCCCTTGCAGGAAGGCGGGCCCCGATCCGGATCCGACTCCAGCAGCAGCAGCTCCTCCTCCAGCGACAGCGACCAGGAGCGCAAGGCAAGAGGCGGGGGCGGGAGGTGGGTAGAGGGAGGACCCCCCCTCCAGGAGAAAGAGGCCTGACCCCCTCCTCTCGCAGACCCTTGTCGCCTTTGCCCCCCTCCCCACATAAGTGCAGCTGGAGACCCGACTGGGAGAGGGGCTCCAGCCCTGGGTCTCCCACCATGGCCACCTGGCTGGCCCTCTAAGGAGGGGGGGGGCGGCGGGATGGATTAGGTGGCCATGGGCCTCTTCCTGACCTCCAACCCAGGTTAAGATGTGCCCCTTTGGCCAGGTTTTGAGAGTTTGTGTGGGTCAGGCTTCCTGCCACTTCTGTGTTCCTTTGGGCGTGGAGATGCTTGGTTGCAAGTCATTCTGTCTTAGGCCACAAGCAAGAGCTTCTTCCATGTCGGGGGGGGGGGGGGCAACGCTTGGCTCCACCCCCCACCCCCCGCTGGGTGCTTTGACCCCTTCCCCAGGCTCACATGGGGCAAAAGATTCCTGCTGCCAGGGCCCCTTCCAACTCTACCATTCTAGGTCTCGACTCTCTGGGCAATGTAAAAACCTCCTGCATGGGTGCCAACTGGCCTTTGACAGTCGGTGGTGGCCGAGTCTCCACAGGCTCTCTTCTCTTCCCTGTCCCCCTCCCCATTTCCTGGCCAGCCCTATCCATCCCCCCCCCCGGGGGCCTAGGAGGGGACACAGCCTCCCTCAACACACCTGCCCCTGGACTGTGGGCTGGCTTCTGGTCGAAAGGCAAACTTCCCTTGCCTGCTGCAGCTGGTGGGAAATGTAAGCTCTTCTGCCCCCCCCCCCTCTTGCAGGGACCTGGCACCGGCCGCCAGAAGAAGCTGAAGAAGCCCAAGAAAGAAAAGAAGCCCCATAAGGAGAAGAAGAAGAAGGAGAAGAGAAGCCACTGAGCCTGCCCACCCCGGGGCCCCTCGCTGCAGACCTGCCCAAGCCCCAGCGGAGCCCAGCAGATGCTGCTGCTGCTCCTCCCAGTCCTTTGGCTCAGGACTAACGAAAGGCAAGGGGCTGCTTTCAGATTGTCAAGCATGTTATGCTCCCTGGCGATGGTTCAGCAGGGGAAGAAGGGCTTTGCATTTTGAAGGTTGGCGCATCAGGGGCCTCGCATTGTACGCGGACGGGCTCTGCTTTCTTCTGCTGGCAGCAAGAACACCAACTTGGGATGGCTTTCAAAGGCTGGACCAATTCACAGAGGAGGAGGAGGAGAGGGCCAGCGAGGGCTCCTGGCCACAGAGGCAGTCAATGCTGGAAGGCTCATGTGCTCACATCCTGCTTGCTGGCTTCTCAAAAGAGGCACCTGAGAAGAGGATGCTGGACTTAGATGGATCCCCTTTGGTCTGATCCAGCAGGCTCTGCTTATGTTCTCGTGGAGGGTTTCCCCCCCTGCTTTTTGCAATATTGGGACAAATAAAGGGAGCTGCCTTTTCTGTTACACTGGAATTGTCTATGAAAGAAAATGGAAGGTGAAACTTCAGCGAAGTAAAAGAATTAAATCCTTTTGGTGGCAAGGAGCTGTGAGGGTGTGTTAGTTGGCAGACCTGGAACGCATCCATCTGGGCCAAAGGAGAGGCGTGAGACTCTGGAGGGGGGTGGCTGAGCTGGAGGGGGCCACAGGGGGGAAAATGCTGTGGGCAAAGGACGGTGTTGCTCTGAGCAGATTCAGCCTCGCCTTCTCTCCATGCCAGAGAGGAACCACAATTCAGCCCCATGCCCCACTGGTGGACCAGGGGGGTGAGGAGTTAGTTACAAGGAAGAGGGCGGGAAGGACTGCAGTTCTTCTGTGAGGGCCAAGCCCTAGTGCTGTGCCCCCCGCCCATGCCCCCCAACCTCTCCTCCCCACAAGCAGTGGCAGTGTTGCAGGCTGAGCGAGCGACGCAAGCTGCATGCTCCGCCGAGAGGAACCACCGCAGCCTGCAAGAGCCTTCTTGCTCCAGAAAGAAAGCCCCACTTTCTCCCCCCCCACAGGAGAGAGTGACCCCCGGTGCAGGTTTCATTCTTTATTGGGCTGGTGTTGTGTGTACAGCACCAAAGGCTGTGAAGTTGAACAGAGAAGCAAGCAGCTTGTGGGCTGGTGGGGGGGGGGCAGGCGGGTGTCGGGCGGCTGCTCCATGAACCCCCCCCCCCGGCAGCCTCCCCCTGCCCTCCGTATTAATACTGAGTTGCTCGCAAGCAGCAAAACCTGGCACACGGGCGGAGAACGCCATGCGCTCTCCAGTGGTGTGCAGTGATCACAAGGGCTCTGGCATGCAAAGGGGGGTGGGAAAAGGATGCTGCCCCCCAGGCAGAGGGAGCTCAGTGGAAGCCTGCCTAGGACCCCTGCCAGAGCACCCCCCCCATCTACAAACAGGCTCCTGCTGCCCACCCAACCTGAGGTCGCTGAAGCCAGAGCCACAGTGGCTCCAGGCCAGGTCTATGTCCAGCCTGCCCCACAGACCCCCACCAGGAGTGAGGACCCCCGCCCTGCCCCCTTGGCAGACCCGTCCGTCAGTAGATGAGGTGAAAGGTGAGCCAGTACATGATGAGCGGCTGCAGTCCGGCCACAGCCATGGTCAGGTACATGCGCAGCTGGTTCTTGGCTCCCCGCACCAGCACCCCCTCGGCCGCTGCCTCCGACAGGATCTTCAGACGCAGGGTCCTGATCTGGAAAAGCCACAGGAAAAGGCGAATCAGGGGCGGAGCGCAGGGAGGGACATGGAGGCCCTGCCTGCCTGCCTGCCTGGGGATTCGCCAAGCAGGAGGGAGGGTTCTTGCAACAAGCGCTGTTTTATTTAAAGGCCATCTGCATTCTGCTTTTACACCCTGGAGGGGTTCCTGCTCCTGCTGTGCAAAATGCTCAACAAGCGCAGAAGAGTTTGGGAAATGACCCCCCACCCCCCACTTCCTGGAAGTTCTTACCATGAAGACAAAGATTGTGATGCAGCACCAGCTCAGCAGCAGGTAATAACCCGTCTTCCCAAAGAGCAGCCCAGCCAGGAGGCCGACGATCATCCTGTCACAGGAGGGGAGAAGCGTCAGGCCCAGAGCCCAGCTCTTCCCCAGCCCATGATGATGATGATGATGATAATAATAATAATAATAATAATAATAATACCACCACCCCCCCATCTGGCCGGGCCTCCCCAGCCACTCTAGGCGGCTTCCAACAGGATATTAAAAACAATAAAACATCAAACATTAAGAGGGGCTCAGTCCCGCCCCCCCCCCGGCTGGAGCAGGCTGCCCTCGCCTCCTGGTTACTCACCCAACGTACTTGTACCCTGAGAAGGCCACCAGGTCAATGGTGGAGAGGTCCGTGTTGACGGTGACCAGGTAGAGGCTGAGGAGAATGGCCAGCACCTCGACAATGAGCCAAGCCAGGGCTGAGCTCGCCTGCAAGCCCAGCAGGTCGGGGGAGAATCTGCAAGGGGCGGGTGAGGGAGAGTATTGAGGGAGGGGCTCCCTGGTCACCCAAACTGCCCAGGCCTCCGGGGCCACAGGAGGGCACTCACAGACCCACACCCTCTCACGCCTCTTCCATGATTCCAACTAAACTTTAGGAAAATATTCTTGATAGTAAGAGCCTGTCCACAGCGGAACAGACTCCGTCAGTAGGCTCTCCTGTGATTCTTGCACGGCAGGAGGTTGGACTAGATAGAGGACTATTCTAAGGGAACTGTTAGGAGACCCCTTATCCCCTCCCAGAGCTACAGGGTCCCCAGAGTTCCTAACAACTATTAGCATCCTTCACAAACTACACATCCTGGGATTTTCTGCAGGATGCAATGCCTGTTTGGGCTGAACCGGCAAGGAAACGAGGATGGGCTCCAGGTCTTCTGGGAAGCTCAGCAGCGTTTGGGGGAGCTGCCTTGCCCCGCCTTCCCTAGGAATGCCAGCAGAAAGGTGATCCCTAAAACCTCTCACCTGTTCTGGGTCCCCAGCGCCAGCCCTGCCACCAGGATGTAGGTGATGAACGCCATGACTGCGGAGGGAAAGGGCTCCTTAGCCACGGGAGAGACCGGCGCTCAGCCCTGTTCCCTGCCCGGGGCATCTCCCCCCCCCCAGCCACCTCAGGGCTGGTGCCACCCCAGGGACCCCCAGAGACCTGCTGTACCTGGAATGTAGAGGTCGGGAGCGTTGACGTCAAAGCGGGGGGCCACGGGGGTGTCCTGCTGGTACTGCACCTGCCAGTCCTGCCAAAGACAGCCAAGAACCCCCAGAGGCTACCAACGGGCTCCCTGCTGCCAGGAGACCAGGGTGGCACAGGGAAAGGCGCCCTGGCCTGAGCCTCAAAGCCATAGCAGGGGGCAGCCTGGAGCAGGGCGATCCCCCACAGTTCCCGGCAGCCCCCCATCCCGCCTTAGCCGGGCCCTTTGCGGCTCACCTGGTGCAGGAAGGGGAAGAGGAGCAGCCCCAGCTTCCTGCCCACATAGACAGTGTCCACAGCAAAGTAGTACTTCAGCTTGGTCACGGGGACAAAGCGGTCGATCTGGGAGGGCAGGAGAAGCGGCAGAAGCAGAGTGTGAGCAGAGAGGAAAGAGGAGCCGCTGGAGGAGCGTCTCCACCTCTATCGTTCTACCCAGACACTGAGGTCCAGCTCTGAGGGCCTTCTGGCGGTTCCCTCACTTCAAGAAGCCAACTTACAGGGAACCAGGCAGAGGGCCTTTTTGGTGGTGGCACCCGCCCTCCCACCAGATGTCAAAGAGAAAAATAACTACCAAACTTCTAGAAGACATCTGAAGGCAGCCCTGTTTAGGGAAGCTTTTAATGTTTAATAGGTATTTTACTGTTTTGTTGGGGAAACCCAGCCAGATGGGCGGGGTATGAATAATAAATTATTATTATTACTTCAAGTGTCTCAAGGGGATTTCCTTTGTTGTGTACCGCTGCCTCTCTCTGCCCAGCCTACCTTGCAGGGTTGTGGGGAGGGTTTAAGCGATGAGGCCGGGAGAACCAAAGCTGCCACCCTGCGCCCCATGGAGTAAATGACATGCAATCGATAATATGGATGTGCTGAGTTGGGATTCCTGGCTGGCAGGGGCTGGACTAGATGGCCCCCAGGGGTCCCTTCCAACTGTATGATTCTTGGGTTTTAAGAACAGGGGCCAAGCTTGTTTCCTGCCACTGAAGAGGGGGAGGAGCTGAACCACTTATGCTCTGGGGTTATTAACGGGAGCAGGGACAGACTGAGGTTTGATGAGGCCCTCAGCTCCTGAAGGTAATGGGGCCCTTGATACAGCCAGCTCTTCTTTGCGAACAACAAATTGCTGTTTTTTGTGTTGAATACGTCCTAGATGGTAATTTATGGACCTCATAGGTATCTCAAGCCATTTGCACATCACCAATAGGAGCCTACGCAACACTGTTGCTGTAGTACGTAGGTTTATGTTATTTGTTTTTTCTCTAATATTTTGGAAATGCAGGTTTTTCTTCCTTTGTTTTTCTTGGGGGGGGGGGCCAAGAGAGTTGGGCCCTAAGCTTTAGCTTGTTGAGCTGATACTATGCACCAATCCGGCTTGTATGTAAGTCCTCTGTTCCGGGGGGGGGGGGGTTCAGGGGAGCTGGCGGGGCTGGACTAGAGGACCCCCGGGGGTCCCTTCCCGCTGTATGCTGGCTTCCTGGGTTCCAGGCCAAGGGCCCCACTGGGCAGGGGGGGACCTGAACCCCCCGCCCCCCCGGGCTCCCCCCCCGGGCTCCCCCCCCCCGCCGGGCACTCACGTTCCGGCCCACGATCTCCTTGCCCTGGCTGGCCAGGCTGCTCCCGTAGGCGGCGGCCAGGCTGGAGACGGGCTCGGCCAGGAAGGCGCCGGCGCTGGTGTCCTCGAAGAGGCGCGGGGGGTCCGTCCGGGGGGCCGGGGGGCCGGGGGCCGGGGGGCCGGGCGGGCGGCGCTTGGTGGCTGCGGGGGGAGAGAGACGGGGGGGAGACACGGGGCGGGGGGGCGTCAGGGGGGGCGGGAGGCGGGGGGCGGGGGGGTCCCACCTCGCGCCCCCTCCCCTCCCCTCCCTCCCCCCTCCCCTCTCCCACGTGACACCCACGCCGGCGGGCGGGCGGGGCTCCTGCTCCCGGCGCGGCGCCGGCGCGCTCCATGGCGGCGAGGGAAGGAAGAGAAGGCGGGCCGCGCGGCGCAGGCGCACTCCGAGGCCGCCGGCAAGAGCCAATCGCGGGACGCGGCGCCGACGCCGTGACGCGAAGGCCGACGCGCCTCTCCGTCGGAACCGCCAGAGGGAGGGAGGGGAGCGCGCCGTTGCCAAGGGGACGAGAGGACGAGCCAGCGGCTCACGTGACCGGGGGGAGAAAGCGCATGCGCCGGGGGAAAAGGCGCG
Organism: Podarcis erhardii; assembly: GCF_964252035.2. Classification (NCBI taxonomy): domain Eukaryota; kingdom Metazoa; phylum Chordata; class Lepidosauria; order Squamata; family Lacertidae; genus Podarcis; species Podarcis erhardii. The sequence continues at coordinate 93,156,918 of NC_138511.1, forward strand.
GAAAGAGGGCTAGCAATCCCAGAAGCCTTTGCGTCTTCCGTCCCAGAAGCCTTTGCAGCAGCTTGGGGGTCCCGAGGGGAGTTGGCGGGGCGGGAGAAGGAAGGCCCCCCCCCGGGGCTCCAGGGGCCACGTGGTGCGGGGGGGGGAATCCCGGGGGGGGGAAACCTTCTCGGCAGCCCAGCTGGTCGGGGTGCGAGTCCCCCCCCCCGGGGGGGCCACGAGGTCAGTAAAAGGAGGAAGTTCCGGCCAAGGAATGGGGAGGAGAAGAGCGGCGGGAGAGCGGGCTCTTGCTTGCTGCGCCTGCACAGATTCCCACAGGGAGCAGGAACCCCCCCCCCCCAATTACTTTCGAGAATGTATAACTTGCTGCTTAAATGGAATACACAGGACGAGACAGTCAAATCCGCCATGATAAAATGGGCACAGGACTTGGGGCACAACATTATGTTTGAAGACTGGGAAAGGTTATGGAACACCGGAATGAAATTCACGGCATGCAGTGCCCTGAAGGAAAATATTATGAAAATGATATACCGGTGGTACATGACCCCAGTCAAACTTGCTAAGATATATCACCTGTCTGACAACAAATGTTGGAAGTGTAAGGAGGCGGAAGGGACATTCTTTCACCTCTGGTGGACATGCCCAAAAGTGAAGGCCTTCTGGGAGATGATTCATAATGAACTAAAAAAGGTATTTAGATATACTTTACCCAAGAAACCGGAAGCCTTTCTTCTGGGCATTGTGGACCAGAGAGTACTTAAGAAAGACAGAACTTTTTTTATGTATGCTACCACAGCAGCAAGGATCCTGATCGCAAAGTATTGGAAGACACAAGATTTACCCACGCTGGAGGAATGGCAGACGCAGTTGATGGACTACATGGAACTGGCTGAAATGACTGGCAGAACCCGAGACTTGGGAGAAGAAACAATGGAGGAGGACTGGAAAAAATTTAAGGACTATTTGCAAAAACATTATAAGCTGTATGAATGTTAAGAAATTGCACTTTTTAGGAAATGCTAGCTTCAGCAACCATAATTAATGAAATGAAAACTAAGGTAACAAGAAGTTGGAGGTGGAATTATGAAATAACTTTATTGTGGTTAATTTAAAACATGGGAACTGGGATACAACATTTTGAAAATTGGTAACACGATAAAATGGAAGATACAATAAGCTGTGAAACAAGTTAACAAATTGCTGATGTTTTATAATATAAAGAATGCAGGGTCCGGTAGATGTGGGGAAGTCCGTTAGATTTGCTGAAAAAAGGAATATGGAAATATGAAATTTTTCTATTCTATTTCTGTTATCTGTTTTCTACTTTTCTGTCTTTTTTTCCCCCCTGTATTTCATAAACTCAATAAAAAATATTTAAAAAAAAAAAAAAAAGGGAGCAAGAACCCCGAGCAGGGGGCGACCTCCTCTTTCAAAACGTTCCTCTTTGTTCCCCCAGACACACTTTGGCGTGCTCTGGTCCAGGGGGTCACGAGGAGTCGGACACGACTAAATGACTTAAACAACAACAAAAACAACTTGAAAGATGTAGCCCCCCTCCCATGTCATTTCCGTAAGGGTGGGAATCCGCAGGCACCGAAGTGTCTCCTGGCTGGCGGAAGAGGCTGCCGCATGCCGCAGTGGGCGTCATGCCAGGCGAGGGGTGCCTTTCAGAGGAAGTCTGACCCAGGCAAGACGCGCCTATTCCAGAAGAAGAGGCCTGACCGGACCCACGTGGCCAGAGCGCAGGAAGCAGCCCCTGGATTCAGAGCAGCGAAGGATCAGGTGACTGCTGCTCTGTGGCAAGGCGACCGGGCACTTGATCAAGCTGTGCTTGCAGCATAGGTCCGAAAACCGCCATGCCCTCAAAAGGCAAGAAGTAGGATGAGAGAGCTGAAAACAATGCCAATATATTTCACATCTGGCAAACCAATAGGCCCCTTTGGTTTCAGATAGTACGTGGGTAAAGGTACCCCGACCGTTAGGTCCAGTTGTGGACGACTGGGGTTGTGGCGTTCCTCTCGCTTTATTGGCTGAGGGTGGCTGAGGGAGCCGGCGTTTGTCCGCAGACAGCTTCCGGGTCACGTGGCCAGCAGGACTAAGCTGCTTCTGGTGGGTAGATGAGTGTAAAAAGCCCAGGACACCAATGTTCATGGCCCTCTAGTGGCTATGGTGGCTAAGTTACCAGAAGTAATGTATTTAGTGTCAACTCTGGAAGCGTCTACTCAATTCTGCTCCAACTAGGCTTCCAGATGTATATTGTGCTCTAGGAAGGCAACAAGCTTCCCGTGCTCTGCAGAAAGCAGGCTCTGGCTGGGCCAGTTCGAAGTGGACTTGTTTGCAAGCAAAGCCACTTGTCAATTACTACAGTAATTTCTGAGATTTCAAGACCCTCAAGCAGAGGCATGAGATGCCCTAGTGTCCCTGTGGCCTCAAGGCCTCCTCTATGCATTCCCACCTCAATCCACCCTTCCACGGTCCTTCGCAAGATCAGACAGGAAAAGACATAGGTGGTTCTGCTGCCTCCTTTTTGGCCCCCCGACTGGGGATGTCAGAGCTTCAGGCCCTCTCAGTAGCTTCTCCCTTCCGGCTGACCGCCTGAAAAAGGTTCAGCGGAAAGGTTTACTTTAGAGGCAGTATCAGCGTTCCAGGGCTTTGGCCACAGGGTGCGCCTAGCAGCTATCTGGGATGCCATTGCTCTAGCTGCAAACAGCATGGAGTCCATGGAGGCATTTGCCATAAAAGCTCGAGCTTTAAGGAGTTTGGTCAGAATCTGGTGCTGTCGAGCTGGATCTTGGGGAGGAGATTGCAAAAAATCTTTAAGCTCGAGCACGTGAGGATGCTACGCAGGCAGCTCTCACAGAGAGGGCCATTGCATCATGGGTCTTACATAAGGCAAATTTGATTCTCCTATCAGTAGTGTCCAGAAGTTGAGCATTTCCTTCCTTGGGGACCAGATGTCACAATGACAGATTTAAAACTGGTCTGTCTATAGTAGGAGTCTTAATATATGCCATGATTCAGGATCCAAGTCATATAATTTGTCAGCTAAGGCAGGTGTTTTTTTAGAGTGCATAGGCACATCAAGCTCAGATTTAACTACTGCCTTAAGCACTGAGGGAACCAACATGAAGTTGGCTGGGGTACGGCTATTAGTTAACAAATACAGATCCTTGGATAAGAGCTTGCACATCATTGTTCTAGGCTCTTCTCCCTCCCTGTGTGGGGTGAGTGGGGGACCCTGTTGCAACAGTTTAATAAAGATCAAGCTTACTACCTGATTTGCTTCTCAGTACTCTCTGGTTGGCCTCTGTTATTTTCTCCTACTGATAGGGAACCCGATAAAGGATTCTATGTATACCCCATAAGGGAAAAGGAACAGTTTTTTTCTTATAGCAGTTAATTTATGTAAAGTTTCTTTTTGAGGTTGCCCCTCCAGCAGATATCATACACACACACACACACACACACCCTGACTACCAAACTCAACACAATCACTCCTGCAAATGTCCCCACAAAACACTTCATCACACAATTTTTTCCTATCTCTATTCAAAAGGCCTCTGCTGCACATTAACAAATGCAACAATTCACTGATAAATGTATCTATGTACTGGTTCAATGGGAAAACTTTAGAAAGTCATATAAAATTGCTCCAGTATCGTATTTGCACCGTTCCAACTTTGTTCTGTGCAGAAAAGGAATGTCTACCGATGGGGGAGCCTGGGATGTGGGCAGCCATAATCCCCCAAGCCTGAGACCAGGTACTCAGCAGCCTCTTTGCCTGGGTGATAACCGCTGGCATCCTGGCCCCTGAGTGCCAGACAGGTAGCCATTCCAGAAACAATAATAAACCCAACCTCAGTTTATTAGGATCTTGGTCAAGACAAAGGGGTGTGATTAACTTGACCAGGAGAACAGGAATATGGACATGCCTTTTCTTTTACTTAATGGGTATGAGGTGGAGGTCAAGGGAGGGATGGGGGAAAACCTGATACTCAGGTTTCTGCCAGGAGACCCCTCCCAGATTATGACATGGCTGTGATGATGCTTCACTCAGGGTGTTATGGGTAAAAGGGGAAACTTAAAGAAAAGGGAGCCATTCTTTCTTTGGGGCTTCTTTCTGCTTCTTCCATGCAGTAGTTGGAAGTTCTGTTGCAACAGTCCTTGAATAAAGACCAGGCCTACAGGCTGCTGTTTTGCTCCAATATTCTTGGCTGATATCTTTGTCTGGCAAAGCCAAGTGAGCCAGGAATTTTCCTTTAACAATGCCAGTGGCCATGGTATCCTTCTGGAGCGGCTGTCTGGGTTAGGGGTGGCTGGCACTGCTTTGTGGTGGCTCCAGTCCTACTTGGATGGGCGTTTCCAAGGAAGATGTTTCAGTCCTGTGGAGCAACCCCCAATCAGGGTTTGATTTTATCCCCTGTCTACACAAACTCGCTGTGTGGGGTCATCCGGAGTTTGCTGTCAGCAATATGCTGACAACACACAACTCTCCTCTTCCCTTACACCTGCAGGGGAGGCCAGGGAAATGCTGGACCAGTGTCGTGCCTCAGTAACCGACTGGATGAGAGACAACAAACTGAAACTCAGTCCAGATAAGATGGAGGCAGTTGGTTATAGGTAGGACTGCTTCTGAAAGTGGTTCAGGAACTTCAGCTGGTGCAGAATTTGGTGGCCAGGTTGCTCACTGGGGCAAGATGGTTGGAAGATATTTCGCCATTCATGGCCCAACTTCACTGGCTGCCAATTAGTCTCCAGGCCCAATTCAAAGTGCTGTTTTTGGCCTATAAAGCCTTAAATGGCTCACGACTTCAAGGGCTGCCTCTCCCCATATGTTGATCCAGATCCTCCAATTACCATCTGTGCCTCCTCCACCAGAGGTCCGGAGGGTGGCAACGCGAGAACGGGGCCTTTCTGCAGTGACTCCCCATTTATAGGATGCTCTCCCCAGGAAGGTTCCACTGGCACCTTCAGGCAGAGGGCCTTCTTGGTGGTGGCGCCCACCCTGTGGAACGTCCTCCCATCAGATGTCAAGGAAATAAACAACTATCTGACTTTTAGAAGACACCTGAAGGCAACCCTGTTTAGGGAAGTTTTTAATGTTCAATCTTTTATCGCTATTGTTGTTGTTAATAATAATAATAATAATAATAATAGACACCTTTAGGAGCCAGGTGAAAATGTTCTTCTTTGACAGGCCTTTGTCTGATTTACATCTTACACCCCTTTTAAATGTGTTTGGGGGAGGTGGGGGTTATATGTGTGTGTTCTTGTTTATATTATATATTTTGTTATGTATTTATGTTTTTATCTTGTATTTTTATGGGGTGACCTGCCCCAAGATCTGCAGATGAAGTTTGGTATACAAATGAAATGTATGTATGTATGTACGTTTATAAGCAAACTGCAAAATATCAAAACTTATTTATTTCCAGACGAGAGTAGATGTGAGGACGGACCTTTCTCAGAAAGTGTTGGGCCTGGTTATTATTATAATTGATTGAATTTATATACCACCCTATACCCGGAGGTCTATATATTTATATACTGCCCTATACCCTGCCTGGCCAGGGCAAGTGTGATGCTTGTAAGCCAAAGTGCATGACTTGGCTAGAAATCCGGACTTAACTGCTCCCTGAGCCGCCAGCCAGCAGCCTTTGGCCGCCCTTGAGTTCCGCCTGGCTTTGCTGAGCCCTCCCCACCAAGCCTTTCCCCGAGAGCAAGGCTTCTGGGACAAGCCACTCACCTCTTCCCCACTTCCTCTTGTTTACCCAGAAGCTGTTTCCTACCAGGAAAGACAGGAGGGGAAGCCCACTTGCTCCGAGAGCCATGAAGAGGTGGGGATTTGGGAGTAGCAGGCAGTTATCTGTGTCAAGCAAGAGACACTCGTGACATCCCATCATCTCAGGTGAAATCCAGTTCACGTGCCAGAGGGCAGAGAGGAGGAGACGGGATACCAGGTCCTTCCAGGTGGGGCACGGAGCGTGTCTCATCTGTAGCTCTCCGGGCCTGAGCGACATGCCCAAGGCAGCCTGCTCCTGCTGCTGTCGCCTGTGGGGGCCGCCTCCTCCTCCTCCTCCTCCTCAGTCCGCCGCCAGAATGGGCTGCAAGCCTTTTGCCAGCTCCAGCTGGTGCCCCTGCGGCACTCTTCCCCAGGGAGAGGTTGGCCCCAGCCACAACCGTTCAGGTTTTCATACCCTCCAGACTTGACTACTGTGATGCGCTCAATGTGGGGCTGCCCTTGAAAAGGGTTCAGGAGCTAAAACGTTCTCTGACACGGCCCATTAGGTACTTTAAAGAGCTGCACTGGTTGCCGATCCGTATCCAGGGTCTGTTTCAGGACCACCTGACCCTGAATAATAATAATAATAATAATAATAATAATAATAATAATAATAATAATTTATTTATACGCAGCCCATCTGGCTGAGTTTCCCCAGCCGCTGCTCCCAATCGAGTGTTCAAACAACACAGCATTAGATATTAAAAACTTTCCTAAGCAGGGCTACCTTCAGGGCTAAACAGGGCTGCCATCTGAAGGGAGAGCGTTCCACAGGGCGGGCACCACTACCGAGAAGGCCCTCTGTCTGGTTCCCTGTAACCTCACTTCTCGCAATGAGGGAACTGCCAGAAGGCCCTCAGAGCTGGACCTCTGTGTCCGGGCTGAATGATGGGGGTGGAGATGCTCCTTCAGGTATACAGGACCGAGGCTGTTTATGTATGTCTCCCCCCCCCCCACCAGCTCGCCTGTGCATTCTGTTCAATATCTGAAGTCTTGCTACGGTGCCCTAATGATTGCATGGGTGCATTAGAGACATCTCCGTTGTTGAGCAACTCCCCTGCCACCCAGATGCCCACCCCAATGCCCAGCAGATGCCATGCTGCCCTACAGCTCCCTCCCCCGCCCCTGCCTAGTTACACTACTGGATGGGCGGGGGGGGGAGGGGTCTTCTCTGTTGTGGCACCAGTCTTACACAGTGGAGCCTGGCAGGCAGCCCCCAAACATTTGGGCTTTCAGGTGCCAGGTCCTGCCCAGCTTTTCAGAAAGCTTTGTTAGGGCTGACTCCTGAGGCTTCCATATATATGATGATGATGGCGATGATTTGGGGTTTTGCATTATTTTTCTTCCCTTGCTTGGTTTTATGGGTTCCTGCTGGGATAAAAGCGGATATAATTTTTGCTTTTATTTTGATGTTTTCTATCATCCGCCTTGGATATGGCAGAGGTTGTCGGGGGTGTGGAGACTGTGGGTGGAGGGAAGTTTTCCTCCCTCATTCAGAATACATCATTAAGAAGTGCCAAGCACACATTTTAAAAAGAAAATAAAAATAGTATTTCACCCACATTCTCCTTGGCTGTCCTTCCTCAGAAAGCCAAGCAAGGCAAGCATCTCTGGAAAGCGACCAAAGAGCCGTGTATCTAAGCTGAATCTTGTAGCACCATCAAAGACAGGTAACTAATTAATTATGGTATGAGCTTTCATGGACTGGAACATGCCATAAAAGGTTGGTTAGCACTGAAGGCATCACAAGGCTCATTTTTGCCGCGACAGATGTTAAACAGCTCCCCTTTTGAAAGGTGAAGTTGTTAAGCAGGTCTTTCACAACAGTGTTCATTTATTAGATTATTATTCTACCATCTTCCACTGAACTGTACATGGTTCTCCCCTTCTTCTACCTCTCCACAACAGCCCTGTGAGGCGGGTTAGGCAGAAAGATGGTGACACTCTCAAGGTCGCCTAACCCAGTGAGCTTCCTGGCTGAGTGGCAATTTGAACCCAGGCCTCTTAGGAGGAACATTTTACCCCTGCACCTCCCTGTCTCTCTGCCCCAATGCCAGAATTGGGGCCTCTTTTAATATGGCCAGCCTGTTTCGAAACAAGCTGCCTCTTGCTTCTAAGATTATAAACACCATCCAGCAACAGATTCACAGACAGAGTGCAAATCCCCCCACAGCCCAGTTTAACTTATTCTGGACCCAGCCTCTGGCAAAAGGCAGAGGGTCCAGACTGGCCCCGATCTGCGTGACTTGCAGGACGGTGCCAGAGCCTGGCTGTGACCCAGTTCATGGCTCTGAGAAGAACAGGCTGTGCTTGTGTTCCTCTGTCAGCTGCCCTCTGTGCCCCCTTGTTGAGCAGTCTCCCCCTCGGCTAAGTCCTCTCTGTCAATAGACCATGGACTGTCGGACTCACTTCGACCAGAATGGGCTTTGCGCGCTGGAAATGGTTCTTGCCCTGCTGTCCTAGCAAAAGAGGACCCTGGCCGTGTCTGGCCGCTGAATTATCTGTTCCTGGCCTCTCCTGCGTGGCCAAGGGGCCAGTCACCCCACTCTGCAGGGCCTGCTTATCTCCTGCCTCCGAGGTCCATTGCTGCTACCCCCCCCCACCTCCCTGCTCTGTGCTGCAGTTGAAATGGGACTTTTCCTTCTTGCAATGTGGGGCTCCTGAGCTCAGCAATGTTATAAGGAAAATACTGCTCCCTTTCCCTTATGGGGCATCTAAGAGTCCATATAGAGTCCTTAAGTAGGTTCTCTATGGGCAGGAGAAACTAACAGAGGCCAACCAGAGAATATTGAGAAGCAAAGCAGCTACAGTGAGGGGGGAAAGTATTTGATCCCCTGCTAAATTTGCCCGTTTGCCCTCTGACGAAGAAATGACCTACCATCATTTTAATGGTAGGTTTATTGTAGCTGTGAGAGACAGAACAACAACAGGAAAACCCCCCAGAAACCCAGAAGACGAAAGTCAGAGATTGATGTGCATTATAATGAGTGAAATAAGTATTTGATCCCCTATCAACCAGCCAGGTGTCAGAAGTCTAGTGTCTAGATCCAGGGAAGCAATAGTCCCACTCTATTCTGCCTTTGTCAGACCACACTTGGAATACCGTGTCCAATTCTGGGCACCACAATTTAAGAAGGATGTTGACAAGTTGGAAGGGGTGCAGAGGAGGGCAACCAAGATGATCCAGGGTCTGGAAACCGAAGGAGATCCCCTGATGTTTATTCAGAATCTCTATCCCAGCAGGAACTCTCAAAAGAAAAAAAAAAAAATTCCTTCCAGTAGCACCTTAAAGACCAACTGAGTTAGTTCTAGGTATGAGCTTTCGTGTGCATGCACACTTCTTCAGATACACTGAAACAGAAGTCACCGGACCTTTCTATATAGTGAGAAGGTGGGGAGGGGTATTACTCAGAAGGGTGGTGGGAATGGGTGATTGGCAGATAGCTGCGATGAGCCTGTTGACGACTCTTAACGACTGCAATAGGTCTAACAGGAAAAAGCAAGGGGTGAGAAGGTGAAAAATGGCTTTGTCATGTATAATGAGATAAGAATCCAATGTCTTTGTTCAATTCTGAATTGCAACTTATCACCAAACTTAAAACTATGGAGAGACCTGGTTTGAACAAAGACATTGGATTCTTATCTCATTATACATGACAAAGCCATTTTTCACCTTCTCACCCCTTGCTTTTTCCTGTTAGACCTATTGCAGTCATTAAGAGTCGTCAACAGGCTCATCACAGCTATCTGCCAATCACCCAATCCCACCACCCTTCTGAGTAATACCCCTCCCCACCTTCTCACTATATAGAAAGGTCCGGTGACTTCTGTTTCAGTGTATCTGAAGAAGTGTGCATGCACACGAAAGCTCATACCTAGAACTAACTCAGTTGGTCTTTAAGGTGCTACTGGAAGGAATTTTTTTATTTTGTTTTGACCATGGCAGACCAACACGGCTACCTATCTGTATCTCAAAAGAAAGCCAGGGAAGCAAGAGGAGGTTTGTGCTCATGATGGGATGGTGGTGTTTATATGCCACTCCACTCTGAAATGTTCAGGGCAGGCACCCTACGTGTTTTCCTATCAGTGCTACTGCTGCAGCCCTGTAACCTGTACTGCAAATGTGGGTCTGGTATATATCTGCCACTAAGGCACCATTAGGGCATCAGTGACATGCCTCAGAAGACACCCCATTCCCCAAGTCTGGAGGGGCCACCAGTGTTACCGGGAAATTGAAAGGAGGGTGAGAGGCCTCCCCCCCCCCAGCCTTGCCTCTCCATATGACCAGACAAAGACATTACCAAATGTAGCAATTCACTGCTAAATGTATCTCTTTACTGGCTCAGTGGGAAAACTTTAGAAATTCATAAGAAATCACATCATTGTACAAGTGGTACCTTGGTTTAAGAACAGCTTAGTTTATGAACAACTTGGATTAAGAACGCTGCAAACCTGGAAGGAGGTGTTTTGGTTTGTAATCTTTGTCTTGGAAGCAGAACAGGTTCCGCTTCCTGTTGAGTGTGTTCCATTTGTAAATTGAGTCTTCTGCTGGTATGGGAAAGTATGCCTTGGTTTAAGAACGCTTTGGTTTAAGAACGGACTTCCGGAACGGATTAAGTTCGTAAACCACTGTATCAATCTTCTCAGTTCCAATGGCACATTTAGGACCCAGGGAAGTCAAATACAGTGGTACCTTGGTTGTCAAACTTAATCTGTTCCAGGAGTCCGTTCGTTTCCTGGAACTGTTTGAAAACCAAGGCGCGGCTTCCGATTGGCTGCAGGAGCTTCCTGCACTCAATCAGAAGCCGCGTTGGACGTTCGGCTACGAAAAACGTTCGCAAACCGCAACACTCACTTCCGGGTTTGTGGCGTTCGGGAGCTGATTTGTTTGGGAGCCAAGCCATTTGACAACCAAGGTACCCCTGTATAAGGGGAGGGATGAGTGAGCCCTCCATAATCCCTGAGATGTACTGTCACTTCTGTCTGCAGGGGCTTCCCAAGGAGTCATGATATCCTGCCCCAAGAGCAGGGGTCAGCAACCTTTTTCAGCCGTGGGCTGGTCCACCATCACTCAGACCATGTGGTGAGCTGGACTATATTTTGGAAAAAAATATGAACAAATTCCTATGCCCCACAAATAACCCAGAGTTGCATTTTAAATAAAAGCACACATTCTACTGATGTAAAAACACCAGGCAGACCCCACAAATAACCCAGAGATGCATTTTAAATAAAAGGACACATTCTACTCATGTAAAAACATGCTGATTCCCGGACCGTCCGCGGGCTAGATTGAGAAGGTGATTGGGCCGGATCTGGCCCCCGGGCCTTAGGTTGCCTACCTCTGCCCAAAATTGTCAGACAGATAACCATCTCAGTCACAATGTCTACCCACCCCATAGTGGGATGAAGCCTGGACAAGACAAAGGGGTGTATTTGACTTGACTCAGGTACCAGGGAACTGTAAATACTTTCCTTTGTACTGTGATGGAGTCAGTGGCATAGCATGGGGGGTGCAGGGGGGGCCGGCCGCACCGGGCGCAACACCTGGGGGTTAGGGTTAGGGGGCCCAAATCCACGGGTTAGGGGGCGCAAATTACTTGCCTTACCCCGGGTGCTGACAACCCATGCTACGCCACTGGATGGAGTTTGCATGAGAGACTATATTTGAGTGACAGGGGCATGCCTGGATCTCAGGTTCTACCTGTGACCACACCTTTTCTGTGATGCTTCTGGAAATGTATTATGGGAAACTCTTAAAAAATGATGTAACTGGGATTTTGGCTGCTTCTCTTTGTGGTAGTGGGAAGTCTTGTTGCAACAATAAAGATCAGGCCTACAGGCCACTGTTTTGCTTCTGTCTCCTGGCTGAAGTCTCCAAGGTTAGTCAATTGTGGGGTGCTCCAATGACTTCCTTATACACCAGGGAGAGACAGTTCTAGAAAAGACTGGCGGTAGCCCCAAGGGGAAAAGCCCTCCCCACACCAGTGAAAGACCCTCCCAGGGAGAAAAACCCTCCCTGCAGGAATATCAGCCCTGCTGGGAATACCGACCTGCTGCCCACGCCAAACCTCCTATTGAGCTCATTCTTGCCCGTCCTGAAAACGCGCTTCATTTGGGGTGGGATGTGAAAAGGAAAGACTTCATAACTGCCCGCGAGAATCTCAAGGCGATCTCTCAACGCCACTCGCTGCCCTACTTGCGCGCAGGGGTCGCCGCGCTTGGAGACGGAGCAGCTGTTTGGAAACAGCAGCCGGGTAGGGCTGAGAAAGGCGCTTTCCCCCTGGGGACTCCAGGGGCAAATAAGCAGCGTCCCTGAGCATGGGCAGAGCGCCTCCCGCCTCGGCTTGGGCTGGCAGGGGCGCGCCGAGGCGCTTCCGCGTGGCGATCCGGGCTCCCTCCCCTGGGCGGCGCCGGCTGCCGCTGCTGCCAGGTGCGACGGGAGGCGGGCGCGGCTCCGCCCGACGGGAGGGGCTTGGCCGGGCTGCCTAAGAGGCTGGCTCGCCGCGTTGCCGGGACAGGCGAGACGGAGTGGGGCGCGTGGCGGCCTCCACCCGCTCCCAGAGCCGCTTCCCGCAGGTGGCCCCGTCGTCGGGGCGGCCATGCGGCGCTGCGCCCTGCTGGCCGCCTTCGCGCTGGGCTACGTGGGCTACCTGCTGCTGGGCGCGCTCATCATCTCGGCGGTGGAGCGGCCCTACGAGAGCCGGCTGCGCGCCGAGCTGCGCGCTCTCAAGGCCGCCTTCCTGCGCGAGAGCCCCTGCCTGCCCGAGCCCGCCCTCGAAAGCTTCCTGGGCGCCGTCCTGAGTGCCAACCGCCACGGCGTGGCTCTGCTCCGCAACGGCTCGGCCGCCCCGTCCAACTGGGACTTCGCCTCCGCCTTCTTCTTCTCCAGCACCTTGATCACCACCGTCGGTGAGTCGCCGGGCGAGACGCGCAGCTTGCGGGCGGGGACCGGGTGCAGGCGCCTGTGGAGCCCGCCTCTCCGTCCCTTTGCGCCCGGAGACTCCAGCCGGGGCCCCCAGGCTCCCTTCCCGCGGGGCCCCGACGCCAGTCCCCGCTAGGGCCGCCTGCGCTCTCCAAGGGCCGCCGGTGCGCAGAGCCGCTTTCCCTGCTCTGTTGCAAGGGGAAAGTTCTCCCTGCGCTTATCGCAGCGCGCAGCCGTCGGCTTGTTTGCTCAGCTTCCGCAGAGTTCAGTGTGACTTACTCCCCAGTAAGCACGCACTGGAATAATGCACCCTGAAGTGAGTCCTCCTTCCAGCTAAAGGAACCTGGCAGTTTGGGGAGTGGGCGTCCATGCAAGTGCGAGGGCCAGCAGGGGGTGGCAGGATAAGACAGGCTGTGGTCCCGGGCACAAGGTGTCCAACACAGAGTTGTAAAGTTGGAAGGGACCCCAAGGGGCATCTAGTCCAACCCTCTGCACTCCAGGAATTGCAGCTAAAGGAGGGGGGACTGGGGGAGGGCTGAGAGGTTGGGGGGGGGTCACCTGCAGTATGGTGATGTGGCTTCCTGGTTTCCAGGTGGAAGTTTGTATGTGGGGCTTCTGACGTGAAATAGAGGAACTGCAGCCCTGCAGGGGTGGGGAATCCCCCCCCCCAGCACCTTGACACCCAGACCCATATCCTGCTCCTGGGAGCTCTGACCCACGAGTGGCACCAGCTATTCCTTCAAGATGGGGCATCTTGATACCCCTTACAACAACCCTGTGGTGCTGGTCTTACCAAGCCAGCCAATGCCAGGATTATTGCCCTGCTGGGGCAGTTGTGAGGCTCAACATGTGGCTTAAGACATAACCCCCCCCCCCCCGCCAGCCTCTGCAGCTCAGCTTCCTTGTTCCTGCTTCCTCCAAGAGGCTGTGGTGGCCACCCTTTGCGGCTCAATGGTTTCTTCTTTTCCAGTGTTTCCTGCAAGCAAGCAACGGAGGAGGTGGGGGTTGCAGAGGTTAACTGCAGCCAGCTGCGAGTGTTTGCCTGTGGGGCGGGAGAGCCGGGCCCTCTCTGGCTGTGCTCTGCCCAGGACTCGCCTGCCAGCGCAGCTTTCTGATCCAAGTTCCCTACATCCTGTTTTTATCCTGGTGGGTGTGGACACAACAAGGACTGAGTCACTCCCCAGCTGTACAGAAGTCCTGGACTGCAGAGCTAGGCCCAGTTCCTAGAGGGAGGGGGCTGGGGTGACATTTGGGAGGAGAAGCGCCCATCTCTTCCAGCACTCTGGGCAAGAAGCCTGCAAGCTGGACCACGCAGAGTGCAGTTGAACTGGGGAACTCCCTCCTGCAGGACTTTAAAAGAGGATTAGCCAAAAGGGGCCTCTTGGTGGCTCCACAGCTGGAGGCACAGATGATGCATCAGAATCCTCGTTGCTGGAAGCCACAGGAGAGGCGAGAGAGGGCTGCTCTCGCACTCAGATCCTGAGTGTGGCTTCTCCTAACGGTCATCTGCTCAGCCACTGTGAGAGCTGGAGGCTGGACTAGATGGGGACTCCTTTGGCCTGACCCAGCAGGCTCTCCTTGCCTCCTTCTGACCAGCAGTGACCCCACCTGGTTCCCCCAAGCAGCTGGCACTGGGGGCCCTTTCCTGCCTCTGACTGTGGAGGGCGAGACAGGGCCAGCGGAGCTAGGAGCCATCAGTGTTGCCTCTCAGTTGGGGAGGTTGAGTTGGGATCCCTGCCTTGCAGGGGGTGGGACCAGAAGACCCTCGACAGCCTTCAGCGTCTCAGAGGCCAGGGGAAGCTGCGGCCTGCCCTTGGTTCCTGGAGGGGGAAACGCTGAGCATCATGGAAAGTGGCAGGCAGCATGATCTCCGCAGGAAGTCGGGCTCCCTCCCCGCTCTCAGCACATGCGGTGGCCTCCCTTTGCTCTGCTCAACCCCAACCCTCCGGAGACGTTGCCCCATCTCTGTGGGGATGCTGTAGAGCTGGGAAATGGGGAAGCTCTCCTGGGCCTTGAGCAACTCCCCCCCGGGGGGGGGAGCTGGCCTCATTTTGGCTCCCAAGTGGCTTTAAAAGGTCAAGGGGCCCCTGACCATGAGGTCCACTCGTGGCCGACTCTGGGGTTGCAGCAAACATCTCGCTTTATTGGCCGAGGGAGCCGGCGTTTGTCCGCAGACAGCTTCCGGGTCATGTGGCCAGCAGGACTAAGCCGCTTCTGGCGAACCAGAGCAGTGCACGGAAACGCCGTTTACCTTCCCGCTGGAGCGGTACCTATTTATCTACTTGCACTTTGAGGTGCTTTCAAACTGCTAGGTTGGCAGGAGCAGGGACCAAGCAACAGGAGCTCACCCCGTCGTGGGGATTCGAACCGCCGACCTTCCGATTGGCAAGTCCCAAGCTCTGTGGTTTAACCCACAGTGCCAGCCTCGTCCCATTGGCTTTAAAAGAGGATCAGACAAATTCATAGAGGAGGAGGACTGTCAACGGCCAAGATGGCAATTGTCTCTTGGTCTCACTTGCTGGAAACTGCAGGAGGGGAGAGGGCTGCTCTTGTGCCCAAATTATGCTTTGCGGTTTCCCATGAGGGGCATCTGGTTGGCCTCTGGGAGAGCAGGATGGGCCATGGGTCTGATCCAGCAGCCAGGCTCTTCTTATGGAACCTCCAGGTCCAGAGGCAGTCTATCTGGATTCCTGGGTTCTTCAGGGTATTTGGCCACTGCAAAAAGATGGGCCATGGGTCTGATCCAGCAGCCAGGCTGCCTCTCCTTAGGTTCTTATTTTTGGATCACTTTAATTTAGGGGGAGAGGCAAAGAAGGGGAGCAGACATGGCAGAGACGATGCCTGGAGAATGTGGGTCATACTCCAACCCCACATAGGGGTCATTCACCACAGCTGAAAGTTTAGAGATTCAGGATGAGCAAAAGTAAAGACTTCTTTGCACTCTGCAGAATTAACGCTGGTCTTTGCTGCTCTGGGATGTCAAGGGGCCCCTCAGTTTGGATTAGGCAAATTGATTGGAGGGCAGAACAGGGCTCTCAGTGGCTGAGAATCGGGAGGACGGCTCTGCTCATCTTCCCCTGGGAGGGGCAGGAGAGGCCTCTGCGCACCAGCAGCTGAGAAGCACCAGCACTGTTGGGCCTTTGGTCTGATCTGGCAGCCCAGGCTGGGGACCTCAAGGATCATCTAGTCCAACCCTCCGCGATGCAGGAATTGCAGTTAGAGAATATCTGACAGGTGGCCACCCACCCTCTGCTTCGAAACCGCCAGGGAAGCAGAGCCACCGCTTTCCCCAGAAAACGGCCCTTTTTGTGCCTTGTCAGGGTGAGAAAATTCCTGGTCTTGAAATCCCTGCCATCGAGCTTCTTTTAAGGGCCTCTTGCGATTGGAGCTGGACAAGGAGGCAGGCCAGATGTGCTGCAGCAGCTGCTGCCCCTGCTTAGCCCACGGAAGTAGACTGGCACCCTGCCAGCCCTGTCTGGGCTCATGGCTCTCCTCTCTCCCCATCTGAGGTGAGGCAGCACCACGTCTTGCCTTTAACAGGCGGGGCATTAAAGGAGGGCCATTGCCCAGCCAGGGCATCTACCCAGTGCAGCTCATCAGGTGGAACTGGCTGCCCATTCACGGTTCAGGGGCTTCCTGGTTGGCACAATGTGTGAATTGCTAAGACTGTGCTGTTATAATAATTGGGTTTCCCCAACCACTCTGGGCAGCACCCAACAGATTAAAAACAGAATAAAACATCAAACATTAAAAACTTCCCTAAACAGGGCTGCCTTCAGATGTCTTCTAAACGTCAGATAGTTCTTTATCTCCTTGACATCAGCTGGGAGGGCGTTCCACAGGATGGGGGCCACTGCTGAGAAGGTCCTCTGCCTGCTTCCCTGTAACCTCACTTCTCGCAATGAGAGAATCCCCAGAAGGCCCTCGGCGCTGGACCTCAGTGTCCGGGTGGAACAATGCGGGTGGAGACGCTCCTTCAGGTATACTGGACTGAGGCCATTTAGGGCTTTAAAGGTCAGCACCAACACTTTGAATTGTGCTCGGAAACATACTGGGAGCCAATGTAGGTCTTTCAGGACCGGTGTTATATGGTCTCAGAGGCCGCTCCCAGTCACCAGTCTGCCTGCTGCATTCTGCATTAGTTGTAGTTTCCAGGTCACCTTCAAAGGTAGCCCCACGTAGAGCGCATGGCAGGAGTCCAAGTGGGAGATAACCAGTGCATGCACCACTCTGGCCAGACAGTCTTCGGGCAGGGAGGGTCTCATCCTGCGTACCAGATGGAGCTGGGAGACAGCTGCCCTGGACACAGACTTGACCTGTGCCTCCATGGACAGCTGTGAGTCCAAAATGATTCCCAGGCTGCACACCTGGTCCTTCAGGACACAGTTGCCCCATTCAGGACCAGGGAGTCCCCCACACCTGTTGTTGGAGGCTGCCTGTCTTCAGCATCACTGGTCAGAAGGATGGGTCACAGGTATTACTTAAAAACTAATAAATTAAGGTGTAGCCCCATTGGAGGTATTTCTTGTGTGATATGTTTGTGTGCATTTCAATGAACTGAATAGAATGAAAGTTTATGAGTCATTTGGGGCAGGGAGGCAAGAGAGAGAGGGTGTATGAACTTCTTAAAGTTTCTGTTTTCACATTATGGTTTTATAGATTATAAATGCCTTATTGATTTAATCGTGTAATATGACTTATGCTGTCATTGTGACCTTTAGCTTGCTTTCTTTAGTTGCTGGTTTGTTAAACAGCATTTCGTTTATTCGTTGATTCCATTTGTATACTGCCCTCCATCCGTGGATCTCAGGGGTTCCCAACAGAACAGTACAAGATAAACAAATACATCATAAAAACAAAGGCCCCAAACCCTGCACAAGCCCCCCTCCCAAAAAGACAGAAGTGGAGTCTAGGCAAGTTCATATGGGAACAGGCTGTGCTTTACGTTTTCTGGTTTTGTAGATTGTAAGTGTTTTACTGATGATTTGCTAATTACATTATATGAATCATGTAATTGTAGAATTGGAAGGGAACCTCAGGGTCATCTAGTCCAACCCCTGCAATGCAGGAACCTGTTTTTCTCTGCTTGAGAAACCTCTGAGGAAGGAGAGTCGAGCACCTTCCCAGGGAGTCCGTTCCCCAGTCCAACGGCTCTTTCTGTCAGTTGCCTAGAGCCTGGTGCTGAGAATGCCCTGGTTGCAGGTTCAATCCCCCTCTGGGACAGCTGCATATTCCTGCGTTGCTGCGGGTTGGGCTGGATGACCGCTGGGGGTCCCCCTTCCAACCATACAAATTCTGTGATTCTACCAGATTTCTTTTTGAGGGCCTCCTGGATGCCAGCAAACCTTTGGCTCCTCTCCCCCTGGCAGCCTTGGCTCTATTTTCTTTGGCTAAAAATAGCCTCCTGCTTCAGCCATTTGTTCCTCATATGATCGGCCTTTATCTCGCACATGTCAGCATCCTTTGTGCGCTGCTGGGAGGGGCAGCCTTTGCCAAAGCCCCCGAGCTTTTGCCCTGCTGTTGCTCTGAGAAGAAGCCGCCTCTGGATCATGTGGCCGACCCAAGTCTCGAAGGCAGCGCAGCCTCCCTTGCCCCAAAGTGCCTGTTTACTGCATTTCTAGCTCACCTTTTCCCTCCAAGGAGCTCCAAGTGACATACATGTGTCTCCCCCCCATCTCATTTAAACCGCACCACGACCCTGTGAGGTAGGTCAGGCTAAGAGGCAGGGCTGGCCCCCAGGGTTGCCCAGTGAGCATCATGGCCAAGGGGGGGGGGCAGAATTTGAACCCAGGTCTTTCCAAGGTCCTAGCTGGGCGGACACTCAATAATTACTGCCCCATACTGGGAGGACCGATCGTTCTCTGGCTGCTTTCCTTCCTCCATTCATATTTAACAACAACAACAACAACAACAACCTAGTTTTGCAAGTCAAAGGGGCAGCAGATGCCTTTGCTGAGGCAATTAATGTGTATCTGCCTTCTGTGGGGCAGCAAAGATCTGATCTGATCTGCCCAGGTTCTCCCCCAGGACCCCTAGAAGCTGCCCTGTTCAAGGTCAGATATCCAAAGAGCCCTGTTCCCTTTAAATCTGTTGTTCCCAAAGTGGGCAGTGGGATTTTGAAAAGCTGTGGGTATGTGGTTTTTTTGGTGCAGGCTGTAGCCATGGACACGCTATGTGAGCTGATGGTGAATTTGGGATGACCCAATGCAAAAATTCTGAGGATCCATGGGCTTTTACCTTCCCTCTCCCAGGCAGCCTCCTTTATCACTAGCCTCCCTTATCTCCCTCCCGATCACTTGCTGATCAGCTACTTCCTTTCAACCACCCTTCCCTCTTGTTTGCCTTAGTGTCTTTTCCTTAACTGGAGCAGTGTTTTGCTCCTCCTTTTCTTCCAATTTCTCTCCTCATTGCTTCTTTTAGTATTCCTGTCTCTTCTCCTTGCAAGTTCACTGTCTTTACCTCCCTGCTCCCAGGCAGCCTCCTTTATCTCTAGAGTCCCTTAGATCATTTGCTGATCAGCGGCTTTGTTTCAACACCCACTTCCCTCTTTCAAAAAAACCCAACATGATCTGCTTTTTGCCCCTGGGCAATTCGGCTCCAGGGACCACGCATTCGTTCCATAAGACGCACAGACATTTCACCATACTTTTTAGGAAGAAAAAAGTGCATTTTATGGAGTGAAAAATACAGTAATTCAACCGAAGAAGAGTGTCAATTTTCCCTTGCCTCTGTTGGAGGTCTTTAAGCAGAGGCTGGAGGGCTTCTTTTGAGCTGGGACTCCTGCCTTGCAGGGGGGGCTGGACTAGAAGACCCTTGGGGGTCCCTGAAGACCCCTGGGCCCCTCCTTGCCCCCTCTGGGACTCCTCCTGCCAGCCCTTGCCCTTCTCTTCCCTCCCTCCCTGCAGGCTACGGCTACACCACGCCTCTCTCGGACGCGGGCAAGGCCTTCTGCATCTTCTACGCGCTGCTGGGCGTCCCCTTCACCATGCTGGTGCTCACGGCCACCGCCCAGCGCCTGCTGGGCACCTTCACCTCCGGCCCCCTGGAGTACCTGGCGCTGCGCTGGGGCCACAGCCAGCGGGCGCTCTCCTGCGGGCACCTCGTCTTCCTGGCGCTGGGGGTGCTGGTGGCCTTCTTCCTGATTCCGGCCGCCATCTTCAGTGCCCTGGAGGAGTCCTGGAGCTTCTTGGACGCCTTCTACTTCTGCTTCATCTCCCTCTGCACCATCGGCCTGGGCGACTACGTCCCCGGGGAGCAGCCCGGCCAGCGCCTCCGCTCCCTCTACAAGGTCTCCATCTCCGGTGAGCATCTATATGCCAGCTGCGGGCAAGGCGGGCAGCGGGGGTGAGCAGGGCCGGGTTGAGGTTTGATGCGGCCCTCAGCTCCTGAAGGGAATGGGGCCCTTTCTATGTCCACCTGTCCTTTGCCAACAACAAATCATCGCTGGGTTTTTTGTGTTGAATACGGTCATACCTCGGGTTACAGACACTTCAGGTTATGTGTTTTCGGGTTGCGCACCGCTCCAAACCTGGAAGTATCAGAATGGGTTACTTCCGGGTTTCGGCGCTCGCACATTCACAAATACACTAAATAATGCTTTGTGCATGCGCAGAAGCACCTAATTGCGAGCAGCCCGTGCCCAGACGTGGCGCTGTGGGTTGCAAATGTGCCTCCCGCACGGACCACGTTCACAACCTGAGCATACACTGTATATGCTATATGGTAATTGTTGGACCTCATAGCTATCTCAAGCCCAGGTTGCCCTGCAAGCAGTCCATGCAGAATGTCGGCACCCTAGATATAGAAAGGAGCAAACCAGGGATATTTGAGGGAGCAGGCGGGGGGGGGGGGGGAGAGGGGCACGAGGCTACACAACACTAAACACTGTTGCTGCATGTAGGTGGTTTTTTATAGTGGTACCTCTGGTTGCGAGCAGGATCCGTTCCGGAGGCCCGTTTGCAACATGAAAAGAGCGCAACCTGCAGTGGCGCGTCCGCTCACGTGCATGACGTCATTTTGTGCTTCTGCGCATGCGCGGGCATCGAAACCCGGAAGTAACCCTTTCCGGTACTTCCGGGTCACTGTGGGATGTAACCTGAAAGAACGTAACATGAAGGGGATGTAACCAGAGGTATGACTGTATTTGTTTTTTATCTTATATTTTGGAAATGTACATCCAGTTGCTTTTTTCCTTTAATTTTTTTTTAGGCCCCCCAAGGGAGTGGAGCCCTAAGCTAGAGCTTGTTGAGCTTATACGTAAATCCAGCACTGGGGGTGAGGACAGTTACAACTGCGGGACTCCCTGCCACAGGAGCTGGAAACGGCCACCAATTTGGCTGGCTTTGAAGGAGAACTGGGCCGATCCATGGAGCAGAGCTGGCTCCCAGCCAGGATGGCTTTGCTCTGCTCTCCTCCATTGGAGGCAGCCGTGTTTCCAAATATCAGTCGCTGGAAACGGCAGGAGGGGAGAGAGAGGGGCTCACGTTCTGCTTTTCCCACTGAGGCACCTGGATTCTGGGACAGGTGGGTCCTTGGGCCTGATCTAGTAGGTTCTCCTTGCGGAGCCTCCATGCCTAGGGGCAGTCTACCTCTGAAAAGGGAAGTAGAGGGGAGAGTCCTCTTGCGCTGGTTTGCCGCAGCATTCAGAAGCTGGCGCTGGTCTTTTGGGGGAAGGCGGGGTCCTCTGAGCTGCTCCAAACACCACAGCCTTGGCTGGAGGAAGCCCCAAAGCGGTGGGTGGGCCGACGGGCGCTTCTGCCTTGCGCAGCCCTTGTGGGGAGGGGGGCGCTGGTCCTGCCTGCCCCGCCCTGCTACCCCCTCTTTCTTCCCCCCCCAGTTTACCTCCTGCTGGGCCTGATGGCCATGCTGCTGCTCCTGCAGACCTTCCACCGGCTGGCCGAGCTGCACGGCCTCTCCGACCTGGTCTTGCTCCCCCGGGAGCAGCCCTGTGAGGAAGACCACCAGCGCATCCTGGACGAGCCCCCGCCTCCCCCGGAGCCCCGCCAGGCGGAGAAGACCCCCGTGCAGCCCAGCCCGGGGGGGCAGGCCAACTACTCCTCCATCAACAGATGATCAAGCTCCAGAGAGGGGGGTGGGGATTCCCCGCAGAGCCCCCTTTCCTGGGGGATGTGTGCCTGTTTTACTCCCCTGCCACCCTGTATGCTGAGCCTCTGCCCATGTACAAAGCTTCCTTCTCCTTGGCCCTGTGCTATTGGGCGCTGGCCAGTCTCGGGGGGGGGGGAGGAGAGAAAGCCCCTCTCGGTGGGCAGGGCCTGAACAAGACCCCGGCTGCTTCCTCTGGGCTTCCAGATTCACATTTCTTGGGTAGTGATTTTATTTCAAAAAGAACAAAGAATGACGTTGGAACTCACGGACACTTGATTCCACACAGGGATACGAGATTCTGCTGTTGGGGGTGGGCCTCTCTCACGTCCCCCACCCAAATGTCACAGGCTCTATTGCTGCCCCCCCTTGCCTGAGGCTGCTAGGATTTTCCCCTGAGCAGATTTAACAAGGCCCCTCGGTGGGCAATGGGTCGCCCCTCGGCCTGCCCCCCCCCATGGGTGGGATGGGCTTGCTTTCCACCCTTGCCTCCCCCCACCCCCCACAACTTGCAGCTGCTGGGTTTTAATTTGAACTACCAAACAGGGGCTTCCACCTTGCAGAACCTCATTTTCAGCCAGGACCAGCTTTGTAAGAGCCACAGCCCTCCTGCTTTGTAAGAGCCACAGCCCTGCTGCTGTCGGAGGGGAAACTGGCCACAAACAAGCCGGGGGGAGCAAGTTTTGGGGTGGGAGGGAGATAGGAGTCGACTCACCAATATGAAGTGCCTTTTTGTCCTTTTGCTTTTAATGTACACTTTAATACTTTGTGGAATGAATGGAGAATATTTAAACGGATGGGTCTGGCTTCTGTGCCCTTCGGGGGGGGGGGCAAGGTTGGAGTCACACACACAAGCCCCAAAAGACACACAGACACAACCCCCCTGGCTGATTTGAGAGGAGATCTCGCAGGCGGTGAAGGGAGAAAGGGCACCCACAAGTTGCTCTGCAGGCCTTCGTCGCCCCCCAGCCCTGGAACTGGCTCTTTTCTGCCCCCCCAACCTAAAACCACCCCCTGCCCTCTCCCCTCCCTGCCCCACCTCTCTTCCCAAGAGACACCCACTCCGTCGCCTTTTGTAGAAAACTTTTATTGTTCTAGTAACAGCAGTGAGGGGTTGGCGGTGCCCCAGGAGCACCTCTCTTGGGGTGGGCGAGGGGGGCGGCCTAAGCCAGGCAAGCGGGGGGCTGGCCCTTGTTGCCTCGGGGGGGGGGATGTCTGGATCTCCTAGGAAGGATGTGGGGCTGGTGGTGGTGGGGGGGGGGGTTGAAGCCCTTCTCTGCCAGTTCTGGAAGACCAAGGGGGCACATGACCCAGTTGGGAATGTATTTTTCCAAAACCAACCCCCAGGGGGGTTCTTCTCCCCACCCTCATGACAGCTTTGGGATAGGGTGGGGGGCACTTACCCCACATCCCAGCGGGGGGTGGCGCCCCACCCAGCAAGGCATCCTGGCTTTCTTTGGCAAACAGACTGGGTTGCCCGGGGGGCACCAGAGAATTTGGCCCAGGCGGACTCTGGGGCGAGATCTGCAAGGCTCCAGCATCTACAGGCCCAGGAGGCTGGGGTTGGGTGGGAAAGAGGGCGCAGGGCCTCGCGCAGAGTGCAGAAATAGCCTCCGTGCCGCCACCCCCCCCCCCGAGCTGGTGAGGAAAGTGGCCTGGCCTTTGCAAAAGCATCTTCCAAAGCCATAAGAGCAATGGGGCAAATCCAGTGGGGCAGAGTGGAGGCTGTTTAAATTGCGGGGGGGGGGGGAGAGACAAAAAGCTCAGTTTGCTGAATGCCACCCCCCCCCCTTCCCAAGGCAGGTTCTTTTTTGACTACAAGTATTTCCTCAACGACGGGGGATTAAATCCTATTTTGCGACTTCTGCGCTGATGCAGCAGGCCAAGCTGGGAGTGGACAAGAGCTGCTTCCCGCCCCCCCACCCAATATAAGTGCATTTCCAGGCCACCTCCTCTGGGTCTCCCTGGGTAAGGAGCCTCCATTTGCTGGGGGGGGGAGAGGATTTTGTCCCGGGCCGCCCCTCCCCTCCCAGTCTATACAGGTAAATAAATACGTTTCCCCAGCCTCTTCCTCCCCTCTTGCTCAGGCTCGACTGCGGGGGGCAGGGACGCAGCGGGGGGGCTGCCCAGCGGGCACGGTGCCGCGGGGGCACAGGCAGCGGTAGGAGCCCTCCATGTTGAGGCAGCGCCCCCCCGGGCAGAGGTGCTCCGACTCGCCACACTCGTCGACATCTGCGGAAGAGGGAGAGAGAGACGAAACCTTGGCGTGGCCAAAGGGGCAGAGGCAAGTGGGGAGGCGCAAAAGGGGGTTCGGCTGGATGGCACTTGGGGGTCCCACCCCCAGGCATGCCAGGATGGCGGGGCGGGGGGCAGACTCACCCAGGCAGGCCATGCGGGCAGGGTCCAGGCGGTAGCCCTCGTGGCAGTCGCAGGTGAATCCGTCGCCAACGCGGACACAGCGCCCGTTCTCGCAGCCACTCAGGATCCCACACTCCTCGGCCAGGAGACCCCCAAATCCCTCAAAGGGGCCTGGGGAGGGGGGGCAAGAGAGATGGGCAAGCGGAAGAGGAAACGTGCCCAGGTCTGGTCTCCTCCCCACAAGAAGGATTTTGTAGAGTTAGGAAAGGGTCGCGCAAAGGATCCAGGGGGCCGGAGTGACGCCCCTGCGAGGAAGGGGTGCAGCCCATGGGGTTTTCCAGCTTAGGAAAAAGCAGTGCTTTTTTCTGGGGGTACGCAGGGGTACACATATCCCGAAACATTTTGTGAATCTTTGTACTTTTGTCCATTTACTTTACAGTGGTACCTCTGGAAATGAACGGGATCCATTCCAGAGCCCCGTTCGCATCCAGAAGAAAATGTAACTAACGTTGGTACGTCCCCACATGCACGTGTCGCTTTTCGCCGCTTCTGCGCATGCACGCGACGTCATTTTGAGCATCTGCGCATGCGCGAGCGGCGAAACCCAGAAGTAACGCGCTCTGTTACTTCTGGGTTGCCGCGGAGCGCAACTTGAACGCGCTCAACATGAAACATATTCAACCCAAGGTATGACTGTACAGGTTACATTTACTTCAGATTGAGCGTTTTCAGGTTGAGTCCCGCGGGGACCCGGAAGTACCGGAAGGGGTTGCTTCCGGGTTTCGCCGCTCGTGCATACGCAGACGCGCAAAATGACATCACATGCATGCGCAGAAGCAGTGAATCGCGGCACGCGGAGACACGGGTTGCGTTCTACTCATGTTGCGAACGGGCCTCCGGAACGGATCCTGTTCGCAATCAGAGGTACCACTGTATTTCTTTATTTTTCCTGATTTGGACTACTGTATTTATTTTTCCTGATTTGGACTATAAAACGGTGGTTTTCTCGAGTCAAAATGAGAGTACCCCTAAGCATTTTTTAAGCAAAAAAAAAAAAAAAGAAGAAAAAAAAAGGACTGGGGAAAAAGGCAAGGGAGTCGTAGATGAACTTAACGCCCAGCCTGGAGAAAGATTTCATCTCTCCTAACACTAGAATTTGTGGACATCCAATGAACAGATGCAGGGCAGATTTAGAAAAAAGGGCCGATTCCTTTGGCACAAAGTTAACCTGTGGAACTCCCTCCCACCAGGGGCAGCTGCGGCCACAGGTCTGGATGACTTTCAAATAGGGTTAGACCACATCCACGGTGACAGGTGGCTCTTAGCCGTGATGGCTCTGCTCTGCCTCCGTGGGTCAGAAGCAATCACTGCGTCTGACTCCCAGTTGCTGGAAACTGCAGGAGGGAAGAGGGGTCTTGGGTGCGGATCCTGCTTGCGGAGGCTTCCCACTGGGGCATCTGGTTGCCCACGGTGTGAAGAGGATCCTGGACTATACGAGCCACAGACCTGATCTAATGGCCAGGCCCTTCTGATGGAACCTCCAGGTGCAGAGGCAGTCTACCTGGGTTCTTAGGGGCACCTGGCCACTGTGAGAACAGTTTGGGGGAGACCACTCACCATAGTCCTCGCTGGCCCTTCCCGGCCGTTCCAGGTAGGAGCTGGAGCCACTGCGGGGTGGGGGGAGGTGCCATTCTGGCTCAGGGGGGCTGCGGGGCCGGTACACCCCCCGGGGGCTCTCTCCGGGGCCCTCCCGCCTAGCCTCGCCGTAGGGCAGGTCCTCAAAGTCGGTGGCCTCGTAGGGCGAGGGACCGTACAGGGAGTCGCGGGGGAAGAGGTCGTAGTCCGGCAGGCGGGGGGGTCCAGGGCGCGGCGGGGGGGCGAAGATCTCTGGGCCGTAGGGCAGACCACCGTACTCAAAGGGCGGCCCCACACCTCCCGGGCGCGGCCCCGCTCCGTAGCCGGTGGGGGGGCGGAGGACGTTGCAGAGGGTCTCAAAGTCATCTGGTGGGGGGGAGAAGGACATTGTTGGTCAGGGAGTGGGGTCACAAGGCCTCTTCCCAAGGGTGAGGGGGGGCATCTGCAAGTGGGCCTGGGGGGGCGTTACATGGGATTGGGTCCAAGCCAGGGCCGGATTGAGGTTTGATGTGGCCCTCAGCTCCTGAAGGCAATGGGGCCCTTTCTATGTTCAGCTGTCCTTTGTCAACAACAAATGGTCGCTGGTTTTTCTGTTGAATATATTCTAGATGGTCATTGATGGACCTCATAGGTATCTCAAGCCCAGGTTGCCCTGCAAGCAGTCCATGCGGAATGTGGGCACCCTAGATATAGAAAGGAGCAAACCAGGGATATTTGAGGGAGCAGGCGAGTAGGCAGGGGCCATGACTGGCATCCTAGGAGCCTACGCAGCACAAAACATTGTTGCTGTATGTAGGTTTTGTTTTTTATCTTTTATTTTGGAAATGCACATCCAGTTTTCCCCCTTTAATTTTTTGGGGGGCCCCAAGAGAGTGGGGCCCTAAGCTAGTGCTTGTTTAGCTTATACGTAAATCTGGCCCTGGTCCCCGGCCCCCCCTTGTAGCGCAAAGAGACTCAAAGGGGGAAAGAGGAAGCACTTGGCAAAGTTGGAATTGCAACTAAAGCAGCATTTGAACTAAATTTGGACTAAACATTAGGGGTACAATGGTACCTTGGTTGTCAAACGGCTTGGCTCCTGAACAAATTGGCTCCCGAACGCCTCAAACCCAGAAGTGCGTGTTGCGGTTTGCGAACACTTTTTGGAAGCCGAACGTCCAACGCGGATTCTGATTGAGCGCAGGAAGCTCCTGCGGCTGATCGGAACCCACAGTTTGGTTTTCAAATGGACTCCCGGAATGGATTAAGTTTGGCAACCAAGGTACCACTGCCTTTGGCCCCTGGGAGGCCAGGATGCTGGGCTTGATGGGCCTGATCCAGCAGGACTTTGGCTGCATCGCCTTCCCCCCAGCCCCCATTGGGTCTTACCTGAGTCCGGGGCTGGGCACAGTGCGCAGTCCATGCTCCAGGCCTCGCCATAGAGGCAGCAGCACTCTGTGTAGGTGACCTGGCGGTCCAGGAGGGGGCGGCTGCAGACCAAGTCGGGCCCCACCTCTTGCCAGCACACGGCCAGGTTGTCATCTGGAAGGCGGGGAGAGCAGGAGAAATGGAGAAACTGACCCAAGGCACATCTATCGGGGCCAGGCCTCTTCCTGCCCCTTCCCCCCAGGCCCCAAACCCACGCGGATCCTGTTCACACGGATCCTGCGGAGTGGAGGAGTAAACACGGAGAGCCCAAATGACTGGATCTGGGGCTGAGTTTACAGAATCAAGGAGGCAGCTCCTGGAAAAAGTTTGGGATCCGCTGAGCTGGAGCATCAGCCCTCCACATGAATCTCACACGGAGTGATCCCTTTCAAAATCCTAAGGGATCAAACTGCAAAAGAACTGGTGAGGCTGAAGATGGCCAAAAAAATTAGCCTCTGGAACCTACCACCACAAGATTTTGGCCCATAACTTTGGGGAAAGAGGTGAGCCCAGAAGGGGTTGGGACTGCTTCCCCCAGGTCCACGGACTTAGCACCCAGAGTTAAGTACGAGAAATGGAGACCCGGCATACCTGCCCCCCCCAGGTGCCCCCTACCTGCAAATGGGATGCAGAGGGGCCCCCAGGCCCTTAACTGCCTTAGATGCAAAGTGGGGAGGGAAGGGGGGGGTTGTGCATTGCATTAGGGGCACCCCTAAATTGTTCCCCTCACTTGATTCCTGGGTTTCCCCCAAAACCAGGATGAGGAGCTGGGTTGGGCAAAATCCTCCTGATGAATGAATCTGGGATCTCTGGAGAAGGATCACGGAACGGCAGAGTGGGAATCAGGGCAGTCTTAAGCATATCTGGTGCTGTGGTGCAGAGATCCCTCCGGCACCCCCTCTTTCCCAGAGTTGGCCTTTTTTTAGGGCTGGAGGAGGCGGGCAGCGGCTGGAGGGCGGCTCCTCCGGTGGGGGGGGGGAGGAGGTGGAGACTCCACATGGCGCCTGCTGGCTCAGCTGGCCGCTTCGTGCCGGGTGGCCACCACAGGCAGCCTGAGTGAGTGAGGGCGCCTGTGCCACCCCTGCCAAGCGCCAGCTGGGTTTTTCCCTTTTAGCCTTCTGGCGCCACGCAGAATTCGGCAACTGCAGGCTAAAAGGGAAAAAAACCGAGGTGTGATGGTCTGGGATTCGGACTCGGATGCTGAACCTGAGGGATCCCAGCCTGCACAGGATTCCCCACCTCCAGAACCAGCTGAGCCGGGGCTGGGGCATGGAGCCTGAAGGGTCCTCACCTGTGCTGGATCCTCAGGTGCAGGCACCAGCTGAGTCTGCTCTGGCTCCTGAGGGGGTGGAGGACCCATTGCCTGCAGGTGCTCCACTCTCAGCCCCGTCAGGGGAAGCTGAGGTTGCCTCTGGTCTGGTAACCCTCCAGCCTCTCCTGAGCTGCAGAGGCTCAGGGCAGAGAGGCGAAGGGAACTAAGTTCCCGCAGGAGGAGAGCTCGCCTCCAGGCCAGGAGAGGCGAGTCACCTGAGGATCGGGGCCACCCTATGCCTCGGGGCAGATAAAAGCCTGCCAGTCCCAGTCCCAGTCCCAAGTTGCGGGAGCAGCATTGTTGGTTGCTAGTTCCTGCCTGAGCTCCTGACCTGCCCTGGCTCCCGGCTTGCAAGCCTGTTCCTGACTTCACCCGACTCCCTGCCCTCACCCAGCTCCAGCTACTACGGACTGCCTCCCCGTTGCACCTTTGACCACAGACCGGACTTGGACCATGCCTCTCGGGTAACCCGTGGGACCAGCACACGAGGCAATGCTTGGCAGGAGTGGCGCATCCACCCTCGCTCACTCAGCGCACTCGTTCGGTGTTCCCCGGACTCTTGCCTGGCGCCCTCCAGAACTTGGCACCCTGGCGCCCTGTGCCACTGGCCTCTATGGGCAAGATGGGCCTGGTTGGGAGGGAGCCCACGCAGGAATCGAAGGGAGGGAGGGAGGGAGAGGGAGGCCAGGATGGATCAGGGAGAGAGAAACAGCCGAGGGGGGAAACTGGGAAGTGGGTGGGTGTGGGGAGGGGTCTGCCCCATACCTGCGCCTTGGCTGTCGTTGGTCACACAGCGGCGATGTGAAGCGTCCAGCACCAGGGGGGCAGCGCAGGAGCAGTAGTAGGAGCCAATGGTGTTGATGCAGCGCCCCCCCACGCAAGGCTCCGCCTCCTCGTCAAGGCACTCATCGTTATCTGGGGAGGGACAAGGGGGGGTCAGAGGAGCGGGGGGCCCCTTTGTTTTGCAGAATCATAGAATTGCAGAGTCGGGAAAAGGCCCCAAGGGTCATGAAACCCTCTGCAATTTAGCTAGTTCTTAAAGTTTATACGCTGCTCGACTGCAAAAACAACAGCTAATATACTGTATTTTTTGCTCTATAAGACTCACTTTTCCCCTCCTAAAAAGTAAGGGGAAATGTGTGTGCGTCTTATGGAGCGAATGCAGGCTGCGCAGCTATCCCAGAAGCCAGAACAGCAAGAGGGATCGCTGCTTTCGCTGTGCAGCGATCCCTCTTGCTGTTCTGGCTTCTGAGATTCAGAATATTTTTTTCTTGATTTCCTCCTCCAAAAACTAGGTGCGTCTTGTGGTCTGGTGCGTCTTATAGAACAAAAAATACAGTAGTTATCAATAATAGTTTAAAATGTTCAGAAATTTAATAGGCTTAAAACAGATTGAAACTTGCACAGAATTTCTGAACATCTGGGTTAGGCTCAGTGCTTTTTTCCCGGGGGGATGCATAGCCCTAAACATTTTGCGAATCTTTGTACTTTTGTCCATGTACTGTATTTATCCCCCGCCGAACTGAATTATAAAATGGTGATTTCCATGAGTCAAAATGAGAGTACCCCTAAACATTTATTTTTGGGGGGGAAAGCACTGGTCCGCCTTCTCTAAATGGGGACGTTTCAAGCACAGCGAAGGTGGCACGTCCTGATTTCAAGAGGCAGGGAGTTCCAAAGGGTCAGGGTTAATTGATTTCTTGCCAATGTGGGCAGCCTGTGGCACCTGCAAGAGTGCCAGGTCTGCTGATGCAGCTGGTCAAGTGGGCACGTGTGGGTGGGAGGAGGGACCTGTTTACCCGTGGGGTCCCTCTGGGGCATAACCGGGGCAGAAGGGGGTTTGGAGGCGGACAGAGGCTCTCACCAATGCACTCCAAGTGCTGCATCTCGTAGTAGTAGCCGTTGGGGCAGTAGCAGGCGTAGCCAGGGACCTTGTTGACGCAGACGCCCCCCTTGCACACCTGGGCGTTGAAGAGGGAGCACTCGTCCACATCTGCCCAGGACAAGGAGAGGGTCAGTGAGAGAGAGCCCCCCAGGACCAAGGGCTCCGCGCCCAGAAACCCCACTGCCTCCTGGGTGCCAAGGACAGACCCAGGAGGGTGGGCAGGGCACAGGTTCCCCCCAAGAGCAGCAAATCTCACCTGCGAGGGAGGAGAGGCTTCCGGTGATGGGGGCAGCGAAGCCGTTGCCGTGAGGACACAGGGCCTGGTACTCAGCTGGGGGGCGGAAGGAGGAGAGGACCCGTCAGCAGAGCCCAAGGACCCTCTGCTTCAGCCCTGCTTGCAGAACCCTGCAGAAGTTCACCCCCCGCACCCTAACAGGCAGTGTTGCCTAGTGGTTGGAGTGTCAGACTAGGACATGGGTTGGCAAACTAAGGCCCGTGGGCCGGATCAGGCCCATTTGCCTTCTAAATCCATCCTGTGTGCCGAAATCTCCGTTTGACTGAGCTACTCCTCCAGTTGAGCCTGTGGAAACTCCAACGACCTAAGCCTTTGACGAGGCTTCAGGCACGTTCACTCATTACAGAGAGTATCCAAGCAGCAGAAGGACGAGAAATATGAGCTACATTGCTAAGAGTTTTATTTCAAACAACACAGACAGAAAAGAATATACAGCCTCTCTCTGTGAAAGGCAGAGAACAACTGGTACAAAGAAACGGGAAACCAGTAACATCATCCGTCTCCCGTGAGACTTCCAACAGTCTGGAATGTAAACAGAGTCTTGTGACTCCAAGCGCTGCACAGTGCGGACGGTCCAGGAATCACCGCGTGGATTGCCAGCACGCGTGTTCTTTCCCTCTCCCTCACAGGGTGGCGCCACCAGCACCTCCTCCCTCCCTCCCTCCTCCTGGCTTCTCCCCGCCCTGCCTAGAGGAGGAAGGGGGCTGGGCTTTGTTGCTGCCAGCCCCTTCCGGAGCCCTTTTGCGTGCCGCTCATCGTCCCTCTGCCGCCGCTGCCACCAGCCCTGGCCACTTGCAAGACACAGGAGCCGAGGTTGGCTGAGTGCCCCCTCAAGCGGCCGCCATTTAAAGCAGCCCCCATGTGGAGCCCTTTCGCGCGCTGCTCATCGTCCCTCTGCCACCGTTCACCCCTCCCCAAATAGTCCAGCCCCCCACAAGGTCTGAGGGACAGTGGACCAGCCCCTTGCTGAAATGTGTTGAGGACCCCTGGACTAGGACATGGGTGAGACCATGAAGCTCTCCCTGCATGACCAGGGTCAGTGACTGCCTCAGCCTAGCCTACCTCACAAGGTTGTTGTTGTGGGGATGAAATGAGACGAGGGCTTGAATTCCCCCTCAGGCTTAGGGCTCAGTGGACCCTTCCTCGCCTCTGTGAGCTCCTTACTCAGGGCAGCTGTTTACCAGCTCCATCTGGTACGCAGGATGAGACCCT
Organism: Podarcis erhardii; assembly: GCF_964252035.2. Lineage (NCBI taxonomy): Eukaryota > Metazoa > Chordata > Lepidosauria > Squamata > Lacertidae > Podarcis > Podarcis erhardii. Next base: position 93,188,831 of record NC_138511.1, read on the forward strand.
CCCTGCCCGCGGACTGCCTCGCCAGAGTGGTGCATGCTCTAGTTATCTCTCGCTTGGACTACTGCAATGCGCTCTTTGTGGGGCTACCTTGGAAGGTGACCCGGAAACTGCAATTAATCCAGAACGCAACAGCTAGACTGGGGACTGGGAGCGGCCGCCGAGACCATATAACACCGGTCTTGAAAGACCTACATTGGGCCCCAGTACGTTTCTGAGCACAATTCAAAGTGTTGGTGCTGACCTTTAAAGCCCTAAACGGCCTTGGTCCAGTATACCTGAAGGAGCGTCTCCACTCCCATCATCCAGTCCAGACCCTGAGGTCCAGCTCCAAGGGCCTTCTGGCGGTTCCCTCACTGTGAGAAGCCAAGTTACAGGGACGCAGGCAGAGGGCCTTCTCGGTGGTGGCGCCCGCCCTGTGGGGAAGCCCACCCAGATGGGCAGGGTATAAATAATAAATTATTATTATTATTATTACTACCTGTCCCTGGGGCAGGGCAAGCCTGGATGTGACAGTCGACCCCCCAGCCGTGGCCCAGGCTGCAGCAGCACTCTTGGCGCGTGGCGTTCCAGGCCAAGACGTTCTCACAAGCCTGCGCTGCGTTGGGGTCATAGTAGCATTCTCGCCGAACGCCCTCGCCAGTCCCAGAGGGCCAGGTCTCGGGCCGCGGAGCCTCGGGGCGGCGAGGGAAGGCCTGGGGCCGCGCTGGAAAAGGCAGAAGGGGGGGGGGAGAGTTGGAGGAGGTCTGGGAAAGAGCAGCCAGGGTGATTGAGGGGGGAAGCGACTCCCCTATGGAGAAAGGACCCCCCCCCCAGCCCAGCTCAAAGCCTCTCACCGGCTCCTGGCACAGCGACACAGCGCCCGATCATGGGGTCAAATTCTTCGCCCGCCCGGGGGCAGATGCAGAGGAAGGAGCCCTCCACATTCTCACAGGGAGCAGTGCCACACACCCCTTGCAGCGTCTCACACTCGTTCATGTCTGTGGGGGGCAGCAAAGGGGGGGTGATGGCGGAGGGGCTCACCGGAGAAATGTCCCCACCTGCCCGGTCCCCTCTGCCCCTTGTCCCCCACCCGGCAGCATGCCAGGTCCCCTACAGAGGCAGCCTCTTTCCCAGGAGACCTTGGTGGAGAACGTGGGCATCGCCAACTTCCCTCCCTCGCCCCCACCACGTACCCAGGCAATGGCGCCCGTCCCTGGCGCTCTCGTAGCCCTGGTCACAGATGCACTGGAAGGAGCCGGGCAGGTTGTGGCACACAGCGTGGGCACCACAGAGGGAGCTGTTCTGGCACTCGTCCACGTCTGGAAAACACCAGGGCAACCCACTCAGCGCTCGCTCTCTCCCTCCACCCACCGCAGGCTTGTGGGGGATGTGATATGTAAGTAGCAGTCAAGTACAACATTCCTTGTTTTCCTAGAGTGGACGTGCAGGAATGTTTGAACCAGCCAGTCAAAAACATCCTGTTTTCTCCTGGCCTGGAGCATCCTTCCTCTTGCATGGGACCTTACCTGTCCAGGTAACAAAAGGACAAGTCACGCAGCACACTCTCTCTCTTTGACTTCCTCCATCGCTGGAGCAGCTTTTTAGCTAGAAATGCTCTGTTGGTTTTCAGTCAACACTGGGATTATCCCCATATGGGCTAGATCCACATGAATATAGTTATTTGTAACCAAGTCTGCCTTCAGGGATCTAACTGTGAACTGAATGTGTGAGTAAACTTCTTTTATATACTTGACACAAGAATGCCGTCTGTTTATTCTTTTAAGAGGGATAAAAGGGAAATTACAAGGAATTTACAATTCAATAATGAATTGTATATAATAGTGAGAGGCTCACACGAGCCTGCAACCAGTTATTTGCTGTGTATTTAAAAGGGGAATGTGAAACACTGCTAAGTTAAGGAACTTGCTAGCTCAAGTTAGGAAGGATATGAATAAATAATATATCCTCCTGCCTCCCTGAACATTCCCATAGTTTGCACCCCTTTGCCAGCCTGGCCCGGGGGCAGGAGGCGCCCTCTCCCATCTGATGGGTTTGCCCCTTGTGCACCCCCCCCCCCGTGACTCACCCACACAGTCCCCGGTGGCTGTGGCCTGGTAGCCTGTCTGGCAGCTGGCAACGCAGTGGTAGGACCCCAGGGTGTTTTCGCAGCGCTTCTCCCCACAGAGGCTCATGCCGTACTCCTGGCATTCGTTGATGTCTGAAGGAAGGCCCCATAAGTACATGTTGTGGGGCAGGGGAGGAAAGAGAGGAAGGACCACAAAACGTGATGTCAAACATAAGAGCGTCAACAGAGCTTGCTGCATCAGGACAGCAGAGCAGAGAGTCCAGCGTCCTGATCGCAAGGGGTCAATAAATACGACCTGAGAGCAATGGGGACTCTCCCCTCTTGCGGTTTGCAGCAACTGGGACTCAGAAAAAATGGGAGGCAGAAGCCATTGTAGCTGAGAGCCACCCATAGGCGTCTCTCCTCCTCCATGGATTGGACTAATCCTTTTTAAAAGCCATCCAGGTCCGTGGCCGTCACTGTGGGAGGGAGTTCCACAGTTCAACTCGGTGAAGGAGGACTTTGTTTCACCTGCCCTGAACCTTCCAGCATTCAGCTTCATTGGAGTCAAGAGCCTCTCAAGTCTGGAGGGATCTCTTTGATGGGGGGGGTAGCTTCAGGAGAGAGCTTTTGCTCCTCCTCCTATTATTATTATTAATTGAATTTATATACCGCCCTATACCCGGAGGTCTTAGGGTGGTTCACTAATAATAATAATAATAATAATAATAATAATAATAATAATAATAATAAATTTTATTTATACCCCACTCTCCCTTGCCAGAGCAAGGCTCAGGGCGGATAACACCAGTAAAATTATAGTAAAAACGTAACAGGGGAAAAAACCCCAATTTAAAATACAGGTTAAAATACAATTTAAAATGCAACCTCATTTTAATAGTGGCCCATAGATCAAAACCATAAGGGGAGAGAAACATAAGGGTCAGACCGAATCCAAACCAAAGGCCAGGCGGAACAGCTCCGTCTTGCAGGCCCTGCAGACAGATGTCAAGTCCCGCAGGGCCCTAGTCTCTTGTGACAGAGCGTTCCATCAAGTCGGGGCCAGTACTGAAAAGGCCATGGCCCTAGTGGAGACCAATCTAACCACCTTGTGACCTGGGACCTCCAAAGTGTTGTCATTTGTGGACCTTAAGGTCCTTCGCGGGGCATACCAGGAGAGGCGGTCCCGTAGGTATGAGGGTCCTAGATCACAATATATGAAATCAAAATAAAAACAATAACCCAACAATACCACCCCCCCAGGCAACAAAGGAGGTGGGGACTCCTTGGCAGCCTCAGAAATCACAGTATCATAGTTGGAGGGGACCCCAAAGGTCCTGTAGTCCACCCCCAGGCGGCAAGGCAAGAATCTCAGCTCAAGCCTCCCAGACAGATGTCCACCCAGTGGAGCACCAGAGCAAAAGAGAGGCTTCCAGACCCCCCCAGACCCCCCACTTGGGCCCTGCAGCAACACTCACCAATGCAGTCTCCCGTGGTGCCAGCCTGGTAGCCGGCCTGGCAATCTGCCACGCAGCGGTAAGAGCCGGGCGTGTTCTCACAGCGCTGCGTCCCACAGAGGGCCGCCCCGTACTCCTGGCACTCGTCGATATCTAGGGGAGTGGGAGGTCAGGCCCAGGCCAGGGTTTCCTTGGCCCTCCCCCGTCTCCCTCTTGCCGCCCCCCGGTGCCCCTCACCTTCGCAGGAGGCCTTGTTGGCGCTGCTGCGAGTGCCCGGCGGGCAGTAGCAGTCGAAAGAGCCCTCGGTGTTGGCGCAGTGGCCCCCGGCACATGCCGTGCCCGGTTGGCATTCGTCAATATCTGTGGGGAGGGAGGGAAGGGGGGTCAGCATGGCAGGGAGATGCCCACCCCCCAAGGAAGAGATCCAAGACGTGAAATTAGCTAAAATGTATAAAATAAGTAATAAAGGTTGGAAATGTAAAGGAAAAGCAAGGAACATGTTATCACATGTGGTGGGAATGTAAAAAAGTGAAAAACTTCTGGGAAAATGATATGTAACGAGATGAAAAAGATGTCGAAAGATACATTTATTAAGAAACCAGAAGCATTTTTACTTGGCGTTGTAGGAGATGATAAAAATAGACAGGACTGTATGTTGTTTTTATATGCAGTGACGGCAGCAAGAATATTATTGGCACAAAAATGGAAACAGGAAGAATTACCAACGAAAGAAGAATGGAGGATGGTGTTATGTACTGAAGTTCTCACCCTGGGCCAGCAGGAGGATACTGTAGATAGTTATGCAAATGAAGGATTGAAAAGTGACGTTCAGTGATTGGATAGTTTTGTATGCAAATGAAGGATCGAAAAGTGACGTTCAGTGATTGGATAGTTTTAGAACGTTGCAACAGTTACAATTGTTCTGGAGCTCTATATAAGCAGGCTGACTGAGCTCCTCAGTTTAGTTCTGTTCCAGCTTACAAAATAAAGAGCTGCTTTGGAGAAATCGCTGTGTCGTCTGCTATGTCAACCCACAACTTAACACTGGCGACGAGGATGGGATCGATGGACATCAGAGCACAGCCAGATGCGGCCATCCTCTGAACTGAGCTGAATCACTGAGCTGAATCACAGAGCGAAATCACTGCGCGAAATCACTGGACAGAACCAATTCAGAGCTGACTGTTCTGGCTAGAGCACTGTGTTCCATCCATCGCCCTTCACGCCGGCATCGGAATCATGGCTTTACTTGTGCCTCTACCGCCGTTTGCGCCAGCCTCTGAATCATGGGACTCCTACCTCGCTCGGTTCGACTGCTACCTCCAAGCCAACGAGCTGACACAAGTATCACAGGAGCGTAAGTGGGGCCTATTCCTCAGCCTCTGTGGGCCTGAGGTGTTCGAGACGGCCCGAGCATTGGTTGCGCCTGAAGCAGTCCAGGCAACACCATGGGACACGATCCAAGAGAAGCTCTGCAACCACTACGCGCCAAAGCCGTCCAAGATTGCTGCCTGCCATGCGTTTTACTACCGGAACCGGGCAGAGGGGGAGTCAATCAACAAATACACCACCGCCCTGCGACAGGCTGCAATGCACTGCGAGTTCTGAGACTTAGACGATGCCCTGATGGATCGAATCGTCTGCGGGGTCCGGGACATCCATCTGCAACGGCGTCTCCTCGCCAAGCCAGACCTCACGCTACAGAAAGCCATTGAGGAGGCTGTGGCCTCAGAAGCTGCTGAACACTCCGCCCAAGAGATCCGCAAGTCCAGCAGCCCACGTCTTGATAGGAAGCCAGTTCCGGTGCATCACGAAGAGGCCAGCAGTGATGAGGCATCCTCCAGTGAAGACGATGATGTGCACCAGACAAAGCGGGAGCGCAGGAAGTTCCAACAGAAGTCCTAGGGCTTGACTGGTTTGATGCCCTCGGCCTGGAAGTCACCGGCATCAACTGCATCTCTAACGCAGAGACTGAGAGTCTGGTCAAAGACTTTGCCGAGGTTTTTGATGGCACTTTGGGGCAATATACAGGTACGCCCATCTCCTTTAGCCTTGATCCACAAGTCGCCCCCATCAAGCTAAAGCCACGCCGGGTTCCCTTTGCTCTCAAGGCTAAGGTGGACAAACAACTGGACAAGCTGATCGCCCAAGGAGTTTTGGAGCCGGTTGACCACGCCAAGTGGGAAACCCCCATCATCACGCCTGTCAAGCCAGACGGGTCAGTGAGAATCTGCGCTGACTACAAGTGCATGATCAACAAGGCACTTCAGCAGCACACTTATCCGGTTCCTGTTGTCCAACACCTGCTGCATTCCCTGGGTGAGGGTAAGGTCTTCGCTAAGCACCATCAGCCGGGTGCTCAACTGGGTGTGGAGGGGGTGGCCACAAGGGCCTTTTGCATCGGAGTTCCAGCCCTTCACAACCAGACAACACGAACTCTTGGCTCATCGCGGCTGTCTGCTGTGGGGAGACCGCGTCGTGATTCTCCAAAGACTCTGTCAACACATCCTGGAGGCTCTGCACGTTGGCCACCCGGGAATTGTCAAAATGAAGGTGTTGGCTCGGTGTTATGTCTGGTGGTCTAACATGGACGATGCCATCACTGCCTGGGTGTCCGCCTGTCAAGCGTGCCAAGAATTGAGGCCTGCACCACCGGCAGCTAAGGGACACACCTGGGAGAAGCCAAAGACACCCTGGTCGAGAATGGTGTGCTCGGCAAAAGAGGCACTGGCGCACCTGGACCGGGGAGACTGGCACGAGCGGGTCACAGAATACTTGTTCGTGCAACACATCACCCCTCATGCGGCCACAGGGCGGAGTCCTGCTGAACTGCTTATAGGCCGCCACCTCAGATCACCGCTCGACTGGCTGCACCCGGACTTTGCCGTGGCTAAACCCCCAGGCTGTGCCAACGCGCCACGGTCATTTCTTCCAGGAAACCAGGTCTTTGCCCGGAACTATGTGGGGGACATTCCTTGGGTGCCAGCCATAGTAGTGGGAGTCAGATACCAGGTGGCACTCGAAGACGGACGATTGTGGCGCCGGCACATAGACCAGCTTAGGCGCAGGGTTGGGGACTTGGACACTACCGTGGTGCCCCCAGCTGCGCTTGTGGCTCCAGAAGAGACACTTACAGATGGCGAGGCTCCACCTACACCTCCCTCGCAAACTGCCAGGGTGGAGCCGAACCAAGCCGCTTCAGAGGGTCTGCCAGACTTACCACAGGCTCAGACCACTCCACTTTCGGAGGCTCCACCCACAGCAGCGGATCCAGGGGATTTGGTTTCAACGCCACCTAGGGTCGCACCACAGCCTCAGCAAGAATTGTGTGGCCCCCCGGACTTGGCTACCAGTCCCCGGCGGTCTGGCAGAGTTTCCAAGCGCCCAACTTATTTCAAGGACTATGTTGTTTTACATGTATCACTGTTGGTCTAAGTATGGGAAATGTAACCGATATGCTTTTGTGCTTAATTGAACCATTACATGTAGTGCTGTATATAAGGAAACCATTACGATTGTAACTAACGCCTTATCTCGGTGGGGAGGGGTGTTATGTACTGAAGTTCTCACCCTGGGCCAGCAGGGGGATACTGTAGATAGTTATGCAAATGAAGGATTGAAAAGTGACGTTCAGTGATTGGATAGTTTTGTATGCAAATGAAGGATCGAAAAGTGACGTTCAGTGATTGGATAGTTTTAGAACGTTGCAACAGTTACAATTGTTCTGGAGCTCTATATAAGCAGGCTGACTGAGCTCCTCAGTTTAGTTCTGTTCCAGCTTACAAAATAAAGAGCTGCTTTGGAGAAATTGCTGTGTCATCTGCTATGTCAACCCACAACCCAACAGATGAAATCGATGGACTATGCAGAATTAGATAAATTACGCTAGTAGGATTGCAAGAAGTTTTGTTAAGGAGGATTAGTTGAAATATTGCAAAAAAAGACTATGAGGAAAATTACTAGTTAATGATAATTAAGAGTTACAGAAAAAGACGGGAAATCACCAGAGGAGATGAAAAAATAAAAAATATTGTATAAGATAAGAAATTATGTTATATGAATGTTGGAAATGATATGTTAAAAAAAACTAATAAATACAGTTGAAACTCGGAAAATTAGAATATCGTGGAAAAGTTCATTTATTTCAGTAATTCAACTTAAAAGGTGAAACTAATATATGAGATAGAAATGAAATCAGGAAATGAAATTGGACCTCTGTGAAGTAGAAGCATGCACATGTACTCAGTACTTGGTTTGGGATCCTTTTGCATCAATTACTGCCTCAATGCGGCGTGGCATGGATGCTATCAGCCTGTGGCACTGCTGAGGAGTTATGGAAGACCAGGAAGCCTCAATAGCAGCCTGTTTTGCTGATTTCATTTAATATTCTAATTTTCTGAGATTGTTAATTTGGGGTTTTCATCAGCTGTACGCCATGATCATCACAATGATCACAAATCAAGGCTTGACATATTTCGCTTTGCATGTTATGAGTCGATCTCATATATTAGTTTCACCTTTTAAGTTGAATCACTGAAATAAATGAACTTTTCCACGATATTCTAATTTTCTGAGTTTCATATATATATATATATATATATGCAGGTTTTGGTGTCCTCGGGTGTCTTCCCGTGTAAAAGTTGGGGTGTCTAGGCGACGTTTCGACGAGGTCTCACTCGTCATCTTCAGGCTGGTGCTTTCGGCTTCTTGTTACTGGAACAGAGCAGGATCTCAGTGTTTGAGTTCCTATAAATACTGTAGAGGGGGTGTGGTGTATAGCCTCCAATGTTCTGGGCAGAGAGGAAGTTCCCAGGCTAGTGTGCCTTTTCTTCTTTTGTTCCTTAATTACTTGAGAGATATCTTGAGTGATTTCTTGAGTGATATCCTGAGTACCACTTAGGTGGGTCATTAGGTGTGGATTAGTTGTTAAAGTCTTTGTGTCTTGACCTCTTGAACTTTGTGAAGAGTTTTCCTGAGAAGATGGCTGTACTGTACTTAGTTGTGCTCTGGCTTGGCTTCGTGTATAGGGGCGAGCTGTGGTTCCCCTGCAATCCCTACACAGATCTGGCTGACACAAGCCACAAAACCACAGCTCGCCCCTATACACGAAGCCAAGCCAGAGCACAACTAAGTACAGTACAGCCATCTTCTCAGGAAAACTCTTCACAAAGTTCAAGAGGTCAAGACACAAAGACTTTAGCAACTAATCCACACCTAATGACCCACCTAAGTGGTACTCAGGATATCACTCAAGAAATCACTCAAGATATCTCTCAAGTAATTAAGGAACAAAAGAAGAAAAGGCACACTAGCCTGGGAACTTCCTCTCTGCCCAGAACATTGGAGGCTATACACCACACCCCCTCTACAGTATTTATAGGAACTCAAACACTGAGATCCTGCTCTGTTCCAGTAACAAGAAGCCGAAAGCACCAGCCTGAAGATGACGAGTGAGACCTCGTCGAAACGTCGCCTAGACACCCCAACTTTTACACGGGAAGACACCCGAGGACACCAAAACCTGCATTCCTGTACCCGTGAAAATCTACGAAAGCAAATATATATATATATATATATATATATATATATATATATATATATATGAAGAGATCCAAGATGGCTGCCTCCCTCCGTCTCCCAGGCCGCATCTGTGCCAGTCTGCATCTTGTGCCAGGCGGCCCTCGGGTGGCCCTCGGGGTCCGGGGCCCCTTACCGATGCAGGAGGCCCCGCTGGGGGCGATGGTGAAGCCCTGGGCACACAGGCAAGTGTAGGAGCCTTCGGTGTTGAGGCACTCGCCCCGCGGGAAGCAGAAGTCGCCCTCCAGGCACTCGTTGACGTCTGGGGGGCAGAGAAAGAGGCGGGGGGGGCGTTGGGGGTGCTCAGCCGGGGGAGGAGGCTCAGAGGCGGCCGGGGGGGGGCACCTTCAAACTCCAGAAGGGCTGCCCCACGGAAGTTTCTTTTTGCAAGGGACCCCTAAGGGTCATCCAGCCCAACCCTGTGCCCTGGCAGAGCACACCGGAACACGCTGCCAAGGGAACAAGCAGAGGTGGGCAGGGTCTGCCCCCAGGGGTGCCCAGTGCCAAATCCCCCGCCCCACCCCAGTCGCCCGCCCCCTGCCCCCCTCACCCACGCAGGACGTCCCCGTGCCCTCTGCGCGGTACCCTCGTCCACACTGGCAGCGGAAGGAGCCCTCCGTGTTGATGCAGCGCCCTTGAGGCCCGCAGGGCGTTCCCGCGGCGCACTCGTCCATGTCTGGAAAGGGGCAGATGGGGAGAGTCAGGGGCCCCGTGGGGCTGAGCCCAACCCCCAAGCCCCCCCCCCAAGCAAGGCGCCTCCCCTCTCCGTCTCTCACCCAGGCACTGGTTTTCCGTCAGGCTGGCACGGAATCCTGCAGGGCAGAGGCAGCGGTACCCGCCGGGCACGTTCTCGCAGCGCCCAGACCCACAGGGTGGGGGGTTCTGCTGGCATTCATCCACATCTGGTGGGGGGGGGGGAGACAAGAGAGACAGACCAGAAATTCACCATGACCAATTTTTTCTTCTTACCCTCCCTTCCTTATTCTCTCAACCCCCCTGCGAGGTAGGCCAAGTGGAGCAGCAGCGACTGGCCAGAGACTTTGTGGCCGAGCGGGAGAATTCGAACCCCGGTCTCCCGGGTCCCAAGCCAACGCTCAAACCACTGCCTGCGCCGCACCAAACATCTCCAGATTCGCGTTTCGAAATCAAGATCTCTGCGCATGGGCAGGGGTGCTGCCTCTCGTCTTGCCACCCCCCTGCCCAGCCCTAGAAGCAGTCTCCTGGGAATTGGGGGGGGAGACGCGGACCCCAAGGCAGCAGCAGTGTCTCCACGCTCTCCTTGGCCCTCTCACCTACGCACTGGGTGCCCAGCGGGTGGGGCTGGTAGCCGATGGGGCAGCTGCAGCGGTAGCCCCCAGGGACGTTTTCGCAGCGGCCGGGTTGGCAGATGGTGGGGGTCTCCCGGCACTCGTCCACATCTGCAAAAGAACAGCAATGGAGGCCTGGGGGGCTTCTCTGCCCCCGACGCTCCCTCCCTCCCAAGGGACTGGGGGCCAGGGTGGTCCGGAAGACCCCCCCCCCAATGGACAGATGGAGAGGGGGCTGGCTGGCTGGGATCAGGGTGGATAAAAATCAATGATTTATTTTTATTTTTTAAAAATCAGATTTTTAAAATTTAAATCAGATTTTTAAAATGCTTTTGGAGGAATAATCTTTCTAAAGATTTTCTATTTAAATGACATTATAGTCCAAAGACTATTTATTCATCCGGAAATAAGGATTTGTTTTAAGTTTTTCATGTGTGCTAACATTCAGTCTTAATTTGTTGGGTTTTTTTTTTAAAAAAACTGTTTAACCACATCGGTTAACAAACATGGATACATATGCTATAATGTTATTGTTTTAGTTAAATAAATGGTTGAAATGGTTATTAAGGAAATGATTATTTATCTCCTTCCAATCAAGTACAGCAGAAAAGTTGTCCAAATATCAACAGTTAACTTATGACACCTCACCAGAATTTCATAATTACCTGTCTAGGTATTTCTGATAGTTTAACCAAATCAGGAATTGTTGATATAACTGTAAAAACTACTCTGAAAATTTATGATTCCAAAAAGGAAACCTTCCACTGGTTGTAAATATTAAGATGATACCAGCAAGAACGAATCTTTCTGTATAAAAAAAATATGATTTCAATCAAGCCTTACTGAATAGTGATTAAAATTGTGATTTAAATCAAACCCACCCTGGCAGGGACCCCCGACTTGCTCTGCTGCTGGGTCCCAGGAGGAGGCAGGTTGGGGGAACGTTCTGCAAAAGGGCTCTGTGTCTAGAGTAGTTGCTTGGCATGTAGAAGGCACCCAGGCCCCTCCCTGGTGGCAGCACCTGCAGGGAGGGCTGCCTCTGCTGCTGCCAGCCTGTGTAAGCAACCCTGAGGCAGGTGGGCCCAGTGGTCTGAGCCAGGGCAAGGCAGCTTCCCCCGGGAGGTGGTCTTTGGGGGCCGAGAGCATGGACCCCAACCTGGCTGCCCTCTCTCACCCAAGCATTCGGTGCCCGTGGGGCCGGGCTGGAAGCCGGAGGGGCAGCTGCACTGGTAGGAGCCGGGCGTGTTCTGGCAGCGTCCGCGGGCGCAGGGCGGGGGGCTCTGGGAGCATTCGTCAACGTCTGGGGGGAGAGAAAGGGGTCACATTCAACTTTGGGCTTGGGAAAGGCTGCAGGAAACTAATTTGAAATTTTCTTTCTTTTTTCTTTTTAACTTCATTGCAAAACAATTGACATAGAACAACACAGACAGACAAAGACCTTGAGGACAACTAAACATTAACTAACAACACATCGCCTAACTTCACACACTTTTGACTTCCAATTCACCTCATTGTGCTTTCTACATATTCTTAACCTTTAATAAATAATAATAATAATAATAATAATAATAATAATAATAATAATAATTTATTTATATCCCGCCCTCCCCAGCCAAATCCGGACTCAGAGTGGCTAACAACAGTAAAATGATACAACATTCTAAAATCAATTCATTATAAAATCAGTTCAAATCAGATTAATGGCAACCATTGGGCTAGAGTTCTGTGAGGCTCACCAAAGGATGGGGGTCAGACTGTGCCTTGGCCAAAGGCCAGGTGGAACAGCTCTGTCTTGCAGGCCCTGCGGAAAGATGTCAAGTCCTGCAGGGCCCTAGTCTCTTGTGACAGAGTGTTCCACCAGGTTGGAGACGCAGCCGAAAAAGCCCTGGCTCTGGTTGAGGCCAGCCTAACCTCTCTGTGGCCCGGGACTGTCAGGATGTTTTTGTTTGAAGTCCGTAAGTTCCTCTGTGGGGCATACCAGGAGAGGCGGTCCCGTAGGTACGAGGGTCCTAGGCCGTATAGGGCTTTAAAGGTTAAAACCAGCACCTTCAACTTGACCCTGTACTCCACCGGGAGCCAGTGCAGCTGGTATAGCACCGGATGAATCTGATCCCATGGCAGGGACCCCATAAGGAGTCTCGCTGCGGCATTCTGCACCCGCTGGAGTTTCTGGGTCAGTCTCAAGGGCAGCCCCACGTAGAGCGAGTTACAATAATCCAGTCTGGAGGTGACCGTCGCGTGGATCACAGTGGCTAGGTCAGGGCGAGAGAGGTAAGGAGCCAACTGCTTAGCTTGGCGGAGATGGAAAAATGCCGCCTTTGTTATAGCTGTAATCTGCGCCTCCATAGAGAGGGAGGTATCGAAGATTACACCCAAACTCTTAACGGACTATGCTGGCACTAATTGCACCCCCGCAAGAGATGGAAGTTGCCCCCTCAATCCCATATCGTCCCGTCCCAGCCAGAGGACCTCTGTCTTTGAAGGATTTAACTTCAACCGGCTCCCACGTAACCATCCAGCCACAGCTTCCAAGCATCTGATCAGTGTGTCTGGGGCCGAGTCAGCATGGCCATCCATCAACAGATAGAGTTGGGTGTCATCGGCATACTGATGGCAGCCCAGCCCAAAACTCCGGACAAGCTGGGCGAGGGGGCACATAAAGATGTTGAAAAGCATCGGGGAGAGTATTGGGACCCCCAAAAGTTGCCCCCTCCACCTGTCCCCCCCACCCTCCCTTGCTCGGAGGAGCCTCAGTCTCCTGTCCAGACTCTCCCTTCCTCCCAGACAGGCAGGGACCCCCCCTCCCAGTTACCTCTGCATTCGAAGCCAGTGGGGCTGGGAACGTAGCCGGGGGGGCAGGAGCAGCGGAAGGAGCCGGGGCTGTTTTGGCAGCGCCCATTGGCACACGGCGGGGGGGTCTTGGCACATTCGTCAATGTCTGGGGGAGGAGGAGGAGGAAGAGAGTGTTGCTTTGAGGCTGAGGAGGGGAGCAGTCCTTCCCAGCCCCCTCCCTCTTTGCCCCACACCCACCCTGGCACTCGGAGCCGGAGGGGTCCACCTGGTAGCCAGCCCGGCACCTGCAGCTGAAGCTGCCCACCGAGTTCTCACAGCGCCCATTGGCACAGGGGCGGGGGCTTCTCCGGCACTCGTCCACGTCTGGGGAGGGGAGGGAGAGAAGAGAGGGGGGTGAGGGAGAAGGAAAGAAGTTGTGCCACCGAGACACCCGGCCCAAACCCCACCCCACATTTCCTCTGGCCCCAATGCCAGATTTAAGTATAAGCTAAACAAGCTCTCGCTTAGGGCCCCACTCTCTTGGGGCCCCCCAAAAAATTTAAAGGGAAAAAACCTGGATGTACATTTCCAAAATAGAAGATAAAAAAATAAATCAAATAAAAGATACACCCAGCAACAGTGTTTTGTGTTGTGTTGGCTCCTAGGATGTAATTCATTAGCCCCCAATCATTTTAAGTCAGAACTTAATAATTATTTGACTATTACTATACTTCTTCTTAATTGTATTTCACCATTAATGTACTTCTTCTTAATTGTATTTCAGTTCAACAATTACTTTGATAAAATACACATTTTGTGACGTGCAAATGACTTGAGATACCGATGAGGTCCATCAATGACCATCTAGCATATATTCAAAAGAAAACCCAGTGACCATTTTGTTGTGGACAAAGGACAGCTGGACATAGAAAGGGCCCCATTCCCTTCGGGAGCTGAGGGCCTCATCAAACCTCAATCCGGCCCTGGCTGCCCCCCTTGGCCAAAGCCACCTGCAAAAGCTGAGCTCTGCAAAACACTCCAGGAGAGGCTACCTCTGAGCATGTACGGCCTGGTTTCCTAAGCTGAGCTTACAGGCCACAGATTTCCCCAAGTGCCGCAGTGGCGAGATCCACCTCTGCTGGGGGAGGCAGAAAACGCCTCTGAGTGGCAGTCGCGATGGCTGCTGTGGGGCTCAGGTGGGGCTTGTGGGCCCCTCTGGCACCCAGTTCCTTGGGGCACCTGGCTGGGGGAGGCGGGCCCCTCTGGCTCTTCTGAGGCCGCCTTCTGATGCCATGCACACCCTCAAAGCTTCCTAAGAACACAAGAGGATCCTGCAGGATCAGGCCCATGGCCTGCCAGCCTCCTGCTCTCACAGTGGCCAAGCAGATGCCTGTTCTGGGAAAGCTGCAGGATTTGAACTCCAGAGCCCCTCTCCCCTCTCTGACTTCCGGCAACTGGGATTCAGAAGCATTTCTGCCTGCGACTGTGGAGGAGCCATCGGAAGCCCTCTCCTCCTCCATGAATTTCAAAGACTGTTGGTGATCCTGTGGAAAGGAGTTCCACAGATGAACAATACACTGTGTGAAGAAGTCCTTCCTTTTATGCAACCGAATCTCCCTATGCTCAGCTTCGGAAGCCGAACTCTGGGCAAGCGCCTCTGCGTCCCCAGTGGGTTGCCTTCTCCCTGCGCCCCCTCAAAGCCTGCGCCCCTCACCAATGCAGTGGGTGCCCTGAGGACTCAGCCAGAAGCCGCGGTCGCACACACAGGTGTAGCCCCCCTGGCGGGGGATGCAGCGCCCGGGACCACACACTTGGGGGCGCCGTTCACACACGCCCTGCCCAGCGTCTGGTGGGGAGAAATAATAATAATAATAATAATAATAATAATAATAATAATAATAATAATAATAATAATTGTCCCCTGCCCATCTGACTGGGTTGCCCCAGCCACTCTGGCCAGTTTCCATAACTTATTAAATTTTATTATTAAATAATATTTAATAAATTATATGTTGTTGTTTAGTCGTTTAGTGGTGTCCGCCTCTTCGTGACCCCCTGGACCAGAGCAGGCCAGGCACTCCTGTCTTCCACTGCCTCCCACAGTTTGATCAAACTCATGCTGGTAGCTTCAAGAACACTATCCAACCAGCTTGTCCTCTGTCATCCCCTTCTCCTTGTGCCCTCCATCTTTCCCAACATCAGGGTCTTCCAGGGAGTCTTCTCTTCTCATGAGGTGGCCAAAGTATTGGAGCCTCAGCTTCAGGATCTGTCCTTCCAGTGACCACTCAGGGCTGATTTCCTTAAGAATGGATACGTTTGATCTTCTTGCAGTCCATGGGACTCTCAAGAGTCTCCTCCAGCACCAGAATTCAAAAGCATCAATTCTTCGGCGATCAGCCTTCTTTATGGTCCAGCTCTCACTTCCATACATCACTACTGGGAAAACCAGAGCTTTTACTACACGGACCTTTGTTGGCAAGGTGATGTCTCTACTTTTTAAGATGCTGTCTAGGTTTGTCATTGCTTTTCTCCCAAGAAGCAGGAGTCTTTTAATTTCGTGACTGCTGTCACCATCTGCAGTGATCATGGAGCCAAAGAAAGTAAAATCTCTCACTGCCTCCATTTCTTCCCCTTCTATTTGCCAGGAGGTGATGGGGCCCAGTGGCCATGATCTTTGTTTTTTTGATGTTGAGCTTCAGACCATATTTTGCGCTCTCCTCTTTCACCCTCATTTAAAGGTTCTTTAATTCCTCCTCACTTTCTGCCATCAAGGTTGTGTCATCTGCATATCTGAGGTTGTTGATATTTCTTCCGGCAATCTTAATTCCGGCTAGGGATTCATCCAGCCCAGCCTTTCGCATGATGAATTCTGCATATAAGTTAAATAAGCAGGGAGACAATATACAGCCTTGCCGCACTCCTTTCCCAATTTTGAACCAGTCAGTTGTTCCATAGCCAGTTCTAACTGTAGCTTCTTGTCCCACATAGAGATTTCTCAGGAGACAGATGAGGTGATCAGGCACTCCCATTTCTTTGAGAACTTGCCATAGTTTGCTGTGGTCGACACAGGCAAAGGCTTTTGCATACTCAATGAAGCAGAAGTAGATGTCTTTCTGGAACTCTCTAGCTTTCTCCATAATCCAGCGCATGTTTGCAGTTTGGTCTCTGGTTTCTCTGCCCCTTCGAAATCCAGCTTGCACTTCTGAGAGTTCCCGGTCCACATACTGCTTAAGCCTGCCTTGTAGAATTTTAAGCATAACCTTGCTAGTGTGTGAAATGAGTGCAATTGTGTGGCAGTTGGAGCATTCTTTGGCACTGCCCTTCTCTGGGATTGGGATGTAGACTGATCTTCTCCAATCCTCTGGCCACTGCTGAGTTTTCCAAACTTGCTGGCATATTGAGTGTAGCACCTTAACAGCACCATCTTTTAAAATTTTTAATAGTTCAGCTGGAATACCATCACTTCCACTGGCCTTGTTATTAGCAGTGCTTTCTAAGGCCCATTTGACTTCACTCTCCAGGATGTCTGGCTCAAGGTCAGCAACCACACTACCTGGGGTGTACGAGACATCCATTTCTTTCTGGTATAGTTCCTCTGTGTATTCTTGCCACCTATTCTTGATGTCTTCTGCTTCTGTTAGGTCCTTTCCATTTTTGTCCTTTATTATGGTAATCTTGGTACGAAATGTTCCTTTCATATCTCCAATTTTCTTGAACAGATCTCTGGTTTTTCCCATTCTATTGTTTTCCTCTATTTCTTTGCATTGCTCGTTTAAGAAGGCCTTCTTGTCTCTCCTTGCTATTTTTTGGAAATCTGCATTCAATTTCCTGTATCTTTCACTATCTCCCTTGCATTTTGCTTGCCTTCTCTCCCCCGCTATTTGTAAGGCCACGTTGGACAGCCACTTTGCTTTCTTGCATTTCTTTAATTATATACACACACCTATATATACACACATATATAATTTATTAAATAATAATATTAAATAATAATATTAAATATTTTTTCCATTTTAACCATCCGATAAAAATCACATTAAAACATTCCAAATTATAATACAATCAAAAAAGCCAAATATTCAATGCCATATTACATATCTTTTGGGCGACTTCCCATGCTCTGAAGTTCAGGGAGGGATGATCTAATATCATACTTCATTTCTTCATTAGCCAAGCTTACAGATAATATACAAAAACAATGTTGAAAAGGTAAAATAACCGTGAGACCGGAATAAGGACTAATCTATACGTGAGTTATAATGTTTAAATGTGCTGTAAAAATGTGTCACCAGGGGGCGCTGCACAGCAGTCAATGGGAAATTGCATTGAGAGCTAAATCAAGTCCTTAAAAACCACTGTAAACAGTTGAAATTGTTAGTAGGAGCCTCACACTCGACCGACTGAGCTATCCCAGAGTCTGTTAAACGACGTAGTTCTGGCTCCCACATTGAGGCGCAATGCCCCCCTCCCCCCTGACGTGCCCGCTTTCCTACCTGGCACAGGTGGGTCAGGAGACTGGGTTGGCACACGCCGGGGAGGCTGGCGCTCCGGCAAGGAGGTGGGCGGGGGGCTCCAGCGCACTGCAAGGCGGGGAGAGAGCTGGCGTGAGGAGGGGAGGGGGCAAGGACCCCCCTAATGCCCAGCCCTGCAAGATGAGAGACAGCACCAGCCCACCTCATCCACACTGGCACAGACTCTGCCAGCCTTAGAAAGAAAGAACTGTATAATTGGAAGGGACGCCAAGGGTCCTTGCGGGAGTCGCAGCCGGGGGCTGATGCTGTGCCAGGCAGCAGCGGTAGAACTGCCCCCCCTCTGCCCCCCCCCAGTTCCACAAACTGGCCTGCCAAGGCTCCCCTTTTCCCCAAACATCCAGATCAGAGAAGCCACCTCACTCTGCCCCGAGAGGGAGAGGGGCAGAGCAGGAAGGGGGGGCTCTGGCCTCCCCCCAGGGAACATACGGACGGCTGGCGCTGTGGTTGTTGCCAGGGCGGGTCTGGCGGCCGGATCCCGACCCCCTTGCTGGCGGCCGACGGGCACCCGGGGCAGGTCCTGGCCGAGGAAGCGGGTGTCGTAACGCAGGTCAGAGGCCGAGTAGTGGTAGCCGGGCCCCGCCGGGCAGATCTCCTTGAACCCGTCTGCCAAAGAGGAGGAGATCAGTGTGAAGAGAGGGGTTTATTTTTGCGGGGGGAACCCTCAGCACCCCCCACTCCACTCTGGAGCCTGCTGGGCATTTCCCTGACAGCCTTGCCCCACTTAATCCCAGGCTGGGGCTGGTTGCCCTGGGCAAAAGGTCCTCTGCTCTCGTGAGCTGAGAGAAAGCTTATAGAATGATGGAATTGGAATGGGAGCCTCAGCGGTCATCTAGCCCACCCCGCCATCACACAGCCTTCTGTTCCAGCCCAGGCAAAGCTGGCTCCCCTTCCAGCCTTTGCTTCCGCCGTCCAGCTGTCTCCCCATCGCCCCCCTCCCTGGGCGCCCTCACCTGAGCCAAAGGGCGGGCATCGCTCGCAGGCGTGGCCCCAGGCCTTGCCCACACGGCTGCAGCAGCAGATCTGCTTGGTGATGTTGCGCAGGATGGGCAGGGAGCAGCCGCCCTCCCTCAGGACGCGGAAGCAGGGGCCCTTGGCCTCCGAGATCACGTGGTGGGCTGCAGGGGGAGGGGGGGGGCGTCAAAATCTGCACATATGTGGTGGACGTGCAGTATAGTTAAAGCCTGCTGGGATATGATATACAACAGGGGTCCGCAAACTTTTTCAGCAGGGGGCCGGTCCACCGTCCCTCAGACCTTGTGGGGGGCCGGACTATATTTGGGGGGGGGGGAATATGAACAAATTCCTATGCCCCACAAATAACCCAGAGATGCATTTCACCATATTTTTTGCTCCATAAGACACACCTAGTTTTTAGAGGACCAAAACAAGAAAAAAAATATTTCTGAACAAAACAGTGGATGTATTTGTGTTTCATGCTGTGGCCACAGACATGTAAATTGACAGTGAGTTTGGGGAAGCTCAATGCAAAAATGTTGAGGATCCATGTGTATCCGTGCTTTGTAACCACGTTTTTGCGCCATTGTGGCCCCACAAAACAGTGGATGCAGGTTTTTTTGGTGCAGGCTGTAGCCATGGACATGCTATGTGGTCTGATGGTGAATTTGGGGTGACCCAATGCTAAAATCCTGAGGATCCATGGCCTTTTACCTCCCCTCCCAGGCAGCCTCCTTTATCTCTAGAGTCCCTTATCTCCCTCCCAATCGCTTGCCGATCAGCAGCTTTGTTTCAACACCTACTTCCCTCTTTCAAAAACAAAGAGCATGATCTGCTTTTCTCCCCTCCAGGGACCACACATTCGCTCCATAAGACGCACAGACACCTCCCCTTACTTTTTAGGAGGAAAAAAGTGTGTCTTATGGAGCGAAAAATACGGTGTGTGTGTGTGTGTGTGTGTGTGTGTGTGTGTGTATCTGCACATCTGTGGTGTGGGTGTAGCACTGTGCCCAGTTCTGGTCTCCTCCTCTCAAAAAGGAGATGGAGATGGCAGTGTCAGAGGAGGTTTTCAGAAAAGGGCAGCCAGAATGAGAAGGGGGCGCCTGGACTCCTCTGCAACAAAAGGCTGCAGCGTTTGGGGCTTCTTAGTTTAGAGGAAAAGCGAACGAGAGGCGAGAGCGTAGAAGTCTGTAAAATTATGTCTGGCCTGGAGAAAGTGCCGAGCTTTCCCCGCTCTCTCTCTCAAAACCCTAGAACTGCTGGACATTCAACGAAGCTGGACGTTGGGAGATGCTGTGGGAATTTGCAGGCAAACATAAGAGCTAGTTAGTGCATGAAGGGGTTAAAACCACAGAGTTAGATTCCTAGATTCAGCTAGGCCACGCCCCCTCTTATCCGATGAGGAGGAAGTGAAGCCTTCTCTTCCTGTTCTCTCTCTCTGAGCCATGCAACTGACCAAGGAGGTCCTGTCCAAGCAAGCTCCAACAGCATGTCTTTGAAGCTACCTTTCTGTATTTCCTACCCAAGAGTATTCCGCCTGTGTTTTCCTTGCTGCTGCCTGGATAAATGCATGAATCTGACCTTTGGGACATTTTGTAAGTAAAGCATTTTAAACTTGGCCGGACTTGGTGGGCCATTGGCCAGATCCAGCAGGCTCTGCTCATGCAACCAGGAACAGAAGGCGGGCTTGGAGGCCTGCCACCCCCCACCTCCACCCCCCAGCGCCCCACGCCGGTGCCAGGGGTGCCCGACTTACAGATGCAGCTGCTTCGAGACGAGTCGAGAATGTACCCCTCGTGGCAGACGCAGGCAAAGCTGCCGCGGGTGTTGGTGCAGTCGCCGTTGTGGCAGAAGCTGCCCTCTGCGCATTCGTCCACATCTGGCCATGGGGGGGGGGAGAGAAAGAGGGTGTCAGAAAAGGCCGGGGGAGAGAGATCCAGGCCCGTCCTGGCAGGATGGGTGGGCAGCAAAGGCCCCACCTGGGAAGATGCCAGGGGGTGGACTTTGTGGGGGCTCTGTCTTGGCCCCTAGAAGGATCCAGGGGTGGAAAAGCCCCCCCCCCCACAAACCAAGGGGTCCTCAGCCAGCCCAGCCCCCACTCACCAATGCAGGATCCATTCTGCCGGCGAAAGCCTTTGGGGCAGGCCACTTCGTTCCTCCCCACGGGGCTGGCGTCCCCTTTGAGGAGAGAGCAGGCGGTTGGAGGAGCCCTTTGCTATATCCATGCCCCCCTAGAAAGATCCCCCCACCATTGACACTTCCAGGGCTGCACCAAAAGCCACATCAAAGGGGTGTCCCGTGTCCCAAAAGGGCAGGAGTTTGGGGTGGGGGAGAAGAATCTGTGGTAAAGGCACCCCTCCCCAACCAGCCCAGGAGGGTCCGAGCCACGTCCTCCTTCCCAGTCCCCCCCCCCCAGCCACTACCCCTTCTTCGGAGAGGGTGGGGGCCCAGTTGGCAACCTTACCCACGTCGCCATTGGCGCAAGGCAGGCACTCGTGGACCCCCCAGGCCAGGCCGGCCCCCCGGCAGCAGATCTCTCGAGTGCGCAAGCCGGGCAGGGGGGCACTGCACTGAAAGAGGAGGGAGAGAGTCAATTGGGGGGATCCTAACCCAGAAACAGCCCCCCCCCCCAGCATCACCCAGACCTTGGCTGTTCCAGAGAAGCCCTAAAAGCCCAGCTTCCAGTCAGCACCTGTAGGATGGGTTTGGCCCATGATAATCCCTCCATAGGGCAGCCCCCCCCCCAGAGCAGAGGGGCTCCCTCCCCCGCAAAGCCACGGCGACCCCCAGGGTGTACACAGTGCCCTCTGCTCACAAGCGTGCAAAACCTTCGTGCATAGGAGCCCGTGTGGCATCATGGTGAGAATGTCAGACTAGGAGAGACCTGGGTTCGAATCCCCCCCCCACTGCTTGGGTGAGCTTGGGGTCAGTTTCCCTCTCAGCCTAACCTACTTCACAGGGGCTTTGTGGGGAATACATGAGGAGGGAGGACCATGAATTTGAGCTCCTTGGTGAGGAAAAAGGCAGGCTGTGATAATGCAATAAAATAAGATAGTCCCCATCCTTTTCCCTTGCTTGTTCAAGCCCTAAAGGGGGGTCACCAAGTGCACCCCTTCCTTGAGAGAAGAGGGGTCCCATCTTCCTCTCCAGACAGAACCAAAGAAAATCCTTATTAACGGCACCACAGAGTTAAACTGTGTTCCTGGAATCGACATAGAGAAGACGACTACGATCTCCCTCTCTCTTTCTGCCTCTCGCTCTCGCTCTCGTCTTTCTTCTTTCGTTCTTCTTTCTGTGCCCCTCAGCCCCCCCCTCCAGCCAGTCCAGCTGCTGCCATTTCACAATCGCCTCTTTTGGCACAGATGGTGGCCCCCTCCCTCCTGATACAATCATCTGCGAGCCGCTCTTGGCCTCCGGTCAACCCAAAGTGCTGAAATCCAGCCATTTCGCTAAAGAGAAACCCCTACCAGGGCTTGCCGGGCCCCCCAACCTCGCCCTGCTGGGGCCGAGGCCTCCAGGCCCCCCCTTGCTTTGCTCCCAGCGGGGAGGGGGGGAGAGAGACCCCCATCAAAAGGGCCCCATAAACTCCTGTTTCTCCTGGCTTTGGAACGGCACCTGCTGCCTGCAGCCAAAGCAGATGAGTCAGCCGGACCCCCTTGCCAAAGAGGCAGCGGGGGGCTCAGCCACTCTCTGCCCCCTCTCCCCCCCCCCCCCGGTCTCCACTTCACATGAATTCACAGCTGTGCTTCCCTTCTGGCAGCTCAGAGCTGGACTACGGAACTCCCTCCCACAGGAGACAGCCATGGCCACTAACTTGGATGGCTTTGAAAGCAGATTCTAGACCGGGGGTCAGCAACCCTTTTCAGCCGGGGGCCGGACCACCGTCCCTCAGACCATGTGGGGGGCCGGACTAGAATTTGAAGGGGGAAAATGAACGAATTCCTATGCCCCACAAATAACCCAGAGGTGCATTTTAAATAAAAGGACACATTCTACTTATGTAAAAACATGCCAATTCCCGGACCGTCCGGGGGCCGGATTGAGAAGGCATTGGGGCCGCATCTGGCTCACGGGCCTTAGGTTGCCTACACCTGTTCTAGACAAACCCACAGAGGTGGGGGGCGCGACCCATGGCCAGGACGGCTGTGATCTTCCCCGCTGCCAGGCTCTTCCTACAGAGGCCGATGTTGACCGCAGAACCTCCATGCCCAGGGACAGTCTACCTCTGAATGCCAGATAACGGGAGAAAGCCCTCGCACTCAGGTCCCTATGGGGGCTCCCTATGGGGGCATCTGGTTGGCCACTGTCAGAAGAGGAAGGTGGACCAGATGGGCCAATGGCTGGGCTCTCCTTCTGCCAACTTGGGCCCCGGGTTATGGGTGCCCAGTGCGTGCGACACGATGCCACGAGCTCACGCACCCGGCGCCCTCAGAACCTGGAATTCCGGTGGCACCAGAAGTCACAGTTCTCGCCAGGCCTCCGACCGCATCTCCGAGGTCTTGGTTGGCCTCGGACGTGACTTCCAGGGCTTCACGAGGCGCCGGAGGTCATGTGGGGTCCCTGCGGATTGGGTGCTGAGCAGCCACAACCAAACATTTTTGGGGTGCTCAGACCCCCTATAGTTGATGCCCCTGCTTCTTCCGTTCTTATGGAACCTCCAGGTCCAGAGGCAGTCTATCTGGATCCCTAAGTTCTTTTTTATGCTTTATTGGTTTAGAAAACTGTACAACAGAAATGATCAAGAAAAGTTGTTATCAAAATAAAAACTCCTTGGTTGATACTTGTTTTGTATATCATTCTGAAATTCAATTTGACATGACCTGGATTTCTAAGTTCTTGGGGGTATTTGGCCACTGTGAGAACAGAAAGCTGGACTGGGGGGCCCCTGGCCTGATCCTGAAGTCTCCTCTTATGTTTTTAACAACGGAGAGCCGCTAGCTTTTTTAAGGAACAGTGGGAGACCCCTAGATTCCCCCCATTTACGGAGGGTTTTCTAAACAGACCCCCCTTTTTTGCCCTAGAGGGCTGAGTTGGAAGTGAGCTGATGGGGGGGTTGGTCCTCTGCATGAGCCACAGCTGCCCCCCCCTCTCCCCCCATGCCCCCCCAAGTAGTACCTCTCCTCCACGAAGCTGCCGGAAGCAGTATCCGAACCCGGCCCCCTCTCCGTAGCCCCCGCTGGGGGTGTCTCGGGGGCTGCTCTGCGCCAGGACGCTGTAGAGGGCCGGGCGGGAGAGGGGGAGGGCGTTGGCGTCCCCCGCCGGCTCCTCGCTCACGCGCTCCACCTGGTGGATGGTGACCGAAGCCTCAGGAGGGTGCTCCACGTGGACGCTGGCCAGGGAGGCCACACCTGGGGGGGGGGAGAGACGGGTCAAGGGGGGCAGAGAGGGAGGCTGAAGGGGCCTTTGAGCCCCGAGAAGAGGGGACAGAGAGGGATCCCCAAAGACCGGGAAGGCAGGCAAGACCCAAACCAAGGGATTTGGGGAATTGTAGAATTGTGGAGCTGGAAGGGAGCCCTGGGGGTCATCCAGCCCACCCCCCAACCAAGTGTTGTGCCCTGTGGCTTGCTGTTGTTTTAGTGACTGGAGTTTAGAAATTACCATATTTTTCACTCTATAGGGCGCACCGGACTATAGGGCACACCTAGTTTTTAGGGGGGGGGATAAAGGAATTTTTTTTATTCCCCCCCAGCCCCAAAGAGCTCCCGGAGCTTGTGGAGCTGGGGACGGGGGAAGCCCGAGCTTCCCCCGACCCCAGCCCCCAGAACAGCTCCAGGAGAGGTGGCGAGATTGCGCGCAACCTCGCCACTGTTCCCAGAGCTTGCGGTGGTTGGCACTGCGCTCCCTGGGCTTCAGGCTTCAGGCTGCTATCCGCAAGCCTTCGGAGCGCTCTGACGCCTCTCCCTCTCCAGGCTTCAGTGAAAGCCTGCATTCGCTCCACAGGACACACACACATTTCCCCTTCATTTTTGGAGGGGAAAAAGTGTGTCCTATAGAGCAAAAAATGTGTCCTATAGAGCAAAAAATAACTGCTAAGAGTGGATTTCTGTTTCATCTTGAAGTGCTGATATTTAATAGTATTGAGCCTCTTGGACTTGCCGATCAGAAGGTCGGCGGTTCGAATCCCCATGACGGGGTGAGCTCCCGTTGCTCGGTCCCTGCTCCTGCCAACCTAGCAGTTCAAAAGCGCACCCAAAAGTGCAAGTAGATAAATAGGTACCACTCCGGCAGGAAGGTAAACGGCGTTTCCGTGCGCTGCTCTGGTTCGCCAGAAGCGGCTTAGTCATGCTGGCCACATGACCCGGAAGCTGTACGCCGGCTCCCTCGGCCAGTAAAGCGAGATGAGCGCTGCAACCCCAGAGTCGGCCACGACTGGACCTAATGGTCAGGGGTCCCTTTACCTTTACTTATATTATTTTAATGAATGCGGAATGTTATTTTATTTTATTTGCATATTGTATATTGCATTATGCATATTATTGATGTCAGCCGCTCTGAACACAGCTTTGGCCGGGGAGGGCGGGATATAAATAACATTGATTATGTTATAGCCAGGGAAGCAGGGCGGAGCCCCACCTGCTGCTTCTCCCCCTCCCCTCCCTCCAGCACCTCTAAGGTAGACTGCTGCTGCCCATGGAGGCTCCCCTGCCAAATTCCTCCTCCTGCTTCATCTGCGCCTCTGAGGCTCCAGCTGCGTCTGGGCGGCTTTGGCTGGGCGGGGAGGAAGAGACAACGCGTCCCATTCCTGCCGATATCTCCTCAAATATTTCCAGGCAGGCAGCGTGTCCCTCAGCCTTCCCCCAAAAAGAAGAATTCCAGGCGTCCCTCCAGCAAACATTTATCTCCTCTGTCGCTGGATGTCTGCTCCGTCCCTTCCTGGCTGGCAGAGATCCCTTTTCCAGGAGCCAGCCCCAAAAAGGAGCCCCCCGGCCCCACCCTAAAGGGATCTCCTGCCAGCGCCAAGCGAGGGAGCCTCTTGCCCCCAGTCGCTGGGAACCACAAGTCGGTCTCGTGTTCGAATCCTGATTGCCGGTTTCCCTTGGGGGTACCTGGATGGCCACTTTGAGAACGGGAGGCTGGACTGGAGGGCCTGATCCAGCAGCCAGGCCCTTCTGAGACTCTGATGGAGCCTCCAGGTCCAGGCGCAGTCTACCTCGAATGCTAGGCTCTTTGGGGGTATTTGGCCACTGTGAGAAGAGGAGACTGGACTAGATGGGCTCTTCTAGTTAAATTAAATTAAAATTTCAATATTTTAATGTTGTATTTTAATCTTGTTTTTATGTTGTATTCATTCAACTTGTTTTTATTATTGCTTGTTAGCCACCCTGAGCCCGGCCTTGGCTGGGGAGGGCGGGGTATAAATAAATAAATAAATAAATAAATAAATAAAAATAACTACTACTACTACTACTACTATTATTATTATTATTATTATTATTATTATTATTATTATTCTGAGGCTCTAATGGAGCCTCCAGGTCCAGGCGCAGTCTACCTTGAATGCTAGGCTCTTTGGGGGTATTTGGCCCCTGTGAGAAGAGGAGGCTGGACTAGATGGGCTCTTCTGGGGTTCTTACCCCTGAGCTGTAAGGAGTGGGGGTGTCTCTCCTGCCAACTCAAACCAGAATGGTCTTGGCTGTGCTTGACGCAGCATGGCCCTGTGGGCACCCAAGGGTCCTCACAGCACGGGAAGCCACGCAGCGCAGGATCCGGCCTCGCACTCGCACCGGCTTCCCAGCTGGGCGTGTTCCCCCTCCCCAACACCCACACCATTTAACTCCGAGATTCCCAAAGGGGGTGGTGCAACCATGAAGGGATGCAGTGGCATAGCACGGTCAGGTGGTACCCGGTGCAGAAAACTTACTGTCACCACATTGAAATTATTAAAAGAAGGAAAAATAAGATACTTATGACCTGGGGGAGGGCGTCAAGAGGCAAGGGGACAGCGGTGGGGGGGGGGGTTCCTCTCAGAAAACTCCCTGCTTTTAATTAGATCTTGCCGAAACAGGCAACGAATTGTTACTGCTTAGGATTTCAGGGTGTTCTTTCCTCGACGAGTCGTGCAACGTGCTTTTCTGAATAACGGCTGGAGAAGCCCAGCCAGATTGGAGGGGGTAGAAATAATAAAAATTATTATTCATTCTTACTATATCGATGCTTTTTGGGGGGTGGGATTAAGAATCCGAGGTGGGCAGGGTGCCCAAAATGACTTAACTGCATTCTGGAACCTCCTGCCCCCTCGGCTCCATCCTGCCTCCCCCCTTCCCTTACTCCTCTTAGAATCCCAGGAGGGGAGAGCTGGAAGGGACCCCCCAAGGCCATCTAGCCCAACCCGCCGCCACGCCGCCCCTCTCCCGACCCCCGTCTTACCGTCACGCTCCTTGTGGTGGTTGGCGATGGGGAGGGTGTAGGTGGACTTGGCCATGGGCTGGGTCCCCCCCTCGGCCTGGGCGCTGGTCTCGCGGCGGGAGGGTGCCTGCTGTCCGTGGGGCCGAGGGTGGGCTGGGATGTGGCAGAACTTCCCCGTCCAGCTGGGGGGGCAGAGGCACTTGTCCTTCTTGAGGCAGACCCCCCCATTTTGGCAGATGAGGGGGCAGAGGACTGGGGGACAGAGAGAGAGAGAGAGAGAGAGATCAGGCCAGCAGCCACACCTGCAGACAGGAGTCAGAATCCAGTGGGGTGTTTTCCTTTTTCGCCTAGTTGGAAGAGAGTGTTGCCTAGTGGTTAGCGCAGGACCAGGACCTGGTTTGAAATTCTGCCCTCAGTCCTGGGGTGTCCTTGGGGGCCACCCGCTGCCTCCCAGCCTGGCCTCCCTCGCAGGGTTGTTGTGGGGGTCAAAGTAGAATGGGGAAAACAGGGCTATAAATGCAATAAAATAAATGCAGCAATAACATAAATCCCTCCACCTTCCCCATCTCTCTCATCCCTCCTCCTTGAGAGGTCCGGAGGTCGTCAACATGAGAACGGGGCCTTCTCTGCAGTGGCTCTCCGTCTGTGGAATGCTCCACCCAGGGAAGTTTGCCTGGCGCCTTCATTATGCACCTTTAGGCACCAGGCAAAAACATTCCTTTTAAGCAGGCCTTTGGCTGAATTTATTGACATCCAACACCCTTTTAGAAGGTGGTTCTTTTTTGGGGGGGTTATTGTTTGTGGTTTGATTTTATACATTGTGGTCTTGTTTGTGAGCTGCCCTGAGACCTCCGGGAATAGGGCAGTGTATAAGTTGAATTAATAAAATAATGATGATGATGATGATGATGATGATAATAATAATCCCGTCTCCCCTTTAGGTGCAGCTGCTTCCCAGGACAGAGGCCCCCCTGGCTCTTTGGACCCCCCCCCCCCCCGCGTGCACAAAGGCCGACTCTCCGTCCAGGGTGCAGACTCTCCCCTGGGGGAAGAAAAGCCTCTGGGGACACACGACTGTGGGGAGGGGGAAGGAGGAGAGAGCCCCGGGGTCCCAGCAGTAGGCACCTCAACATTGACCCCCCCCCAAATAAAAGTCTGTACGTGAGATGCCCCATATTGCAGAGACGTAGGAAAGGCAGGTGGTACCCGGTGCAGAAAATTTATTGCCACCCCCCATTGATTATTATTATTTTTTGGCCTGCAAAAGTGGTTTTATGTTATTTCATATTTTCTTACAAAGGAATAATAAACTTTTATCTATATCCAGCCCTCCCCGGACGAAGTCGGGCTCAGGATGGCTAACATCAGATACATAACCTTGATATAAAATCAAACAATAATTAAATCACCTCCTAAAAACATGTCAAAATCAAATCAAAGTCGAATTAGATGGCTTTCCGCAGGTTTAGGGTTGGGAACAGGAAGTGCTCCACTGAATTGAAATTTCAGCCTTCGCAACATAGGAAAACGGCCAAGTAAACAGCTATTTTCATGGAGGAGGGTCAAGATATTAACTGATATGCATGAAATTTCAGATATAGTTATATAATCCCTAGTGTAGTAAAATAAGACCTTTGGAGCAGGCCTTTTTTAAAAGATTTATGAACCACCCTAGTAGGACAGTAATTGTTCCTTGATAATTTGTCACCCCCCTCCATGATGGAACCTGGGGCGCCCCCCCTTCCTACACACCTGTTACCCTGAAAAATATTTCCAAAGAGCGCCTTTTAGGGAGGGTTGCAGGTCCATTCCGGAAGCCCCCTTTCCCTAAATTTATAGAATCACCTCTGGGTATTGTGCCTCACAAGGTACTGGGTGAGTTGCACACAATTCATAACTTATCATACCCCAAAAGCAGATCAGTAAATGCCGCATTTCTCAGAAGCAATGCTCAGTAAAATAGGCGTTGCTGGATTGTGCAATCAAGCTTCTTCAGGAAGGCGGCAGCCCTGGTGCTCTTAGGGCAAAGTGTGATGTTGAACTGGCCTTGTGCCCGCTTCCACTCCACCCGCATGACTTCGGGCTGCTAGGTTTCAAGTTTCAGGACCAATGATGCTTTTACCATGCTATGCCCATGGCTGTTCCATTGCATGCGCCCCTTTTCAGACTTTAAGCACATTTCTGGAGTGGGCCATGAAAATAAGGTCAGGATCCCATTACGTCATGCACTATTTGGATGATTATTTGATAGCCGGGCAGCAGGAGAACCTGGGTTTTTAACACTTCCCATCAGCGCCGCTGCCTCTGCCACCCGAAATCCCTTTTATTTATGGCGTGCTAATTTTATGGCCACCTTGCAGGAGGCCACAAATGCTTCCGAGTAGCAGCTGCTGCAAACTGCAGAGGGGAGAGGTTTTTTTTGCTCTCAGCTCCGGCTTGTGGACACCTGCTCGGGCACTGTGGGGACAGGCTGCCGGACTAGACAGGCCCCCGTTGGCCTCATCCAGCAGCCAGGCTCTTCTGATGGAACCTCCAGCTCCAGAGGAAGTCTATCTAGATTCCTTGGTTCTTAGGGAAATTTGGCCACTGGGAGACGAGGATGCTTGACTAGGTGGGCCATTGGCCTCATTCAGGACTCTTCTTAGGCTCTTAAAGTGGGATGTAATTAAAAATAAAATAAACAATGACTTTGATCCTAGACACATGCAACTGGGAAATGGCCCCAGCAGGATGAGATCTCCTTACCCAAAAGGCCCCCACCTGACTGCTTTGATTTGTGCTTTTAAGAACTCGGTCATTTAGTGGCAGCACCGAGCCTTTGGAACTCCCTGCCACTTGAGGACTGGACTCTTTTCGGCACCCTAACCCAGATGCTTAGAAAATTGAAGCAACTTTAATCGGCTTTTGTATTTTAAGTTTTGCACATTTTAAAGCAAACCACACTTGATTTTTCTCGTTTGATCTTCTTTCAAACTACTTTGAGGCTTTTAATGTTCTTGTCTTACAGTCAAATGGTGCATAAATTTTACGAAGTAAATAACAAGGACGTTCGTTATCCGCTGCAACGCAAGAGAGATTCCTGCATCTCCTTGGGGACCGAGATGCCCCTTTGCCCCCATTCTTGTGCGAGTCTCAGAGGGCAGACTCGCTACACGTGGTACCAGCATAGCGACTCCAGTGTCCCCATCTGGTTGCCAAAACTCAGCCTCATCCCGCAAGTCTTCTGCTCAGCTGCCTTTGGGGGTTTGGGAGCTGTGTGTTTGTGTTAGGAAAAGTCTCTGGCTCCCCCCCCCCCCCTTGGTGGGGTCTGGACTGCCAAGTCAGCAGGAAGTCTCTGCTCTCAGGACACCCCACCTTCCCCTGGAGGGACGGGGTAGGGGCCGCGTGGCCTCCGCCCAGAGCGTGCGGCTTGGCTCGCTTGCCAGAGTCATGGCGAGGTATGTGCTTTTCTAAACACTCGGGGGGGGGGGGACGCATCTGCACAGCAAGATCTGGGCTAATTTGGGGGGTGGAGAATATTCAGGAAAAGAAGGTTGTCCTTTAACACACAACGCTGCCTGGCACTGTGGGGTCCTGAGCCAGCTCCCTCCTGGGAGCAACAGGACCCCATGCCCACTCGGACTGCAACGCAGAGCCCCCCCCCCCGATCCCTGGGGCTGGGCGGGAGCCAGATCTCTTGGAGGGGGGCCCACTTGCCCCACATTCCCAGGCGCAATCGAGGCCGGCCAGACAGTCTCGGTTGTTCTTGGCTGCCTTGTGCCCGTCTGGGCGGTGCTGAGAAGGGACAGACCCTGCCAGGCCTTTGAGAGGGCAGGTCTGCAGGCCGGCCAGCTGGGCCGCGCTCAGAGGGAGGCCAGATTAGGCAGAGGGTGAAGCTGGTGTGGGGAGAGGGCCAGGCGGGCACCAGCGATGGAGCAGACTGAGAAAGCAGTGTGGGGGCTTCTCTTGCCAACCGATCCAAAGCAGGCACAGCACAGTCCAGCCCCAAGCTCTCCCTCTTTTTAAAGTCAGAAATGTGCAAGCTTCTGAGCCCCACAGAGTCCTTCAGCGGCAGAACGCCATCCTGAACTCCTTGTCCTCTCTGTAAAAGCTGTCATGGCAGGAAGCAGCCTGCAGGAGGGATCTTTGGAGAGGGCCACACGGACACCTTGTCCGACCCCCTCTTGCAAGGCAGGACACTCATCCCCCCCCCACCGCCAGGGTCAACCTGAGCTGAGGGTAAAGAAAGGGACAGGTGTGGTCCCCTCCCCATCCGGCCCCAACCACCTGCTGTCCCTGTGACCAAAAAGGCTCCCGCAAGGACCGGGGCTGCTGGGGTTGCCTCCTGTCCAAAGCTCTCTGGAACCCAAACAATCCAAGTCAGCTGGTTCAGCAAACTGGTTCAAGAGGCAGGATCCGAATCGATGGATTCGAACAGCAAGAAAGGAGATTTTAACTAAGCAATAGGAAGAGATTTCTGACAGCAAGAGCCACCAGATGGAGGAATGGGCTCCCTCGGGAGGGATTCTCTTTCATCGGACGCTTTTAAGCAGAGGCTGCGTGGCCCTTGGTCAGGAATCTTCTTCTCTGGCGTCCCTCGCAGCCAAGTAAGATGGTCTTCCACAAACAGGGTCTTAACAGTGAGTCCGTAAGTGACTGCGGAGGCCAATTCTGGATCCACGCATCCTTCCACAGTGGGGTTTCCATGCAGGAGGTGATCCTGGTGTGGATTCACCAAGCGTGCCTTCCTCTTGGCATGTTTCTCCCTTGCGTCCTGAGTTCGAGTGTCTTCAAAGCCCAGGACACCTTTGGTCAAGGCTGTTCTCCAACTGGAGCGCTCGCAGGCCAGTGTTTCCTAGTTGTTGGTGTTTATACTACATTTTTAAAGATTTGCCTTGAGACAGTCTTTAAACCTCTTTCCTTGATCACCGGCATTACGCTTTCCATTCTTAAGTTTGGATGCCAGGGATTCTTCAGCTGCGATTCCTGCATTGCAGGGGGTTGGACCAGATGATCTCTGGGGGGTCCCCTTCCAACTCTACAATTCTAAGATCCTGTGATTCTATGAAAACTTCCCCTCCTGCTCCACCAGAGGGGGGGTGCACTTGGACTCTACACAGCCTCATCCCCCGCAACGCAGGAGCCACTGATGGACCCCTGTGGCAGACGCCCCCCCCCAACTTCTGCTTAGCAACCTTCCCAGGGGGTCCGTCCCCCCGTCCAACGGCTCTTGATCTGCCTCTCTCCCTCTTTCTCCAGCCTGGCTGGACATATGGAAGCTGTAATTGCACCCTCCAGCCCAGTTTATATTATCTCCGTGTTTATTTCTCCTTACGTAAAGAAGAAACTGTGTCTATTTATGCTACGTTCTGCAAGACTATTTTGGCATATTTTCCTCGTCATTTTCGTTTTGACCTCCGCCCAGGTCCTGCCTCCGTTATCGGCTTGTCGGTTTTCTCGCTCTCGGTTTGTTTCGTTAGCTGCTCCAGCTTTGCACCGGGACACTCGAAACCTTAATCAATGCTATCTTGGGGGGGGGGGGGCAGGCAGCCTTGACAAAACAGGGGCCTTGTGGATAGAGGCTCCCACCAGCACAGCTCTAAGTTGCAAGGGCTGGTGGGAATTGTAGTTCAAAACATTGGGGGAGGGGTTTCCAGGTTGGTGGGGGCACACTTTGGGGCGGGGGCAGAGCACAAGGTCAGAGGAGCCTCCTGGAATCGGGCCCCAAGGGGACCCATCTGGTCCTGTTCTCACAGTGGCCAAATACCCCTAAGAAGACAAGAATCCAGGTAGACTGCTTCTGGAGCTGGAGGTTCCATAAGAAGAGCCAGAGTGCTGGATCAGCCCAAGGGGGGGGGGCGCTTCCCACAGTGGCCAACCAGATTCCAGTGTGGGAAAGTCGCAAGCAGGATTTGAACCCAAGACCGCTCTCTTCTGTGGTTTCCAGCAACTGGCATTCGGAAGCACTGTTTCCTCCAACCATGGAGGGCAGAGCAGAGCCATTGTGGGCATCAATAGCCTGGTTGGTGGCCACCTCTGTGGCAGGGAGTTCCGTAAGTTAACTGTGCCCTGAGTGAAGAAGGATTCCTGCCCCAGACGCGACTCCCGGCTGCCAAAGCAGGCTGTCCTCTGTCTACTTCTCACAGTCAAAATTTAGACCTGGAGTGACATAAAACTCCCAGGACGCCCACGACTTACTCCTTCTCAGGCCTGACCCCATGGAGACGCGAGGAAGGGGAGAGGCAGGGGGCAGCTGGCTCAGTCCCTGAGACCCCCAGAAAGCAGCACAGAGGCTTTGCTGCCAGCCCCTCCCCACTCCTTTGGGAAACTCAGGGCCACAGGAAGAGGAGGATCGGGGCCAGGACTTGGCCTTCTTGCTCACCAGGAAAGGGCCAAGAAAGGGTGTGGTTTGGGGGAGTGAGGAGGAGGAGAAGACAACCTGGGGCAGGCATCATTCAGGGATTCTTCAGCTGTGATTCCGGCAGTGCGGGGGTCAGACTAGAGGACCCTTGGCTTCCCCCACAACCCTGCAATTCCATGATGCCATAAGGGGGTTCTGTGCAGGGACCCCTCAGTCTCTCTGCTGGGCTCTGGCAGAATGGCAGCCCCCACGTGTCGTGCACCTGGGATCAGCACTGCAATTGGCGCCCGGGGGTCAGTGATCCGACCAGGGGGGATTTTGTCACCCCTCTCAGGGATGACACCCGGGGCAATCCGCCCCCACCGCCCCCCTTCCTATGCCCCTGGCTGGGGCTGCAGAGAAAGGCTGGCATACTTGCCCTGCGTACCTGAGGGAGCGTCTCCACCCCCATCGTTCTGCCCAGACACAGAGGTCCCCCTCCGAGGGTCTTCTGCTGGTTCCCTCCCTGTGAGAAGCAAAGTTACAGGGACCCGGGCAGAGGGCCTTCTTGGTAGTGGCACCCTCCCTTCAGATGCCAAGGAGATAAATTACTCTCCGACTTTTAGAAGACATCTGAAGGCAGCCCTGTATTGGGAATTTTTTTAATCTTTGATGCTTTATTATGCTTTGATATTCATTGGAAGCCATCCAGAGTGGCAAAGGCAACCCAGTCAAATGGGTGGGGGATTATTATTATTACTATTATTATTATTAATATCAGCATCATCATTTGGAGCCCCCACTGTAGAAACAACATGGAGGCAGCAAAACTGCTGCAGGTCTGTGAAGTGCAAGTGCCTTCAGTAGCAGGAGAAATTTGGAGGTGGGGTGGGCAGGCAGGTCAGGCCTGACCCTCCACAGGCCATAGGGAGGAGCCATAGCTGCTATGGGGCAGAAGGTCCTGGGTCCCATCTCTGGGGCGGGGGGGGGGGGTGCTGAGAGAAACTCCTCTGGCTGCAACCCTGGAGAGCCCTTTCTGCCAGCCAGTGTCTTTGGAGCTAATGGACGCGCTGGCCGGATTCCTATGTTCCTGGGAGTGGCGGGGGCAGGAGCGCAAGAGCCCCCCCCGTGGGCTGTGGACTACGTCAATGAGCATGTGGTGCTGCGTCCCATCCTGGGGGGCCGCTGCCTCCCCCTGCGCAAGGACCAGGCGCTGCTCCGAGGCACGACACGCGGGGAAAGGCCCGCCAGGACACGCCTCGCTTTGCACCCCCACCCACGCGCAGCCTGGGGAGCATCACCAAGCACAACAGGGAGGGGGGACGGGGAGATGCCCCCCAACAGCCCCCCCTCTCCAAGCCCTCAGCGTGCAGGACGCCCCTCTCCAAGCCTGCCCAGGGAAACTGAGGCACAGGGTGGCCCTGAGGACACCAAGACCCCCTGCCTGTCTGCCTGCCTCCTCTGGGGCTGGAGCTCAGCCCCCCTGGCCCCCCGCCAGAGGCAGCTGGGCCCATCTGGCGGAGGGAGGGCTCTGCGCCAGCTGGCCGCCTGCTCACCCTCCAGCCCCTGAAGGAGCCTCTGCCGGCATCCGGGGGCCGAGAGAAGACCCTCGTGGGGCGCCAGGAAGAGACGGCGCTTGCAGGGTTAACGTGGGTGGGGAAGCAGGCAGGCCCCCCACCAACCCTCAGCGTCTTCTGGGAGGTGTGGGGGGACACACAACAATGAACCCCTGGCCCCCAAGTCCCTGCCCCCCGTCCTGCAAGGTGTCACTCAGCAATCACTCATATAACTCCCAGAAACACCATGTTTTCTGGGAGGTGGGATCTGCACCCCCAGGCCCCCTCCGACATGCAGACCCCCCTGCAAAGTTTGACCGCAGGAGTGGCAGCTGGAGAATCCCATCTGCCCGCCTGACCGCAGAGGCCATGACCCCCAGACCCATTTGCTGCCTTCCACACTCCAACACCCAGCAGCAGGCAGGGGAGGGGGAGAGGGCAGCAGCTGGCAGGTGGGCGGGTGGGAGAGGATCCATGCACTGGGGGGGGGGAACCAGCTAGGGGGGACATCCGGTCAAGTGGCAGGAGGGGGGAGAAGTGCTGCCCGCCTCTCTTCTTGGGAAACAGAAACCACATTCCTGCAAGGGGAGGAAAACATTGCCCGTCGAAAGGACCAGATGATGTGAGGGCACCAGGAAGCCCCCCCCCCATTTCTCCTAGCCCAAATGGGGGGTGGGGTAGCCACAAACCTCAGCAACCAGACACAGAACCAGGCGAGGGGCAAAGGTGTGCCTGGCACAGCGGAGAGAACCATGCAGGATGCTGTGACCTGGGCAGAAGCAGGCGCCAAGCACCCAGGGTGGCACACGGGATCCAGGAAGGGCCCTTGAGGCAAGAGGCTGCCCACTTTTCCATGCTGCCAGCTGCCCAGGGCAGAGTGCTGCCACCCCTGCTCTGTGCCAGCCCCCCACCAAGCCCCCCTGCTGCCATACTCACAGACACGGAAGCCGGGTCCCCCTTCGGCTGGGCTGGCGTCCGCCCCGCTGTACAGGGTGGTGGCATTGCCCCTCTCGCAGTGGTTGGTGCAGCGGCCCTCGCTGCTGCAGTGCACCCGGCAGATCATGGGGGTGAAGAGGACCTTGACCCTCTGGGCACCGGCGGGCAGGTGGTCCCGGCAGAGCAGGAGCAGGAGCAGCAGCAGCAGCGGGGAGACGGCCGGGGGGAAGGAGTGGCGGCCGTGGATCATGGCCCCGCGCGGAAGAGGGCGCCACGGGCGGAGGAGCAGGCAGGGGAGCCGGCGACCCACCGCAGAAGCTGACGGACCCACCAGCTAATTGGAAGCAGTCGGGTGGGCGGTGGGTAGGGGGGTCTCGGGCGCCGGGCCAAGCACAATGTTTACGAGGGGCGGCTGGGAGCGTTAACTCTTCGCCTGCTCTGCGCAGCCCAGATGGAGCGGCGCTGCCTGGGCTTG
The DNA here is from genome assembly GCF_964252035.2 of Podarcis erhardii. Lineage (NCBI taxonomy): Eukaryota > Metazoa > Chordata > Lepidosauria > Squamata > Lacertidae > Podarcis > Podarcis erhardii. The sequence continues at coordinate 93,225,106 of NC_138511.1, forward strand.
GCACCCACTCGGGGGCCGCCCTCCTTGCCTCCGCCCCCCCAAGCCGGGTGCCAGCAGGAAAGCAGCCTCCGCCGAAGTTCCCAGAGCAGCCACATCCCAGCCCCCCCCCGCAAAAAGGCGTCCAGCAGCCCTGTCCCTTTCGCAACCCGAACAGCAGCGCCCCCCCCCCCCCCGCGAGGGAGAACAGGCCAGCTCTTGCTCAGCGCTGCACTTGTCAGTTCAGAAGAAGCCCCCCCCAAAGAGTCCTGCTCCAACCCACCTCCTGGGGTGAGAGACCTCTTCCCCCTCCCCTCTCCGCTCCCCCCCTTGCCAAGGATATGAAAGCAGCCCCCCCTGACTTCAAATGCACCAAGAGGGACCCATGCAGCAGTGCCCCCCCTCATCTTCCTCCAGCTGCTAAATCTACTCAAGCTTTGCCTTGGAGTCTCTCCCCCCCCCCCGCTGGCTCCAGCTGTTCAACACCCCCCCATAAAAAGACTCCCGGCAAACGCAGGTGGGTGGGGGCGAAGGAGGCAAACATCTGTGCCAAAGGAGCCACGGTGCCCCTAGCTCCCCCCCCCCACCCCAAATTCTCTAGCTTCCCAAGTCTTGAGTTGTTGTTGTCCCCCCCCCCAATGAAGGGGCTGCTTGCTTCACAGTTGAAGGAAAAGGAGCTCATCTCCCCCTCCAGGAAGAAAAAAAGAGGTTGTCCAGAGGGTGACAAGGTGGGTGTTCTCCTTCTGGAGGGAGGGGGGGCGTAAAAGGCCTTGAAACCTGCCCCCCCCCCCTCCTGGAGTGGCTGAGCAGAGCACTCCTAGGCAGCAACAGGGGGTGGGGCTTCCGAACAGGCTCCCCAGGGAGGAAGCTGGCGGGGGGGGGGGGGAGAGAAGAAAGCAGAGCTGTCCCGCTCCCCCCCCCCCCAGCCAGCCGGGCCTCACCCTCCCATCGCAGGCAAGGCTGACGTCATCTGGAAAAACTCAGGCAGAAGGGGGGGCAGAACAATTGCCGGATCCGGAGGGGTGGGGACTGCGCTGCACATGGGAACCCGTCTGAAGCGGCCTGGGGCAAGGGGGGGGGGAGGTACCCAGAATAACGTCAGGGCTCCGGCCCTCCCCCTCCGCAATTGCAAGAGGCTCGTTGAGGAAGCGAAGGGGAGTCTCTGGGTCAGGCAAAGGGAATCCTGAAGTCAGGATTCGAACGCAAGAGCAACGCTTCCGGAAAGCGGGATTCAGAAGCCTTGCTGCTCCCTAGTGGGGGGGGGGAGGAGAGCCGTCCTGACTAGGAGCCCCCAAAAGCCCTCTCTTCCTCCTCCTTCTCGCTCTTTCAAAGCCATCCAAGCAGCTCCCTGTGGCAGGGAGTTCCACAGATTAACTTGGCACAGCGCTGAGGATTTCGCACCCTGAGCTACAGGCGAAAGCAGCTCTCTCCTGGCCATGGAAACGGCAGGGAGAGCCCACCAGCCTCCACACTCCCCTCTTCCCCAGCAGAGGAGGCCCCATGCTCTTCCAGGCCCCGATCCTTGCACAGAACAGATTGCCTCCCCCCCCCCGTGCCCAGTACCTGGGGGCCTTGGTGTTGCTGGGGGGCCGTGTCCAGGAGCGCCATTGTTGTCCCCGCTCGGCCGGGAGGCCAGATGCTGTGCCAGGATCGTGGCCATCTTCTCAGAGGGGTCCAATGTCTTCCGGCGCCGGAGAACCACCTGGAGCTCGGCCAGCCTGAGGGGAACGATCCTGGGGTCAGGGACACAGCAGCAAATCCCCACAGAAGTCAGGACCGCCCCAACCTCTCTCTGGCGGCATGACCCCTCCCTCCAAGCCCAGCCCCACAGAAGAAGCAGCCGCTGGATCAGGCCGGAGGCCCGTCAGGTCCGGCCTCCCGTTCTCACTGGGGCTGAACGGATGCCCCAAAGGGAAAGCAGAAATCAGGATTCGAACACAAAGCCTGCGGTCGCTGCCTCTGACTGGGGAGGGCAGAGCAGAGTCCTTGTGGGCAGGAAACCTTACAGAAGTTTGCAAAAAGATGCCTTGCATGGGAAAAAATAATGGCGAGAGTAGACATTTCCTCCCTCTCTCATAAAGCCAGAACCTGGGGAAGCTGAGATTCAGGGAGACAGAACAAAGTTAAACTGTGGAACTCCCTGCCACAGCGACGGCCACACTCCTCAAGGGCTTCCAAAGAGGCTTTGACAAATCCATGGCTGCTGGAAAAATGGCTCTGCCCTGCCTCAACCATCAGAAGCGATGGAGGAGAGAGTGCTCCTGTGTTCGAATCCTGCCTCCAAGTTTCCCACAAGTGGCCTCTGGCTGACCAGGGTGAGACGAGGAGTCCGGACTAGACTCTATCTCTCTTTTATGTTAAATAATTTTTATTAGTTTTCAATTATTAAAAATCCAATATATGCCACATTGTATCAGTACCATATTATGCCGCACATTTCTCATGAACATTAAAAAATAACCAAAAAGAAAACATATTTTCCCACCCGCAAATCCCCGGACTCCCCTCCACTCCTTCTTTTGGTTCTTTAAATACACCAAATCATCTTATATTCCAGATCCCTTTACCCAATTTCCCAACTGCTAAACAATTAAATTTGTGATATACTGCACAGATATTTTAAACATTCAAACCACTTTATACATTGCACATCTCTGCTTACAGACTATTTCCCCTTTCAAAATGATCCTTATTGTTGCTTTTGGCAAGCGTTTAATCCATGTCTGCCGACGTCCCAATTTATTTACAACCGCTGCCCCTTAGACTAGACTCTCTTGACCTTTGCAGCTCTTGCTCCCCACTTCCGTAAAGAGCCCCCAATCTCCCTTCCCGGCCCTTTTCCGACTCTGCAATATCCCTTTTGAGACGAGGCAACCAGAACCGTGCACAGGATTCGACTGTGCGATGGGAGGGGGCAGAAAGGGAAGCCCCCCTGCCCGCTCCAACTCACGTCAGAGGCTGCCAGCGGATGGCCATGGAGCGCAGGGGCGCCCGGGGGGGCTGCGGTGTCATCGTGGGGCCGGGGGGCGCGGCGTGCTCACAGCGGGGGCCAGAGAAGCCTGAGCGGCAGGCACAGCGCTGGGGGGCCCTGCACTGGCCCCCGTTCCGACATCGAGGAAGGCAGACAGCTGGGGAAGACGAGAGAGAGGTCAGAGCAGGTCCATCAGGAGCCCCCTTCTGCCCCCCATAGCCACCCTATGGCTCCCCACAGTTCCCGGGGGAAGGGGGCTGCTGGGCATGCAGAGCGCCCCACTTTCCACCCCCCCAAGTCTCTCCTGGAGAAGCCAACATGGGGATGTCTAGATGTTTCTTGTGAAAGCCAAAACCTTCAGGGACGGTGGGAGTTGTAGTCCAACAAGAGGAGTGGTGGAGTGGTCAGGGTCAGACCAGGACCTGGGAGCCCAGAGTTCGAATCCCCACTCACTGGGTGGCTTTGGGCTTGCCTGTCTCAACCTAACCTGGGTGGGTGGGTGTTATTGCATTGTTTTTATTCTGATTACTGAATTTTTCCGTGTATAAGACAATGCTTTTGGCCAAAGAACATTAGGCAGAAATTGGGTGTTGTCTATACACGGATAGTGAATGCAGAAGTGGGGCATGCGATGAATGGCAGCAGTGACCAGGAGATTGGCAGCGGCAATTGGGCGGGTGATTGGTGGCTGCGTCAAGTGGGTGGGCGGGCTGTTGGTGGGGGTGAGCGGGCAGACAATTGGTGGCTGTGGCAAGGTGTGCGATCAGCAGTGGCTGTGGCAAGCGATTGGCAGTGGCGGGCAGGCGGGTGAGCGATTGGCAGAAGTCACAATCCCCCCCACCAAAAAAAGCTAAACAGCTTAATTTCCTAATTTCGGGTTTTTTTTAAAAAAATAGGGGTCGTCTTATACACGGGGGCATCTTATACATGGAAAAATACAGTATATGTGTTGTGATCTTTTCTGTGAACCACCCTGGGACCTCCGGGCAGTATATAAACTCAATCAATCAATCAAACCTCATAGGGTTATTGTGGGGTTTAAATGAGGAGGGAGGGAACCTTGCACGCTCATTTGAGCTTTTGTGGGGGGGGGAGTGGGCCAGAAATGCAATGCAATAAAATAAAACTAAATAATCGGGAGGGCATCCTTGGGGTAGACAGCACTGTATGGCATTGTAGGGGGTTGGATGAGCCTCAGTTGTCCCCCCCCCCCGTCTACAATTCTATGATTCCACGATCTGGATGGACCCTCAGGGCCTGACTCAGATTCCTGCAAAGTGGGGAGGAGAACCCCCACTGGGAGGGCAGCTCCACACCCCTCTCTTGCCCCACAGGGAGGCAGCCCAGAAGGCAAGGCAGGTGCTGAGAGCTCCCCCCCCCAAACTTGGAGCCATTTCCGGCGGGCTGCTCTGTGTGCGAATCCCTGCGGCTCCGAGACAAGGGGGCTCCCCCAGGGGAATCGGGTGCTGCAGCAGAACCCCCTGGACCCGTCCCCCAGGGATCAAAGCCTCGCCTGGCGAAGGGCCATTGCAACTGGCAGAGCAGCTGTCCTGCATGCAGAAGGGCCCCACTTCAATGCATGACAGCGTCTCCTGGGAAAAGCCTGAAGGCCCATTGCTGCCAGCCAGTGTTGGAGATTACAGTGGTACCTTGGTTCCCAAACCCCCAAAACCCCAAAGTGAGTGTTCCAGTTTTTGAACGTTTCGGAAGCCGAACGTCCGATGTGGCTGCTGGCTATTGTTTCTGGAGCACCTGGACCAATCAGTTTTCGAACATTTTGGAAGTCAAATGGACTTCAGGAATGGATTAAGTTTGGCACTTTTGTTTTTGCTATTTATTTTGCATTTTTGTTTTTGAGGCTTTTTCGGTTCATTTGATTTTATAACTGTGTGGAACCCAGTTCAGCTACTGATTGATGGATTGTGTGCCTGTGGGAATGGATAAAAGCCCCCCATCCAAACAAAGACTATCATTACCGCAGGTAAGGAAAAAAAATAATTTATATGTTTATAATCTACAGTACTGTCTTATTAATTTTATAGTACAGTACATGGATAATGACTTTCATTTTATGGATCAGTGGTCTCGTTAGATGGTAAAATGCATGTTAAATTGCTGTTCAAGGGGTTGTTTTTGAAACTCTGGAACGGATTAATCTGTTTTGCATGACTTTCTGTGGGAAAGCGCTCCTTGGTTTTGGAACGGGTGAAGTTTGAGAACTAAGGTACCACTGTACTGACCTAGCAGGTTTCCCAGGGAACTCTTGCGCAAAGGCAGCTGCTGCCACCTGCTGGCCAAGCATGGAACTGCCAGATGCTTTGAAGCCTGGGGAGCAGCGAAGGGGAGATAAATGGAGGCCCCTGAAGACCCTTGCTGGGAATGGCAAGGGGAACCCTCTCGTCCTCCCTCAACTGGTCCCAGGCTTCCCACGGGGGCACCTGGGCGGCTACTGTGAGAAGAGGGTGCTGGGCTGCACCCAGCGGGTGCTTTAATAATAATAATAATAATAATAATAATAATAATAAATTTTATTTACGGTATACCCCGCCCTCCCTGCCCAGGGCGGCTACACCAATAAAATCACAGTAAAAACATAATAGGGGGAAAAGAGAGGGGGGGAACCCAATTTAAAATACCGGTTAAAATTCAATTTAAAATGCAACCTCATTTTAAAGTAGCCAATAAATCAAGACCATAAGGGGAGGGTAACATAGGGGTCAGACCGAGTCTAAACCAAAGGCCAGGCAGAACAGCTCTGTCTTGCAGGCCCTGTGGAAAGATGACAAGTCCCACAGGGCCCTAGTCTCCTATGACAGAGCGTTCCACCAAGTTGGGGCCACAGCCGAAAAGGCCCTGGCTCTGGTTGAGGCCAGCTTAACCTCTCTGTGGCCCGGGACCTCCAAGATGTTTTTGTTTGAAGACCGTAAGGTCCTCCGTGGGGCAGACCAGGAGAGGTGGTCCCGTAAGTACGAGGGTCCTAGGCCATATAGGGCTTTATAGGTCAAAACCAGCACCTTAAACCTGATCCTATACTCCACTGGGAGCCAGTGCAGTTCGTAAAGCACTGGATGAATGTGATCCCGGGGCGAGGACCCTGTAAGGAGCCTCGCCGCGACATTCTGCACCCGCTGGAGTTTCTGGGTCAGCTTCAAGGGCAGCCCCACGTAGAGTGAGTTACAATAATCCAGTCTGGAGGTGACCGTCGCATGGATCACTGTGACCAGATCAGGGCAAGAAAGGTAAGGAGCCAACTGCTTGATACGGCGGAGATGGAAAAATGCCACCTTTGCTGTGGCTGCAACCTGCGTCTCCGTGGAAAGGGAGGCCTCGAAGGTCACACCCAAGCTCTTGACTGAGGGCACTGGCACTAATTGTGCCCCCGCAAGAGATGGGACGGATGTTCTTAACGAAGTACAGGTCGTCTGTTCCCAGGAGGCGATTTGCATCTGGCTCTTCCAGCCCTGGCTCTGGGAGATGTCCTCTGCAGAGCCCAGTCTCCTCTCTGCTGCCCAGGTTGCTTCCTAAGAGCATCCCGGCCGGGGGCTGGACTAGATGAGCCCTGGGGTCCCTTCCGACTCCACTGTTCTGTGGTTCTGTGACCAGGAGAGGCCTCCTGCCCAGCCAGCTCCCCCTGTGGCCAGCCAGAGACTGCAATTGCATAGAAACAGTAATGTGGACTTGGAAGGGACCCCACGGTCATCTGGTCCAACTCCCTGCAAGGCAGGAATCTATTTATTTATTCCATTTCTAGATTGCCCTTCATCTGAGCATCACAGGGCAGTTTGCAATATGCGCAAACTCCGTCAGGACAGCTTCTCAATAATAATAATAATAATAATAATAATAATAATAATAATAATAATATATTTCATTTATACCCCGCCCTTCCTGGCCAGAGCTGGGCTCAGGGCAGCTAACATCAATAAAATTTCAGTAAAAACATAATAAGAAAAAAGGAAAACAAACAATTTAAAATACAGGTTAAAATGCAATTTAAAATGCAGCCTCATTTTAAAGTAGCCAATAAATCAAGACCATAAGGGGAGGGTAACATAGGGGTCAAACCGAGTCTAAACCAAAGGCCAGGCGGAACAGCTCTGTCTTGCAGGCCCTGCGGAAAGATGACAAGTCCCACAGGGCCCTGGTCTCTTGTGACAGAGCGTTCCACCAAGTCGGGGCCAGTACTGAAAAGGCCCTGGCCCTAGTTGAGACCAACGTAACCACCTTGCGACCAGGGACCTCCAAAATATTGTCATTTGTGGACCTTAAGGTCCTCCGCGGGGCATACCAGGAGAGGCAGTCCCGTAGGTACGAAGGTCCTAGGCCGCATGTGGCTCCAATCCCCTTGTGTCTGAAATTTGCCTAAGGCAAATGATGTGCCATGTAAGGAAACAGCAAGCTCCAAAGAAACTGCCCCCCCAGAGATGCCCCCCCAACCCCGTGGGACCCCCTCCAGTCCTATGATTCCATGAATATGGCTGAGATGCAAGTCCCAAGTCCAGACGCTGGAGAGATGGGGCAGCAGTGGATGCAGGATGAGGCCTACCTTTCAGGAGGGGGGAGGATGCTTGTCCCTGAAAATCTGCCTCCCCCCACTCCTCTCCCTCCCACCCCCTTCCCTCCCCCATACCTTTGGTGCACTTCCCAGTTTTGGGTGCCAGGGACCATCCAGGGCAGCAGACCTCCCCACAGAGGTTGGGCCTGGAGAAAGAGAGAGAGAGAGAGTGGCTGTGAAGGAGGAGCCAGGATTGGGTCATGAGAGGAAGGGGGCACAGGGGGGGATGACTGCTAGCCAGACCAAAAAGCGAGGGATTAACTGGGGGTGCAGAAAGAAGGGGGAGGTGGGGGGCAGGGTCTCCCAACACTTTCACATGTGATTCATGCCAGAATGACTTTAGCAGACAGTACATGGACGCGGGTGAGTTTGTGGGTTAAACCACAGAGCCTAGGGCTTGCTGATGTTACGGCAAAAATCTGGGTGCGAGGCTGCTCTGCCACCCAGCTCATCGGACTAAGTCCGTGGGTCCCTGCGGAGGAAAATGAGCTCAGCCGGAGACAGGAGCAAACTGCAGAAGATCCAAGTTTATTGCGCAACAGGTTCAAGGCGAGATTGAACAGTGAGAAAGGGGTGACATGAGTTTTTGAAACTCCCTCCATGTCCCAGAATACAGTGCAAAACACGTGGCAAAAATCTGGGTGCGAGGCTGCTCTGCCACCCAGCTCATCGGACTAAGTCCGTGGGTCCCTGCGGAGGAAAATGAGCTCAGCCGGAGACAGGAGCAAACTGCAGAAGATCCAAGTTTATTGCGCAACAGGTTCAAGGCGAGATTGAACAGTGAGAAAGGGGTGACATGAGTTTTTGAAACTCCCTCCATGTCCCAGAATACAGTGCAAAACACGTCATGAATACATCACAGAAAGGTGGGGTTACACAGATCAGCAGTTCAGTAAGGTAGGGGTTGCACAGATTAACATATGGAGGAGGGAGGGGGGAATATGCAGAGCTGGAGATATGCACAGATAAACACTTCCTGGGGATGAAAAGACAATGGTCTCAAATATGCATAGTCTGCCACCTGACATTGTCTGGAGGAAAGGCTGATCAGAACAATTTGAAAGGATTAAGGTCTTGACACTTTGCTTGAGGGATTATGCTGGACAGGGGAGATGTGATGGAGTCCTAGAGTAATTGAGCAGACTGGCACGCTGATTTTCTATGAATTTTATAGATTTTAGTCCCTTTTGACAATTGGAAATAAATTGATATATTGTAGCGAAGAAGAAGGTGAAGAAGACATGCCCCCCCCCCTTCCGTAACAGTCCCCCATTCGGAGATAGATTTGCATTAAAGTTCTGTAAGAACTTGCAAATCTTTTCTCCGCACCCTAAATCTCGGTGAAGGTAGGGGTGCCGTGTGAGTGGGAATAGGCCCTAATGGAAAAGGAGGTGGGTTGAGCAGGGCAACAAAGGAGGGAGCAACACGGACCAATACAATGTATGTGTATGTTATATAGATATGCACTAAATAATAACTTTGTATCTATCGTACTAGATGTGTGGGTTTGTGCAAACCTGAAGGGGACTTGCAAATCATGCCTCTTAAGGCCATTTGCAAGTATAGTAGTGCAAAAAGGACACCTGTTGTATTTTGTTCAATAGTGGTCTATGCTTTACATTTAGCAGGAAGGTCCACTACTGACTGAAAAAAAATGTAGTTTGCTTTGTCCCCCGCCATTTTTGTGTTCTCAGGTGTCAAGGTAGCTTTTCTGTGGTCTCACAGTAGTGGCAATCCCTGGTGAATCCACTTAGGGCTTTCATATTAACCATGTTGCCTGGCACTCACCACAGCTGCCATAGGTTCGGGCACGTCCTGAGGGAAATGTCCTTGCCTTGGCTTCCTATGGGGGTTTTATTATTGGTCTTGCAGTCATGGGAAGTTGCGCACTTGCACTTTAAGGACCAAAAGCTAATTGCAGCCTGGATACACTTGCCCAATTCAAACTGAGTCCAATTTGAATTTATCTTTCCCCATGGTTCTCAACTCTTCAAACCAATCTGTTAAAAGAAAACCATTCTTAAAGGGGCACTTGTCGAAATAAGTCAATTTAACTGTATAAGGGATCATTCCTGCTAAACCAAAGCATATCCACCTTCATGTATCTTAGAAGCTTCTCCTTGGTAAAGTGGGTTTTAGCACATTTTTTAAAATGGGTAGGGAAGTTGGCAGAGTGCCAGGTGAAACAACGAAATATGGTAATAAATTTATCTAAGTCTAAACATTGGACTACATAATATCCTGATCTGTTAAAAGGTATAAAATGTATGAGGATCCTCCACTGGGGTGTAAGGAATAAGACATTAGACATAAAACACTTACACACAAAAATAGCCACAAAATAGCCCCCCCATTTGTGGAAATGACACACTGTCAGACACATTTCAACATTCCTACGTAATAACACATAATACAAAACAAACTAATTAAATATCAGTTGCATATCTTGAGACAATTGGGATATTTTATATATGTATCTTGAGGTTCAAAAGTCAGAAAATGTCCTTGTAATTCAACTCCACCCCCCTTTGTCAGCCCCACTCCCCCCGGCAGTCTATATCCTTTGAAAGAGACATCACTTTGAAACTTTGGTGTCTTCTGTTGTGGTGGCGAAGTCTTTCATTGGATCTGTAATAACACACTTGTAGAAGTGATATCCTGTAAGGGCAGGGTGGACTTAAAAGACACAGTTAAAATAATAATAAAACACACACACACACACACACACACACACACACACACACAATGACCTATGAGGAACCAAAATAAATAAATGCTAAGACACAGAATTTTAAGAAATCTGAAGTAACAATGAAAATAAAAGAGTGTTTCTTGATGTGACCACATCAGTTAGAATGTTAATAGCAAAATACTGGGAAATGACTTAATACCAAGAAAATGAATGGCAATTTAAAGTTGTGCAAGTACCTTGAACTAGCCAAAATGACAGAATTAATAAGAAATGATCAGGCAAAGGGTAAACAAATACCATTCCACAAACAATGTTAGGTTGTGCTTCGCTTAATTTCGTAGACATCATCGAAAAACTGATTAAATAAATGAAAAGAGATTATTTGTAACTTAAAGCGTCAAAGGCACGAAGAGATGGAAGTCACAAATACAGCAGGGATTCAGACATGTTTCACAGAACAGGAAAGAAAGTTGCTGTGGGAGAAAAGAAGGGACAAAAACCTTTGTTATCGGGGTTCACATATCCTGTTAAAAGGGAAAAATTATTTCATGTGAGAAGCCTGTCAGGAAATGCTGTTCCTAAAATGCACACAAAGTCTGTGATTTTAAATCCCTTGGGGGGGGGGAGTGCTTTGAAATTTACCTGTGAAAAGAATTTGGCATGTTAATCATGTTAAGATTTGAAACTTGGCACACCTTTTGTCTTGCGAAGCCCCTGGAGCAAAGGACACATTAAGGGTGATTTCCCTCAGTGGCTCCAAGTTTTTACATAAGGAAATTAGGATAAATTTCCCCCTTCAGCCCAAGCTCCTCTCACTCCCTACAGTTCCCCCTTACCTGTGAAAAGAATTTGGCATGTTAATCATGTTAAGATTTGAAACTTGGCACACCTTTTGTCTTGCGAAGCCCCTGGAGCAAAGGACACATTAAGGGTGATTTCCCTCAGTGGCTCCAAGTTTTTACATAAGGAAATTAGGATAAATTTCCCCCTTCAGCCCAAGCTCCTCTCACTCCCTACAGTTCCCCCTCCTTCCTCTCTCTCTCTCTCATTTCTTTTCCTATCCTCTTTTTTCTTTTTTTTTTCTTGCTGATCTAGTCTCTGTGCATGTGTGGAGTTCATGTCTCAGCAAACCTTTTATACTATTGAAATGTTGCATCTTTTGGCAAAATTAGAATTTGAATAAGGGAAGGGTAAGTAGATTTTAAAAGAGGGTTAGATTTAAAACAAAAGAGAGAAACTCAGCAATTGAAGTATTCACCAACAAAAGCTAGCAATTTCAGCCCAAGCAAAGCGACTGCTTCCTTTATGTACAGGAAAGGGCTAATATCCCTCTGGCCATTCGTGGAACAATGCCACGCCCTTATATATGGGGGAAAATGGCCAGACTCAGAATTCATAAGATTTTTAATATTCCCAATCATTTCAGCCTTACCATTTGCAGACAAAAATTTTTTCTGCCCTTTATTTACAGGATAAATGGTCAAGACTCATATGTATTTGATGTGCTTAAACTTTGAATTGACTTTGAAGTCTGATTTTTTTTTTAATAGTAGACAAAATGATAAACACTGTAATCACTCAAATGCTTGATATTCTCAGTTGTGCTTCGGCTTCACCTCTCATGTTTTAAAACTAAAGAGCAAAGCTAGGCTGAATTTCAACTCCATCACCACACCAGAATTTAAGAATTACCCTCAAATCCTCCAATGCTTGCAGACACATGTCCTTCCACACAGCCTCAAATTGGGAGAGCTAAAAGGGACCCTGGGGTCATCTAGTCCAACCCTCCAAAATAAAGGGTTCACAGCAAGATTTCACAGCAAGATTTGTACTACACACACATACTTATGTACACAGGCACTACTGGGGAAGAGAGCACAATCAGTGCTCCTATCATGTACTAAGGAAGAAGAAAATAAAAATTCCCAACTTTATACAGAACCCTTTAGCAGATCTTGAGATTAGTTTGAGTTTACTTCTTTAGACATGCAAGTTCCTTAGAGTGCAAGTTCCTAGACAAATGATCTTTAAAGAAAGATTGAAGTGAACATTTTCTTAAGATAGGGAGAGGATCTCTTATAAAGCATAGTTAAAACAGCCATAGATTTGATTTAAAGGGAATACAAAAGTGACAATTTTCCTGAATTTGCAGAGGAATAGTAAACCTAATCTATGCCCCCCCCCTTTTGCAGTTTCCTTTAAAGGAAGCTTACTCAGAAGTAAATTTACCTGGCACAGAAGAAGAGAAAGGAAAAAAAAAAAAAAACCCTGAAAGAGAAAGAATGAAACGGGGGGGGGGGCATTTTCTAAGAAAAGAGGCCTGATATCAGGAGCCTTACAATAACTCTTCTGTCCAACCAAATCAAAGTTAAAACTGGACTCAGATATTTTCTTAGAAGGAAGACCATACTTTCATAGGCATGTGCTTCATGAAATAAATACACTGCATTTTAGCTTGAGAGAGCAGTTGTGCTCGACTACGCTTTTGCAGCAGAAACATCTAATTCACATTAGAAACATTCACATTCCAGAAACATTAGAAACATTCACATTCCAAAATAGACTGTAGACTCACAATCTGAAAAGTTGCGGCAGAGCACGAGGTGGGGTAAACATTTGCACCTTTCATTCTCATTTTGTCTTATTTAGGACTGATAAGGTCCAGCATGGCTTCCTTAAAAATTAAATTTTGAAGCAAGCTTGCAGTTTAAACTATGCGCGCTTAAGAAAGGCAGTCTGTCAGAGACAGAAGGAACAGACAACACACATAACAGACGACATGTAAACACACATATTCTCATATATGTATTAACACACAACACACATAACAGACAACATGTAAACATATATACTCTCATCCTTTAGTTGGTTATTGCAAGGAGTTGGGCTGCTTCCTTTAGCTTCATTAAGTGAAATTAGTAGGAAGGTCCCACATGGTTTTAAGAGCCTCCTTGCCTCTTCAAACACCACCAGTTAACCAGCCGGCCAACGCAATTCGGGCTTGGCGGAGGCGGTGCTGGCAGGCCAGATTTCAGAACAGAGGTTCTCTAATTTTGCTTCGATAATAATTTGTGGCCAGGAATCGTCTTCCAATACGTGATGACAAATTGGAGAGGAGAGTCAGGGTCCTTCTGAGACTGAGATGGCTTTCTAGAAGCCTTCTTCCCAGAGTGAGCCCGCTCGCGTTTGGAAGCCTGGGTACCCATTTTATGTTTTACGTGTGTCTAGACAGAAAGAGGGAAGAGAAAGGGTGGTAAGGATTGGTATATCTAGGAGATTGATATACTTAATACGGGATTTATAGTAAAGAGGGGTCTTTAGTCGCTTGGCAACTTCCTTAGAGGGTTTTTAAAGAGCTCTAGCTATCCGGTATTCCTTCCTATTTCCTTAGTCAATAACCTGGGGTCCTTTTCCACTCTGCCGATCCCGCCCAATTCCTCATGGGCTATCCCTCCTGGCAACCTCCTACCTATCGTCAATCTCAGGAAAAGGGGCCCTACTGAACGCCCGCGCCGTGCGGTGCCAGATCGGGTGATCCCTGGATAGAGTTTCGAACCGAAAATCCCCCTTGCTTTTGGAAGCGGGCTCACGCACGATACACGTGTTACGTGGCACCGACCAGTGCGGCTGGGATTGATACAGAAAGCAAGACCCCTTCCTGCCCCCTCCGTAAGGGCGCTCGGGAAGTTCGGAAGAAGAACTCCAGCCCCTTGCTTTCAACTGGGATACCCGTTGCGGAGAGTCGGCTATCTTTCAAGTCGGGTCTCTCCGTCTTACTTTCGGACTCCCAATTGGTGCGGCTGGCTGGAGGGTTTTTAGAGAAAGAGATAGAGCTCAGAACCCCCCTTTCGGGTCGAGCAGCAGTCCACGGTCTCTCTCACCAATTGGACCAAGAGACAGGCGAGAAGGAGCGATAGAGAGGAGGGCAGAGAATTCAGTTGCCAGGAGATTTCCACCCCTTTCCCACCAGTGCACTGGATTTTTCCTTTTCCTTATACTCACATGTCTTCTATGATGATCCCCGGATTGATGAATAAGCCGGCTGGATCCCTCTTTGCTCCCCGGCTGAACTCCTGGGGCTTTCGATTACCGCCCGGAGGATGGCCGGGGGTCCAAAGGATCTTCCCAGGCAAAATGGCCTGGTGCCGGCTGAAGATTTCAGGGCCCCCAGTCAGCAACGCGGGAGAACCGCATGCCCCACGTGGGGCGCCAACTGTTACGGCAAAAATCTGGGTGCGAGGCTGCTCTGCCACCCAGCTCATCGGACTAAGTCCGTGGGTCCCTGCGGAGGAAAATGAGCTCAGCCGGAGACAGGAGCAAACTGCAGAAGATCCAAGTTTATTGCGCAACAGGTTCAAGGCGAGATTGAACAGTGAGAAAGGGGTGACATGAGTTTTTGAAACTCCCTCCATGTCCCAGAATACAGTGCAAAACACGTCATGAATACATCACAGAAAGGTGGGGTTACACAGATCAGCAGTTCAGTAAGGTAGGGGTTGCACAGATTAACATATGGAGGAGGGAGGGGGGAATATGCAGAGCTGGAGATATGCACAGATAAACACTTCCTGGGGATGAAAAGACAATGGTCTCAAATATGCATAGTCTGCCACCTGACATTGTCTGGAGGAAAGGCTGATCAGAACAATTTGAAAGGATTAAGGTCTTGACACTTTGCTTGAGGGATTATGCTGGACAGGGGAGATGTGATGGAGTCCTAGAGTAATTGAGCAGACTGGCACGCTGATTTTCTATGAATTTTATAGATTTTAGTCCCTTTTGACAATTGGAAATAAATTGATATATTGTAGCGAAGAAGAAGGTGAAGAAGACATGCCCCCCCCCCTTCCGTAACACTGATGAGAAGGTCGGTGGTTTGAATCCCCGCGACGGGGTGAGCTCCCGTTGCTCGGTCCCTGCTCCTGCCCACCTAGCAGTTCATAAGCATGTCAAGTGCAAGTAGATAAATAGGTATCGCTCCGGCGGGAAGGTAAACGGCGTTTCCGTGCGCTGCTCTGGTTCACCAGAAGCGGCTTAGTCATGCTGGCCACATGATCCGGAAGCTTGGCCAATAAAGTGAGATGAAAAGGTAAATGTACCCCTGACCCTTAGGTCCCATCGTGGCCGACTCTGGGGTTGCGGCGCTCATCTTGCTTTATTGGCCGAAGGAGCCGGCGTACAGCTTCTGGGTCATGTGGCCAGCATGACTAAGCCGCTTCTGGCGAACCAGAGCAGTGCATGGAAACGCCGTTTACCTTCCCGCCAGAGTGGTACCTATTTAGCTACTTGCGCTTTGATGGGCTTTCGAACTGCTAGGTCAGCAGGAGCTGGAACTGAGCAACGGGAGCTCACCCCGTCATGGGGATTCAAACCGCCGACCTTCTGATCGGCAAGCCAAAGAGGCTCAGTGGTTTAACCCACAGCGCCACCCGCATCCCTCCCTTTACCTTTACTACCTCTCAATTAAAAATAAATACATTTAGGCCCAGCACCCACTGACCACCACAAGCTGGAATGTCCTGGGAGGATGCCCTGGCAGTGCCCCCTTACCACCTGCCCTCACCTGCGTGTGACTTCCTGGGATCCCCAGAAGGAGTTACTCCCCACCACCACCACCCCATGGGGCCAAACCTTCCCTCCCCTCCCCGCTTGGGGAAGAGATGTAGCTCCTCAGGAGAGCCTCTCTCCAGAGACAACCCTGCACGGCCTCTCCAAATGGGGCGAGCCCTGCCTGCAACCTGGAGAAGCGGCTGCCAGCCAGTGCAGACAGGGCTGAGCTCAATGGACCCAGCAGCCTGACTCAGTCAAAACCAGCTTCCCACGCCCTCTTCCCGCAAGGGAAGGCTAATCCCAGCCGGCAGCTGGGTCCACTTCCACAAAGCTTCTGAAGAAGCACAGGGGTGTCTCTGTGGCCGCCCGGGGGTTGCTGAACCACAGCTCCCACCCTCCTGCTGCTGCTTGGCCGTGCTCGCTGGGGCTGAGGGGAGCTGTAGTTCGGCCGGCTCTGGAGAGCCAAAGGTCCAGGTCTGCCTTGGACTCCTACTCGCCCACGTGGAAGCCCTGCTGCCTGGAAGCTGGGATGATGGTGAGGGGAAAACTCTCTGCATAAGGGATCAGAAGAGGGGGCTGGATCAGGCCAGTGGCCCTTCTGGCCCAGCATCCTCTCCCTCCTGTGGCCTGTCGGCCTCCAGCCCTGGAAGCAGAGCATCCTGGCTGGGAGCCCTTGAGAGCCCTCTCCTCCTCGTCCTGGCAGTCCTCCTTGCCTCCAGTGGGAGGGAGTTCCACAGTTTAACTCTGTGCTGTGTGAAGAAGGACTTTCTTTATCTGTCCCAAATCTCCCAGCCTTCAGCTTCCCTGGATGAGGCTCATATTGCCCCCCACAACATTTCCCTCTTCTGCCTGCTGGGGGCCCCATAGGGAAGGCGGGGGGGGGGTCCTGAGAAGGACCCCATTTCCACAGTTCCTGGAGGGAAGCAGCAGCCATCCTGCCTTGACCAGACGACCCTTTGGGGCCCTTCGGATTCTACGAGGAGCAGCCATTAGTGGTCTGACCCTTTTCTTGCCCTCCAAGCCGCTGGGCATCTCAACGGTTTAAGGATGCTCTGTGACGAAGACAGTTTCTGTCTGTTCTGAAACATCCCACATCCCGTTTCCGTGGGAGACCCTGCGTGAGGGGGAGGGAGGGAACACGCTCTCTCTCCACGCACTCTGCACATGTTCAGAAGCGCTCTCTCTTCCCCAGGCTGGTCCTCCAGCAAGGCTGCAAAGGCTGCTGCCCCCTCCCCAATTCTCATCCGGACACCCACCTCTGTGTCATCCAGACTCCTTTTCTTCTTCTTCTTCTTCTTCTTCTTCTCTCTCTCCCCCCCTCTAATTCCTGACATTCTTGTCCTGACCGGGACTCAAGTTACTAAGTGGATTTGCAGGAGACGGAGATTGTTTCTCTGGAGCTCCATGGAACAGAGGAAGAGGGAGAGAAGGGGGGGCGGGGGGGGACCACAAGGCCCCTTCTTCACTGACTGCTTGGCCTAGGCTTGGCCTGGGGGAGCAGGGTGCCCCCACCTCACTCCGAGGGGCTATGGGGGGGGGGCAGGCAGATCCAGGCACCCCCCCCCCTCCACAGAGTGGCTTCGGGGGTCTCCTGCCTGGCCTGGGCCACACGGTCTCCAAAGAGCCCAAAAGGAAGGAGGGTGCCTCTGAGCACGTGCAGAGAGCCTCTCCCTCTCGGCTTGGCCTTCTGGGTTCCCACCTGCCAGCAGCTTGAGGGTGCCAGCCCTGGGCAGAGCTCATGGAAAGAGCTGGTGCCAGCCTCGGAGGAGGAGGAGGGGTCTTTGTTGGGGGGGGAGGAGGTCAGCCCAGCAGCCCCAGAGGGGAGGGGGCGCTGGCAAGAGGGGTTGCCCAGGTCGCTCCTGCCAAGCTGAGCTCCGCCCTGGTTCCAGCCACCCACCTGGCAGGGGCGTTGTTGCGCCAGCCCTCGAGCCTGGGCCAGCGCTGACATTTCCAGATGGGGCTTCCAGCCGCCAAAGCCGCCCCCTCCGCCCTGATGAGAAGACCAGGCGCCGGGGGCTGCTGCCCGAAGGGGCGGGGGTCAGAGCGCGCTGCTCCGGCGCGACGGCGCTGCCAGCGCCACGGGGCAGCCCGCCTCGGCCTCTCCGGGCGGGCGCTGCGCCGTGCACCGGCGGGACGCCCCTCGGGCTCCCGGGAGAGCCCCTCCAAGCCCCCGGGGGTCCTGGGCGGCGCGCGCCCTGCCCGGGCAGCCCCGTCGAGGAAGGACAGGGCAGGCTGCGGGGCGGGAGGTCCGGGGCGCGGGGTCCCCGACTCACCTGGCCGCCTTCGGGGCGCGGCCCGCGGGGCTCTTCCTGCGCTTCTCCAGGGGGGGCGGCCCGCCGGCGGGGGTGGGAGCGGCCCGACGGCGCGGCCCGCGGGCTGCGCCCAGCGCCGTCGGGAGGAGCGCGGCGGCAGCGGCGAGGAGGCAGAGCGCGGCCAGCGCCGGCGGCCGCATCCTGCCGTCGGCGGCGCGGCGAAGAGGCGGCGGCGGCGGCGCGGGGCTCTGCTCGGCGACCGCCAATGGGCGCCCAGCCCGGCCCGCCTGCCCCTCCGGCTCCGCAGCCAATAGCCAGCCCACCGGCCGCCGGACGGGGAGGGGCTCCGGCCGCAGCGCAGGTGCCGTCGGGGTGGGCTCGCCGCGGGGAGGGGCGGGACTGGGCGCCCGGGCCGGCTGGACCGGACCCTCGCTGGGCGCAGAGAGCCAGAGATGGGCTCTGCCCGGAGGGGGGTCCCTCTCTCCCTCCCTCTCGCCGTCTGCAATGGGGGCTGCTGGGTGAGGCCAAAGAGAGGCCCTCCGGCCCAGCATCCTCTTCCCGCAGTGGCCGAGCAGGATCCGAGCATCCCAGAGCCGTCTCCCCTCCTGGGGATTCAAAAGCACTGCCTGCCTCCGACTGTGGAAGCAGAGCCCAGCCACCCTGGCCCAGAGCCCCCCAAAGCCCTCTCCGCCTCTGTGAATGTGCCCAGTCCCCTTGGGAAGCCCCCCAGGTGGGTGGCCTTCCTTGCCTCCAGTGGCAGGGAGTTCCGTAGCTTCGCTCATTTGGACAATGAAACGCGGCCGCTTTGCTGCAGGCATCGCTGGAGCAGGAGGCGGCGCGTAAAAGCCAAGCAGGACCCGGGAAGCAAAGGAGGATCCTGCAGGGGCTGGATCGGGCCCAAGGGGGCCCATCTCGTCCAGTATCCTGTCCTCACAGGGGGAAGAAGCCGCCCAGCAGGCGCCGAGCAGCGCAGCCGCAGTCTCCCCACACATCCCTCGCCGCCTCTCCTTCCCTGACTCCTTCCCTGATCCTCTTCCAAGCCTCCTGCTGGGGGGAGTTCCCGGGTTTAGGAGCACCGTCCATTTACAGAGAGACCTCCAAACCCTGAAAGCGCAGGGCTTCTCCCGAAGAACTCTGGGACCTGTAGTTTCCTCGCCCGGTGCTGCAGAACCCAGCATCCTTCAAGAAGACTTCCCAGGATTCTCATGGGCTTCCAGGGGGGGCTGTGGCTCCGCCCCCCACTCTGCCTTGGCTGAAGAAGCCCCTTTGTCTGCCCTGACGCTGCTAACCTTCTGCTTCTCTCCATGCAGAGCATGGGGGGGGCGCATGGTGAGAACCAGATGCCAGGCTAGATGGGCCCCCTGTGACCTGATCCAGAAGGCTCTTCTTGTAGTCTACCTCTCTTTCAATTCGGAACCAGTGAAGGCGGTGACGGTCCTGTGTGAGTGTCTGGAGGCAGTTGGAGGATGGATGGCGGCTAACAGATTGAGGTTGAATCCTGACAAGACAGAAGTACTGTTTTGGGGGGACAGGAGGCGGGTGGATGTGGAGGACTCCCTAGTCCTGAATGGGGTAACTGTGCCCCTGAAGGACCAGGTGTGCAGCCTGGGAGTCATTTTGGACTCACAGCTGCCCATGCAGGCGCAAGTCAATTCTGTGTCCAGGGCAGCTGTTTACTAGCTCCATCTGGTATGCAGGATGAGACCCTACCTGCCCACTGACTGTCTTGTCAGAGTGGTGCATGCTCTGGTTATCTCCTGCTTGGACTACTGCAATGCGCTCTCTGTGGGGCTACCTTTGAAGGTGACCTGGAAACTACAACTAATCCAGAATGTGGCAGCTGGACTGGTGACTGGGAGCGGCCGCCGAGACCACATAACACCAGTCTTGAAAGACCTACACTGGCTCCCAGCACGTTTCCGAGCACAATTCAAAGTGTTGGGGCTGACCTTTAAAGCCTAAACGGCCTCGGTCCAGTATATCTGAAGGAGCATCTCCACCCCCATCGTTCAACCTGGACACCAGGGTCCATCTCTGGGGGCCTTCTGGCGGTTCCCTCATTGTGAGAAGCCAAGTTACAGGGAACCAGGCAGAGGGCCTTCTCGGTAGTGGCACCTGCCCCGTGGAGCGCCCTCCCATCAGATGTCAAAGAAATAAGCAACTATCTGATGTTTAGAAGACATCTGAAGGCAGCCCTGTTTAGGGAAGTTTTTCATGACTGATGTTTTAATGTATTTTTAATCTTTTGTTGGAAGCCACCCAAAGTGGCTCGGGAAACCCAGCCAGATGGGGGGGGGGTTTAAGTAATAAATTATTATTATTATGGTCTTCTGTTCTGAAGCTTGCAAGGACCCCCCTGGACACCAGCTGGGCAACTCTGCGCATTGCAGATGGTTCTTGGGTGTGTTGGATGGTCCTTTTCACCCCTGAAGCTCCTGAGAGGGATTCAGGGCTGGGCTGCCTTGAACTTGGCAGGTGGCTGCCTTCCTTTCGACTCGTCTTCCTTTCAATAGGCTTTGACCTCTAATGCTGGGTTGCAGGCTCAGAATCCCTCACTTTGTGATGCCACTGCAGTTCCGTGACCCCGAGCCCACTGCCTGCCCCCTTGCTGAGGAGTATCTGAAAGGCCCGTGGCGCAGGATCACGTCTTTCCACAAGGGCCAACATTGATGCTGAAATCCAGCATCTCCTGAGCTCTTTCTCCCGACTGAAGTGCAGAGTGTTTGAGGACCGGGACATTTGCAAGGAAACCAAAATGCTTGTTTACTAACCTATTGTACTACCAACCTTACTGTCTGCGTGTGAAAGAAGGACCACTTATCAACGACATCTCCAACTCCTCAAAAGATTTCATCAATGGTTTCTCCGGAAAAAAATTTACACATCACTTGGGCAGACAGGCAAACTAATGCCAGTGTACTGGAAGAAGCAAAGATCACCAGTGTCAAAGCAATGATTCTTCAACAGCAACTTCGTTGGACTGGTCATGTTGTGCGGATGCCTGATGATCGTCTTCCAAAGCAACTCCTCTATTCCAAACTTAAAAATGGAAAGCGTAATGCTGGTGGTCAACAAAAGAGGTTTAAAGACTGTCAAGGCAAATCTTTAAAAATGTAGCATAAACACTGACAACTGGGAAACACTGGCCTGCGAGTGCTCCTGTTGGAGAACAGCCTTGACCAAAGGTGTCCTGGGCTTTGAAGACACTTGAACTCAGGACGCAAGGGAGAAACGTGCTAAGAGGAAGGCACGCTTGGCAAATCCACACTGGGACCAACTCCCGCCTGGGAACCAATGTCCCCACTGTGGAAGGACGTGTGGGTCCAGAACTGGCCTCCACAGTCAATTATGGACTCATGGTTAAAACCGTGTTCATGGAAGACAATCTTACTCGGCTAGGAGTGATTGCTAAAGAAGAAGTGAAGAAGCTGCCGTGGCTTGTGGCAAGGAAGGCCCCAAAAGGAAGCATGGTCCTGCCAGGGAAATTTCCAAGAGGAGAGGAGGGAGAGGGCTCAGCCACTCCTTGGAGCAAGAAGCTCATTCTGCGAAGGTAAAGGCTGCAGAAGCTGACCTGCCTTGGACCTCTTTGGAAGGCAATTGTGGGGAAGGTGGTGGCAACAGCCCCAGACCCGCCCGGCTTCCTCTCCTGTTTTTGGCAAGCCAGAGGGCAAGTGCCCAGGAGTTGAAGGTGCTGGTCACCCAGGAAGACACGCACAGGCCTAACCCAAGGACACAAACGCACACAAACACACACTCCTTGCGATGGCATCACAGCCATAGTGGCTCCCCAAGAGCTGCAGGCAAACACATGGGCAGACCCCGACTTTTACGTCCATAAATATTTCCTTGTGATAATTTCAAACTCAGTTGCATATAAAATTTCACAATTACAACATGGTTGTTAGAAAAGCACAACCCCTCCCTCCCTGCTTGGCACGGTGCTGGAGTCAAGAGCGGCCACCTCTCGCCCCCACCCCCACCCCGTAGTGTTGCTCTGGCACAAAGGTGAAGACCCCAGAAGTTGGTCCCAGCAGGAGACTCGCTTGGGAAGAGGAAGAAGATGATTAAGGGGTTTCGAGGGGGGGTTGCTGTTTTGTTTTTCTAAAGAAAAGATTCCTGGGTTTGGGCACCTTCCAAAAAGTCTAGGCTACACTGCAGCCCCCCCCCCGCCAGCCCCAGGGCCCCCCTGCAGGGAGTGTGGAAGCGCCAAGGGGGCTGCCCCTCCCAAGGTGAAGCAAAGGTCCCTGCAGGGTCTTGTACGGATGGGGGCAATTCCTGTACCAGCCCCCTCCTCGGAGAATCCAGATGGCAAGGGGTGCTATGGCCGAGTTCCCTGCGACACCCACCTCCTACAAATCTCTCAATCTTGCCAGAAATGGGGGAGAAACTTGGCCAGGAAACCAACCCCAGAACAGGGCCCTCTGCCCCCCTGCAAGCTGCTGGGCATTTCTCCTCATCCCTGGGGCACCTGCTCTGCCCTTGGAGCGAGTGCCAGGCATCCTCTGGGCTCCATCCTGCACAGGTCTCCACCTGCCCCATAGGGGGCGCTGTTCCAGGGGCGAAATTTCACCAGGAAGTTTATAAAGCACTTTGGAGTTAGGGGGTCTGGCTGAGCCCTCCCTGCCCCAAAAGCCTCCCCATATGCTGCTCCAGAATGTACTTTGAACGGAGCCTCCGGTTGGAGGGAGCTGTGTGTTAAGGCTGGGGGTGCACAAGGAAGACCATTCCAAACCACCACCCCCCCGCACCCCCATGCACTGAGGGTCTTTCAGGCAGCAGGGGAAGGGTCCCTAGGAAGCTCTGAGGGGGTCTGGTGGGGGTGGGCAGCTGGCTTGGCAAGGGGGCACGCTCAGCGCCAGGCTACAGGACCCCAACCTCAGAAGGGGCACCGGTGGCTTCAGGAGCTGCCCTCCATGGCTGCAGGCGGGGGAGGCTCAGGGAGGCTGGTGTCAAATTTGCAGGGGGCAGGGAGGAAGAACCCTGGGCAGGAGGGGCTTCTCCTGGGTCCCTCCCCCAAGGCTCCCCTCCCCCAACCTTCCTCGCCCTCTGTGGCAGTGGGCAGCTTGCAAGGGCAGGTGTTGTAGGGGGAGAGATAATTCCTTGTGCTTCTTGGTGTTCGAGGTGACAGGCATGGGGCACAAAGGCCAGGCAGTCAAGGCCCCCCACCCCAACTCAGCGTCCGCTGCAAGGGGTGGGGGCGGCAGGGTAGAAGAGGCCTCTGGCAGGCGCTGGCATCGGTGGGCCAAGTGCCCTGGAAAGGGTCACCCTGCATCGTCCCCAGATGTGCCACAGCTGGCAGCCTGGCACGCGTCCAAGGGGGCGTCGCGCAGAGCTGGCATCACCCAGCCCCACTGGGCGGTCACAATCCCAGCAGCTTCGCGCAGCTGCAAAGCCAAGCCTCGTCGGCAACTTCCTGAAGGCGGCAAAGGCAGGCAGGCAAAGTCCCTCCAGGGCCTGGCTGGCACAGGTCGGCACCAGCCCAGGCACTTCTGCCCTCTGGCTGCGCACAAGTTCCCATCTTGCTGCGCCTGGGTGGCAGAAGAGGAGGCACTGGGGCTCAGATGGTGGTGTAAATGTAGACAAAGATGATCACGAGGAGGTTCAGGATGGTGCCCACGATGCCCAGCATGGCCAGGACCTTCTCCTCCCGGTCTTCCTTGGACTCTCCCGGGAGCCGGGGGCTGGGGCCGTCACCCGGCCCAGCGGCGCCAGGCACCATCCTCACGTTCAGCTTCTCCACCCGCAGCTTCAGGTCAACCTGCTGGTGAGAGAGAAGGTTAGTCCAGCATCCTGTTTCCCCAGTGCCCCATAGATTAGAACCTAGGAATCTAGATAGACTGCCTCTGGACTGGGAGGCTCCCTAAGATCAGGCCGATGGGCCATCTAGTCCAGCATCCTCACAGGACCCAACCAGATGGCCCAAAGGGAATTAAGCGCATTTCCTTCATGCTTTGGAGGGCATTTTGCTTTGATGTATTTGCTGCCTACATTGAAATGTAAGTAAATCTTGAAGTTTATCTTACTAAAACGTGTGGTTCATTCTTAGCAACGGAGACAAAGAGGGCAAGGTGAGGAAACCACAAATAAACAGGGATGGACAGGTGTAATTTACTAATTCTTTGCTTCTAGTAAGCTGCAAAAGCACACGTGTTTTTACTCTGCTCAAAGGTCTTCACAGCCTGTTTACTCTCATATTTCTCTCTCACAAACAGAAGAGGTGGTTTGCATTTTAATTTACAAATTTAATTCTTATTCCATCTCCATCACATCTCATCTCCTCTTGCTTGCCTTCTCTTTAGAAGGATCTCCGGGTCTTAGTAGACCACAAGCTTCACACGAGTCAACAGTGTGATGCAGCAGCAAAAAAGGCTAATGTTATTCTAGGCTGCATCCACAGAAATTGAGGGTCCACATCAAGGGAAGTAAGAGTCCCACTCTAGTCGTCTGCCTTGGTCAGACCACACCTGGAATACTGTGTCCAGTTCTGGGCATCACAATTTAAGAAGGATGTTGACAATTTATCCTTATGAAGAACAGTTGAAGGTGTTGGGTGTGTTTAGCTTGGAGAAGAAGACACTGAGTGGAGATATGAGAGGCATCTTCAAATATCTGAAGGGCTGTCACATAGAAGAGGGAACATGCTTGTTTTCTCCTGCTGTGGAGGTCAGGACTCGAACCCATGGCTTCAAGTTAGAAGAAAGAAGATTCCAGCTAAACATCAGGAAGAACTTCCTACAGTAAGAGCTGTTTGGCAGCGAAATGGTCTCTTTACTCTCCTTCCTTGGAGATTCTTAAACAGAGATAGGATGGCCATGCCCTGACCTCCACCTCACCCTACCAGATCCAGAAAGGTCATTATTTTACTACAGAAAGCTAAAACACACACACAAGGGGGCCCCTCTTCAGAATCACGTTCCACCTTCTGGGCCAGTGGAAGGGGGCCGGGGGCCGGGGGCCAGGGGCCAGGAGAGACTTACCACGCACTGCATCAGGACCGGCAGGAGGGGAGTCCCATGGGTGCCTCATGCGGCTCAGCAGGGCCTCTGTTCTCCTCTGGCTCAGTCCAGGCTGGACACAGCTTCTGCTGGAGGCTGGCAAGGCAAGACAGTCCTCCGTTAGGGTCCACCCTGGGCACCAGGACCTCCTCTGAACACACAGCCTTTGCGTCTGCCGCCCATTTGGGAAGGAGGCTGGAGGCAAGAAGGTCAAACGAGGATGGGTGGGGCATAGGCCAATGGCCTACCAGGTCCAGCATCCTGATCTCACAGTGGCCGACTATCTGGTACGCAGGATGAGACCCTCCCTGTCTGCAGACTGTCTTGACAGAGTGGTGCATGTAGACCCGAAGGAGCGTCTCCACCCCCATCATTCAGCCCAGACACTGAGGTCCAGCTCCAAGGGCCTTCTGGCAGTTCCCTCCCTGCGAGAAGTGAGGTTACAGGGAACCAGGCAGAGGGCCTTCTCGGTGGTGGCGCCCGCCCTGTGGAACGCCCTCCCATCAGATGTCAAGGAGATAAAAAAACTATCTGACATTTAGAAGATATCTGAAGGCAGCCCTGTTTAGGGAAGTTTTTAATGTCTGATGTTTTAATGTATTTTTAACCTTCTGTTGGAAGCCACCCAGAGTGGCTGGAGAAAATATTTAATAATAATAATAATAATAATAATAATAATAATAATAATAATAATAATAATACAGTATTAGCCTATTTTGGGAAACCGACAAGCTGCAGGATCCAAGCCCAAGAGCCACACTCTCCCTTCCTGTGGTTCCCAGCAGCTGGGGTTCAGAAGCCCCTCTGCCTCCATCTGCGGAGTCACAGCAGAGCCTTCATCCTGGCTAGTGGCCAAGCCCTCTCCTCCTCCGTGAATAACAACAACAACAACAACAACAATAATAATAGCAGTGAGGGAACCAGCAGAAGGCCCTCGGAGCTGGACCTCAGTGTCCGGGCTGAACGATGGGAGTGGAGATGCTCCTTCAGGTCTACAGGGCCTTTGAGGCTGTTTAGAATGTGCCTCATCCTCTTCAAAAGCCATCCAGGTTGGTGGCCATTCCTGCCTCCAGTGGCAGGGAGTTCCAGAGTTTGGCTCTGCGCTGAGTAAAGAAGGACGTTCTTTTCTCTGTCCCGAAACTTCCAACATTCAGCTTCATTGGATGCTGGCAAATCCCAGAGTCAGGAGAGAGGAAGGAAAACCTTTTCCTCTGCACTTTCTCCATGCCACGCAAAACTATCAAAACTCCCACCGTGTGGCCTCTTTCTCATCCTTCCTGCAAACTGTAAAGTCCCAAATGCTGCAGCCTTCCTAAGCCTAAAAGGCTGTAACTCAGTGTTTCCCCAAGTGGGGATTCCCAAAGGGGCACTCAGAGGCTCTTACGGGGGAAAGCGGGGTGGGGGGTGGCTTGGAGGTGCCAATGACTACCAGAAAAGTTGGCATCCCTGGATCAAGTCCATCAGTTTTGTTGAAGGAATTAAACAAAATAGCCTGAGTTGGATTTTGAATAAATGTCCAATTAGTTTGTTACTATTTGGGATTTTATGGTGTTATCGTCTTCCTTAGGGGGTTATGCACACCACTATTTTGCCTTTTTTTTTTTTTAAGAGGGTAGGAGGCAATGAGGATGACCTTTTGGAACCGAAGGGGCAGCAGGCCCCCCCTCCGAGTTTGGGAACTGCTTGTGTGGCTGTCCAAAACAACACCCACCCACCCTGGGCCCTCCCTTCCCCATCCATCCACCCCCCACTTTCTGTTTCCTCCCCTACTTAGGTTCAGATGCCCCACCCACTAGCACTGCCTGCATTGATGGGACATCCTAAACACCCCCCCAAAAAACCTCATTCCAGGGGTAAATATACTGTAGGCCAACTCACAGTTAAAATAAAACAAATTCCTTCCAGTAGCACCTTAAAGACCAACTAAGTCAGTTCTTGGTATGAGCTTTCGTGTGCATGCACACTTCTTCAGATACACATATCGTATCTGAAGAAGTGTGCATGCACACGAAAAGCTCATACCAAGAACTGACTTAGTTGGTCTTTAAGGTGCTACTGGAAGGAATTTGTTTTGTTTTGACTATGGCAGACCAACACGGCTACCTATCTGTCACAGTTAAAATGAAATTGAAAACACCACTGACGAGTTCAATCAGACACAGTGGCCCTAAAGCTCCCTTCACAGGCAGCTACATGCAGAAAGGGAAGTGGTGGCCCTGGGGCAGGTTGCCTCCTTAGGAGAGGCTACATTCAAGACCTTGAGGAGCCACCACAGAAAAGGCCCCGTTTCTCAGGCCCTGTGTGCCCTACTTCAAACACCAGCACAAGGTGGAGCAGGCTCCCCGGGGGTCTGCTCTAGGGCTGGGCGGTCTCCCTTGAAGCTTTCAGCAGGGGGTTACTGGGGGAAGGGATTGTGGGGGCTGTTAAATCAGTGCATCAGCGAGACAATAATAGCAGAGGTGTGTTTGTGCACAGGGATGGGAGTGCATAAACGCCAACACACACATCTGGCATTTCACAAGCACAATCAAGCAGCCTTTAAATTCCATGAAATAAAATTAATCAATAGAATAAATTTGTGTCTGCTATTCGCTGTGATTCCTGCATTGCAGGGGCTGGGATGGGGGACTGCTGGGGAATGCCTTCTAACTCTACAATTCTAGGATCGCATTCTCTGCATTTGGTGCGGCGGCTGCTGCTGCTGCTGCGTGATGCTCAGCCTCACTCCGTGTGGTGCTGGGGGCACCTACACAACTAGGGTTCAGCCCCGCAGCCTGTTTGGGTGCCCAAGCTGCAACCGCGGCCTCTCCCTCCAACCCACCCTGAGCCTGCCCGTTCTCCTGCCCCTGTGACCGCTGCGAATCCGGCCGGCCTGCGGGTGCGGGGTCCGCTGCCCTCCACGCACCCGTTGCTGCGGCTGTGCCAAGGCTGCCCTCCCGCTGGGCGCGGATGTGCCCTCCCCTGGCAAGAAGAAGGACGTGCAACGGGGAGGCCTTCTGCTGCCCACTCGAGGGCTCCTCCGTCTCCAGTGACACCCACCTGTTTTGTGCGCACACGCGCCTTCCTTCCCTCTGCGGGGCGGAGAAAGCTCCCCACACGCACCCCTTGGTGGTGCTCCAAGGCAGGGGCCCTGGTGCCCTGTGGGTGGCGCGTGGGTGCCCCTGAGGCGCGCGCACCCCTCCTGCCCGTGGCGCCCGGAGGCCCGCGCGCCCGGAGCTGCCCGTGGCCCTTTCCCCCGCATGGCGTGGGCTGGGTGCCGCGGCAAGGCCACGTGAAAACGCGCTGTGGCGTCTGCTGGCTCCGCCGGCCATGCTCGGCTCCCCCCACAGCGCCCGTCCCCACGGCTGGCGGGCGGGCGGGCGGGCGGTCAGTCAGGCAGGCTCTTGCGCGCTGCCGCTGCCGCTGCCGCTGCCGCCGCCGCCTCCCTACCTGCGTGGCGGCGATGGTGGTGGCAATGGTGGCCTCTCCCGACACGTCGCTCCCGGCTCGCCCACAGCCGCCCATGGCACCGGGGACCGGGCTGGTGCCCTCGCCTCCTCCGCGCTGAATCTTCGCCTGGAGGGGGAGGACAGGCGGGGGCTGGCACGGTGCATGGGGCGGGGAGCGTGGCAGGCAGCCTCTCCCCATGCCCGCTGGCCAGCCCCCAGGCGCTCGCCCTAGCCGGACCCTGGCACCCCCCAGCTGGAAGCTGCTCTCATAGCCCCCCCCACCGCACCCCAGATGGCAGCCCTCCCCCTGCCACAAAGCACACTGTAGAAGCACCTAGAATGGCAGCCGCGACGCCTTCGCTTCTTCTCCTCCTCCATCCTTGAATGCCAGCCCCTGCCCTATCCACGCCTGGCAGCGGGAGGGGGGGAGCACAGCTGTGCCCCCTCCAGGCTGCTCACTTACCCCAGCCCCAGCAGGTGGCTCCCGCCAGCCCCTCACCGCCTCCTCCGCCTCCTGGTGATGCTGCTTCGGTGCGAACCGGGGGCTCCCCTGCTCGCCCCCCCCCAACCCGCCACGATCGCTCCTCGCCAGCTGAGCGCCTCTGCATCGGCCGGAGACAGTTGCTAGGCAACCGCCTCCAGGAGTTCCATATTGCATCTCGAGCAGGGCCCTCGAGATGCCTCCTGATGGGGCTGGGGAGTGGGGAGACCCCTCTCTTAGAACTGGGGGGATCTGAGTGGGGGAAACACCCTCGCATCTGGTATGGGGGGAAACCCTTGTCCCCCAGTAGGGCAGGCGCATCCCTGTCTCACAGACGCACGGCGCATCTCCTCGAAGCGGGCGTTGGGGTTGCAGCAGGAGAGGGGCTCCCTCTGTCTTTGCCCCTCCCGAAAAAGCCCCCAGGCGCCAGGTGGGGCTGCGATAAGGGCAGGGCTTGCAGTGCCAACCTTGCCCACTTGCAAGAGAGCGCATCTCCGGCTCAGGAGCTGCGCATTTCCCCTCCCGCCCCCCGCGGCCCTGGGTCTCCCCACTGCTTTGGGATTATAGGGGCACGGAAAGGGGTCTCTCTCCCCTCAGCGGCCTGGCCTGATCCTGGCTGGCCAGCACCACCCAGCGAGCCCATTTGCATCTCTAGCCACCAGGTGGTTTCCAGCCTCAGGTGGAAGAGATTCCCCATCCTATGCTGTCGCTTAGGCGCAGATCCGAGGAGGCGCTTTCCAGCGCCCCCGTTTGCGCCAGGAAGCAGGTTCGCCCTCCCTGGAAGAGATCAGGGGCTACTGAGCAACAGGGTACGTGGCCCTTTCGGCTCTGGCGGCAAAAAAATATGTGGGCGAAGGAGCGGGATAAAAGGGCCATAAATTGTCAGCGGGAGGAGGAGGCGTGAGCTGGAACGCGGTGAGCGCAGCTGCGTGTTATTCCTGCTGTCGGTTATCTTGCAATCTATGGCCACTGTTTTTATTTGCAGCCGCTCGAGTTATATTTTAAACTGATTGCATGGCTTTGTCATGGCCTTCGGCCAATGCAATAAAATTTATTGGAGGAGCGGGAGCCCTGGCTGCGGGCGAGGATGTGTCTCCTCGGCCTCCACGCTCCGTGGCAGCCGCGCTCCGGAATGGCAGCTGCTGTGAGGACGGAGGTTTTATTTCATAAAATACATACACCGCTTGATTGCAAAAAAAAGGAAAGGAAAAAAGCTCAAAGCGGTTTACAAAAAGATTAAAAAACAACATCAAGAAAATCTTACAGCAATACTTTAAAACATAAGAAGAGGTTTAAACCCCACCTCTCCCTAAGCCTCTGGGTTCGGCTGCTCTGAACAAGGATGCTCTGAGCAGGTGAGGAGCAGAGTCCAGGAAAGGCGTCTGCCTGGTGTCCAGAGGCGGGGAGTTCCGAAGGTTTGGTGCTGCCACACTAAACGACGGAGTTCTCACATGGACCCCCGAGGGTCTCCTAGTCCACCCCTCGCAGTGCAGGAATCTAAATCTCCGCTCAATGCGGACGTGGCAATGCGTGGCATTTGGTGTCCCAATTCCGCTGACTGACTGGGCGCGCGGAGGAAATTGGACCAGGTGGGCCACTGGCCTCATCCGTCCGCCCCTTGCTCTGTCCTGTGGCTGGCTCACACCCCGGGATGGAGGGCGCTGGCCCCCTCTTGTTCAGCAGATGGGAAGGGCGAGGGGGCCGCTGTTCCCCTCCCTACACGTCAGACTTCCTCTGGTGCTGGAAGCTCTATTCTGTCAGCGTTCCTCCTCCGTCTCCACAGGCATCCAAGGGAGGTACTGGGGCTTCTGGCGTGCCTTGAAGACAGTGCGAAACAGTTAACTCCAATCTCGGTGTGTCCCCCCAAATTATGAGTCCTGCATAGCTGGGGGCTGGACTGCATGGCGCCTTGTGTCCCAATCAGTGCCGGATTTACGTATAAGCTAAACAAGCTATAGCATAGGGTACCACTCTCTTGGGGGGGCCCCCAAAAATGTAAAGGAGGAAAAAACATTTCCAAAATTTTAAGTTAGAGCTTCATAAATTATTTCACTATTAATATACTTCTTAATTGTATTTCACTATTAATATACTTCTTCGTAATTGCATTTCAGTTCAACAATTACTTTGATAAAAACATATTTTGTGATGTGCAAATGACTTTGAGATATCTATGAGGTCCATCAATGACCATCTAGCATATATTCAACACCAAAAACAGCGACCATTTGTTGTTGTCAAAGGACAGCTGGACAGAGAAAGGGCCCCATTGCCTTCAGGAGATTAGGGCTTCATCAAACCTCAATCCGGCCCTGCTCAGGCACTCTGCACATGGTCAGGGACTCTGCTGTTTACTACTGTGCTGCTGAGCTGAGCCAGTATTGGATAGATCCGAGAGAGAGAGAGGAGGGAGGAGGATTTAAGGCAGCCCAGTTAACCCTGCAGATGCCATTCATGCCCTTCCCTCTCTTACACATGGGGGGGGGGGGGAGGAATCGCAGAAAATTCTGCGAGGAGGGAGCCCGGCATGTTGGGTTCGGGGGCGGGGGGGCTGCTCTGGAGGTCAGCGGGGCGGAGGCAGAGCCGGAGGCGGCGAGCTCTCTCCTTGCAGCTGCAACCACTGGACCTCGCTGCCCCCGGGCCAGCCGCGGCCAGTCTGCCGGAATTACATAAGCCTCCGAGGTGGGGAGGGAGCGGCGCCTAGGGGGTGCAGCAGGGTGGGGACAGGAGCAGCGGCGGCGAGGCTGACTCACACAGGCGCTTACATAAGCCAGTCGGTCTTCTTGGTCGTGGCGGGGGGGGGGTGCTGGGAGAAGGGGTCCCCTGCCCGCCCTGGGCTGTGCAGCCCCCCGCCCACCCCGGCTCCAAGGCAGGCGCCCCTCTCGCAGGGAAGACTGCAACCGGGGGCCGGAATATACCGGTCCCTTCGCATGCCCCCCCATCCTCCAGGGTTCAGCATCAGCCAAAAGCAGAAGCAGGCAGGATGCGCAAGGAAGGGCTGGGATTCCCCAGTTGCACTGAAATGTGATGTAAGAGAGCAGGGAAGCTGTCTGGGAAGGAAACCCCCCTCCGAAGACCGCGAGGGGCTCATCTACCCGCGAGCCATTCCCCCCCCCCCCGCCCACCAGGCAGCCCCCATGGGAAACCCCCAGGCCCAAGCGCCCCCTCCTCCTCTTGCAGACTCCAGCAACTGGCTTGATTGGGAAGCCTCGCTGTGGAGGCTGCCAGGGACCGGCTCCTCCTCCAGGATTTGATCTAATCCTCTTTCAAAGCCGTCCAGGCCGGCAGACCTCACTGCCTCCCGTGGGAGAGAGTTCCACAGTTTAACCATGCAAGAGCGCTTGGACTAAATTGTCTATCAAAAACTTCACCCTTGTGGTTTATCACCACAACAGCTACTCACCTTGGGTTTTAGTAAAGCAAACACTTTTGTCACCGCCTAAACGATTCCGAAAGTGCTAGTAGATAAATAGGTACCGCTCCGGCGGGAAGGTAAATGCTGTTTCCGTGCGCTGCTCTGGTTCGCAGAAGCGGCTTAGCGAGATGAGCGCCGCAACCCCAGAGTCGTCTGTGACTGGACCTAACGGTCAGGGGCACTTTTAGCTTTAAATAATACCGAGCGTTAGAACAGCTTGGCCACAATCAGGAAATTTTGCCCATGGTATGGCCATTTTCTTTCTTTCTTTTTTAAATAATATTTATTCAAAGTTTAAGAATTACAAAAACAAAAGAAGAAAAATACAAAATACAAAAAACAAAGGATATAACAACATCAAAAAAGAAAATACTCTCACTTAAAAAAAACACAAAAAACCCCAGATTAAACCTTTACATAGCTTTCCTCCTTAAGTTATTTCCTTGACCTCCTCACACCTCCCATTTTTGTATTCTAGCTCAAATCGTTATTTCTGCAAATCCTTCCATCCTTAATTTTATTTAAACAATTTTATTTTTTTAAAAAACCACTTTTACTTTATACAATCTTAACTCTCATTTAAACCTATATATTAATACTTATTCTTAAGACATTTCTCTAAGATCGAAAATGATTCCCTTCCACGAATTTCCCAACTCTCATAAAAAAACAACAAAAAAAGACAAAAAAGCAAATTATATTGTACATCCTTTGAGTTTCTCATTTCCATTCCACCCATACCCCCTTCCCGGTTTCAGTCCCCACCATAAGTCCATCAACTCAAAAAGTCATTAGCCTGGAGATCTTACGTCCGAGGCCCTTAAATCTCTCTCATGGCCCCTCTGCCAGTCTTTTTGATAGTCCTTAATATTGAAAGCCAAATCTCGGGGAGGCTCCAGCCCAGCAGCTTCCACATTCCTTCCAGCCAAGCCTCCGTACTTAAAAGTAAGGCCTATGGGGTATTCCAAATCTTGTTTCATTCTCCCTTCAGTTCCAAATGTCCCCAAAACTTCAACTTCCAACTGAATCAAGTTTATAATCCTAGGGTCATCTGGTCTCCCCATAAGGAGATCTCTCTATCTTTCACTTTCCAATTCAGGCCTAGCTTCCATCTTCAGAATCTTCACGAAGTTATTTCCTCTTGTTGCCAACATGTCAGAGCTCAAATTACAGCTCTCCTTTCGCACCTGCAGGGTTACGTCTCCCCCTTTCTTCTCTTCAGAGGCAACATAGTTCTCCTTCTCCAATTCCCCCGTTTGTTCAGTTGAGTAAAATTCCTGTGCCGAATTCTTATCAAGTTCAATGATAGCACTCACACTTGTGCCCAAAGTTGTGACGTTTGTAGTCAAAACACCAATTTGACCTTGCAGCTTTCCCAAGTGAAAAAATGTCCTATTCAGTTCAAACTGGATTTTCTTTCCAAGAGCCATTCTCTGCAATATCCCAAAGCTCCCTCTAGGGGGAATTTAGATTTCTTTTTACTCCATTCAGCACAGATCCAAAAGTCCAGTTAAATTGTAACAGTCCTTCCTTCTTTTCGAAGGCAAACTTGTAACAAATGTAGACAACAGAAACAAAGTCCTCTTTTTGCGTCTTGGCAGCTAGTTTGATAGCTGTCAAATTGTTCTTTACTTCCTCAACGGGCTCTCACAGACCACTCCCGGGTCCGGGGGGGGGGTGGCCCATCAATTCCCAAATTTAGCTCTTTTCTTGCAGGCTCCACTGCTTCCAAATAAATTTTCTTATAGTGTCAATCCGTAGAATTAAAATCCTTTTTTTAAAAAAAAGGCAAGAAAGAAAAAAAAACTCTCCACGACCTTAGTTGACAGGTTCTTTGCTTTAAACTATTTACAGAAAGGGGAGGCAGACTTCCTGTTTGGACCTTCCCCAATCGTACCGAATTAAAAAATATTTTTTAAAAAATCCAATTTCCGTACTACTCACGGGTTGTTGTTTGAAATCCGAATGTCCACAAAAAGAAGTCAGCGCTCTCCGGCAACGGCTGTGCGGCTTCGCTCTGTGAAAATAGCAGTCGATTCGAGAAACCGCGCCACTCACCCCACGTCCCTTCGGAGCCCCCAAAAAGGGGTTTCCGTGTGGGTAGGGGGGGCACTCTTGGTGTGAGCTGAATCCCACGTTCCCAGGCTTCCTCTGCCTGGGATTTTTGAAGCGTCTCTGCCTCCGCTGCGGCGGCACGACCCGATTTTAGCGGAGCGGGTTCCTCTGAATCAGAGGAATTCCGCCATTGCCGATGGCGCTAACCCGGAAGTCAGTATGGCCATTTTCCACCTTCCCATTTCGACTCTCTGGCACCCTGTCTGCATAACTGAGCAATCCTAAAATATAGATGTGCTTTTACTCTTGCAAGATTGAATGTCTTGCCCTTGGCTGGACTTGGGGGACGATTCCAACAGATTCCACACGAAAAACGCTTATGTCCCTGTCCAAATGGGTGGCACGTGCCCTTCTGGCCTGCCCTCTTGATAAAGACTTGAGGAATGAGGTCATCACCCCTCTTTTATTGCCCATTCCGGGTCGCCCAGCCACTGCCCCAGGGTCCTTTCTCTTGGCAGATCAAGATGAGCAGCTGACAGCAAAGGCTGCCAGGTTTTTAGCTGGGGCAATTAGAATAAGAGCCACTATTTGACTGCTGATTCAAAACCCCAAAATGTATTTGATATTAAAGGTAAAGGGACCTCTGACCGTTAGGTTCAGTCGTGGCTGACTCTGGGGTTGCGGCGCTCATCTCACTTTACTGGCCAAGGGAGCCGGCGCACAGCTTCCGGGTCATGTGGCCAGCAGGACTAAGCCGCTTCTGGCGAACCAGAGCAGCGCACGGAAACGCCATTTACCTTCCTGCCGGAGCAGAACCTATTTATCTACTTGCACTTTGACGTGCTTTCGAACTGCTAGGTGGGCAGGATATTACTTGATATTATTACAGGATATTACTTGATATTATTACAGGATATTACTTGATATTATTACAGGACATTACTTGATATTATTACAGGATATTACTTGATATTACTGACTTCCTATTTCTATTCTTTGTATATCGTATTGTTTTATTGCTATGGCTGATGGCTAACACAAATAAAGATTCATTCATTCATTCATTCATCATCCATCCACCCATCCCTGCACTGTGTGGAGGAGGCCTCCAGCCTTTTCTCCCTGGATTTCCCCGCTAACCCCGAAGGGGCTTGTGCTCATTTTGGGCAACCAAAATGGTCAAAGGCCTGGAAACGATGCCTTATGAGGAACGGCTAAGGGAGCTGGGCATGTTTAGCCTGGAGAAGAGGAGGTTAAGGGGTGATATGATAGCCATGTTCAAATATATCAAAGGATGTCACATAGAGGAGGGAGAAAGGTTGTTTTCTGCTGCTCCAGAGAAGCGGACACGGAGCAATGGATCCAAACTACAAGAAAGAAGATTCCACTGAAACATTAGGAAGAACTTCCTGACAGTAAGAGCTGTTCAACAGTGGAATTTGCTGCCAAGGAGTGTGGTGGAGTCTCCTTCTTTGGAGGTCTTTAAGCAGAGGCTTGACAACCACATGTCAGGAGTGCTCTGATGGTGTTTCCTGCTTGGCAGGGGGTTGGACTCGATGGCCCTTGTGGTCTCTTCCAACTCTATGATTCTATGATTCTATTCTATGATTCTTCCCACTCCAGACACCCCATTCAGCTCTGAGTGTCCTTCTGCCCCTCTCATCCTGCCCCACATGGGTGACCTTGGGGGACAGCTGCTTGGGGTATAATAAAATAAGGATAATAATTTATTGCTTATACCCCACCCATCTGGCTGAGCCTCCCCAGCCACTCTGGGCGGCTCCCAACAGAATATTAAAAACATGATAAAACATCCAACATAAGAACTTCCTTAAACAGGGCTGCCTTCAGAGGTCTTCTAAAAGTCAGACAGTTGTTTATTTCCTTGACATCTGGTGGGAGGGCGACACCACCGAGAAGGCCCTCTGCCTGCTATGAATGTAACAATAAACAAGGAGGTATTCTGAAGCTGGAATTCCTTCTTTTTCTTTTATTTCTTCTTCCTTTCTCCTGCCCCCCCCCAAGATACCCACAGAGGCAGCCTTCCACATTTTATTGCATGGCCAGTCTCAGACTGATACAAAAGAGAGGCATTATTGAGCTTTGGCTTGTCAATGGGGGGGGGGGAGGGAGGGAGACAACAGCCACCCCCACCCCCTGGGCCTTCCCCACGGAGGAGGAGAAGGGTCCCCCCATGGATGCTGCTGCAGACCTGTGCAAAATCCCTCGCTGGGGAGAAAAGCGCCCAGCGCCGGGGGAGAAGGGGGCAAGGAGACCCTGAGAGGACTGGAGGTCACTTGGGGAGGGAGGTGCAAGCGTTTGGGGGGTGGGCAGGAGGAAGAGGAGGGCTCAGAGGCCAGCCCTGCGCTCCTCCCCATGGTGGCGCAGGAGGCTGGAAGCAAAGGCTGCCCCCCTCGGCTGCACGAGGGTCTTTGGTCGGAGTGACGCCTCCTCTTATCTCTCTTCCGCTGTGCTGTACTTTTCTGAGAGGACACCATGCTTGCTTGGTCTTGTATACGTTGCTTAATAAATCCCTTAGAATGCTACGTTCACGCTCCACGTTTGTTTCTGCTATACTCTGCTGAGCGAGCATGCGCACGTCTTTTGATATGTGTCGCTGGTGCGCACCGGGACTGATTTGTGAATGTCCCCGGCTGCGCTTCATCAGGAAGATGCCCGGAGAGGTCTGCCCCATTCCGGGGGCTGCGTGTGCCCCCGGGCATGGTGGACTCTCCTTGGAAGTTGGGCGGCCGCCTGTGAGGGATTCTAGAGCTGTGCTCCTTGCATTGCAAGGGGTTGGGCCAGATGACCCCTGGGGGACTCTTCAAACTCTACGAGAAAAGTGACTGCCCAGTAAGGAAGCAAGAGAGAGCCAGAAGTGCTCTGTGCTGCCTGCCAGAATCCGGCCACGGCACCCGGCCTCCCTGCGGCCTCCAGACCCCCACGTGGCTCTTCAGTTAATTCCACCGCACATGGCTGCTGCCTGGGACAGGCACCAAGGCAGCTCCTGGGCCAGTGTGCCCTCCTGCGGGGGGACGACCAGCCCCGCTGCCCCCCGCCCTGCCTGGCTCACCTGCCGGCTGGCCCACCACCTCCATGGCGGTGGTGAGGTCCCACATCTGCAGGCTGCCATTGGTGTGGCCGGTGAAGAGGTAGCGGCGGGGGCGGGAGCCGATGCGGCTGGAGCCCTCGCACTCCTGCACCGCGAAGGCCGTGATGGGGGACCCGTCGACAGAGCGCACCTCGCAGATCCTGCGGAGGGCAGGGGGGAAGAGAAGGAGGGGGTCAGGGACAAAGGGGGCCCATCCAGTCCAGCCTGAGAAGCTAGGAATACAGGTAGACTGCCTCTGGACCTGGAGGCTCCACAAGAACAGAGGAAGAGCCTGGCTCATCTAGGCCA
This sequence comes from Podarcis erhardii, assembly GCF_964252035.2. Lineage (NCBI taxonomy): Eukaryota > Metazoa > Chordata > Lepidosauria > Squamata > Lacertidae > Podarcis > Podarcis erhardii. The sequence continues at coordinate 93,262,876 of NC_138511.1, forward strand.
GCATCCTGTTCTCACAGAGACCAACCAGAGGACCGTAATAATAATAATAATAATAATAATAATAATAATAATAATAATAATAATAATAATTTATTTATACCCCATCCATCTAGCTGGGTTTCCCCAGCCACTCTGGGTGGCTTCCAACAGAAGGTTAAAAATACATTAAAACAAGTCATTTAAAACTTCCCTAAACAGGGCTGCCTTCAGATGTCTTCTAAATGTCAGTCAGATAGTTGTTTATTTCCTTGACATCTGATGGGAGGGCATTCCACAGGGTGGGCGCCACCACCGAGAAGGCCCTCTGCCTGGTTCCCTGTAACCTCCCTTTTCGCAATGAGGGACCCGCCAGAAGGCCCTCGGAGCTGGACCTCAGTTTCTGAGCAGAATGATGGAGGTGGAGACGCTCCTTCAGATATACTGGACCTTTGGGGCCGTTTAGGTCTTTCAAGGTCAGCACCAACGCTTTGAATTGTGCTTGGAAACATCCTGGGAGCCAACGTAGGTCTTTCAAGACTGTCTGCTCCCAGTCCCCAGTCTGGCTACCACATTCTGGACTAGCTGCAGTTTCTGGGTCACCTTCAAAGGGAGCCCCACATAGAGCGCATGGAAGTAGTCCAAGCGGGAGATAACCTGAGCATGCACCACTCTGGCGAGACAGTCTGCGGGCTGGGAGGGTCTTAGCCTGCATACCAGGTGGAGCTGGTAGACAGCTGCCCTGGACAGAGAATTGACCTGCAGCTCCATGGACAGCTGTGGGTCCAAAATGACTCCCAGGCTGCGCACCTGGCCCTTCGGGGCACAGCTACCCCATTCAGGACCAGGGAGTACTCATGGGATCCCACAGTCTCATGGGATCTGAGCACGAGTATCCCTCTCCCCCCCTGTGTTTTGCAGCAACTGCGATTCAGAAGCATCACTGCCTCCGACCGTGGAGGGCAGAACAGAGCCGTCCTGGCAAGTGGCCCTCGATAGCCCTCTCCTCCTCGGTGAATCTGTCCGGCCCCCTTCCCAAGCCACTCTGCTTAGTCCCTGCCTCCTGGGGGAGGGAGTTCCGCAGGTTATCTCCGCGCTGCTGCGCCAAGGAGGGCTTCCCCTGACCCACCTCTTGCCCGTGGAGGAGAGTCGCACGTAGAGCTTGCTGGCGTCTGGTACCACCCTCTGGAGGAAGACCTGCTGGTCGTCCCGTTCCCCAAAGGGGCCTGCAAGAGAGAGGGGAGGGGGGTCACAGGCCTGGCAAAGCGATGGCGGGGTGCTCCCCGGGGGGCCCAACCAACCCTCCCTCCCCCCAGCTAGCCCCCACTTGCCAATGTCGGTGCCGGCGCTGCAGCCTCCGTGCCCGTCCACCGACTCCAGGGCGAGGATCTTGAAGGAGGCCAGCGGAGTGGAGCCGGGCTGTGTGGAGATCATGCCACGGAAGCGGGTCACGGTCCACGTGCGGACGTGGTTGTTGTCAGCGCAGACTGGGGAGGAGAGAGGAGAGGCGGTGGGGGGAGGAGCGTGCGGCCCATGGGCCAGATGGGGTCCACAAAGACCGTTTTACTGGCCCACGAGCAGCCCCCAAACCGAGCTGCCCACTCGGCGAGTCCCCCACGTGCTGCGCTAAACTGGTGCAACGCGATGCAGGGACTCACCGAGCGATGCCCGAAATCACATCTGTGCATGCGCAGATACCATCATCATTTTTAATTTGTCTACCGCCTTTCTATCTTACAACACTCAAAAAACAAAAAATGCACATCTTATAACAATCTAATGCAATACAAAAATGTGATCATAAAACATAACTTTAAAATAGGCAGCCTACATCAAAAAAGTAACATTCAACAGTCAATTAGAATAGTATAAAATAATATAACATATAAAAGTTAAAGAGAAATCCACTCAACAGTTACAATAATATCTAAACTGTAATCGATAAAACAACGGCAAGTCACAGTACATGAAACAATACAATACACATTGAGAAGCAGAGAGTGGGGCAAGGCAGGTGGAAGGAGGCCTTGCACGATGGAGTCTCTCCCCTCACAGTTCTTCCTCCAGGCACAGCTGCCTTATGAGGACTCCTAGGGCCGGAGGGTGGGGCAGATACCAAAAATCACATCTGCGCATGTCCAGACTATATAAATTGCACCTGCGCAGGCGCGATTTCCGGAGTCTGGGCATGTGCAGATGTGATTTCCGAGTTGCGCTGTGCCAGTCTGGCCCACAGACGATCTCTGTGGGAGTGATCTGGCCCCTGGCTGGTAAACCTTGCCAACCTGTTTTTGACCCTTCCATCTGCTTGCCTCTTCCTCTCCTTTTGCCTAAGCTAAACAGCCACCTTTCCTCACCCCTGGGGCCGCGCTCTCCCCTCCCCAGTACCTGAGATGAGGTGTCTCTCGGAGAGCATCACCTTGGTGACGGGGCTGCGGTGGACGGCAAAGGTCTGGAAGAGCTGGGGCCCCGAGCTGACCGTCTCCGGGTGCTGGACGATGACGCGGACCGTGCCGGAGCTGGTGCCATAGGCTATCTCAATCCAGTTACCACTGTTGCCTGGGAGACAAGGAATTGCCCCCGGGGTCACCCAAACTTCATGGTTGACTGTGGCCCCTGGGTGATGGGGACCCGGAGGGGGATCCCCACCAGACTGCGATTGGGGGGCTTTGCTGGATGGAGTGGGGCAGCGGACCCAGGACAGGTCCTCTCCAGGACACAATGCAGGGAGGGCTTGGAGGAACAGCTAAGGGCGCTGGGGATGCTTAGCCTGGAAAAGGGGAGACTGAGAGATGACAGGAGAGCCATCTTCAAATATCTGAAGGGCTGTACACAGAAGAAGATTGCATCCTCCTGCTCTGGAGGGCAGGACTCGAACCTGTGACGAATGGTATGGTTTGTATGGGCCAAAAGATGGCTGAAGAACACCGCAAAATGGATGTGAAGTCTTGGAACTGTCAGGGAACTGTCCGTGAACTGTGTTGTAAAAGCCCTAATGGAATGTGGAAGACATCGTGATGTTTTGGCAAAAACAGTGTGTGCTGGGAACGGTACAAGAACAGCACATACAAGGAGGCATGGAGATGGGCGACACAACACGACCTTCGAGGTATAACAACAACAACAAAAATAATAATTTCTTATTTATACCCCACCCATCTGGTTGAGTTTCCCCAGCCACTCTTGGCGGGTCCCAATCAAGTGCTAAAAACAATACAGCATTAAATATTAAAAACTTCCCTAAACAGGGCTGCCTTCAGATGTCTTTTAAAAATAGGATAGCCGCTTATTTCCTGGACATCTGATGGGAGGGCGTTCCACAGGGCAGGCACCACAACCAAGAAGGCCCTCTGTCTGGTTCCCTGTAACCTCGCAATGAGGGAACCGCCAGAAGGCCCTTGGAGCTGGTAAGATAAGAGTTGTGAGAAGATGCCAAGGACAAGGATGTGAGATGCCAAAAACAAGGAGTAAGGAGTTGTGTAATGCCAAGCATCAGATGAACAATGAGGTGTATATATGGCAAAGCCCTCCAGCCTAAGTTGTGTGCCAGACATTTGACAGCACTCTTGTTTGTGTCCCCCGTGGCTCTTACTGAACCTGATCTATTCAGAGAAGAGTGAAGAGTGGTGAGTATGAAAGGTGCATGAATAGATGTCTGGTTGAGTCCATATTCCTTGTCTTGACATGTGAATTACTTGTGAATCAATAAAGCAATATTACAGAGAAAATCCAATATTGGTTGTCTGAGGTTTACTTGTGCCTTCCTAGAGTGTACTGGGTCTCATCTACGTTAAAGACCTAAACAGATGAAAAGAACCTAATTGGTCATTACAAACCAACAGATTCAAAGGGCAATAAAGGAGATTCCAGAGTCATGGAGCCACAGAACCGCAGAGTTGGAGGGGAACCCCAGGGGCTACATGGTCCAATCTGACCAAACTTTAGGAAGAACTTCCTGACAGCCGGAGCTGTTTGGGAAGAGGAGGTGGCAGGCGCTCCTTCCATTGAGGTTTTTAAGCAGAGGCTGGATGGGCACCTGTCACACACGATCTATCTGAGATTCTTGCACTGCAGGGGGTTGGACTAGACGGCCCCCGGGGAGGGCTACATTGCTGAAGCAAGTAGAGAAGGGGCAGAAGGGCTAGCTGCCCAGACCCCCCTTGCCCAGCTCGGAAGGCAGAGATGGGCCGGCACGGAGGAGGAGGAGGAGGAGGAGGAGGAGGAGGAGGAGGAGGAGGAGGAGAGGCCCTTACTGCTCTTGGGCGTCAGGTAGACACTGAGGGCGGTGATGGCATCCTCCGAGGGATCACGATAGAGCTCCGTCACCAGGAGGTCGTTGTCCTTCATGCGCAGCGGGAACTTCTGAACATCTAAGCGGACAATAATAAAAAAATATTATTTATACCTCGCCACTCTCGGCGGCTTCCAACAAAAAATTAAAAATACATTAAAACATCAGTCATTAAAAGCTTCCCTAAACAGGGCTGCCTTCAGATGTCTTCTAAAAGGTGGATAGTTGTTAGTTTCTTTGACATCTGATGGGAGAATGTTCCACAGGGCGGGCGCCACCACCGAGAAGGCCCTCTGCCTGGGTCCCTGTAACTTGGCTTCTCATAGTGAGGGAACCGCCAGAAGGCCCTCGGAGCTGGACCTCAGTGTCCGGGCTGAATGATGGGGGTGGAGACACTCCTTCAGGTATACTGGACCGAGGCCGTTTAGGGCTTTCAAGGTCAGCACCAACACTTTGAATTGTGCTTGGAAACGTCCTGGGAGCCAATGTAGGTCTTTCAAGACCGGTCTTACGTGGTCTCGGCGGAGAGGAGAAACCGCGTGGAGTTTGGTTGCCCTGTCTGCCTGGCCCTCGCTTTTCCCTCCACGCAGAAAGCACGGGCTCCCCGTTGGCCCTGGAAAGGGCTGGAGGAGACCTCCGTGCCAAGGAGCCTCCTCCCCGTCACTCACCTACATAGTAGATGGACCCGTTGTTGCACCCCAGGAGCAAGAAGGAGCCGGCCGCGTCGTAGCTGTTGATGGGGACCATGTCCTGAGTCTGTGGGGGCCGGAGGGAGGGGGAGAGTGGTCAGAAAAAGAACTGGGAGGTGAACAGGCGGCAGGCGGCAAGCTCATAGCCCTCTCCAAATATCTGAAAGGCTTGTTTCTTGCTGCCCCAGGGGGCAAGACCTGAACTAATGGCTTCCAGTTGCAAGAAAGGAGTTTCAGACTAAATCTTAGGACAAACTTTGGGAAGATCCATTTGACAGTGGAACGGACAACCTGGGAAGGGGACGGGCTTGAAAGAGAGGTTGAGTGGCCCTCTCTCGTGGGTGTTCTAGCTGCAATCCTTGCATTGCAGAGGGTTGGTCTAGGTTTCCCTTGGGTTCCCTTTCCACTTTTCGATTCTCTGGTTCTATTTTGAGGACAGCAAATGGGAAGCCAGAGGAGGACAGCCACAATGATGCACCTGTGAGGCTGTGGATGAGGTGAGGGAAATGTGGGGTGTGATCCATGAGAGGCAGTCAAGTATAACATTCCTTGCAATGCTAGAGAAGACATGCGAGGGAATGTTTGGTTCAGCCAGTCAAAACTTCCTGTTCCTCCTGGCCTGGAGCATCTTTCCTTTTGCATGTGACTACAGGTGGGAGTGACCTCACCTGCTCAGGTAACAAAAGGATGTGTCACGCAGCACACCTCCCTCTTTTTGAATCCCTTCTACGTTTGACCAGCTTTTAGCTAGGACTGCTCTGCTAGCTCTCAGAAGCACTGGGATTATTCCCTCATATGGGGTTGATCCACATGTACATATTTGTAATAAGTCTGCCTTCAGGAATCCAACTGTGAACTGATGTGAGTAAACTTCTTTTATTGACTTTGAATAAGGTTGTGGACTCTTTATTATTTTAAGAGGGATTCAAAGGAATTTATCAGGAACGTGCAGTTCAACCTGAGACAGACTGAATTGTAAAATAGAGAGAGGCTTACACGAGCCTGCAACCAGCCATCTGCTGTGCATGTAAAAAGGGGAATGTAAACTCTGCAAAGTAAAGAAACTTGCTAGCACAAGTTAGGAAGGATATTAATAAACAATATATCCTCTCCTGCCTCCCTGAACATTCCCATAGGAAAAGCCATGGGGAACAATTCACAAAATAAATATATCAATAGACACTTTTTTGGGGGAGGGAGACTTGACCTGTTTAGGGTCACCCCAGAAACTGCACATGGTACTCAAGAGGAGCCAAGACCCCGAGACCCTTGGCTCTGTTCTGCGCTCCCCCCCCCCCCACCTCCCAGCAACCACCTTTTGCTCCCCCGACCAGATGCTGCCGACAAGCTCTGGAGGTGGCTTCCAGGAGAGGAAGTCTGCAGCTGCAGCCCCTGCCACCCGCCACCCTTCACCCAGAGACCGGGCGCCGGGCTGCCTGCCCACCTGCCAGTGTTTGGTGACTGCGTTCCAGACGCCAATCTTCCCCGTGTGGCTGGTGGCGATGAGCTGGCTGCCCACGAAGAACAGACCCTCCACGGGGACTCCCAGGTGGAAGACACCTAGAGGGAAAGAGAGAGGGTCTGAGGAACATCCCCGTCGGATCGGACCAGGAGAAGAGGGCCAAAGGGGAAGTCCCAAAGTGGGGCATGAAAGGCACAAGGGGGGCCTCCCCCCAACCTCCAGAGGCAGGAGGAGTAGCCTTTGGGGCCCCTACAGACCTGCCCAGCCCCCTTTTAAAGGTCTCATGGGAGAACAGTGTTTGTGGGAAGCAATAAAGGGAGGCACTGCAAGAAAGGAAATTTCGAAGAGACATGTATCAATGAGAGGACGAACACCTTCCTGATGCCCCCTCCCCAGGCAAAATTGAGGACACGATAAATCAAACAGAAACCTTTATTCACCTACTTTAAATATATACTCTTATGAAACTGCCGGTTACTACAATAATCCTGCCAATGTTCTGATCTGTTTACAATTTATCTTCCAATATTAAACCATTTCCATAAAATTTACAGCATGTTATGGTCTAAATGAAAATGATATTAAAATAATTTATCAATATCCAGCCTGGGAGGGGGGAGACATCTAATGTAGTGGCTATCCCCACATCAGCTGCTAGACCCCATAACTGGGAGCTCACTGGGCTTGGGGCTGGGACAATGCCAGGGGGCAGCAGGGCTTGGGGGCTGAAACTCCCTGAGGCTGGATCTGAGTGTGCCTCGGAGGGGCCATTCCACTTGGCCCTGGGCAAGGCCAGTGCCTATGAGCTCCCCCAACTGGAGGCTGCCTGGTTCCGCCCTGAAGCGACCCCCGCAGGGGCTGCCAGGCCTCACCAATCTCTGTGCCATTCCCGTCGGGCTGCAGAGCCCAGAGGAGGATCTCGCTGCAGGAGGCGGCCGCCACCATCTTGTCGCTGTCTCCCAGGGAGCCCCCGAGCACCCGGGCGTTCAGCGCCAACCGCTCAATGACCCAGTCCAGCCGGGGGCTGCAGAAAGCCAGCTGCCAGCCAGATGTCTCTTTCATCCTAGGGGGCAGAGAGAGCTGTCAGGCAGGGGGTGGGGGGCTGGGAGGGAGGGAGCGAAGGAGGGGGCTCTTGGACCCCGGAGCATCCAGCTGAACCTCTGGGCTGGGGAGGCCCAAGAGCAGGGGTCAGCAAACTTTTTCAGCAGGGGGCCGGTCCACTGTCCCTCAGACCTTGTGGGGGGCCGGACTATATTTTTGGGGGGGAAATGAACAAATTCCTATGCCCCACAAATAACCCAGAGATGTGTTTTAAATAAAAGGGCACATTCTACTCAAGTAAAAACATGCTGATACCTGGACCGTCCGTGGGCCGGATCTGACCCTTGGGCCTTAGTTTGCCTCCCCATGCCCAGGAGGGTCACTCACCGGTAGCAGACGAAGAATTGAGCAAAGGCCACCGCAATCCAGTTGTGGTGCCCACACACCAGACGCACCACGCCAGGGTCACCCGTCCCTCCTGGAGGAAAGGGGGGGGACGACATAAAAAGAGAGACACTGAGCAAGGCCCCCTCCCCTTCCTGGCTGTTCCCTTGTGGGACATCCCCCTTCTGGCACCCGGGGCCAGTGGAAAAGGGGAACTGGGATCGCCACAGGCCGCCAGCTCCCCAGCCTCGCCTGGTCACATCCCAGGGGATAAAGAAGCCCCATTTGGGATGCATGTGGGATGTGATACCTACAAGTAGCAGTCAAGTACAACATTCCTTGCTTTCCTAGAGTGGACATGCGGGGGAATGTTTGGTCCAGCCAGTCAAAAACTTCCTGTTTCCTCCTGGCTGGGACATCCTTCCTCTTGCATGTGACTAGAGGTGGATGTGACCTTACCTGTCCAGGTAACAAAAGGACAAGGCACGCAGCACACCTCTCTCTTTGACTTCCTCCATCATTGGAACAGTTTTTTTAGCTAGAGATGCTCTGTTGGCTTCCAGCCACTAGAGGACACTGGGATTATCCCCATATGGGATAGATCGACAAGTATATACTTTGTAGAGTTTGGAGAGGAGTTTGGATTTGATATCCCACTTTATCACCACCCTAAGGAGTCTCAAAGCGGCTCACAATCTCCTTTCCCTTCCTCCCCCACAACAAACACTCTGTGAGGTGAGTGGAGCTGAGAGACTTCAGAGAAGTATGACTGGCCCAAGGTCACCCAGCAGCTGCAGGTGGAGGAGCGGAGACGTGAACCTGGTTCACCAGATTACGAGTCCACCACTCTTAACCACTACACTACACTGCCCCTCATGGGACCATGTGATCCACTCGGGGAATCACTGACCCCGAAAATGGGAACATGGGAGGTGTGCAGCTCCCTAGTTGTTGTTACTGCTGCCCCCGTTTGACAGCAGAGAGGGTGGGGCAAGGGAGACCCCCCCACAGTATCTGAGACTCAGACCCAAACTCCCTCTTGCTGGCAGCCCCTGCACCTTCTTCCCCCATCTCCCTGGAGTGGCACGTACCTGTGGCTGAGGCCCTTTCCTCCAGCAGCCGCCCCAGGAGCCCTGCATTCCCCAGGTTGGGGGGCATGGTGTTGCTCCGGCGCACCAGGCCCCGCTCCGAGAAGTTCCCCGCGCGGGCCGCCAGCTGTGCTCCCGTGACACTGTGGCGGTTCCTCCGTTTGGCAGGGAAGACTGGGAAGGAGAGGAGGGGCGAGGATGGCTGAGCAAGAGGGCGAGGTGGGGGGGGGGAGAGGCAGAGCCACCCCAGCCTTAGTCATGGGCACCAGGACCTCCACCCCCAGCCCAAATTACTGCAGCACGAGGGAGGCCTGGCCAGAATATCCTGCCTTTGGTGCTCAGGCGTCAGCGCTGGTTGCCCATTTGCCGTGGGCTGCTCAAGGTGTTGGTATTAGTGCATAAAGCCCTTAAGCACTTAGGACCAGTTTACCTGCAGGATCTCCTCAGCCCTCTTGTGCCCACCTGACCACTTAAACTGGCAGAACTGTTCCGTGTTTATAAGAAATCAATCTCTTAGTCTGGCAGGACCTGCACTTTGGAACTCCCTGCCCCTTGACGTCAGGCAGACACTCTTTCGGGCACTTGCTAAAATCATTATTTAGACACGCCTGCCCAGGCGCTTAGAGAGTCCATGAAAGTTTTAATCTGCTTTGTATATTTTAAAGCAGGCACGTCCAACAGGTAGATTGTGATCTACTGACAGATCACTGGACGTCTGTGATGGATCACTGGATCCCCCCAAAGAAGTTCACTGCCAGTTTTTAATTTTGTGAGTAGGTCGCAGTCTCTTGGGAGTTGGCCAAGTATTGTAGATTTTACTTGATAACGTTGTTTTATCCTTTCATAAACTGCTTTGAGGGTTACTGATCAATCAAGTGGTGTGCAAATTTTATGGAATAAGTAAGTAAATCCAAAGTCCCACAAAGCTCCCCCTCCCTTCCCCAGGTGTGCCCTGCCTCCTACCTGGTGGCGGCAGGTAGCCGTTGAAAAGGACACTCCCGCAGGACGAGCGCTCCAGCTCCTCATGCAACTGCAGGCGGCGCACTAGACACACGGGAAGCAAGGAAGAGGATCAGATCAGCCCACCGTGGCCTTTGACCCTGGGGGGCACCGAGGCCCCTTGCCCTCCCTGCAGCGGGGGCTGGGGGGGGGCTGGAACAGAACATTTAAGCAGGGAGAGCAGAGACAAATCACAAAGGCACCAACTATTTGGGACCACAACACGGTGCAAGCCCCCCCACCCCCAAAATTCAGACTTTGCAAAAACAACAACAAACCACATGCTGCCCAGGCAAGTCGGATCCCCCTTTGTGCATACCTAGCGGTGTGATCCCGTAGAACTGTGCTTCGTGCAGGAGCAGTGAAACGTTGGTCCTCCTGGGGGCAGAAAACGAAAGGTCACCAGGGAGCCTCACCCCCCCAAGTCTGCATGGCAGACACCCACCCGCCAAAAAGGCCAGAGGGAAACTGAGGGCTAGCAAGAAAGGTTGAAGCATTCGTAATTTTTTGTTTAGAGAACTGACAAGAAAGAGATGGCAAGACAGAGGTTTAAAAGATTATGCATGGCCTGGAAAAAGTGGGGACAGAGAAGTTGTTCTCCGTCTCTCCTAACTCTAGAACTCTTGAAGATGCAGCGAAGCTGAAGGCTGTGAATTTCAGGACAGAGAAAAGGAAGTCCTTCTTCACACAGCAGAGTTAAACTGTGGAACTGCTGGCCACCAGCCTGGATGGCTTTACAAGAGGACTGGACAAATTCATGGAGGAGGAGAGGGCTCAGATTTCACTTGTGGGTTTTCCAAAAGCAGCATTTGTGTTCGGTATCATTCGTCACAAAACAGGGAAAGGGTGCAGGTAACTTTAAGGACATTTTCCACGAGTTCTGGGTATGGTTTTCCCGGCTAATTAGGCACAGCTGGTGATGTGAATAAAGAGAGAAGAAGTTGCACTTTGCAACTGCCTGAGAAAGAGAAGATCCACATGCTTCGTGTTTGTTGCTTGTGTAGCCGTAATAAAACTCTTGTTTGAGTATTTTACATCAGTCTCATGGTTCTGTCATCTGCCACCAGGGAAAATTCGCCTCCAATAATCTGGTCAGCCACTGTGAGAAAAGGAAGCTGGACCTGATCTGGCACAACCAGCCTCCCAAGGAATCTCAGAAGAAAGTGCTAGAACAGCAGAGCACCAACACAGACCCCCCCTCCGCCCCCCAGCTCCATGCCCAGCCTAGAGAGGCTGCTGAGGTCTTCCCACCGCACCTGATGTCAAGCTCTTTGGTCCGGAGGAAGTTGAGGATGGGGGCAAAGATATCGGGGTCTCGGTCGATGAAGATCTAGGAGGAAAGAGACAGGGGGGGGTTTGGCTGAAGACTTGCACCAAGGCAGCTTGCAGTGTGTCTCAAAAAAGCCGAGCCAAGTGATTTGCCTGCCACGCCACAGCTGCTAACTAAGCCCCATTTGATGTTTTGAAGCACGCAATGCGACTGCAGCCCTGGGAAGAGAAGCTGCTCAAAGAGTCTGATGCGAGAAGGGGAATGAAGGCCAGAGTAGCAGACAGAAAAACACAGTTTGTGTGCTGCAAAGGGAGAGCACCATCCCAGCTGGCATCCGCTGCTGCCAAAGTCAGCTTATAATTTATGTATTTATTTCATAATAATTATATACCAATGGATTGTCAAAAGAACCTCAAAGTAGTTTTCCAAAAAATAAAATAATAAAAGTATCACTGAGAAAAATGAGCAACAATCATTTAAGACATTCAAAAAGTTAAACTAACTTATAGAATAATTTTTTTTTTAAAAAAGTCCAGTAGCACCTTAGAGACCAACTAAGGTGCTACTGGGCATTTTTTTATTTATTTCGACTGTGTCAGACCAACACGGCTACCTACCTGAATCTAACAATAGACTAAAAAGAGATCAAAACTCACATCAACTTTCTAAGCATCTGAACAGGATGGTCTAAACAAAAATATTTTTAGCAGGTGCCAAAAAGACAATCATCATGCTTGCCAATAGGCAGGGAGTTCCATAGTGTTGCCACACTAAAAGATTGAGTTCTTACCAATGTGGCATCTGTAGTAGTGCCAGTTCCACCAATCAAAACTTGTTTACGCTTGCACCCGTCTTGGAAAACGCTGCCTTGAGACAAGCTCCACAGGAACGAAGCCCAGAGAACCTCTTGGGGGAAAAGTCTCATTCTCCCCATTTAGGCAGATGTGACTCTGCAGATGTGCTGGGTGTTCATTTCACTTAATTTCTCACAGCACAGACAGGGAACGTGGGGCCTCCAGACATTAGGAAGAACTTTCTGATGGCAAGAGCCATCTGACAGAGAGACAGACTCCCTTGGAAGGTGGCAGACTCTCCTTAAGGTTCTATATTGGACTCCAGCTCCCATCAGCCCCTTGCTAGGGGGGTCAGGGAGGATGGGAGGTGCAGTCCAAGAGGGCACCAGGTTAGCTACCCCCTCCTGCCACCCTCTGTGCCACCCTCATCCCGCTCTCCATGAACAGAGCAAAGAAAAGGAGCTCAGAGCCACTCACCGCCCCCGTTTCATCCTTCAAGGTGGAGATCCGTCCGCTGAGGAGGCTGCAAGTCAAACAGATGCAGGCGAGGCTGCTGCTGAATCAGGACAAGCGAGGCTGGAGAGGCAGAGCCACCCTGAAGGCCTGTGCTCAAGGTGGCCCAGGGGGACAAGTCAGGCTGGCTTCCCCTGCCGCCACTGGACATGCGGCCTCTCCTCTCACCAGGGAGACCCTTGGCTGCTCAGAGGCAGCTCTGCAGGGCAACCCAGGAAATGGGGCTCTTGGGGGCCGAGCATCCTGAGCCTCCTCCCAGCAACAACCCTCCCCCTGAAATGCTTGAGGAGGCCTCCAAGTCCAGGGGAGAGACGCCCGGCAGCCCAGCCAGCATTCCCTGGGCAGGGGGCCCCAGGGCTTCCCCCTTCCTCAAGGACCACAGCAGATGGGGCTCCATGTGGGGCTACACAAACACACACATCACGCAAGAGGACAAGAAATACCTCCAATGGGGCTACACCTTAATTTATTAGTTTTTAAGTAATACCTGTGACCCATCCTTCTGACCAGTGATGCTGAAGACAGGCAGCCTCCAACAACCAGTGTGGGGGACTCCCTGGTCCTGAATGGGGCAACTGTGCCCCTGAAGAACCAATTTGCGCAGCCTGGGAGTCATTTTGGACTCACAGCTGTCCATGGAGGCGCAGGTCCATTCGGTGTCCAGGGTAGCTGTCTCCCAGCTCCATCTGGTATGCAGAATGAGACCCTTCCTGCCCGCAGACTGTTTGGCCAGAGTGATGCATGCTCTGGTTATCTCCTGCTTGGACTACTGCAATGTGCTCTACGTGGGGCTACCTTTGACGGTGACCTGGAAACTAAAAATTAATCCAAAATGTGGCAGCTAGACTGGTGACTGGGAGTGTCCGCTGAGACCACATAACACCGGTCTTGAAAGTATACCTGAAGGAAGTCACTGAGGTCCAGCTCCGAGGGCCTTCTGGTGGTTCCCTCATTGCAAGAAGCAAAGCTATAGGGAACCAGGCAGAGGGCCTTCTTGGTGGTGGCACCTGCTCTGTGGAACACCCTCCCATCAGATGTCAAGGAGATAAACAACTACCAGACTTTTAAAAGACATCTGAAGGCAGCCCTGTTCAGGGAAGTTTTTAATGACTGATGTTTTATTCTGTTTTTAATCTGTTGGGTGCTGCCCAGAGTAGCTGGGGAAACCCAGCCGGATGGGTGGAATAATAGTAGTAGTAATAATAATAATAATAATAATAATAATAATTTTTTATTATTATTATTACCCGGCCCATCCGGCTGGGTTTCCCCGGCCACTCTTCGAATTAGGGGTGTGAATGCTCAAAGAGGATCTTAGGGGCTCTTCTCCCCGACCCCTCCCCCCTCCTGGGCACCTGGAAAAGAAGGAATCCGGGATCCAGGTGAGGGTCTGGCGGGAGGTGCTGAACCTGCAGAAAAAGGAGGAGGAGGGGGAGGAGGAGGGAGGGCCGTGAGCGCCGGCCGGCCGGGCAGAAGGAAGGGCCCCGCCTCCCCGGCCGGAAGGCGGCTGCCCTGAGGACTAGCGCCTTGGCTGCCTTTCGCGGGCCCCCTCCCCTCCCCTCCCCTCCCCAAGGGGGCGTGGCCAGGGCGGTCTCCATGGCGACGCCGACCCCCCCCCACTCGCCTCCGGCCGCCCACGTTCAGCTGCACGAGCTCCGCCCCGCCGCCCGCTCGACTCGCCGCCGCCGCCGCCGCCATCGCCCGCCGCCGCCGCCGCCGGAGCCGCGACCGGCTTCCTTCCGGGCTCAGGGCCGCTTCCGCGCGCTGCTCCGCCTCCGCCGCGACGCCATTGGACGCAGGGCCGCTCCAGTCCCGCCTCCCACCGCAGAGACCCCGCCCTCCTCCGGAACCCATTGGCCGGAACGCGTCCTCGCCGCCCATTGGCTCGCTGTGGCGGGGGAGCCCGCCCTCCCTCTCTCGCCATTGGCCACGGGCGGACAGGCGGTTGGGTGCGGTTCCTCGGGGCGGAGCCCTTGGCGTAAACAAACGGCGCTCGCCTCCGCTGATAGGCCGGCTCGTCCCGCCTCGCTATTGGCCGCGTCGCTTGGGGCTTCCTTGGCTTGGGTTGGGCGTCGGGCTGGAGGGCCCGCCTGCTCGGCGTCTCCATTGGGTTAGAGGGGCGGGTCGGGGTCAAGGGTCGCGGGCCCGGGGGCCAAAGGTCGAGGGCAGGGCAGGGGGCCTCCCCTCGGAGGGAGGGGCGAGGGGCCTCCGGGGGGGGAGGGGAAGGGCCTAGATACACTCTAGCCGGGAGTCAAGGTCCCGGGCTCCGGGCCCCGAGGTCCCGACGTGGCGCCCATCTGGCTTGTGAGCGGCGGGATCCGCCCGAGGGCTCCCTGGGACAGGCAACGAGGACACCAGCCCGCAGCCCGGGGGCCTGGCCTGCCTGGACCTGTGGCAAGAGGGCGCGCCCCTCGCCGGCAGGAGAGAGGAGGGACCCAGAAAGAGGGCGCGCCAGGCCTCAGAAAGACTTTGGCCATGGCCGCCCTGGAGACCAAGACCAGCCCCAGAAACCTCACAGAAAGGAGGGGTGTAACCCAAGGCCACCCTCAGATCCATCACAGAAAAGGCGGTCTAAAACAGAAATTTGAAGATTGTTTTTCTCCTGTTGTTGTTTATCTCCTGTCTGGCAGGTTCCTTGATTGGATTGCCTGGGGAGCCTGGCCAGTCTTTTGTAGTGATAAATACTTAGTTCCTGGCCCAGGTCACAGGCTCACACCCCATTCAAACACAGACATACCCTTAAGACAGGATTTGTGAAGGAAAAGACAATGGGGAGGCTTTTCCATTTTGACCTTGCAGAGAAAACATTTGCTCAGTTTAGGAATCAAAATGGTTCCAGGTTGGCCTCCCTGTGCTGATCTATGTATGTGCTTGGGTGGTACACTTATGAACATTACCATATATCTAAGACCATAAAATTCCTATTACAGGAATAAGGGCAGATTTTGTTTACAACACCCCCTAACTATCATGGCTGTGTTACGGAAGGGGGGGGGGCATGTCTTCTTCACCTTCTTCTTCGCTACAATATATCAATTTATTTCCAATTGTCAAAAGGGACTAAAATCTATAAAATTCATAGAAAATCAGCGTGCCAGTTTGCTCAATTACTCTAGGACTCCATCACATCTCCCCTGTCCAGCATAATCCCTCAAGCAAAGTGTCAAGACCTTAATCCTTTCAAATTGTTCTGATCAGCCTTTCCTCCAGACAATGTCAGGTGGCAGACTATGCATATTTGAGACCATTGTCTTTTCATCCCCAGGAAGTGTTTATCTGTGCATATCTCCAGCTCTGCATATTCCCCCCTCCCTCCTCCATATGTTAATCTGTGCAACCCCTACCTTACTGAACTGCTGATCTGTGTAACCCCACCTTTCTGTGATGTATTCATGACGTGTTTTGCACTGTATTCTGGGACATGGAGGGAGTTTCAAAAACTCATGTCACCCCTTTCTCACTGTTCAATCTCGCCTTGAACCTGTTGCGCAATAAACTTGGATCTTCTGCAGTTTGCTCCTGTCTCCGGCTGAGCTCATTTTCCTCCGCAGGGACCCACGGACTTAGTCCGATGAGCTGGGTGGCAGAGTAGCCTCGCACCCAGATTTTTGCCGTAACAGTTGGCGCCCCACGTGGGGCATGCGGTTCTCCCGCGTTGCTGACCGGGGGCCCCGAAATCTTCAGCCGGCACCAGGCCATTTTGCCTGGGAAGATCCTTTGGACCCCCGGCCATCTTCCGGGCGGTAATCAAAAGCCCCAGGAGTTCAGCCGGGGAGCAAAGAGGGATCCAGCCGGCTTATCATCATAGAAGACACGTGAGTATAAGGAAAAGGAAAAATCCAGTGCACTGGTGGGAAAGGGGTGGAAATCTCCTGGCAACTGAATTCTCTGCCCTCCTCTCTATCGCTCCTTCTCGCCTGTCTCTTGGTCCAATTGGTGAGAGAGACCGTGGACTGCTGCTCGACCTGAAAGGGGGGTTCTGAGCTCTATCTCTTTCTCTAAAAACCCTCCAGCCAGCCGCACCAATTGGGAGTCCGAAAGTAAGACGGAGAGACCCGGCTTGGAAAGACAGCCGACTCTCCGCAACGGGTATCCCAGTTGAAAGCAAGGGGTTGGAGTTCTTTTTCCGAACTTCCCGAGCGTCCTTCCTAGGGGGCAGGAAGGGGTCTTGCTTTCTGTATCAATCCCAGCCGCACTGGTCGGTGCCACGTAACACGTGTATCGTGCGTGAGCCCGCTTCCAAAAGCAAGGGGGATTTTCGGTTCAAAACTCTATCCAGGGATCACCCGATCTGGCACCGCATGGCGCGGGCGTTCAGTAGGGCCCCTTTTCCTGAGATTGACGATAGGTAGGAGGTTGCCAGGAGGGATAGCCCATGAGGAATTGGGCGGGATCGGCAGAGTGGAAAAGGACCCCAGGTTATTGACTAAGGAAATAGGAAGGAATACCGGATAGCTAGAGCTCTTTAAAAACCCTCTAAGGAAGTTGCCAAGCGACTAAAGACCCCTCTTTACTATAAATCCCGTATTAAGTATATCAATCTCCTAGATATACCAATCCTTACCACCCTTTCTCTTCCCTCTTTCTGTCTAGACACGCGTAAAACATAAAATGGGTACCCAGGCTTCCAAACGCGAGCGGGCTCACTCTGGGAAGAAGGCTTCTAGAAAGCCATCTCAGTCTCAGAAGGACCCTGACTCTCCTCTCCAATTTGTCATCACGTATTGGAAGACGATTCCTGGCCACAAATTATTATCGAAGCAAAATTAGAGAACCTCTGTTCTGAAATCTGGCCTGCCAGCACCGCCTCCGCCAAGCCCGAATTGCGTTGGCCGGCTGGTTAACTGGTGGTGTTTGAAGAGGCAAGGAGGCTCTTAAAACCATGTGGGACCTTCCTACTAATTTCACTTAATGAAGCTAAAGGAAGCAGCCCAACTCCTTGCAATAACCAACTAAAGGATGAGAGTATATATGTTTACATGTTGTCTGTTATGTGTGTTGTGTGTTAATACATATATGAGAATATGTGTGTTTACATGTCGTCTGTTATGTGTGTTGTCTGTTCCTTCTGTCTCTGACAGACTGCCTTTCTTAAGCGCGCATAGTTTAAACTGCAAGCTTGCTTCAAAATTTAATTTTTAAGGAAGCCATGCTGGACCTTATCAGTCCTAAATAAGACAAAATGAGAATGAAAGGTGCAAATGTTTACCCCACCTCGTGCTCTGCCGCAACTTTTCAGATTGTGAGTCTACAGTCTATTTTGGAATGTGAATGTTTCTAATGTTTCTGGAATGTGAATGTTTCTAATGTGAATTAGATGTTTCTGCTGCAAAAGCGTAGGTGAGCACCACTGCTCTCTCAAGCTAAAATGCAGTGTATTTATTTCATGAAGCACATGCCTATGAAAGTATGGTCTTTCTTCTAAGAAAATATCTGAGTCCAGTTTTAACTTTGATTTGGTAGGACAGAAGAGTTATTGTAAGGCTCCTGATATCAGGCCTCTTTTCTTAGAAAATGCCCCCCCTTGTTTCATTCTGTCTCTCTCAGGTTTTTTTTCCTTTTTCTCTTCTTCTGTGCCAGGTAAATTTACTTCCGAGTAAGCTTCCTTTAAAGGAAACTGCAAAAGGGGGGGGGCATAGATTAGGCTTAAAATTGTCACTTTTGTATTCCCTTTAAATCAAATCTATGGCTGTTTTAACTATGCTTTATAAGAGATCCTCTCCCTATCTTAAGAAAATGTTCACTTCAATCTTTCTTTAAAGATCATTTGTCTAGGAACTTGCACTCTAAGGAACTTGCATGTCTAAGGAAGTAAACTCAAACTAATCTCAAGATCTGCTAAAGGGTTCTGTATAAAGTTAGGAATTTTTATTTTCCTCTTCCTTAGTACATGATAGGAGCACTGATTGTGCTCTCTTCCCCAGTAGTGCCTGTATACATAAGAATGTGTGTGTAGTACAAATCTTGCTGTGAAATCTTGCTGTGAACCCTATATTTTGGAGGGTTGGACTAGATGACCCCAGGGTCCCTTTCAACTCTCCCAATTTGTGGCTGTGTGGAAGGACATGTGTCCGCAAGCATCGCAGGGTAATTCTTAAATTCTGGTGTGGTGATGGAGTTGAAATTCAGCCTAGCTTTGCTCTCTAGTTTTAAAAGGTGAGAGGTGAAGCTGTGATGTTTTGAAGCACAACTGGTAATATCAAGCATTTGAGTGATTACAGTGTTTATCATTTTGTCTACTATTTAAAAATCAGACAAATACATATGGGCCTTGACCAATCCTGTAAATAAAGGGGCAGGAAAAATTTTGTCTGCAAATGGTAAGGCCGAAAACTTAGAATGTTAAAAAATAATAATAAATAAAATAAAAATTCCTATGAATTCTGACTCTCTGGCCATTTTCCCATATATAAGGACGCGGCATTGTTCCGCGAATGGCCAGAGGGATATTAGCCCTTTCCTGTACATAAAGGAAGCAGTCGCTTTGCTTGGGCTGAAATTGCTAGCTTTTGTTGGTGAATACTTCAATTGCTGAGTTTCTCTTTTTTGTTTTAAATCTAACCCTCTTTTAAAATCTACTCCTTACCCTTCCCTTATTTAAATTCTAATTTTGCCAAAAGATGCAACATTTCAATAGTAAAAAGATTTGCTGAGACATGAACTCCGCACATGCACAGAGACTAGATCAGCTTTAAAAAAAAAAAAAAAAAAGATAGGAAAAGGAGAGAGAGAGAGAGAGGAAGGAGGGGGGGGAGAGGAGGTTTATGTAAAACTTGGAACCATTGAGAGAAATCACCCTTGGGGAGAGGAGGTTTATGTAAAACTTGGAACCATTGAGAGAAATCACCCTTAATGTGTCCCAAGTTTGAAATCTTAACATGCCAAATTCTTTTCACAGGTAAATATCAAAGAATTCCACCTCTCAATGGGATTTAAATCACAGACTTTGTTTGTGTGCATTTTAGGAACAGCATTTCCTGATAGGCTTCTCACATGAAATAATTTTCCCTTTTAACAGGATATGTGAACCCCGATAACAAAGTGTTTGTCCCTTTTTTCTCCCACAACAACTTTTGTTTGTCCCTTTTTTCTCCCACAACAACTTTCTTTCTGTTCTGTGAAATCCCTGCTGTATTAACTTTCTTTCTGTTCTGTGAAATCCCTGCTGTATTAGTGACTTCCATCTCTTCGTGGCTTTGACACTTTTTAAGTTACAAATAATCTGTTTTCATTTATTTAATCCGTTTTTCCATGATGTCTATGAAGCTAATCGAAGCACAACCAAACATTGTTTGTGGAATGGTATTTGTTTACCTTTTGCCTGAGCATTTCTTATTAATTCTGTCATTTTGGCTAGTTCAAGGTACTTGCACAACTTTAAATTGCCATTCATTTTTTCTTGGTATTAAGTCATTTCCCAGTATTTTGCTGTTAACATTCTAGCCGATATGGTCACATCAAGAAACACTCTTTTATTTTCATTGTTACTTTAGATTTCTTAAAATTCTGTGTCTTAGCATTTATTTATTTTGGTTCCTCATAGGTCATTGTGTGTGTGTGTGTGTGTTTTATTATTATTTTAACTGTGTCTTTTAAGTCCACCCTGCCCTTACAGGATATCACTTCTACAAGTGTGTTATTACAGATCCAATGAAAGACTTCGCCACCACAACAGAAGACACCAAAGTTTCAAAGTGATGTCTCTTTCAAAGGATATAGACTGCTGGGGGGGAGTGGGGCTGACAAAGGGGGGTGGAGTTGAATTACAAGGACATTTTCTGACTTTTGAACCTCAAGATACATATATAAAATATCCCAATTGTCTCAAGATATGCAACTGATATTTAATTAGTTTGTTTTGTATTATGTGTTATTACGTAGGAATGTTGAAATGTGTCTGACAGTGTGTCATTTCCACAAATGGGGGGGCTATTTTGTGGCTATTTTGTGTGTAAGTGTTTTATGTCTAATGTCTTATTCCTTACACCCCAGTGGAGGATCCTCATACATTTTATACCTTTTAACAGATCAGGATATTATGTAGTCCAATGTTTAGACTTAGATAAATTTATTACCATATTTCGTTGTTTCACCTGGCACTCTGCCAACTTCCCTACCCATTTTAAAAAATGTGCTAAAACCCACTTTACCAAGGAGAAGCTTCTAAGATACATGAAGGTGGATATGCTTTGGTTTAGCAGGAATGATCCCTTATACAGTTAAATTGACTTATTTCGACAAGTGCCCCTTTAAGAATGGTTTTCTTTTAACAGATTGGTTTGAAGAGTTGAGAACCATGGGGAAAGATAAATTCAAATTGGACTCAGTTTGAATTGGGCAAGTGTATCCAGGCTGCAATTAGCTTTTGGTCCTTAAAGTGCAAGTGCGCAACTTCCCATGACTGCAAGACCAATAATAAAACCCCCATAGGAAGCCAAGGCAAGGACATTTCCCTCAGGACGTGCCCGAACCTATGGCAGCTGTGGTGAGTGCCAGGCAACATGGTTAATATGAAAGCCCTAAGTGGATTCACCAGGGATTGCCACTACTGTGAGACCACAGAAAAGCTACCTTGACACCTGAGAACACAAAAATGGCGGGGGACAAAGCAAACTGCATTTTTTTTTCAGTCAGTAGTGGACCTTCCTGCTAAATGTAAAGCATAGACCACTATTGAACAAAATACAACAGGTGTCCTTTTATGCGATATCCTATATCCGGCTATCTGCACTACTATACTTGCAAATGGCCTTAAGAGGCATGATTTGCAAGTCCCCTTACCCACACATCTAGTACGATAGATACAAAGTTATTATTTAGTGCATATCTATATAACATACACATACATTGTATTGGTCCGTGTTGCTCCCTCCTTTGTTGCCCTGCTCAACCCACCTCCTTTTCCATTAGGGCCTATTCCCACTCACACGGCACCCCTACCTTCACCGAGATTTAGGGTGCGGAGAAAAGATTTGCAAGTTCTTACAGAACTTTAATGCAAATCTATCTCCGAATGGGGGACTGTTACGGAAGGGGGGGGGGCATGTCTTCTTCACCTTCTTCTTCGCTACAATATATCAATTTATTTCCAATTGTCAAAAGGGACTAAAATCTATAAAATTCATAGAAAATCAGCGTGCCAGTTTGCTCAATTACTCTAGGACTCCATCACATCTCCCCTGTCCAGCATAATCCCTCAAGCAAAGTGTCAAGACCTTAATCCTTTCAAATTGTTCTGATCAGCCTTTCCTCCAGACAATGTCAGGTGGCAGACTATGCATATTTGAGACCATTGTCTTTTCATCCCCAGGAAGTGTTTATCTGTGCATATCTCCAGCTCTGCATATTCCCCCCTCCCTCCTCCATATGTTAATCTGTGCAACCCCTACCTTACTGAACTGCTGATCTGTGTAACCCCACCTTTCTGTGATGTATTCATGACGTGTTTTGCACTGTATTCTGGGACATGGAGGGAGTTTCAAAAACTCATGTCACCCCTTTCTCACTGTTCAATCTCGCCTTGAACCTGTTGCGCAATAAACTTGGATCTTCTGCAGTTTGCTCCTGTCTCCGGCTGAGCTCATTTTCCTCCGCAGGGACCCACGGACTTAGTCCGATGAGCTGGGTGGCAGAGTAGCCTCGCACCCAGATTTTTGCCGTAACAGCTGTTAATTGAATTTGTATGCCGTCCTTCGTGGGGAGACAAAATGCTTGGATCATCCAATTCCCAATAGACACGCAGTAGCAGGCCAGGGAAAATAATAATAATAATAGTTGTTTTTTTTAAAATAATATTTATTAGAAATTTCCAATTACAACAAAATAAAAAGAACAAAACATCCCAATTTAAAATCTTATTTTCAATAACATCTTTCCAGGACTTCCCCTCCCTCCCCCCTCTTGTATTCCAATTCTTACAAATAAATTCAGCAAGTTCTTATCCCAGATTTTGAACTTATTATCATTAGCCCAATTTTAAAAATATTTTCCCATCCCCTAAAATCGACCTGTTCCCTTCCGCGCGTTCCCTCCTTTAATATACAATACAGATTAAAATAATCAAATATAATTAATTAAAATAAAATTATAAAATATAATTAAGATAATCAAATATAATTTTACACCCTTTGGATTCCAAATTTCCCTCCCCCCTTTCCCGGTTGCGTTCCCAATGTTCTTCAACGTCTGATGTCTTCCTGGAGCTCCCACATCTATCTTGGCCATAGTCCTTTACCAGTCATCTTTAATTTCGAATGTCCAATCTTGGAAGGAGTCTATCTCAAAAAGGCCCATTTCTTCCATCCAGATTTTTATATTTAGGAGTAAAAGCTCCAATTTTATTTCTTTAGACCTTTCAAATCTGGATGTCCCAAATGTTCCCACTTCCAACTTTGTCCAATTCTTGTTGTTCTTGTTGATCTCTCTCCTCCTTTTTTTTTTTTTTCCTGCTCTCCTGCACAAATGTTCTAATTCCAAAAGCTTCTGATTCCTCTGCAGAGGCTCTGTTATTCAGGAACAAAACATTATGCCAAGTCCCTTCCATTCTTCAATAGATAAATCTATTGTCTCCTTTAGTGTGTAGACCTCTGTAGACAAAATAGTGTTCCATTTCTGCAGTTTCCCAGGAGATAAAAAATTCTATTCAAGTTCCAAGCCAACAATACTTGTAATATCCCTCAGCTCCTCTAGGTGAATTGCAATAACTCAATTCCCTTCCAGATCACGCCCACCAGTCAAAATAACTTGTTATTCCTTGTTTTAAACAATTTATATCCAATTTATAACAAATGTAACCGGCAAAGTCCTCGTAACAAAGTTCTCTTTTTTGTTCTTCCGCTTTGACAGCTCTTTGACAGCTGTCAAAACCTCTCTTTCTCTTCTCCCGGTGCTCTCACAAATCGCTCCCAGGATTCCGGGGGGGGGGGGGGTTGCTTTTAAATTCAATTCCACTTTTCTCCTCCAGCTCAGTCTTATAATTTTCCATCGCGAAGTTAGTAACTTTGTCAAAATAGGGTTACGCTCGATCTTAGTTGTCAAATCCTTTACTTTAACTCCTCTACGACGGGGGGGGGGGGCTGACTTCCTTTTTGCGCCTCCCCCGCTCGCTCCGAATTTTTTTAAAAAAATTATCCCCCTTTTTAGTCCAGGTTCCAATTACTCACGGGTTATTCTTTTAAGTCCAAATTTTCAATAGAAGAAGTCGGCGCTCTCCGTCAAATGGCATGCGGCTTCGCTCGGCAGGGGAAGCGGAGGACTCAAAGCACCAACCCCCCCCCCCCCGTCACCCGTTCCACAGCCTTTAAAAAGGCTCCTTCGCGGGTCGGGGGGGGCGCAAAAGGTGCCAGCCGAGTCACCATGTCCATGGGTTTCAGCGCCATTCGGCGATGGCGCCAACCCGGAAGTCCCAATAATAGTTGTAATGATTGATTGACTGATTAATAATAATAACATTTATACCCCGCCCATCTGGCTTGAATTCCTCAGTCACTCTAGGGAGAGCCAAGCAGATTCTCCACCTGGAGATGGAGGGGGAGCAGACTCATTAAGCACACGTGACCCCCCCCCCCCAAAAAAAGAACCGTGGGAGCTGTAGTTGAATCAGGGTGCTGGGAATTGTAGCTCGTTACGGAAATTATGGGGGGGGGGCACATCTTTAAAGTTGTTAAAGGTAAAGGTAAAGGTACCCCTGCCCGTACGGGCCAGTCTTGACAGACTCTGGGGTTGTTGCGCCCATCTCACTCAAGAGGCCGGGGCCAGCGCTGTCCGGAGACACTTCCGGGTCACGTGGCCAGTGTGACAAAGCTGCATCTGGTGAGCCAGCGCAGCACACGGAACGCCATTTACCTTCCCGCCAGTAAGCAGTCCCTATTTATCTACTTGCCCCCGGGGGTGCTTTCGAACTGCTAGGTTGGCAGGCGCTGGGACCGAGCAGCGGGAGCGCACCCCACCGCGGGGATTCGAACCGCCGACCTTTCGATCGGCAAGTCCTAGGCGCTGAGGCTTTTACCCACAGAGCCACCCGCTGTTGTTACAATAAAGTTGTTACAATATTACAAATATTATGCCTGAATGTATCCTTTATACTTGACAGCTCAGGGAAGATACCTACCTTTATAAATTCATATAAATTCACACTTTAACTGACTCTCCTCATTCCAATGCCATTTTGGTCCTTAAAGAAAGGTGAATTTAGGCTCCTCCACCTCGGTCCATGAACCAAGAAGCAGGAAGTCACTGTAGGCGGCAGGAACAGGGCATCTTGCCATCATTCCCCAAGTGTGAGAGCACAGACAGGGCCCCCCACCCAGAGAGTGACCAAGGGGGCAACACTAGACAGTTGAGCAAGTCCGGTGTTCTGGAAGCCCACCTCCAGACCAGTCCTGAGGGCAAGGAGATGTCAAGAGTTTCATTGTCCTTTCAGTGATGGGGACTTAAGAGGTGTTGGGAAAGGGGTCTGAGAAAGTGACCTCATGTTGAACTGGTGTACCCCTTGTGTACCCCCCCTCCCTACCTGTGACATGCTAGTGATGTAGTGATGATGTATCAGTGATGCCCCTCGAAGTGTATTCTGGGGGAAAGAGGCAAGGTTGAAAAGAGGAGGTCACTCCATGCTTGGGGTTCCTTACTCCCGTGGGGACTGGTTGCGCAACAATAAAGATTATGGTCGACTGCATAGGTAGGTAAACTAAGGCCCTGGGGCTGGATCTGGCCCAATTGCCTTCTGTTTTGCTCCAAATTACATGGACCCCTGGGGGACTTGCACCCCGACGGAGCTGGGCTGTTGGGCAGTCTCTCACCCCAGAAATTTTCCCCCTTAACAACAGGCAGGAGGAGCAGGAGAGGCCAGGGAGAGCCTAGCACAACCTCCACCTGGAGGAGATTGGGGGAGGCAGACTCATCTGGCGCACGACTCCCCCACCCCACCCAAAAGAACTGTGGGAGCTGTAGTTGAATCAAGGTGCTGGGAATTGTAGCTCTGAAACTATAGTTCCCCCAATCCCAAATGCCAGTTTCAGGAGGGTGGGTGGGTTGCTCCAGGCTCAGACTGCATGGCTGTAACAAGCTTTTATCATGCTGATAATTTAGGAACTTTCACCCCTGCAACTAAACCAAATTTCACTGCCTGTGTTTTACGACCAATGTGGGGGAAAGCACATGAACGTTTGGAGAGTTTGTAAGTAAACAATTATTAACTCACTAAATGTGTGGTATTTTTCTATGCTGTGGAAGAGGGGAACTTTGGAAGGAGCTCACAAGGGCATCTCCTAAAGATCTAACAGCCGATATTTCCACACTTTACTTTGCCGCATGCTTTGTGATTTTAAACCTTTGCCGGGCTTCTCCCACCAAAGGGGACTTGCTCCAAACTTTGATCTTGCAATCCAGGAATTCTCCTTTGATATATCTATTTCTTCCTTGCCACCAACAGATGGACCAACGGTCAGACTTGGTAAAAGGCAGATTCCTATGTTAAGAACGTAAGCAGAACCTGCTGGATCAGGCCAGTGGCCCATGTGGCCCAGCATCCTGTCCTCCCCGTGGCCAAGCAGATGCCCAGAATGAGAAACCCACAAGCCCGACCCAGACACAAGAACCTTCTCCCCTCCCCGGTTTCCAGCAACTGGCATTTAGAAGCATTCCTGCCTCCATGAATTTGTCCAATCCTCTTTTAAAGGACCTAGCAAGAAAGAGGCCTGGCAACATAGCGGAGAGGGACACCCAGAAAATGCAGAGCAATAGCAAGGGATCGAGTCCCAGAGTGGGGGATGTGATATGTAAGTAGCAGTCAAGTACAACATTCCTTGTTTTCCTAGAGTGGACATGCGAGGGGATGTGAGATCCAGCCAGTCATAAACTTCCTGTTTCCTCCTGGCCTGGAGCATCCTTCCTCTTGCATGTGACTAGAGGTGGGCGTGACCTTACCTGTCCAGGTAACCAAAGGACAAAGGCATGCTTCCACTCTCTTTCTTTGACTTCCTCCGTCGTTGGAGCAGCTTTTAGCTAGAGATGCTCTAGCCAACAGAGGACACTGGGATTATCCCCATATGGGATAGAGCCACATGTACAGTCATACTTTGGGTTACAGACGTTTCAGGTTGCGCATTTTCGGGTTGCGGACCGGGCCAAACCCGGAAGTAATGGAACGGGTTACTTCCGGGTTTCGGCGCTCACGCATGTGCAGAAGCATTAAATTGCGCTTTGCGCATAAGACCAAGACTTTGCGCAGTGCAGACACGACACTGTGGGTTACGAACGCGGTGGGTTGCGAACGTGCCTCCCGCACGGATCACGTTCACAACCTGAGCGTCCACTGTATATACTTTGTAGCTAAGTCTGCCTTCAGGGATCCAACTGTGAACTGATGATGTGAGTAAACATCTTTTATATACTTGACACAAGATTGTGGCGTGTTTATTCTTTTAAGAGGGATATAACGGAACTTACCAGGGACCTAATAGTGAGAGGCTTATACAAGCCTGCAACCAGCTATCTGCTGTGCGTTTAAAAGGGGAATGTGAAACTGCTAAGTTAAGGAACTTGCTAGCACAAATTAGGAAGGATATTAATAAACAATCTATCCTCTCCTGCCTCCCTGAACATTCCCACATGGTGGGGGTTGGACTACAACTTTAATCCACTTCAGGGAGCCTAGCCAATGGGCGTTATAGTCCCAACCACATCTAGAGGGCCACTGGGTCCCTATGCCTGTTCTGCCTCCACTAGCACACTGCTATGGAAGCCTGCAAAGAAATGGGACCCCAAAAGACAAGTTTGGTTGCAGCCAGGGTCTAGGACCACTCCGTTCCCCTTTATTGGACACCAAGGTGGCACAGCTCATGCTTTCCCCATTGGTCAAGGCTGTGGAATGACCAGGATCTGCACCGGGAGCAGAAAGAGAGCTACTAATCTCTGTGCAACTGGACATGGGTGGAGCAGCGGACACCTGCAGCCACGTTAGAAGAACACCCATTGTGGTGCGTGGGGGATTCGTGGCTTCTCGAGACTGGACGTGGTGGGGACCCACACGAAGAGGCAGCAAGCAAGTTGATCGCTGGATCTCATGCAACCAAGATCTAAGCTCTTTTACAAATTGGTCTCTGTTTGAAAAACACAGTTCTTCAGAAAGATTTACAGCCAAACAAAATGAGAGAATGCAAAACCCCAAATGCTCCAGTTTTTTGGCGGTTCTTTTTCTATACAAGACAAAGAAAAAAAAAACTTATTTAAAGCAATTACAATATCTTACAGGCTTCTGAACGGTTAGGGGAGGCCGAGGGGGATGCAGAAGCGTCAACAGATAAAAGTGCACCAGCTCCAGGAGAGGCACCGTGGAGACACACCCGGGACGAGGGAGGCCGGATCGGGCCCAGTCTCAGGCTGGAAACGTTACGAGATTGGGAAAAGCTGCCCCAGAACGGTTTGTTCACAGGCATGACGATTAATCTGAGCTCCACCAGGCCTTGGCTAGGGAGCACGCCAGCCCCGGACGGATCAAGCATGCGGCTGGACTTGCGGCAGGGAGCATCTTGACACCAAGTCCTGGGGCTGAGAGATGTTTGGGGACCGGTGCCAGCTGCGCTTGGGACTGTCTTCCTCTGGACAAGGGTCACGTTTTAAAGTTTGGGTTTTCAAATCTTCAAGGTCACCAATCATTGCAGCTCAGGATAGAATCATAGAGCTGGGAGGGACCCAAAGGGTCCCCAACCCCCTGAAGAATGTACAAAGCACAGCCCCCAATCTTGGCCCCAGGGCTGGAAAGAGCATCTCCTTTCCCCACCTGGTCTCAAAGCTTGGGCTGGGAGGGGGGGGCTTAAGGGGGTGGCTGGCCGTCCTGGGAATGGGACACACTGGGCAGGAAGGCCACAGGTCAGTGGTCAAGCACCTGCTGTGGGTACAGAGAGCCTGTCTGAAATCTCAAGAGAGCCACGGTCGGTATCCAAAATACGGATGGAGCTAGCTGGACCAGGGGTACGACTTCAGCATCTCCCTGAGCTCCCAGGGGAAAAGGATAGGAGCTGCTGACCCTAATCTGCTCCCCCCCCCCCCCGAGCTGCACAGCTGGCTTCCAGGACAGATGTTGCCTTTCCGTTTCCTCTCTGCACTGAATGGGAAGAAGAGCTGGAAGCCAGGCAGGCGGACTTGAAATCAAGGGGGACAAACAAGGGTCGGGGGTGAAACATCCAGCTTGAAAAACCCTCGCCAGGACTGGTCCAGACTCTGCAGAGTAAAGACCCACAGAAACCTCCCTTCCCTCTCAGGCTGACCTCATCATAGGGAACCCAGGGGTCATCTGGTCCAACCCCCAGCAAGGCAGGAATCGCAAGATAAAGGATCCGAGACGGTCTCTACTCTCTGAGGGCGCAGGCAAAGCGGATGTGCTGTACTGGGGCAGAGGCTGCCTGTTGGAGGCCTCTTGGGGCCTCCGCTCTGGCTGGGGACCAGCTCTCCCCCCCCCCCCGCACCTCCTGGGGCCATCTCCAGGTGCAGTTCCTGACTCTGCTGTTTATTGCATAAAAGCACACCTCTGTGCGTGACGGGGGAGCCCCCTCCCCAATAGCAGAAGTCGTGATGGCAAGGGATATGGCTTGTTAAGAGCAGTGCCAAAGCGGTGCCCGCGGGCTCCCCCCCCCCTTGTGCTGCTGATGTGAGTTTGTGCTCCGAAGTCCGGGCGCCGTTTGTGCCTCCTTTGCGGGCTCCTCCTTGGAAGCTGGAGCCTGTTCTGTCTCGGATGCGCCCCCCCCCCGAGCCCCAAAGATGAGGCAGCGGGAGCAGCAGAGCCCCAGGCAGCTTTGGAAAAGGGGGAGCAGGCAGCCTCCCCCCTTGGCCCCTTCACTCTCCGCCTCTCGAGGGACGCAGAGGAGGTTTCTGTCTGGAGGGCATCGAAAGGGCGCGCAGAGAGAGAGGCGCAAAGGCAACTAAGGGGCAGATGGCTTTGCGAGGGAGATGGGAGCAGAGCCAGACACTGATGGGAAGGTGGCCAGGGGCCAACACACACACACACAGCACCCCAGACGAGACGTTTTTCCGGGTGGGGGCAGGGGAGCGGCGTGGGGTCATCTCTGGACTTGAGTAATGCGTCGAATGCAGTTCCTAGGAGTCTGATTGCTGATGAAGCAGGCGGCGAGGCTGACAAAGGCAGGGGGGGGTCTGGAGCGATGCCCCCACAACCGCCCCCCCAACTCTCACAAAAAACTGCCCCCACTGGAGCAAGTTTTGTTGCTGATCGGAAGACAAGAAACTGGAAGGAGAAATTCTTGCAGAGAAAGCAGAAACAGCCAGTTCCCACCTCTGACACACCTCCCTTGAGGGCCGTTGTCAAGCAGTCACTTTGAGCTCCTGGGGAGGGATGGGGGGGCGAGCTGCCTCTTCCCGCTGGTGGCAGCAAAGGGGGCAGCCCTGCAAAACCCCCCCACTACCGTGGCGCGTGGCCCTCACCTGGCCTGCCACTGCTTCTGCCTGGCACGGATCCCATTTGGAGGACATTTTGGAGCATGGGGGGGGGGAGAGAATATGAAAAGGGGGGTTCCCTGGACACAGATTGGACAAAAGCAGAAGATGTGACTCTGGTTGACGGGGGCGCTGTTTGTTCCTGGGCACCAGCCATGGGAAAGCAGAGCAGCCTCCTGGGTCCCTGGGCTGGCTCTTGGCAGGAGCAAGGGTGGCAGGCTCTGGGGACCCTCTGGGGCACCAGCTCCCCCCCCCCCCGCGCGCTGGTGGAGCCTCACCCCCCAGCGATTCACTGTCTCTACAGTCTTGGCTGGTTCAGCAGATACAGAGGGAGCAGGCACCGCCCCCCCCACCTCGGGGCGCCTGGAGTGCCTTGGCGCCCGGCTGTGGCCCTCCCCAAAGACCCCCAGTCTCTGCCCCAGGAAGCTCTCCTCCTCGCGTAGGCCGAGGGCCACAGGGCCCAGAGTGTCCGGCGCCTCCTTCTCCGGGGGTTCCTCACAGCAGCCTGACGGCCCTGCGGCCAGAGGGGCAGCCTCATTTCTTGCGGCCCGAGGTACTGGCCCTGCGGTCAGCGTCCCGATGTTTGGGGTTGCCCTCGTCGGTGGAGGAGGTGGTCAGCAAGGCCTGGCTCCAGCGGGTGATCTCAGCGTGCTCCGCGATGGAGGCGGTGAGGGCCTCCAGCCAGGTCTTCAGCTCCTCCTGCAGGAAGGAAGGAAGGAAGGAAGAGAGTTAAGGCCAGCAAAACTTGCTAAAATGTATAAGGTGAAAAATAAGGAATGTTGGAAAGGTAAAGAAAAAGAGGGAAATTTCTATCATATGTGGTGGACTTGCAGTAAAGTAAAAACCTTCTGGGATCTGATATACAGTGGATGCTCGAGTTGCGAACATGATCCATGTGGGATGCATGTTAGCAACCCGCAGCGTTAGCAACCTGCGCCTGTGTGTCTGCGCACATGTGGGTTGCGATTCAGTACTTCTGCGCATAGCGCGATTTAGCGCTTCTGCACATGCGCAACCGCCGAAACCCAGAAGTAACCCGTTCCGGTACTTCCGCGTTTTGGTGGTCTGTAACCTGAAAAACCGCAACCTGAAGCAGCTGTAACCCGAGGTATGACTGTATCCCGGTTTGCAACCTTTTTTTGGATGAAAGGTAAAGATAAAGGGACTCCTGATCGTTAGGTCCAGTCGCGGACGACTCTAGGATTTTGGCACTCATCTTGCTTTACTGGCCGAGGGAGCTGGCGTACAGCTTCCGGGTCATGTGGCCAGCAGGACTAAGGTGCTTCTGGCGAACCAGAGCAGCGCACAGAAACACCATTTACCTTCCCGCCGGAGCGGTACCTATTTATCTACTTGCACTTTGACGTGCTTTCAAACTGCTAGGTTGGCAGAAGCAGGGACCAAGCAATGGGAGCTCACCCTGGTGCGGGGATTCGAACCGCTGACCTTCTGATTGGCAAGCCCTAGGCTCTGTGGTTTAATCCACAGTGCCACCCGCGTCTTGATTTTTTGGATTGGAATGGTTTGTATCGGCCTAAAATTGTTGAAGAACACCACAAAATGGATGCTGTTGAGGAACTATTAATGAACTGTGTTGATCAAAGAGCTAATGGAATGAGCACGTTCTGGCAAAAACAATATGATATGAACGGTACATGCAAGGAGGCGTAAAACTCTGGCTATAAAGCACTAGTCTCAAACAATGCCAGGAGCTACACAACACCAGGTTCAAACAAGAAGAATCATGAAATGCCAAGAACATGCCAAGGACAAGAAAGACTGCCAAGATTCATAGAATCATAGAATCATAGAGTTCACTATGCTTCTGTTCCACTCAGTAGGGAATCCCCTATCACCACTACACGCCTCCTCTTAGGTTTGGTCGGGGTTCTTCCGCGAGCTGTCCGTTCCAAGGCCGCCTGCACATTCCCTAAGGACTGACTTTGCTGCTCATCTTCATATACCTGATCGACTGTAACGAGGGAGAGATCCTCAAATGGAGTCTGCTCTTCGTCTTCCATGCTAGGGGAGAGGACCTCAAAGCGATTGTGTAATTCTAAACAATCAGAGCAAACCCTGAGCCTCCTACTTCTTTGAGTCACGTTTCTCCATATATCTGGCTCCTGTGTTGGTGAACTAGCCTCCTTCTCAGGGGAGTCCCCTGCCTCCTCCTTGGTGGAGACGGTGTGCTCTGTTGCTTCCAAGAAGAGCTCCAGCTCTCTAATTCTTTGGAGCGTAGCTACACGTTCCTCCAGTTGCTGGACTTTGTCTTCTAAGAGGGCAATCAACATGCAATTGCTGCAGGTAAAGCTGCCTGCAACCTTTGGCAAGATGGCAAACATTGTGCAGGAACCGCAGGCGACTGCAGCTGTTCCCTCACCCTCCATCTTGAGAACATGTCGTTGGGGGTGGCTACAGCGGTCCTCCATCATAAGAAGCGTGCAGACAGGACAAATAACTCCCCCCGAAAAAACCCTAGGTCTCCCCCAACAAACATTTGAGACTAGCTCCCCTAAATCTAAAAGATGGATCAAACTGCGAGCTCTGATAAGCTCCTCCCACAGCTAATCACCTGCCTCACCAGAAACCCTGCCCCCTCTGTCCTTTGCACAGGGAGAGCAGCTAATCAGCCACAAAGAAACACACACAGGAGGAAACCCTTTTTGCTCCTTCTTCAGCTGCTGCCCTGCTGCAGATTCAGATAAACAGATGAGATCTGACCTTATTTCATTTGTAAGCCAGGAGGAACATGGCCTGGGATCCCCTTGGCCCATGAATGAATAGGATTGATACAGTGACTAAGGGTATTTGAATCAGTTAATTACATTGCCCTGGTATCACAGGGTCCCTGTTTCATAACCCTGCCTTGTTCTGTCTCTGCTCTGGGACCCCTGGACAGTTAAGTCCAGTCGAATTCAATTTTGGGGTGGGGCGCTCACCTCTGCTTTCAGGCCGAGGGAGCCGGAGTTTGCCCGTAGACAAATAATCATATATGGGATACGTATATTGCTGCCAGATCCTGTTTGATATCACTGCCTTTGGCAGGATTTTGTATGAACTTTTTTTGGAAAAATAAATAAATAAATTTAAAAACACCCTTCTGAGAGAGAACAGAGAGCTCACCTCGTCCTTGGCCTGCAGGAGGAACTCGCCACCTTCGCTAGTCCTGGAAGAGAGGAAGAAGCAGTGGTTAGGGAAGTCAAGAACAGAGGAATAGCCTTGGGCTGGATCCGGCCAGTGGCCCTCCTGCGCTTCACTGCCATTCAGGGGCAACTATGGAACTCCTTGCCACAAGAGACAGTGGTGGCCAGCAGCCTAGATGGCTGTAAAAGAGGATGAGGCAGATTTAGGAAGGAGGAAGAGAGGGCTATCGATGGCTCCTGGGCACAATGGCTGTGCCCTTAATCTCCGTTGCTGGAAACCACAAGAGGGAGGAGTGCAGTCGTGGAAGCCTGGTGTTTGCAGGCTTCCCGTGATGGGCCTCTGGTTGGCCCCTATGAGAACAGGATGCCGGACAACATGGGCCAATGGCCTAATCCTGCAACCAGGCTTTCCTTAAATTCTTATGGAACCTCCAGGTCCAGAGGTAGTCTATCTTGACTCCTAGGTTCTTTGGGGCATTTGATCACCGAGAACAAGGATGTTGGGCTCGATGGGCCCCTGTGTTCTTAGGTACTGCTGCCCCCCCCTTTTTGGGATGCTTTACTGGTTGAAAACTTTATAATAGAAATGTACAATAGATGTTATAGGCAAAATGAGAAATAAAAAATAATTATTCATTCTTTAACTAATACTTGCTTTGTACATCCATCTGTGATTAAATTTGACAAGACCTCCGATCTTCCCCTTGCATTCCCAAATTAAATTCCATAAATATGCACTTAAACTTTGCTTTCTACATGTTATTTAACTTACTATAGATTTTATTTCACAAAATTATCCTATTTACACACCAAAGCTCAATCAAGACCTGCCAATAGATTGATCTTTGGACAATGTTCTTTTATATAGACTCAGTATATATATATCCCACTCTCTGATAAATTTTTCATCAGCAACGTCTTGTAACCTTGCTGATAATCTTGCCAGTTCAGCGTACTCTCTTATTTTATTTTGCCAGTCTGATTTAGATGGAATATCCTCTCCCTTCCAGTTTTTTTCGATTAGAATTCTGGCTGTGACTGTAACATACATAAGACTCTCCTGAACTTTTTGGGGATTTCATTACCCATAATTCCTAGCAGGAGGCTTCAGGTTTCTTAAGGATCCATGTGCCTTCAGCCTCCCTGCATTTCCAAGAAGTGTTTGTCCTAGATCTGAATATTTTGGCTAGCTTAAAAAAAGGTAAAGGATCCCTGACAGTTAAGTTCAGTCATGAACGATTCTGGGATTGCGGTGCTTATCTTTACTGGCCAAGGGAGCGGGCGTTTGTCTGCAGACAGTTTTTCCGGGTCATGTGGCCAGCATGACTAAGCCGCTTCTGGCGAACCAGAGCAGCGCACGGAAACGCCGTTTACCTTCCCACTAGAGGGTACCTATTTATCTACTTGCACTTTGACATGCTTTCGAACTGCTAGGTTGGTAGGAGCAGGGACCGAGCAATGGGAGCTCACCCCGTCGCAGGGATTCGAACCGCCGACCTTCTGACTTTCTGATCGGCAAGCCCTAGGCTCAGTGGTCTACACCACAGCTCCACGCACGTTAAGTTGGCTAGCTTAAGAGGCATTAAATGCCACCTGTAAAGCATTTTCATGCAATTTTCTTTTAAATCATAACATGATGTTAATCTAATGTCTTCCTTCCAAAGTCTCTCCCAACTTTCCATGCAATGTACTGCTGCCTTCTGACTTCCTTGCTGGCCTGGGGGGAGCCTGTTCCCCTCGCCTTCATTCCGCACCTTGGTTCCCAGGAGGGGCACCATCTGTGCCCTGCCCCTGGGCGCAGCCAGGAGGGGCTCCCTTGGTCTCCAGCTCCTTGCCCACTCCTTGGGGGCCTGCTTGCCAGGGATGTCTTTAGCAGATGGGCGCCCCCAAATTACCACAGATAGTGTTGGGGTGGCCGTAGCTGTGCACTGCCAGCCATCCGGGGGGGGGGGAGCAACTCTCCCCCATGCCACTGCAGGAGAGTGATCCCCACAGAGGTTTGGGAGTGAAGTTGCGCCCCTCCCAAGCGTCCTCAGGAGGAGAGCGATCCCTGCAGAGGTTTAGGATGGAAGCTGCACGCCCGCCAGCCTTATGGTTGGCGGGGCACAGCTGGTGGGCATGCAGGGAAAGGGGAGGCAGCCGCCAATGCCGCGCAGCTCCCCCACTTGCTGGGGCACCCCTGAGAGGCCGGCGCCCTGGCGCAACGCACCACTAAGCCCTATGGGAAAGACGGCTCTGCCCCCCCCCCATATCCCAGGAAGGAGGCTCACTTGATCCTCAGGACGTTTTTCTTCTTCTTGTAGGCATTGGCCACCTCGCTCGTGGCGTTGAGGAGGCTGAGGAGGGGCTCGTTGGCATGAGTGCTGCCCGACTCCCGCCCCTTGGAGTCCTTGTAGAAGCCCAGCTCCCCCTTATTGAGGACGCAGAAGAGGTTGATCCAGGACCTGCCAGAGAGAGAGAGAGAGAGAGAGAGCCGGCTGGGGTCAGCACCTCCCAGCAGCCCCCCACCCCCACAAGTGGGGAGAACACCTGCTTGGCATGCAGAAGGTCCCAGGGTTTGAGCCCCTCAAATTCCTGTTGCAGACCACCTCCTTCTGTGATGCTTGTGTGATGCTTTTGGGTGACCATTGGCTAAGAGGCCAGGCAATTGCTAAAGTCTTTAAATGAATAAATATAATAATACAGTGGTCCCTTGGTTCTCAAACACCCTGGTTCTCAAATGCTGAAAACCCTGAAGCGAATGTTCCGGTTTTTGAATGTTTTTCAGAAGCCGAACATCCAATGCAGCTGTTGGCTATTGTTTCCGGGGCGCCTGCACCAATCAGAAGCTGTGCCTTGGTTGCCAAACATTTTGGAAGTCAAACGGACATCTAGAACAGATTAAGTTGGGCACTTTTGCTTTTTGCTCTTTATTTTGCATTTTTGTTCTTGAGGCTTTTCCGGTTAATTTGTTTTTGTGACTGTGTGGAACCCAGTTCAGCGACTGATTGATTGATTGATGTATTGCATGACTGCGGAAATGGATAGAAGCCCCCCATCCAAACAAGGACTATCATCAGCGCAGGTAAGAAAAATAAATTCATGTTAATTTTCATTTCATTTCATTTCATTTTCATTTCATTTCATCATCTACAATACTGTCTTCTTTATTTTATAGTACAGTACATTGATTATTGCTTTCATTTTATGGATCAATGACCTTGTTAGACAGTAAAATTCATGTTCATTTGCTGTTTTAGGGGTTGTTTTTAAAAGCCTGGAACGGATTAATCCGTTTTGCATGACTTTCTATGGGAAAGCGTGGCCCGGTTTTGGAACGCTTTGGTTTCGGAATGGACATCTGGAACAGATTAAGTTTGAAAACCAAGGTACCACAATAATAATAATAATAATAATAATAATAATAATAATAATAATGATGATGATGATGTTCCTGCCAGCACCCTGGCTGCAGCATTCTTCACCCATTGAAGGCAGAAATCCACCCACCAGAGCCCCACGGAAGCCAAGCAGAAGACCCTGGAACTGGGGCCACGTCTGCCCCCCCCCAGCCCAGCTGTGCCCACTTGCTTTGCCCTCCCCAGGGCCCTTGGGACTGGCCCTTTTCAGCAGGGGGACGCAGACCCGCCCCACCCCTTTCCTTTGCCAGTCCCGCGGGCGGGTGGGCGGGCAGGGAGGGTGCTGGCAGGAGCGTCCCCCCCCCCCGCGACTCACCTGTTGGAGGCCTTCTTGTTGGGCCCCTCCAGCTCCAGCTTGCGGAGCAGGTAGCCCTCCTGCTGGACAGTGTGGGTGGGGGGCGGTGGGGGCGGGGCGCTGGTCTGGGCAGGGGCCGAGCGGGACCGGCGCGCCTCCCCCGGCGGGGCATTGGGGTCCTTGGGCCGGGGCCTCCGGCGTGGCTTGGGGCGGTCTCGGGCGCGGGGGCGGTCGGGGCGGGGAGTCCGGTCGGGCAGCATGTCCAGCCCGTTGGGCAAGCGGGCCGGAGACTCCCTCTCACGAGGCTGCGGGGAAAGAGAGAGAGAGAGAGAGATGCTTTGACGTCTCCAGGGCCAAGATGGCGGACCCCCAAGGAAGGTCTTGTCACCCAGGCTCCTGCAGTCGTGATGTGAGCCCAGGAACCCATGGGTGGCATAGCCAGGGACTGGGGTGGACACTGTTATTCTAAAGCAGCAATGCTGCAGCAAGCAAAGGCTCTAGCAGCTCAGTCAGCTGCTTGTGGCTGCAAAGCCAGACAGGATGTACGTGACTGTTGCCATGGAAACAAAGGGGCAGTCCATTCTCCTTATTGAGCACAGGATGTGAGCTCAGTGTGTGTCATGTGACCTGTACAGGATGTACACGGGTGGAGTTTGGAGTTTCTCTCTGTTTGTTGAAGAGAGCAGACATCTTTGACTGTATGACTGCTAAAGACAGGAATAAAGGCATGTAGTTACTTTTCTGTCTGAGTCTGATTCCCCTCCCTGGGGATATGCAGGGAGCAGGGAGGAGGAGAAGCAGTTGGTGTGTTTTTCTCACAGCCTGAGGAAAATCGCCGGAACGGACCTCGTGTGTTTTTCCTGCCGGGAGTCGCCGGAGGGAGGTCGAAAGAATTCAGCCGGTGCCTGGAGAAATAGGCACATACCTCTGACCCGAGCCTGAATTCTAACAGTGGTAGCAGAGTTACAGATAGGTAGCCGTGTTGGTCTGCCATAGTCAAAACAAAACAAATTCCTTCCAGTAGCACCTTAAAGACCAACTAAGTCAGTTCTTGGTATGAGCTTTCGTGTGCATGCACACTTCTTCAGATACACTGAAACAGAAGTTTCCAGACCCTTCTATATAGTGAGAAGGTGGGGAGGGGTATTACTCAGAAGGGTGGTGGGAATGGGTGATTGGCAGATAGCTGTGATGAGCCTGTTGACGACTCTTAACGACTGCAATAGGTCTTACAGGAAAAAGCAAGGGGTGAAAAGGTGGTAGCAGAGGATGGTTTCGATCCATCGACCTCTGCAGAAATAGTGGCAGAGCTACTGTATTCATCCCTCTCCATGGAAGCCTGAAATGGGGGCTGATTCTCTGCAGCCAGGAGCTGACCAGAAGAAGCTGAAAGCCAAGCTACGGAGCCCAGGTATGAGATTTTCGGGCTTAGAAGTGTGAATGCAGATTGATTCATTCTCTGCTTCAAGGGAGCAACGTTTGGGAAAAACAGCTCCGAGAGAGAAGAAGCCTGCATTCAAAACATTCCTGTGGTTTTTCCTGTCCAAGGAAAGGAATGCTGTTGCTTAGCAACGCAGGCCGGTTTCAAGATAAGGGCTGTACAGTCAGGCTATGCCTCAGAGAGGCAAAAACAAAGTTTTTGTTTTGACTTAGGCCCAAAGGAACTCTTGAAAGGGACTTTGCAAGCAGCAAGTGTTATAGCTGCCAGGTGCACAAGAGTGTAAACAAGCCAGCTATTGGATTTTAGAGGCTTGTGTTTGAGAGTTATTGCAAGGACTCAAAATGGATGCTAAGAAGGGGGGAGGCCTGCCTTCTCCAACCCTCTTGACCAGTGACAATTATGCATCTTGGTCTATTAAGATGAAGGCCTTGCTGCAGAATCAGAGACTCTTTGGGGTGATTGAGAACCCCATCCCTGCAGCACCAACGCGTGCTTGGGAGTCACAGGATGTGAAGGCCAGAACTGCTATAATTCTGTGCATGTCAGACTCGCAGCTTATTCATATACAAGATTTACAGCACGCGAAAGATGTTTGGGACACGCTGAGAAGGACACATCAGAGAGATGCAGGTTCTTCAGCGTTGCTGTATTTTGAAAAGCTGTCCAACCTGAGGCTTGCGCCTGATGGAGATGTTCAAGCGCACCTGACGGAAATGAAATTTCTGCGTCAACAGATGGTGGAACGCAATTTCCGTCTGCAGGAGGAAGTGTTTTGCTTCATGGTGATCAACAGTCTGAATCAGACTTACAAAACAGTTGCCAGTCAGCTGGGGTCCCTCCCAGCGCAAGATCTAACGTCGGAGAGGGTCTTTGCCGTGGTTCTTTGTGAACATGACAGACTCGCCGCCCTGGAAGTCAAGGACAGGGGGAGACGAGAACGGAGTTCTGACACCCCCACTGCTGTAGCTACTGGAGGAGACGCTGTAGCTTTGAACGTTGTCCGATGCTACAATTGTGGACAAACTGGGCATCTTCAGCGGAACTGCGAGAAGCCACGTCAGAACAAAGGAGCCAAGGGAAGCTCCACGAAGTCTGAGGCGTCAGGCAGAGGTCATGCCAAGTCACAGTCGAAGCCTGCAAAGGCTTTGATGTCGAAAGGAACCAAGCCAGAAGTGGACAACGCTTTTGTCATAGATACTGGGTGTACATTTCACATGACCCATCGTAGGGATTTGTTTTCGTCGTTTAAGAAGCAAAGCTTCGTTGTACAACAAGCCAACGGTCAAGAGCTAGAAGCCACCGGAATTGGGACTGTGTATCTTAAAAGTCTGAACTTGACTATAAACAATGTTTATTTGGTTCCAGGGTTGAAGTACAATCTGCTCAGCGTTTCGCAGATTGCCAAAAAGGGACTAAAACTGTCCTATGATGATCAGAACTGCGAGATCTACAAAGATGGAGAGCTGTATCTTTCTGCCAAAGAGAAAGATGGACTGTATTTGTTGACTTTTGATCAAAGTGATTACATGAAATGTAATTCTAACATGATCTCTTTTGCAGGTGTAGCCAAGAAGAACGCCAAGCAGGTCACCTCGAGGGTCGACAGGGCATTTCAGCGGGTGTATGCTGATGTGATTGGTCCTTTAGCACCATCTAGAGGCAATGCAAAGTATTACCTAATATGTGTTGATTCTTTCACAGGTTTTGTATGGATTTATCTTTTGGAGAGACCGAAAGAAGCCTTAGAAAGGTTTAAAGAATTTTGTGACAAGGTTAAAAATATGCATGATGCTGACATAAATTGTCTTTGCACAGATG
This sequence comes from Podarcis erhardii, assembly GCF_964252035.2. NCBI lineage: Eukaryota > Metazoa > Chordata > Lepidosauria > Squamata > Lacertidae > Podarcis > Podarcis erhardii. Next base: position 93,302,926 of record NC_138511.1, read on the forward strand.
AGAAGCCAATTTTTCTTTTACAGGATTTCCAGAGGTTCCTGAAGAAGAAAGGGATAAGACACAAAATTGCAGCTTCCGAAGAAGCTTGGAACAGATGTGTCTGTGTTAGGGTGAACAAAGAATTGCAAAAGGGAATGGAAGCGCAATTGCTTAGTTCACATCTGCCACATGAGTATTGGGCTGAGTCGCTAACGTCATTTTGTTATACGTGGTTGAGAAAGTTTTCAAAAGAGTTGGGAAGTTCTCCTTTTGAGAAACTGTTCCACAGAAAACCTTCTGTTGCCCATTTCAAGGTTTTTGGGTCTCATGTGAGGACAGAAGCTCCGGGTGGAGTAAAGAATGCCAGAGGCATTTTTGTGGGTTATGAAAAGGGTCTCTACAGAGTAATTTTGTCTGAATCTGGTCAGGTGATTCTCACAAAATTTCTAGAGAGTGCTCCTGAACAGGAGAGAGTGATTGTTCACACATTTCCCACAGGTGATGATGATGATTCTGATGATGTTGATGATGATGTTGATTTTATTGAGTTCAGTAGTACTGATGATGACAGCGATAGCTCAGACAGCTCCGTTGTCACAGTCATTGAGAGGAAATCTCACATGATGACTAGACCGTCAGAAGAGGAGGATGAACCACTGTTTACAATTGGTACTGGTTCTCCAAAGAGTCCAAAGGCTGAACCAGAAAGCAGAGAAGAGCAGCACCTCTTACATAGGTCTGAGAGAGCAACGAAGGGTGTACCACCCAAGAGGTATTCAAAAGAGTTTGCCAACCTAGCTATTGCATGTGTTGCTGTTGTAAACGACCAAGGTCAGATTGAAGCTGTGTCTGAGTCAGAGACAAAGGCACAACAGAGAGTTGCTAACCAAGGTGTCAGGGCTGCCTGAGCCCCTGACACAAGGTAATGCAGAAGCACTCATTCCTTGGAAGTCACACAACCAGAGAGGTACATTGGTGAAACCAATGGCGGGTAGTTCCAAGGGTGGAACTGAAACAACTGGGGAATGTTATACATATAACAACTGTTTGTTTTCTTCTCTGGATGACGCTTTGCTCGCAGCACGCATTGATACTTTAGGGGGAGTATGTTATTCTAAAGCAGCAATGCTGCAGCAAGCAAAGGCTCCAGCAGCTCAGTCAGCTGCTTGTGGCTGCAAAGCCAGACAGGATGTATGTGACTGTTGCCATGGAAACAAAGGGGCAGTCCATTCTCCTTATTGAGCACAGGATGTGAGCTCAGTGTGTGTCATATGACCTGTACAGGATGTACACGGGTGGAGTTTGGAGTTTCTCTCTGTTTGTTGAAGAGAGCAGACATCTTTGACTGTATGACTGCTAAAGACAGGAATAAAGGCATGTAGTTACTTTTCTGTCTGAGTCTGATTCCCCTCCCTGGGGATATGCAGGGAGCAGGGAGGAGGAGAAGCAGTTGGTGTGTTTTTCTCACAGCCTGAGGAAAATCGCCGGAACGGACCTCGTGTGTTTTTCCTGCCGGGAGTCGCCGGAGGGAGGTCGAAAGAATTCAGCCGGTGCCTGGAGAAATAGGCACATACCTCTGACCCGAGCCTGAATTCTAACAGACACAACAAAAATGGGGGGGGGGGACTCACCGTTGCCGCTGCTGGCGTGGCCGCCGGCCCCGTGGACTCCTTCTCCTGCAGCTGCTCCACGATGTCTGCCAACGTCGCCTTACTGCGGGTGACCAGGAAGAGGGTCAAAAGGGTGCCCCCCCCGGGAGATTCAGGAGGGCTGCGTCCCAGGAGTGGGAGGGGAGAGGGACCAGGCCAGGCTTTTCAACAACTACATGAAGCCTCTGGGAGAGATCATCAAGGGGTTTGGGCTGGGTGTTTATCAATATGCAGATGATACCCAGCTCTACCTCTCTTTTAAATCAGAACCAGTGAAGGCGGTGAAGGTCCTGTGTGAGTGTCTGGAGGTGGTTGGAGGATGGATGGCGGCTAACAGATTGAGGTTGAATCCTGACAAGACAGAAGTACTGTTTCTGGGGGACGGGGGCGGGCGGGTGTGGGGGATTCCCTGGTCCTGAATGGGGTAACTGTGCCCCTGAAGGACCAGGTGCGCAGCCTGGGAGTCATTCTGGACTCACAGCTGTCCACGGACGTGCAGGTCAATTCTGTGTCCAGGGCAGCTGTCTCCCAGCTCCATCTGGTACGCAGGATGAGACCCTATCTGCCCACAGTCTGTCTCGCCAGAGTGGTGCATGCTCTGGTTATCTCCCGCTTGGACTACTGCCATGCGCTCTATGTGGGGCTACCTTTGAAGGTGACCTGGAAGTTACAACTAATCCAGAATGCGGCAGCTAGACTGGTGACTGGGAGCAGCCGCCGAGACCACATAACACCGGTCTTGAAAGACCTACATTGGCTCTCAGTACGTTTCCGAGCACAATTCAAAGTGTTGGGGCTGACCTTGAAAGCCCTAAATGGCCTCAGTCCAGTATACCTGAAGGAGCGTCTCCACCCCCATTGTTCTGCTGGACACTGAGGTCCATCTCCGAGGGCCTTCTGGTGGCTCCCTCATTGCAAGAAGTGAAGCTACAGGGAACCAGGCAGAGGGCCTTCTTGGTAGTGGCGTCTGCCCTGTGGAACGCCCTCCCACCAGATATCAAAGAGAACAACAACTACAGTATCAGACTTTTAGAAGACATCTGAAGGTAACCCTGTTTAGGGAAGCTTTTAATGTTTAGCAGGCTATTGTATTATATACCCTACCCATCTGGCTGGGTTTCCCCAGCCACTCTGGGCGGCTCCCAACTGAATATTAAAACCAGAATCAAACATTAAAAACTTCCCTAAACAGGGCTGTCTTCAGGGCTGCCCAAGCCTGAATGCTGCAAATTGCAGAGCTGGAAGGGGACCCCAGGAATCATCTAGACCAGCCCCCTGCTGCAACGCCACAGGAATGACAGCTGGAAAATATCTGGAAGTTAGCTATCTGACTTTCATTAAAAACCTCCACTGCCTTGCTAGGTCACAGAATCATCCAATTGTAGGCTTGGAAGGGACCCTAAGGGGCCATTTAGCCCAACCCGCTGTAGTGCAGCTATCCCAATGTTGCATCCCATTTAAAAACCTAATTTAAAAGTCACTTGCCCAAATTAAGCAAATGCTTTCAGCTGAGCGGCTGGCTGGGGGGCACTGAGCTGTGCTTTCTCCCCCTGCGGCCACCAGACCTGCCTGCTTCACCCCCCCCCTTGGCGGCTCCTCACCCTCCTCCCTTGGGGTCGTTGCGCTGGGCCTCCTGCTCGCTGGACTCCTGCCTCTCCAGCCGCCTCTCGTGCCGCTCTCGGCCCGCCTGCCGGGGCGCCTCCTGCTCGCTGGACTCCTGGCGCTCCAGCCGCCGCTCCCGCCTCTCCCGCCGACGCTCAGGCTGCTCGTGGCGCGCCGGCGGCGCCTCCTGCTGCTCCACTGACTCCTGGCGCTCCAGCCGCCGCTCGTGGCGCTCCCGGTGGCGCTCCACGTGCGCCTCCACCCGCCCGCCCCCCTTGGTCTCCGCCGCCTCCGGCCGTGAGTCCGGTCGGCGGGTGTCTTCCTCCACGGTGGCGCCAGCCTTGCCCTCCCCGGGCGCCTTGCCCTCCCCGGGCGCCTCCTGCAGCCGGTCGATCCTGGGCTGGAGACGCTCTGGCTTCAGCTCGTGGCGCACGTAGCCCACCTTGGCCTCGCCACGCTCGGGGGTCTCCGGCTTCAGCCCGTTGACCAGGGCCTGGGCCTCCCCCCGGCCGCGAAGCAGCAGCAGCTCCTTCTCGTGGAGGGGCTGGCGCAGGAGTGACTTGTGGCCCAGCTCCGCCGGGTCGGCAAAGACCTTGCGGCCCAGGAGAGGCGTGGGGGGCTGCTTGCTCTGCTCAGCCCGCAACTTCTCAATCTGTGGGGCAGGGCACAAAGGAGGGTCAGCCTCGGGAAAACTATGGACTTCTTATTATTATTATTTATTGACATACACATATTACACATTTTACATATACTCAAATCCATCCAACCTCCTTTGGGGAAGGTTCTCAGGCAGGGTGGAAGGAGAAAGAACTTGCCCAGGTGAAGACCACCTGGTGGAAACCCTCACACATCTGGTTCTCAACTGAAAACTATATGCTGATCTCTGCCAGCAATTTCTAGATCGACTCTGCATCCCCAAATGGAAACCAGAGTCAGAGGTCATACATTTTCTATTACTGGGGAATGATCAGGAGCTCACCAAGCTAGTGGCTAAATATCTCTGTTTGGTTTTTTGTCGTCAAAATGCCCTGCAGACGTCTGATCTCCCTGGAGACCATAGACTGCTCTGCCTCCTTTCTTTTAGCAAATGTTTTGTGCCACTGGGGAAGTGGTAAATCTGTATTGATTTGTTTTGGATGTTTGTATGCGATGCCAATAAAAGGTTTGATGATGATGAGAATCTGAAACGTAAGACCCCCCCCAGGGTCATCTAGTCCAACCCCTGCAAATCAGGAAACCCAGCTCAGGAATCCCTGCCCGGTGTCCACCTGATCTCTGCTTAAGAACCTCCCCCTTCCCCAAGGCGACATTCGCACCCGCTCCCTCCGCCCCCCGTACCGTGGTGAGCCGCCGCAGGGAGCTGAAGCGCTCCTCCCAAGCCGCGGCCGCTTTGCGGAAGGCCTCATGGCGCCGGATCAGCTGCTCCACCTCGTCGACGCTGTTGCCCAGCTCCCGGCTCTTCAGCAGTGGCTCCTGCGCGGTCAGCCAGGCGTCGGCCACCACCGCCTCCTGGGCAAACTGGTGGACCTCCAGCACTGCAGGGATGAGAGGGGGAAAGAGCTCAGGGCTTTGCCAATCAAGGCAAGAAGCTGGAACCGGGCCGGGCACAAGACGGGCAGCTGCTGAAAGGAAGGGCTCAGATATTCTCAGCCAGCCGCAAGAACCTCGAACCCGGATTGGTTGTGAGTGGGTGTCACGAGGCTGTTGCATGGGGGATATTGGGTTGCTGTTTTTATTTTTATTCTGCATTTTGTGGTTTTATATCTTGGTTTTATTCTGCGAACCACCCTGAGACCCTGGGTATAGGGCGGCATATAAAGTCAAGTAATAATAATAAATAATAATAATAATAATAATAATAATAATAATAATAATAATAAATGATGTTCCTGCCAGCAATCTGGCTGCAGCATTCTTCACCCATTGAGGGCAGGAAGCCACCCACCAAAGCCCCACGGAAGCCAAGCAGAAGCCCCAAACAACTCGGGTCGAGGGTGCCTTGGGGATCACCTGAACCCCTCTATCCCCAATATCCTCTGCAGGAGTCTTGTTGGGTGTTCTCGGAACTGGCAAGGCTCATTTCGCAACACCAAGAAACCGAGCCTTTCATGTCCTCGGCTCTGTCCTCTGGAACTCCCTGCCACTAGAGATTGCGCCAATGACCCCAAAAGCTTAGCTTCTCCTTGTTCCCTGACTTGGTGAGGCTCTTTTGACAATGAGAAGCTGAGCCTTTAGTGCCTTTGGCCCAGTCTGCTGGAACTCTTTGCCACTGGAGATTCAGCAGGCATATTCCACACCAACTTTTACACACTTCCTGAAAACATTTCTGTTCTGCCAGGTGATTAAGAAGACATTATTCCACAATGGTTAATTGAGCTCTGTTTTTCACTTTCTTACAGTTCTTATGGCTGTAGACCGCTTTGATATTTGTTTTTATTTTAATGACACAGCAAACGCCTTGGGAGTCGAACATTTTGGCTCCCGAACGATTGAAAACCGGAACTGATTGTTCCGGTTTCCAAACATTCTTTGGAACCCAAACATCCAACGTGACTTCTGATTGGCTGCAGGAGCTTCCTGTAGCCAATCGGAAGCCGTGTCTTGGTTTCCGAATGTTTTGGCAGTCGAACGGACTTCTGGGACGGATTCCATTCGACTTCCAAGGTACCACTGTACACATGTTTCAGTCAATAAATAAATAGTATGCGTTGACAGAGAAACATGGGACCAACTCCCCACCCCAAAAAATGTGAGGATGGGAGTCGGGAGAGAAAGGGATGCCCCCACTTCTCCCTGGGGGGCTACAAAGCAAACTGTGAGAGGAGGAACGGTTTTGTGAGGTGGATTTTCAGGGGGATATTTTTTTTGGGGGGGGAGGGGCTGGCGTTGCACCCGGACTCACTTTGCTGCAGCCACTCCCAGTGCCGGTCCCATTTCTCCACCATCTCCTTCTTCTTTGTCATCAGCTTCTCCAGGTGGAGCTTGATCTGAAGCGGAGAGAAAACGAAGGGTCATGTCTCTGCCCAGGCCTTGCCTGCCCCCCCAATTCCTAGCCCCCCCCCGAGAATCCCAGTCCCTCCGAAAAGATCTCCATCATGCAACGCGGTCCTTGAGTGTGGCAGAAGAGAGAAGGATGCCGCCCCCCCTTGACCCCACTGCCCAGTGGGCCCCCCTCTCCCGGCCACAGGGAGGGCAGAGGCGGGGCCACAGAGACAGGGCGGAGCCTACCTCCTCGGAGGCGGGGCTCTTGTTCAGCACCAGCGTCTTGCCCAGGTCCACGCAGGTGGCAATGTTCTTGCTGTGGGTCTCGATCTCGCTCTTCAGGCCCTGGTGGTAGTTCATCAGCACTTCCACGGTGGAGACGTCCCTGCAGGGGGAGGGGGGGCAGAGATGATGTGAGAGGGAAGACACACACACACCCCACTCACAGGAGCGGCCAGGGCCAGATTTAGGTTTGATGCGGCCCTCAGCTCCTGAAGGCAACGGGGCCCTTTAAATGTCCAGCTGTCCTTTGTCCACAACAAATGGTTGCTGGTTTTTGTGTTGAATATATGCTATAGGTATCTCAAGCCCTTTGCCCATGTTGCCCTGCAAGCAGTCCATGCAGAATGTCGGCACCCTAGATATAGAAAGGAGCAAACCAGGGATATTTGAGGGAGCAGACAAGTAGGCGGGACCCAGGACTTACATCACAGGAGCCGACACAACACAAAACACTCTTGCTGGATGTAGGTTTTATCTTATTTGTTTTTTATCTTATATTTTGGAAATGCACATCCAGTTTCTTACCCCTTTACATTTTTTGGGGCCCCCAAGAGAGTGGGGTGCTAAGCTAGAGCTTGTTTAGCTTATACATAAATCCGGCACTGGGGGGGGGGCTTTGATGTGTTGCCTGCCTCTAAGTCAGGGGTTCCCTAAGTGGGTGGTGGCACCCCAGGGGGGAATCTGATTCCTGCATGACAGGGCATTGGGCCAGAAGTCCTTTGGGGTACCTTCCAACCATTCCCTGGGGGAGCTTGAGCTTGGGGTCAGCAGAGGTGCACATGACCCCCCAGCTGTTGAAGAGGCCAGGGCCTGGCAGTCCAGTGGGAGGCAAGAGGTAGCAGGGAGGAGATGCCCCCCCGCCTCCCACAAAGCTGTGCTCCACCCTGCTGCCCTCCGAGAGCTGGTGGGACGGCCCAGTAGACCTGAAGGAGCATCTCCACCTCCATCGTCCAGCCCGGACATGGGGGTCCATCTCTGAGGGCCTCCTGGTGGTTCCCTCGCAGCGAGAAGTGAAGCTACAGGGCACCAGGCAGAGGGCCTTCTTGGTGGTGGCGCCCGTCCTGTGGAACGCCCTCCCACCAGATGTCAAGGAGATAAACAACTATCTGACTTTTAGAAGACATCTGTTTAGGGAAGTTTTTAATGTTTGATGTTTTGTCACATGATGATGATGATGATGATGGGAGCCACCCAGAGTGGCTGGGGATACACAGCCAGATTGGTGGGGTATAAATAATAAATTATTATTATTATTATTATTATTATTATTATTATTATTATTATTACAGTGGTACCTTGGTTCTCAAATGCCTTGATTCTCAAATGCCAAAAACCCAGAACAAAATAAAAAAATTCCTTCCAGTAGCACCTTAAAGACCAACTGAGTTAGTTCTAGGTATGAGCTTTCATGTGCATGCACACTTCTTCAGATACACTGAAACAGAAGTCACCGGACCTTTCTATATAGTGAGAAGGTGGGGAGGGGTATTACTCAGAAGGGTGGTGGGAATGGGTGATTGGCAGATAGCTGCGATGAGCCTGTTGACGACTCTTAACGACTGCAATAGGTCTAACAGGAAAAAGCAAGGGGTGAGAAGGTGAAAAATGGCTTTGTCATGTATAATGAGATAAGAATCCAATGTCTTTATTCAAACCAGGTCTCTCCATAGTTTTAAGTTTGGTGATAAGTTGCAATTCAGCAGCTTCTCTTTCCAGTCTATTTCTGAAATTCCTTTGTAATAGAACAGCTACTTTGAGATCTTGTATAGAATGTCCTGGGAGATTGAAGTGTTCTCCTACTGGTTTTTCTGTCTTGTGGTTCCTGATGTCGGATTTATGTCCATTTATTCTTTGGCGTAAGGTCTGGCCTGTTTGTCCAATATAGAGAGCTGAAGGACACTGTTGGCATTTTATGGCATACACAATGTTAGACGATGAGCAATTAAATAGTCACGAGATGGTATGTGTGATGTTGTTGGGGCCAGTGCTACTGGAAGGAATTTTTTTATTTTGTTTTGACCATGGCAGACCAACACGGCTACCTATCTGTAACAAAAACCCAGAAGTAAGCATTCCAGTTTTTGAACATTTTTCGGAAGCCAAACGTTCGATGCGGCTGTCAGCTTTTATTTCCGGGGCGCCTGCACCAATCAGAAGCTGCGCCTTGGTTTTCGAACATTTCAAAAGTCAAAAGGACTTTGGGAATGGATTAAGTTTGTCACTTTTGTTTTTGCTCTTTATTTTGCGTTTTTGTTTTTGTGACTGTGTGGAACCCAGTTCATATACTGACTGATGGATTGTGTGACTGCGGAAATGGATAAAAGCCCCCCATCCAAACAATGACCATCATCAGTGAGGGTAAGGGGGAAAAATTCATGTTAATTTTTATCATCTACAATACTGTCTTATTTATTTTATAGTACAGTACATTGATTCTTGCTTTCATTTTATGTATCAATGGTCTCGTTAGATAGTAAAATCCATGTTCAATTGCTCTTCCAGGGGTTGCTTTTTAAAGTCCAGAACGGATTAATCCATTTTGCATGACTTTCTATGGGAAAGCACGCCTTAGTTTTGGAACGCTTTGGTTTTGGAACAGACTTCCGGAAGTTTGAGAAGTGAGGGACCACTGTATTCCTCCTCTTCTTCTTCTTACCTGGGCTTCTCTCCGGTGCCGATCTGGGCGATGATGGTGTCCATCCAGGATATGAGGTCCCGCACCATGTTGGAGAAGCGGATCTTGTCGGTGGTGGTGGTGACCTGGAGGCGGCAGTCCTCGCAGGAGCCCAGCAGCTCTTTCCAGGAGCGCATCACCTCCTGCTCCTTGGTGGCAATGGCCTCTGCGTTCTCCCCGGCATAGACCGTCCGCAGCTGAGCCGCCACCTCCTGCAGCTGCCGCACCTGGCGGGGAGCAGGGGGAGGTTAAGGGGGCAGGAGGGGGCTCACTGCGCCCCTGGGAGGGAAGGGGGCAGGGCAGGAGTGGGCTGGGTCAGGCCAATGGATCCGGTCCTCACATTGCCAAATCCCCCATAGAACCTAGGAATCGAGATAGACTGCCTCTGGGCTTGGAGGCTCCATCAGAACATGAGAAGACTCTGGGTGCTGGATGAGGCCAAGGGTGGCCCATCTGGTCCAGCATCCTGTTCTCCCAGTGGCCAGCCAGGGGCCCAGGATTTGAGCACTGGAGACCTTTCCCCCTCTTCCTGGTATTTGCAAGCGCTGCTGCCTCCAACTGCGGAGGGCAGAGCGGAGCAGAATTTAAGGTGCAATTCTTCTACTTTAAGCAGGCAGAGCTTCCCCCAAAGCGTCCCAGGAGCTGTCATTTGTGGGGCTGCATGGCTTGGAGAAGAGGCAGGGAAGGGGAGTCCCCTAAGAACTCTCAGCGCCCTTAGAAAACTACAGCTCCCATAATTCTTTGAGGGAAGCCAGGACTGTTTAAAGCAGAGTCACAGTGAAGCTAACAAGAGCTTCTGGGTCAGGACAATGGTCCGCTTGGTCCAGCATCCCGGCCTCATGGTGGCCAAGGAGACACCCAAAGGGAAACCCACCAGCAGCTGCAGATTCCAAGAACAGCAGCCTCGTCCCCTGAAGTGGATTCCAGCAACTGGGATTCGGAATAATTGCTGCCTCCAATACTGGAGAGCAGAGCCATTGGGGAAAGAAGCCGTTTGTCCAATCCTGTTTTAGAGCCATCCAAGTCGGTGGCCATCCCTGCCTCTTGTGGCAGCGAGTTCCATAGGCTAACTATGTGCTGCTTTAAACGTATGATGTGAATGACCAGAAGCTTTTTTACTGAGTATAGTGGGTAAAGAGATACTGAGACAAGATAAAAAACTGTTCATGTATGCAACAACTGCGGCAAGAATTTTGTTAACCCAAAAAATGGAAACAGCATGAAATACCAACAAAAGAAGAGGGGCAGATGAAACTGATGGACTTTGCAGAACTGGAGAAACTGGCGGGAAGAATCCGGAACCAGCGAGACCAAGCATTCCAAAAGGACTGGAATAAATTTATATTTACCGTATTTTTCGCCCTATAGGACGCACTTTTCCCCCCTCCAAAAATGAAGGGGAAATGTGTGTGCGTCCTATGGTGCGAATGCAGGCTTTCACTGAAGCCTGGAGAGTGAGATGGGTCGGTGCGCACCGACCCCTCTCGCTCTCCAGGCTTCAGGAAGCTATCCGCAAGCCGTGGGAGCCCGGCGCGACTTCCTGCCAGGCTCCCAAGGCTTGCGGACAGCAGCCTGAAGCCCCAAACCCGGGGAGCACAGCGGAGCGCACTCCGGGCTTCAGGCAGATATCTGCAAGCCTGGGGAGCCCGCCATGAGTTCCCGCTGGGCTCCCAAGGCTTGCAGATAGCAGCCTGTTCTGGGGGCTGGGGTCAGGGGAAGCTTGGGCTTCCCCCGCCCCAGCCCCGCACCTGGTGTGGGGGGGAATAATTTTTTTTCTTTATCCCCCCCCAAAAAAACCTAGGTGCGCCCTATGGGCCGGTGCGCCCTATAGGGCGAAAAATACGGTATATTTGAAAGAGAAATGTAAGCAATTAACATCACTGGCAGGGTTATCTGAAGATCTGTAAGATGAAATTACTACCTATTCAGGTTGAGTAATGTAATATCTTAGGGAATGATATAACGAAAACAGGAAAGGAAGTGAAATGAAAAGATGCAGAATTTAAGTTTGTACTGTATACCACTAGATGGGAGGGAGGGAAGTCGATAGGCTCATCTGAGCCAGAGAGGTTTAAAAAGAAGATATGATGTTACACAATGTGATTATATGTAAAACTAATAAAAAATGTTATAAACAAAATAAATAAATAAACGTAGGATGTGAATTAGTGATTTATGGAAGTGAGAGCTGGACCATCAAGAAGGCTGATTGCTGAAGAATTGCTGCTTTTTAATTCTGGTGCTGGAGGAGACTCTGGAGAGTCCCATGGACTGCAAGAAGATCAAACCTCTCCATTCTTAGGGAAATCAGCCCTGAGTGGTCCCTGGAAGGACAGATCGTGAAGCTGAGGCTCCAAGACTTTGGCCACCTCATGAGAAGAGAAGACTCCCTGGAAAAGACCCTGATGTTGGGAAAGATGGAGGGCGCAAGGAGAAGGGGACGACAGAGGACGAGATGGCGGGACAGTGTTCTCGAAGCTACAAACATGAGCCTGACCAAACTGCAGGAGGCGGTGGAAGACAGGAGGGCCTGGCGTGCTCTGGTCCAGGGGGTCACGAAGAGGCGGAAACTATTAAACAACAACAGGATTACACACCTTCCACACACACACACACACACACACACACACACTGCCTCACCTGTGTCACCAGGACCTGCACGTCGTGCTCGAAGGAGCTGAGCATCCTCTGGAGGGTTCCGGCCGAGGTCTTGGCCTCGCGAGCCGTCACCTCCGGCAGACGCTGCTTCTTCTCCTCGATCTGGGAGAGGACGTCCTTGCAGTCGCTGAAGAACTTGTGGAGCTCGTGGGAGGCGGCCAGCATCTGCGCCCGGGTCTCCATCAGCTCCAGCAGGTCGGCCCAGGCCTCGTTCACCCCGTCCTTCCACTCGGCGATGGTGGCGGCGTCGGCATGGCCGTAGTCAATCAGCTCGTCCACCATCTGGTTGACGGCCGAGATCCGCTCGTTCCCCACGCTGCCCGTCTCGCTGGCAAACTCCGTGAACTTCTCCTGCAGCAGCTGCAGGGAAGCGGAAAGTTGTACGGTACAACGGCGGCTAGGATTTTACTAGCCCAAAATGGAAAGAGGACAGGATAATAATAATAATAAATTTTTATTTATACCCCGCCCTTCCTGCTTTAAAAAACGGGCTCAGGGTGGCTAACAGCAAACACTGATTAAAATGTGACTTAAAAACAGCATAAAAACAGCATAAATACAACATCAATGTCAATAAAATTCAAGATACCAACGAAAGAAGAATAACAAGTAGGGCGGTTCATAAAAAACTTTTTTTAAAACAAATGCCTGCTCCAAAGGTCTTATCTTACTACACTAGGGATTATATAGCTATATCTGAAATTTCATGCATATCAGTTAATATCTTGACCCTCCTCCACGAAAATAGCTGTTTACTTGGCCGTTTTCCTATGTTGTGAAGGCTGAAATTTCAATTCAGTGGAGGAGGATCAATATATTAACTGATATGCATGAAATTTCAGATATAGCTATATAATCCCCAGCGTAGTAAGATGGTGCAGGCATTTTCAAAACAAAGTTTTTTATGAACTGCCCTAACGGCAAGTCAAACTTATGGAATACGTAGAAATGGCGAAACTCACAGGAAGACTCAAGAGACAATAGTAACAGAGACATTAAAAAAGATTGGGAACCATTCATGCTGTATCTACAGAAATACGTACTGTAAAGAAATGGACTCATTAGCAGGATTTGAGGAAACACTTGCAATTAAGAAAAGAAATGTAAAGATGAAGAAAGAACAAGTTGGAAACTAATTAAGTGTCAGATATAATTGGAAAGAAAATATGGTACAAATAAGTGATAAGAACATAGGAGCATTTAATTAAAAGATTAACAAAATGGGAGAAAATAAATTAAGCGGAAGTAACAAACATGTAATGAACTAGAAGGGGAAGTTGAGGGAAGTCATAGGGTGGGCGGATATTTGAATTATTTTATTTTTTCCCCTTTACATGATTGATGTGTGGAATATTGAACTGTAAAACTAATAAAATTTTAAAAAGAACATCTTGGGGGGGGGGACCAGACAGAGAAACTGCAAGGACTCTGCCCCCGAGATGCTGCAACTGTGCTGCCAGCGGAGCGGAGCTGAAAGAGAAAGGCACTCTGTACATGCTCACTGCAGCTGAGCAAATGCACAGGGCTGTTTAAAAACAATAATAGCAAGACATATAAAACACAGAGAGTTGCAGTCAACTAACTTTTGCTCAAAATACACCCATGGAAATGAATGGACCTAAGTGAGTCATGGCCATTGGTCTCAATGGGTCTACTCTGAATAAAAGTTAGCTGAACACAACCCTTAATTTTTTACATATCTTCCTTTGCTTCTCTGTCCGTAAGAATATTAGATGAATAGAATAGAATAGAATAGAATAGAATAGAATAGAATAGAATAGAATAGAATAGAATAGAATACTGTTATTATTTATACCCTGCCCATCTGGCTGGCTATAAATCTGCAACAAATCAACCAAAAATAGATAAATAAATGCATAAATATTTAAGACATTTCATATATATATATTGATAATATTTTACTGATTTTCCAAAAATAACAAAAATAAAACAATAACAATACAAATTTATAACCAAAAATAGAAAAGTTCCCTTCCCCCTAGTCCTTCCTTGGTTCCATTATTTGTCAACATACTGCATGTCCACTGTAAATTAAAGAACCATTGGAATTACCATATTTTTCACTCCATAAGATGCACTTTTTTCCTCTTAAAAACTAAGGGGAAATGTCTGTGCGTCTTATGGAGCGAATGTGTGGTCCCTGGGGCTGGGAGGGGGGGACCCGGACTTCCCTTGCCAGCCCCACAAGCTCCAAGAGTGGAGGCAAGGCTGCGCGCAACCTCGCCTTCACTCCAGGACCCGTTCTAGGGGCTGGGGTCGAGGGAAGCTTGGGCTTCCCCTGCCCCCAGACCCACAGCTAAAAAGGAAGCAAAGACAGCAAGCGGGATCCATCCTGCTCGCTGTCTTGGCTTCTGCCAAAGCCGTGCGCAACCTCTCCAGCCGGCTAAAAACAAAGCCAAGACAGCGAGCAGGATCCATCCCAAAGCCATCTGCAAAAGCCGCACACAGCCTCTCACGGCTGGAGAGGTTGGGCGCGGCTAAAAACAAAGCCAACACAGCAAGCGGGATCCACCCTGACAGCCCCAGAAGCTCTGGGAGAAGCGGACAGGCTGGGCTGGGGGGGGGGGAGAGAATAAGATTTCTTTTCTTGATTTCCCCCCCTAAAAACTAGGTGTGCCTTATGGTCCAGTGTGCCTTATGGAGTGAAAAATACGGTACTTATAATCCATTCATCATGTAATGACAAGTAGTTCTAGAATCTTGCTAATGTTTTATCCTGTGTGCATTGCTTCTGTATACAGTGGTACCTCGGGTTAAGAACTTTATTCATTCCGGAGGTCATTCTTAACCTGGAGCACCACTTTAGCTAATGGGGCCTCCTGCTGCTGCCGCTGCTGCACCACCGGAGCACGATTTCTGTTCTCATCCTGAAGCAAAGTTCTTAACCTGAAGCACTATTTCTGGGTTAGCAGAGTCTGTAACCTCAAGCGTATGTAACCTGAAGCGTATGTAACCCGAGGTACCACTGTATATCAATATTGAAGACATTTCCTAAGGCCTGTATAAAGGAAACTCGAGCTGCTCTTGTGAACTGCTTTGAGGTCTGTCTGGCTTTTTTGCAATCAAGCGGCAAATATTTTCTGGTGCGCCCCCCCCCCCCCGGTCTCACCGTGACGTGTTCGTAGTCCTGGCCCAGCTCCGGGGACCCGGCCACCACCTCCTTCTCGGCGATCCAGTGCTCCAGTTCGTCCACCTCGCGGCTCAGCTGGTAGAGCCAGTACTGCTGCTCCAGCCGGGCCTTGCGCTCCTCCACCAGGTCCTTCAGGGAGACGTAGAGGCGGTCCACCTGCGACTGGCGCCGGCTGATCTGCTCACTGCCGGGGGGAAAGGGACCGTCAGAGGGGAGGGCACCAGGGGGCCGGGCAACGGCCGCTTTCCAACATGGTGATACAGCTAAACATCGCAATAGGCCGATACAGTGGTGCCTTGGTTCCCAAACGCCGAAAACCCGGAAGTAAGTGTTCTGGTTTTTGAACGATTTTCGGAAACCGAATGTCCACTGAGGCTGTCAGCTATTGTTTCTGGGGCACCTGCACCAATCAGAAGCCGTGCCTTGGTTTCTGAACATTTCGGAAGTCAAACAGACTTCTGGAACGGATTAAGTTTGGCACTTTTGTTTTGCATTTTTGTTTTTGAGGCTTTTTCGGTTCATTTGATTTTGGGACTGTGTGGAACCAGTCCAGCTACTGATTGATTGTGTGACTGCGGAAACAGATCAAAGCCCCCCATCCAAACAATGACCATCATCAGTGCAGGTAAGGGGAAAAAATCATTTTTATTTTTATCATCTACAATACTGTCTTCTTTATTTTATAGTACAGTACATTGATTATTGCTTTCATTTTATGGATCTATGGTCTCGTTAGAGAGGAAAATTCATGTTCAATTGCTGTTTTAGGGATTGTTTTTAAAAGTCTGGAATGGATTAATCCATTTTGAATGACTTTCTATGGGAAAGCACGCCTCGGTTTTGGAACGCTTTGGTTTTGGAAGGGACTTCCAGAACAGATGAAGTTTGAGAACCAAGGGACCACTGTATCATGATATGGACTTCAAACCAGGGTATCTCGCTATATTGCTCAGGCCTAGTGGGGAGGGGGCTAGGGCCAAGTGGGGTGGGCTGAGAAGGGGGCAGGGAAGGAGGTGGGGGCACAACAGCCGGCCTACCTGTCCGGGTGCCCCAGCTCCAGCAGCGCCCGGCACTGTCGTGACAGCTGAGCAATGGTCTCGGCGTAGTTCTCCACCGTCTGTTCCATCATCAGGTGTTTCTTCAGGAGCTGGAGGGTGCTCTGTTCGTCCTGAGAGGACAGAGGAGGGGTGTAAGGACACCGGGAGAGCCAGAGGGGAGCCCAGCCTCCTCTTCGCACAGTGGCCTGAGATCCTTAAGGACCTAGGGATCCAGATAGACTGCCTCTGGGGCTAGAGGTTCCATCAGAAGAGCCCGGATGCTGCACCAGGCCAAAGGGGGACCTAGAGCGCAACATCCTGGTTGCACAGGCGTCCCCGTGGGAAACTTGTAAGCAGGATTCGAGCACCAGAGCAAACTGGGATGTGGTACGTAAGTAGCAGTCAAGTACAACATTCCTTATTTTCCTAGAGTGGTCATGCAAGGGGATGTTTGGACCAGCCAGTCAAAAACTTCCTGTTTCCTCCTGGGCTGGGACATTCTTCCTCTTGCATGTGACTAGAGGTGGACGTGACCTTACCTGTCCAGGTAACAAAAGGACAAGGCACGCAGCACACTCTCTATTGGACTTCGCCGTTAGAGCAACAGCTATCCTTTTTTGCAAGAGATGCTCTGTTGGCTTTTCGAAGCGACTATCTCCATATGGGTTAGACTCACATGTACATACAGTGGACCCTCCAGATATGAATTAAATTCGTTCCCGGTGTCTGTCCAGAACCCAAAAAGTCCATAGGCAGAGGTGCCGCTTCTGTGCACGTACGCAGCGTGATTGAACGCTTCTGCGCATGTGCGCATGGCAAAATCCAGAAGTATACTCTTCCGGCTTTGCCGCGTTCGTAACCCGAAAGTTTCGTATCCAGAGCGGTATGTAACTAGAGGGTCCACTGTACTTCTGTAACTAAGTCTGCCTTCAGGGACCCATCTGTGAACTGATGATGCTGTGAGTAAACTACTTTTATATACAGTCATACCTCAGGTTACAGCCGCTTCAGGTTGCGTTTTTTCGGGTTACGCACCCGCCAAAACCCGGAAGTACTGGAACGGGTTACTTCCAGCTTTCGGTGGTTGTGCATGCGCAGGAGCGCTAAATCATGCTTTGCGCATGTGCAAAAGCGCCGAATCGCAACTCGCGCGTGCCCAGACGAGCCACTGCGGGTTGCAAACGCTGTGGGTTGCGAATGTGCATTCCACATGGATCTCGTTCGCAAGCCAAGCGTCCCCTGTATCTTAAATAAGATTGTGGCGTGTATATTCTTTTAAGAGGGAAATAAGAGATCTTGCCAGGAATCTACATTGAGAAGCTTACACAAGCTTGCAACCAGCTACCTGCTGTGTGTTTAAAGGGGAATGTTTAAAACTCTGCTAAGTTATGGACTCTGCTAAATTATTTTGACCAAACTGCAGGAGGCAGCGGAAGA
Source organism: Podarcis erhardii (assembly GCF_964252035.2). NCBI lineage: Eukaryota > Metazoa > Chordata > Lepidosauria > Squamata > Lacertidae > Podarcis > Podarcis erhardii. Next base: position 93,320,377 of record NC_138511.1, read on the forward strand.
CAGGAGTGCCTGGCGTGCTCTGGTCCAGGGGGTCACGAAGAGTCGGGCACGACTAAACGACAAGAAGTTATGGAACTTCCTAGCGCAAGTTGGGAAGGATATTAACAAACAACGTATCTTCTCCTGCCTCCCTGAACATTCCCACACAACACCCCCCCCCCAGAAGCCACGGAGGCAGAGCTGAGTCTTCTCCCCCGTGAATTTCTCCCGTCCCGGACCAAGGGATGGGGACTCGGCCTGCCCAAGGCCTTCTGAGAAGCCTTTCCAAAGGCAGCATCCTTGGGCGAAGCTGCCCGCCTCCCCCCCGGCCCAAAATGTGGGGGTCCCCAGGCCCCCCTCCCCACCTTGCCCTTTTCCTCGTTCATCATGAAGAGCTCCTGCTCGCTCAGCCAGGCCTCCACCTCAGCCACGTCAAAGTAGAACTGTTCCACCTGGTAGGTGGCGTCCAGCAGGTGCTGCCGCTGCTCGGTCTCCTCCTGGAGGGCGCCCCACATCTCCGAGAGCTTCTCCAGCAGCAGCCGCACGGGGTCCACCTCGGGGGTCTTGATGGTGGCGATGCCCCGGGCACGCTCCAGGACGTCCTCCACGCGGGGCTTGTGCACCTGGATCTCTCGGCGGAGGTTCTGGCGACCGGGAAGAGGGAGAGGCTTTCAAATGATTATTATTATCAAGGGTTTTTAATGTTTACACCGGCACCCCACTGGTCCTCCAAGGAGCTCAAGGTGGCTTTTGTGGCTCTTCCGCCTTCGTCATTCAATCCCCACAACAACATCCCAGTGAGGTAGGCTGGGCTGAGAGTAAGTGACCGGCCCCCAAGGTCATGGCCAAGGGCAGGATTGGAACCCGGGTCTTCTAATCCAACACTCTAACCCAGGGCCGGGTTGAGGTTTGATGCGGCCCTCAGCTCTTGAAGGGAATGGGGTCCTTTCTATGTCCAGCTGTCCTTTGTCCACAACAAATTGCCACTGTTTTTTGTCTTGAATATATGCTAGATGGTCATTGATGGACCTCATGGGTATCTGAAGCCCTTTGCCCATGTTGCCCTGCAACTACTCCATGCAGAATGTCGCCACCCTATATATAGAAAGGAGCAAACCAGGGATATTTGAGGGAGCAGGCGAGCAGGAGGGGCCCATGACTTACATCCTAGGAGCCTACGCAGCACAAAACATTGTTGCTTTATGTAGGTTTTATTTTATTTTTATCTTATATTTTGGAAATGTACATCCAGTTTTTTTCCTTTAATTTTTTTTTGGGGGGCCCCCCAAGAGAGTGGGGCTCTAAGCTACAGCTTGTTCAGCTTATATGTAAATCCAACACTGCTCTAACCACTACACCATACTGTCTCTATATGGCCCAGAAGGAACTGTTCAGATGGTGAAGGCGGCTCTGAGTTCAGGGCTCTCCTAGGCCACCAGCCCCTGCTTTTCTGAATCCAGGACAAAACAGGCTCCCCCCATTGTTCTTCCCCCCTGTCCTGGGGCTCCCCAGCACCTCCCACACACTCTGCCCCCCCCCGGCTTCTTCTTCGCACCTGGTTCTTCTTGATGAACTGCTGGACCGTTTGCAGGTTGCTCCCGTGATCCTTCAACGTGGCCAAGGGCAGGCGGTCCTGCACCCAGATCTAGAAGTGGGTGGGGGAGAAAAACAAAAGTGCCCCCCCCCCGTGAGTACAATTCCTAAAGGCATCATCGAGGTCTACAGAGGTGGAAGAGGGACAGCCCCCCCCCCCCCGGCATCCAAGCCAAAGCACAGGTGGAAAGAGGACCCATCACATTTGGGGGGACTCATCGCTTTCCCCGGAGACGCCTTACTCCCAACGGCTCTATTTCCAGCAGAGAACGTGGCCCCCTTCCTCTCCCTGCTGCCTGGCCCTGGCTTGTTGGGGGCAGGGGCTGGCAAGTGGAAAACTGGCCCAGGAACCTGCTCAGCCCAGATTTTTGGCCCCTTCGTTCTACATGGCTGCATGTAAGCTGAGGAAGAGCCCTGTGCAGCCTGAAAGCTTGCTTCTGTGGGATGTAATCCACTGAGAGCAGTCAAGCACAACATTCCTTGTAATGCTAGAGAAGACATGTGGGGGTCCAGCCAGGCAAAAACTTCCTGTTTCCGCCTGGAGGGAGCATCCTTCCTTTGCATGTGACTAGAGGTGGGAGTGACCTCACCTGTCCAGGTAACAAAGGACAAGTCACGCAGCGCTCTCTCTCTCTCTCTCTCTCTCTCTCTCTCTTTCTCTCTCTCTCTCTCTCTCTCTCTCTCTCTGACTTCCTTCTTCGTTTGACCAGCTTCTAGCTAGAACTAGCTCTCAGGTAGCAGAGGCACTGGGATCATTCCTCAGTATGGGGTAGATCCACATGTACATATTGGTAACTAAGTCTGCCTTCAGGAATCCAGCTGTGAACTGATGTGAGTAAACTTCTCTTATTAACTCTGAATAAGATTGTCGTGTTTCTTCTTTTAAGAGGGACTCAGGGAATTTACCAGGAATATACAATTCAATCTGAGCCAGGCTGAATTGTATAATAGTGAGAGGCTGACACAAGCCTGCAACAAGCTATCTGCTGTGTAAAGGGGAATATAAAACTCTGCTAAGTAAAGGAACTTTCTAGGGCAAGTTAGGAAGGATATTAATAAAGAATATATCCTCTCCTGCCACCCTGAACATTCACACATCCGAGTTATGCATTTCCTACAACAAACAACTTTTATTAAAAAATAAAAGGTTTGGAGGTATATGTGATTTTTTGCGGAATCCTTGGAACCCAAACCCCGTGGAAGATGCGGCCAGACTATGCTCCTAGTCAGTCCTCACAAAGGCCACCGTCCCCCGTGATCCATGCTTCTGGTCTGGTGGCGCCACTGTGACTTCTGCAACCTCCGTCAGACAAGCCTGACCTCCAAAGCTCCCAGGAAGCAGACTTTGCCCCCAACCCCAAAGGCTGTGAGCCCACAATGCGCTCGGGGCCGCTCTTCCTTGCAGGGATATGTATAGAAACTAGGAGAGGATATATTCTTAGATATTATCCCTCCTTACTCACATCTGTGAGATCCCCTTTGCAGCAAAATAAGGAGGCTGTCGATAAGCTAGATTTAGCCTTTTAAGTAATCCAGGATGCTTCACTGCAGACTGGATTTCCTGGTATTTCCCCCTTTTAATAAACACACTGTATTTTTCTGTGTATAACACCCCCCCCCCCGTGTATAAGACACCCCCTATTTGGGGGGATTCCAAATAAAGAAAAAGGGGGGAAATGCCCAGAGTTGTTGAGCAAATGCCTGCAGTCCAATGTCCCCTGGCCGGAAGAAGCCGCCAATCGCCTGCCTAATTGTGCAGTGACAGCCAATCAAGCCCAGCCCTGGCTGCAGAAACCAATAACATGCCCAATAGCCGCAGACACTATCTGGCTCCAGGAACAACATATAACGCCCCCCAATGCACGACCCATGTATAAGATGAGCCCCAAATTTCACCATGATATTTTATAAAAAAAAACACCTCGTCTTATACACAGAAAAATACGGTATATTATACATCATACAGTCATACCTCGGGTTACAGGCACTTCAGGTCGCGCGTTTTCAGGTTGCGCACCACGCCGAACCCAGAAGTACCAGAACGGGTTACTTCTGGGTTTTGGCGTTTGCACATGCACAGAAGCACTGAATCGTGACCCACGCGTGCGCAGACGCAGCGCTGCGGGTTGCGAACATGCCTCCCGCACGGATCACGTTCGCAACCCGAGCGTCCACTGTAGTTTAGAATAGGACTGGAGCGGAAACTCCGACTCCGCAAATGTCCTACATCCCTGGTCATTGATGAAGCACGCAGAGAAGAGATCACATAGCAGGGATCACAGAGAGAGCAGGCCAGGACGCTTGTGCCCCTTGACCTGCCTGGACACGAGTGGCTCTCACAGGCAGGATTTTCTGCAGACCCTGCGAGATCTAGCTTCTTCTCTCTGCTAAGTGCCTTTCTAGCAATCAGTGGGGGATGTGGTACGTAAGTAGCAGTCAAGTACAACATTCCTTGTTTTCCTAGAGTGGACATGCGAGGGGATGTGAGATCCAGCCAGTCATAAACTTCCTGTTTCCTCCTGGCCTGGAGCACCCTTCCTCTTGCATGTGACTAGAGGTGGGCGTGCCCTTACCTGTCCAGGTAACCAAAGGACAAAGGCATGCTACCACTCTCTCTCTTTGACTTCCTCCGTCGTTGGAGCAGCTTTTAGCTAGAGATGCTCTAGCCAACAGAGGACACTGGGATTATCCCCATATGGGATAGATCCACATCTATACATTTGTAACTAAGTCTGCCTTCAGGGATCCAACTGTGAACTGACGATGTGAGTAAACTTCTTTTATATACTTTACACAAGATTGTGGCGTGTTTATTCTTTTAAGAGGGATATAAGAGAACTTACCAGGAACCTAATAGTGGGAGGCTTACACAAGCCTGCAACCAGCTCCCCGCCGTGCATTTAAAAGGGGAATGTGAAACTCTGCTAGGTAAAGGGACTTACTAGCGCAAGTTAGGAAGGATATGAATAAACCATCTATCCTCTCCTGCCTCCCTGAACATTCCCACAATCAGAAGTGCTCCCTTCTGAGGGCCTGGTTTCAGATTTGCCCCCTTCCCTCCTCCGCGCCCCACTTACGATCTCGTCCTCCAGGTCGTGGCTGACTTGGTGCACCTCCTTGGAGGCCAGCAGGATCCTCCGGCGCTCCTTGAGGGGCTCGATGAGGCGCACGATGCGCGTGCCCACGGCGTTCTGCCGCTCGTCCACCATCTCCTTGCTGGCCGCCTCCAAGGGCAGGGTGGCCACCTGGGCCTGCAGCTCGCCCACCTCCTTGTACCATTCCTCCACCTGCGTCTCCATCGTCTGCAAGACAGAGAGGAGGAAGAGGAAGAGGAGGAGGGGGCTGGGCCGGGCCAGGAGGGGTCCGCCAGTGGGAGGGCGGGGTTGGCCGCCCCCCCAGGAAGCCCGGGAAGAGGCAAGTGCGGGCACAAGGCAGGAGGGAAAACACTGGCCATGAACCGGACGGCCCCATCTCCTCTAAGCTCCCTGCTGGGTCCCTTTCCATGGGGCTGGCTATCTCTCGCCATGGCAGATGTTGCCCCTGGCTCCTGTCTGCATGCTCAAAATGGGAGGCCTGCGCACCATTCTCTCCCAGCCCAAGCCAGCCTGACTTGCTGTCAGCATCACCCCTCCTCCCTGGGAGCCGTGAGCAGCAAATCCTCAGCACCCTCAGGATTTGCTCTTCTCAAGGCCCCTAAAATCAGATGCCCAGAGAATGACTAAGGAAGCCTGCGGCTGTCCTGTCCTACACCTACGGAGCAACCTGGACCTCCACACTCCCCTGTCTGCACAGCAGCAGGATCAGGGCCATTACAGGTGCATTTGCTGAACAATGGCTGACCCACATGCTTGGGGGGGGGGTCGAAGAGTGGTATAGATGGGGGCCTGGCAACTCCAAGAGCCTTTGCCCCTGGCACCCACTTACCAGGGGAGCCTCTGGCCCCCGTCCAGAGGCCCCCGTCCAGAGGCCCCCTGTGCTCCCACTGGCCCCCCCCCGAGCCCAGACTACCAAGCGCAGCGTGTTGGGGAGGGGGCTTGGCGCCATGGAGGGAGCAGGCAGGCAGGCAAGCGATTCTTGGCAGCTGGCGAAAGTTCATGGGAAACATGAGAAACAGAAGAAACCAGATGGAGGAGAAACGAGGGGGAAGGAGATGGGGAGGGGTCTCTGCGTCATTCCGTCCATCCCCTCCCATTCCAGCATCTCCTTGGTGAAATGGGGAGGGGTTTGGGGCGGGGGGGGGGGAGGCAGAAATGCAAAAAAGGCGAGACAGATGGAGTCAAAGAAAAGGGCTACTGTACCGCCATGCAGCGTGATGAGACAAATCGCACACTAGGATGTGATGAGCAATGGCCGCCTCTGCACTGCCGGGGGCTGCTGGGGAGGGAAAAGGGAGAGGTTGGTGTGAGGGGGGAGGCGGCTGGGTGGTCGGCCAGCCCCCCTCTTGCCGGGGCTCTTGCATCCCCAGGGAGCCAGGCTGCCCCTCACCCTCCCCAGATGGCGCATGGCTCCCAGGGGGAGGAGGGGGAAGCAAGGCCCAGGCCCCCCACGGCCCCAGGGGAAAGCAGCACCCCCTGCCCCCCCCCGAGAGGCACTCACTCCATCTGCCCCCCCCCCCCCCGTGACTGCTTGGGTCTCTCACTTCATTGCAGTTCTATCCCAGCTGTTCCTCCAAGGAGGTCAAGGCAGCATACCTGGTCCCCCCCCCCATTTAATCTCCACAACAACCCTATGCGGGAGGCTGGGCTGAGAGGCAGGGACTGAGATTGAGGTCACACCCAGGGAGCTTCATGGGGGGGGGGATTTGAACCCTGGTCTCTCCCAGGTCCTCCTTCTCCTGCACTCTCTCCACTAAGCCACCACCGGCTCCAGTTTTCAGCTCAAGTAAAGCAAGAAGGATCGGGCTTTTTAAATTCAGAAGTCCCCCCCCCCCAGGGCTAAATGAAAGGTTGACTTTGCCTGGTGCTGACAAAGAGCCCCCCACCCTCCATTGCAGAGGTGTGTGCTGTCACACGGACCCACAAATCAAAGGGGAATCTTTTTTAAAAACACCCACCCTCTTCCCAGTCTCTCTTGAAAAGGGGAAGAGAGAGAAGGGGTGACGGCAGGATCGGCCCCCCTTGAGAGACCCCCTGTCCAGTCAAAGCAGCAGCTGCTTCTCTCCTGCCCCCCCCATTCAGCTGCCTTGCCCCACTCAAGGTCTGAAAACAGGAGGCCGTGATGGCCGCCATCCTGGAGAGGTTAAAAAGAGACCAAATCGTAGAAAGGCAGCATTTCAGGGAAGAGGCGCTAGCTTTCCGCGCAGGATCACTCACTTCCCTTCAGCGCAGAAAACTTGTGCGGCAGGAAGGAGGCTGGGCTGCAGCCTTCAAGCTTGAGATGCTAGCTGTCTATTTGGCAAGGCATTTCTTGGTACGGAGGGGCAGCCAGGAGGGGTCACCTGGGGACGTGGAGTGCGGGGCCACCAAGAGACAGATGCCCCCCCCTTCCAGCACAACTCAAGAGAACGTCGGAAGTTCAGAGTCTGGAGATTACCTTGGTTCCCAAACACCGAAAACCTGGAAGTAAGCATTCCGGTTTTCGAACGTTTTTCAGAAGCCAAATGGCTTTTGTTTCTGGGGCGGCTGCCTGCACCACTCAGGAGCTGCACCTTGGTTTTCGAACATTTTGGAAGTCAAACGGACTTCTGGAGAGGATTCAGTTTGGCGCTTTTGTTTTTGCTCTTTATTTTGTGTTTTTGTTTTTGAGGCTTTTTCACTTGGTTTGTTTTTGTGACTGTGGAACCCAGTTCAGCTACTGATTGATGGATTGTGTGACTGCAGACATGGATAAAAGCCCCCCCCCCCCATCCAAACAAGGACTACCATCAGTGCAGGTAAGAAGAAAAATAAATTTTAATTTTTATCATCTACCATGCTGTCTTATTTATTGTATGGTATCGTACATTATTGCTTTCATTTTATGGATCAATGGTCTCGGTAGATCCGTGTTAAATTGCTGTCTTAGAGGTTGCTTTTAAGTCGGGAACGGATTAATCCATTTTGCATGCCTTTCTATGGGAAAGCACGCCTTGGTTTTGGAATGCTTTGGTTTTGGAACGGACTTCTGGAATGGATTAAATTTGAGAACCAAGGTACCACTGTATAATGGAGCAGAGCAAACACAGTGGGGCTGAATCCTGAGAAGGCAGAGCTGCTGCAGGACTGGGGACCCAACCTGTGACTGATGGGGTTGCTGCCCCCCCCCAAAGATGCAGGTCTATAGTCTGGGGGTACTTCTGGAATTGCGGCCCCCAGGACTTCTCAGGTTTTGGTGGTGGCCAGACCTCTTTTTCCTGCTCTAACCCTCCGCAGATCTGGCCACGGGGATGGCAGGCTGTTCTCGCATCTCCTCTGGACTACTGCAATGCACTCTGTGTGGGGCTGCCTTTAAAAAGGGGTTCAGGAACTTCAGCTGATTCAGAATGTGGCTCCCAGGCAGGGAGGGAAATTGACCCCGCGAAACGCCCTCCCCCCCTTTTCCTGATGACCTTGGAAGCCCTTTGAGCGCCAGGTTGTCGGAAGGACTGCCCTTCCTGCCTCTATTTCCTGATTTTCTGTCCCACCTTCTTTCCCCAAGGAGCTCAAGGGGGCCTATCCTTGGTCCTCCTCATTTGATCCCCACAACAACCCTGTGAGGCAGGTGAAGGCCAAGAGAGGCAGCGACTGGCCCAAGGCCACCTAGTGAGCTTCACGGCCAAGTGGCGATTCGAACCCTGGTCTCTCCCAGGTCCCAGCCCTCAAACCCCTGCACCAAACTGTTGCCTCCCACGTCAACCTGCACCCTTGCCAAAGCCATCAGTCGGGGGCCATCTATCTCAAAGCCCGCCTTGTCGGGAATGGGGAGGGGGCCCCTTTGTGGTCAAACCCGGGCTCTGAAACGCCACCCCTTCGGGGAAGGTTCGCCTCACCTGCCAATGGCCAAGATTTAGCTTGCCAGAGCTGCCTCTGAACAGAGCACAGACTGCGCCAGGATTTGAGCAGATGCCTGACTTGCGCTGGGGCTGCTACAATTTCTTCCTGCCGTGTTTACGGAGCCTATTTCTGTCTTGTTGTTGTTATGCGTTTGGGGAGTCAGGGTTTTATTGTTCTTGTTAACTTGGATTTTATGGCTTCCTTCTTCTATCTCGGGAGCCTCCTTGGACTGTTTCCCCCAGGAAAGACGAGTTACAACTTTTCAGATGAGGAAGGGAAGGGATGTGAGCTGCAGTGGTCCAGCTCCCAGGCCCAGCTGGTCTCCCCCGTGAGCACAGCATCCCCAAAGGGTACAGCGAGGCTGGCAGGACCCAACTCTGGCCCCGGTCATGGAGGCAGCACACAAGGAGGCACAGGCCCACGGCCGGGGCATCAGGCATCTCCCTGGGCCAGGAAGGGATCCCTGGCAGGCCAAGTTTGTCCAGCGCTGCGGGTTCAAGAGATGCAGGGAGACGGAGGTGCAGAGATGAAATGGTGGAGGCAGCCATGCTTCGGAATCCCAGTTGCTGGAAGCCACAGGAGGGGAGAGGGCTGCTCTGGGGCTCGGATCCTGCTCGAGGGTTTCCCAGGTCAGCCACTGTGGGCTCAGGATGCTGGACTCGGTGGGCCCACTGCCCTGATCCAGCAGCCAGGCACTCAGGTTCTGATGGAGCCTCCAGATCCACAGGCAGTCTATCTTGATTCTTAGAGGTATTTGGCCACTGCTGGATTAGATGGGCCTCCTTTGGCCTGATCCAGCAGGCTCCTCTTATGTTCCCGTGGCCGGGGGTCTGGCTTGGCCTGGCTGCTCTGCAAGACAGCCCCCCCATCCTTCCCAGTGCCCCTCTGGAAAGCAGGGGTGGTATGGAAGGGTTCACTGGGGAGGTTAGCCTGACTCTTCCTGGTGATGGGGAGCTCATGAGCCGACAGCAGATGCCTGCAGACCCCCCCCCCAGAGTCACAGCTGCACAGCCAGTATTATGTGTGCTTTGCTGGAGAGAGCAATCTGCTCCCCACCCCACCCCATCCGGTAGGGTCCGTGCCAGCCCCCCAGAAACCCCTGCCTCTTCCCAGAGCCCCACCTCCAACATGCCAGCCCCATCCCCCCCACCCCCCTCGGGACCCACCTGGAGCTTCTTGAGGTTGCTGTTGACGCTGGCCAGGTCCGGGCCGGAGTCCACCAGGTGCAGCTGGCTCTCCATGCACAAGAGCCGCTTGTCGAGGTTGGCGTAGCTCTGCACCAGGTGCTCGGCCTTGGTGGCCTCCAGAAGCTGCCGCGCTTTGGCCTGGGTGGTGGACTCCAACTCGGCCCAGCACAGGCGGATCTCACCCAGCTTCTTCTTCACCGTCTCGGCCAGCTCCGGCTTCTCCGCGATCAGCTGCTGGCCTTCCTGGGGACAGAGAGCCGGGAGCCGTTGGCCTGCGCCCAAACCCTCTTTGCAGAAAGGGATCCCTCCCCCTGGCCCTGGGAAAGGCACACACTTCCTGCAACAGCACGCAGGACAAGGCAAGACAAACGCAAGACAAGGCCCTGGAGATGCGGAACTCCCTGCAACTGGACACCAGGCAAGCAATTTCCCTGTACTCTTTTTGGCGCCTCCTAAAAACATTTCTGCTTAGATCAGCCCTCCCAGATATGTAGAATGATGCTGTCTGTTTTAGTCTGTCCTTAATTTATTGCGGATTTTGCCTTTTGAATGTTTTATCATTTGTTTGTTTATTAGGTTTATATAATGCCCTTCAACGCAAGATCTCGGGGGTTTCACAGAATAAAATGCAGGATAAAAAGAAGTAAATAAGCAAAACAAAACAGCAAAACAATAACCCCTCCCCTTCCCACAAGCTGTAGAATATTAAAAGGCTGTAGAATATTAATCAGCCAAAGGCCTGGCTGAAGAAGCACATTTTTGCCTGGCACCTTAAAAGATATAATGGTTTTAAAGAGATGCTTTTGCATATGTAAACTGAGTTCTTTTTTTTTACAATCAAGCAGTGAATACCTTTCAAGAAATAAATAAGTAAAAATAAAAAAAAATGCAGGCTGTCTTAATGCTCAGCTACACAGAGAATACAGCAGAGGTATCAGATGGGGGAGCTCCATGTTTTGTCTCAGGGGCTAGTGGAGGGCCCCATGGCATCTCTCCCACCAAAAGAGCCATTTTTGCCAGCTGAGGGCAAGGCAAGGGGTAAGAGCCTGCCATGGTAGCTCCCTGGCCTGTGAAATGACCTCCCTCCCACCCCAGAAGCACCGTGAGAAGGCAGCCAAGGGGAAACAGAGTCTCAGAAGCCCCAGAACTGATTAAAGCCCAACGTGTTTCATGAATGCAAACTTTCTTCCTCAGGGGAAACCTCTAAAACCAGGAATAAGCTCTGAACAGAATTGTAACCAAGCAGCCATGACAAAACAAGAGAAAAATAAATGGATCTATCCTGCCTTGGTCAGACCACACCTGAAATTCTGTGTCCAGTTCTGGGCGCCACAATTTAAGAAGGATATTGACAAGCTGGAAGGAGACCAAGATCAAGGGTCTGGAAACCAAGCCTGATGAGGAACAGTTGAAGGAGTTGGGGATTTTTAGCCTGGAAGAGACTGAGAGGGGATAGGAGAGCCATCTTCAAAGATCTGAAGGGTTGTCACATGGAAGAGGGAACCAGTTTGTTTTCCTCAGCTCTGGAGGGTAGGACTCGAACCCATGGCTTGAAGTCACAAGAAAGGAGATTCCGACTCAACATCAGGAAGAACTTTCTGACAGTAAGAGCTGCTTGAGTGTGGATTGGAAGGTGGGACTCTCCCCCTCACTGAAGGCTTTTAAACAGAGGTTGGTGGCCATGTCTTAGGGATGCCATTGCTGTGGTTCCTGCATTGCAAGAGGGGCTTGGACTAAATGACCCTTGGTGTCCCTTCCAACTCTACAGTTCTACGTTTCTATCTTAGCAGGATGGGGGGGGGGCACACAGGACAACTCAGGAGGTTTAAAAGACATAGTCACCCCCCGCCCGGCATGCTCTTTTTGGAAGGCAGATTCCATAAAAATCAAAAGGGATCAGTGGATCCACCCGGCTTTACTTCTCCAACTGTGAGACAGGAATGAGCGGCGTAAGAAAACAGTTGCCATCTTTGCTTACTTTGCCAAACATTTGCAAATAAAAGGAAAAACTTTTCTCCTCTTCCCCTCTTGCTCTTATTCAGGGTGGCAGCAAAAGGGTTTGCGTCTAATTGCAGACATTTTTGCAGTTGTAGATTATTCTGCCTGTTGTACCTTTGAACTGTGCATGTACTTCACAGAACATTTACAAACCCGAAAGGCTCAAAGTGCATTCGGGGAGGTCAAAATTGACTCCCAGCTGAAAGTAAACAACTGTCTCATCTTATAGTATCGATTTAGCTCGTTGCAAAACGCAGGAAGTTATCCTGTTTTGATGGCCTGAATGTTTCACGAAGGGGCAGACTAGGCAGAAAGGCTGGAAAATCATTGGCTGGGTGGGATTAATCGCTCAGTGACGGCAGAAATCCACTCTGCGCATGTTCAAGGCTGTCAAATACCATATGGTAACATATTCTCTCTCGTCACCCAGCGAAAACCCAGCATCGCCCAATGGAGGCTGAAATAGCTGCCTTGCTTGCATCAGCCAGAGAGGCCTTGCTTTGTGGGGGAACCAGAGGGGCAGGACAGGGGGGCACGACCAGGGGGGCACAACACCATTCCTGCCCCCCTTGCAATAGCTCTTAACACCATTCACCCCCCCCCTTGTGCTGGCTCTTTGAGGGGCCCCTGCTGCCCACAGGACCCTCCCAGGAGTGGCACAGATGCCACCCTCCGGTCCCCACCCAGGCGTGAGTGTCTCCATGGCAACCTGGCTGCCTTAACCCTTTACGGTGAGGACGCCTCCACCTTCCTGGCCAATAGCGAAAGGGCTCTCGCTCAGCTTCCACCTGCTTCCGATTGCGCCCCCAGATTCAGCCCAAGGGGGACAGGGAAGAGAAGAGGGAGACTACCATGGGAGGCTCCATCTCAGGCCACAGACATGCTGAGCTCTCCTGGCTTCTCAAGATTGCCTGCCAAGCCCAAAAACTGGCTGCAGGCACCGTTTCGCAACGGATCTGAGAGATCTTCCAGAAACTCTGCAGAGCAAACGCAAGCAGCTGACTCAGTGCCTCTTTTGCTCCCCCCAAAGCCAGAGACCACCACGCTCTCAGTCGGATCCCCTGGCAATTACCGTCGCCTCCCCTAACACCCTTCCTCACCCCCCAACCGGACTGATCAATATCCCTCCCCCAATGTGGTGGGGAGCCTGGGCCTCCGAGAAGCCTCCAAGCCGCCATCTGCACGGCTGGCGCTGTGAGAGATCACAGGGTGGCGTGTTGCCAACAAGAAAATGCCCAGCAGGCCCCAAATGTTGCAGGAGTCGTCGCCCCAGCAGGCCTCCCTCCCACCGCCTCTCCGGCGCAGATGGAGAGACTCACTCGCTCGCTACCCCCGGAAGGCAGGCGTTGATCCTCTGCAAAAACACACTCGCAAGCCGAGGTCCAACAACAACAGTCAGATTCCCACCTTGGCAAAACAGCCGCTGAGGATTTAAAAATGCATCGCCACCGAGAAAACCAGCACCAAGGAATGACCGTCAAATCATTATTGCAGCTGCTATATTTATTTATATCTCCCACAAACAACAGAGTTAAGATATAGAAATCTAAAAACATGGCTGTAAAAAGTAATTGGACTCTAATAAAAACCAAATCTATTAAAAGGCAGATATTGAAAACAGCAGGGCACTATTAAAACCCCTTTCTCTCTTTAAAAAACAAAAATCGGTTCCCAGAGGCCTGTTGGAATAAGAAGCGCTTCACCTGCCAGCAGAAGGACAGCAAGGAGGGAGTCAGTCTGGCGTCGGCAGGGAGAGAGCTCCAAAGTTGCCTGGAAGGAGCCACCACCAAGAAGGCCCTCTCCAGCCTCCCCAAGTAGATCTGTGAGGGTGGCGGAACAGAGAGAGAGAGAGGCCTCTCCTGGGGATCTCAGAGCCCAGGTGGGTTTGTAGGAGGAAATATGGTCCCTCAGCTGCCCTGGGCAGGAGACAATGGAAGGCACACCGAGAACTTCTTAACAAGAACTTCTTCACTTCTTAACTAACCTGATCTCGTTTTTTGACAGAATTACAAGCCTGACAGAATTACAAGCCTGGTAGATGAAGGGAACGCAGTGGATGTAGCCTACCTTGATTTCAGCAAGGCATTTGACAAGGTGCCCCATGATATTCTTGTAAAGAAGCTGGTAAAATGCGGACTTGACTATGCTACCACTCAGTGCTCATCAATGGTTCCTCTTCATCCTGTAGAAGAGTGACTAGTGGGGTGCCACAGGGTTCTGTCTTGGGCCCGGTCTTATTCAACATCTTTATCAACAACTTGGATGATGGACTCAAGGGCATCCTGATCAAATTTGCAGATGACACCAAACTGGGAGGGGTGGCTAACACCCCAGAGGACAGGATCACACTTCAAAACGACCTTGACAGATTAGAGAACTGGGCCAAAACAAACAAGATGAATTTTAATAGGGAGAAATGTAAAGTATTGCACTTGGGCAAAAAAAATGAGAGGCACAAATACAAGATGGGTGACACCTGGCTTGAGAGCAGTACATGTGAAAAGGATCTAGGAGTCTTGGTTGACCACAAACTTGACATGAGCCAACAGTGTGACGCGGCAGCTAAAAAAACCAATGCAATTCTGGGCTGCATCAATAGGAGTATAGCATCTAGATCAAGGGAAGTAATAGTGCCACTGTATTCTGCTCTGGTCAGACCTCACCTGGAGTACTGTGTCCAGTTCTGGGCACCACAGTTCAAGAAGGACACTGACAAACTGGAACGTGTCCAGAGGAGGGCAACCAAAATGGTCAAAGGCCTGGAAACGATGCCTTATGAGGAACGGCTAAGGGAGCTGGGCATGTTTAGCCTGGAGAAGAGGAGGTTAAGGGGTGATATGATAGCCATGTTCAAATATATAAAAGGATGTCACATAGAGGAGGGAGAAAGGTTGTTTTCTGCTGCTCCAGAGAAGCGGACACGGAGCAATGGCTCCAAACTACAAGAAACAAGATTCCACCTAAACATTAGGAAGAACTTCCTGACAGTAAGAGCTGTTTGACAGTGGAATTTGCTGCCAAGGAGTGTGGTGGAGTCTCCTTCTTTGGAGGTCTTTAAGCAGAGGCTTGACAACCACATGTCAGGAGTGCTCTGATGGTGTTTCCTGCTTGGCAGGGGGTTGGACTCGGTGGCCCTTGTGGTCTCTTCCAACTCTATGATTCTATGATTCTGTAAGGAAGGTGCCACCCCTTTGGAAACTCCTTGCTCTGCAACCCCACTAAATCTGGTGCTCTGGAAAAAGAGGGAAATCCTTGATGCCAGGAAGAGACATACACACAGGAGAAGAGGAGGAACACTCCTCCTCAGAGCCACAAAGGCTTCCTTCCAGAAGGATGCTGGAGACAGAGGCATGATGGGGGGAGCTGCCTTGGATGAAAACAGACCACCAGTCCATCTGCAAGGTCTCAGGAAGAACCGGAGGGGGGTGTCTTTCCTAGTCCCCCAAAACCTTTGCCCCTGGAGAGGCCAAGCACAAAGCACGCATGGAGCTGTTCCTCACTCCCCTCACCGCTCTGGAATCAAGCTGATCTTTTTGGCAACAGGGTCCAGCTGATGGAAAGCAGGTCAGAAAGGAGGCAGCTCCCAGGTCACTCCAAGCCAACGCCAGAGTGAGGGCACTGGGGGCAGTTACTCTGCACAGGGATCCAGGCCAAGGGGGCGCAGAGCAGAAGACAAGAGGGAGGAGGGGCATAAAAATAAAATTTGGGGACCCAAAATTTTGTCCTAACTCGGGGTATCATATGACCAAAGGTCATGGCTGGGATGCAGAATCCCTCCAAATCTCAGTCCCAAGGGGGCAGAATGGCAACCACCCCCATGAGAACGGCCTCCAGCTTCTATCTGAGCCAGGAACCAGCTCCAGAACGAAGCTTGGTCCCAAGGCAGTTAAATGCCAAGTAGCTAAGTCCAACTAAGTAACTGCCAAACTAGCAGTTCGAAAACACCTCAAAGTGCAAGTAGATAAATAGGTACCACTCTGGTGGGAAGGTAAACGGCGTTTCCGTGCGCTGCTCTAGTTCTCCAGAAGCGGCTTAGTCCTGCTGGCCACATGACCTGGAAGCTGTATGCTGGCTCCCTCGGCCAATAAAGCAAGATGAGCGCCGCAACCCCAGAGTCTTTCGCGACTGGACCTAACGGTCAGGGGTCCCTTTACCTAGCTAAGTCCTCGCTGAGATGGCCACCTCTGTCTGAGAAGGACCCCTTGAGCTGGGGCTCACGTCATACAACAACAACAACAGATGCTTCTCTGTACCCAAACAAACAAGCCCCCCCCCCAAAACTCAGACACCAGGGGTCACGGCTGCCACTGTATGGGGGGCACACAGTCTGAGGTTAGCCAACTCAATGAGCGCAATGACAAAAGCACATCTGAACACGTGCAGAGTGCTGTCCACTGACCGTTGATTAACTACAACCTGCCTTCCAAGCAGAAGGGCCATGACTGGGACTACCCAGACAGGACCCAGGCCCAGCGCTCCTGGATCTAGAACTCAAGCAACTTTCTTGCCCCAAAGCAGGACCACACGCCCAGCCACATCTCGCCCTGCGCCCCAGATCAAGGCACACAAGGAAGACCCCAAAGTGCCAGAGCGAGAAAGAAGGAAACCTGCCTCCAGGGGCCTCAGCTGGGGGAAATGACCCCCGACTCCCACAAAAACACACGTCCCACAGGTAGAGGCAGCCGAGGGGAAGGAAAGGATTCACTGACCCACTGATCCAAGGGGGAAATCCCTCCCCACCTCCACAAAAGGTCATCTCTCTGAGCAAAGCGGGAGTCTTGAGGCCTCGGGCAACTCTCATCACTATCAAATCATATCATTTATTTATTTATATCACATTTCCCCAGACTGGGACTCACACAAATTAAAACAGTTCTGATAAATTACAAAAAAAGGCTTCATGTGCTTTTTCAGCTTCCAGGCTGACTCCCCGCTCCCCCCCCCCCGCAATTCTGCACCTCCTCCACAAACCAGGCCATCACCAGGACCCCTGAATCCCTAGGTCAAGATGTCTCTTGGGGAGGGAGAGAAGCTCTGGCGCTGGGCCCCACTGGTGGCTGAGCTGGATGAGGCCTGGGGCCAGACATCAAGGAAGAAAGCATCAACTCTCACCCCCCCAAAAAAAACCAGGGCTCTTCAAACCAGGCCAAAGCCAGGGAGACCCCAGGCTGACCCACCCAGGCCCCCGATGGGGGCAGGGGGACCCTGGGACCCCCGCGCATCTCAGCAGACACAGGCCCAACTGCAGGTCGGAAAGGAGGGGGCGGGAGAAAGCCCGTGCTGGGGGGGGGGCTTCGCATCGCAGCACGGCTATGTACATCAACACGTGCCGAGGGGGAGAGAGGCGGGCGCGCGCACGCGCTGCGGCGGGGGGGGGGGCAGAGGCGCCTCCGGCCCGCTCCGGCCCGGCGCTGTCCGCGGTGCTGAACTCACCTTCTCGATCTTGGCCAGCCACTCCTTATTCTGGGCCAGCTCGGCCATGAAGGCGCGGTGCCGGAGCCATCGCTTGGGCGCCCGCTGGGGGCGCGCGTCCTTGTCCCGGGGGGGCGCCTCGCCGGCCATCAGCGCCTCCTTCTCGGCCACCCAGCCATCGAGCTGCACGCGGAGAGGGAGGGGGCAGGGGAGAGGGGCGGGCGCGCGTCAGCCGGGCGGCGGGAGGGGGGGAAGCCCCCCGCCCCGCTCGTCCGCCTCCCCCCCCGCCAGCCCACAAGGACCCCCCTCCGCCGCTCTCCCAGCCCCGCGCTCCGGACCTGCCCGGGATGCTGCAGCGGGCGAGCCCAGCGCCTCCCTCCCTTCTCCGAGCGCGTCACCGGGGAAGGAAGGAGGGAGGGAGGGAGGGAGGGGGGAAGGCAGGAATGGGCGCGCGGCCGGGCCTCGGACGCCTGGGTCCCACCCCCAGCCGAGTGGGGTGGGGGCGGCGAGCGTGGCGCGCTCACGTGCGCCCGAGCCCGCTTCACCTCAGTTAGCCTCCCGCCAGCCCGGACGCCTGGGTCCTCTCCTTCGGAGGGAGGCGCAGCAAGAAGCCGAAACGCTGATCCCCTGCGCCCGGCTTGGCTGCCCTTCGGGTCAAACCGAGGCGCCCCCCAAGCCCGCCCCCCCGCCACCCTTTCCCCGAACTTCCGCGCCTTGGCTCTACTGGGCCGCCCTTTAAAACGTATCTCCCCCCCTCCCTTCCCACCCCGCCTAGAGGGCAAAGTCAGCTCCTCACCCCCGTGGGGAAGGGGGGGCACCTTTTTCTCTTGGGGGAGAAGGCCTCCTTCCCAGGAACATTTCCTCCAACCGCGGCGGGGGGGGGGCAGCTGGGGATGCGCGCCTCGGAGCGCTGCAGAGAAAGTGGGTCACTGCAGGTGGGGGCGGGGGGGGGCAGAAGAGAGGGAGCCCCGTCCAGGGACCGCGAGGGAAGCGGGAGGACGGTCAGAGCTGCAGGGAGGGGCGAGCCCGGCCCTGTTGACCCCTCGCCAGGAGGAGGGGGGAGGAGGAGCTCCCTCCCTCCCTCCCTCCCTCCCTTTGATTACTGCAGGCTGAGCCGCAGCCTGCTCACTCTCTGCTGCTGCTGCTGCTGCTGGCGCTCCTCTTTCTGCCCCCCCCCCAATCGCCCTTGCTCCTCTCCAGCCCATTTCTCAGCAGCAGAGGCGCAAACTCCCCCTCTGGAAGCTCCCTTTGGAGGCAAGTTCAAAGGGCAGCTGGCGCAAGCCAGAAGAACACATCCCCAGCAGGCTCCCAGGGCCCACCGAGTCCAGCCCGGGTCAAGAATTGGGCAACGGCTTGAGATAACAACATTTAAAATCAAGAGGGCAAAATTCCCACCACCCCACAGCCTCTGGGCGGAGCTTCTGAAGACCAGTTGCTGGAAAGGGCAGGAGGGGAGAGGGGCTCTTGTGCTGGGCATAGCTGTCAACTTTTCCCCTTTCTTGGGAGGAATCCCTTTTTAATCCCTTAAAAAAGGGAAATGTTGACAGCTATGTTGCTGGGACATCTGCTTGACCCCCTGACCATTGGCCATTGGCCTGATCCGCCAGGCTCTTCTTATGTTACTCTCCAGGCACACTTCACTGGCACGAGCACCTTCCTCGAGGAAATCCAAGGAAGAGGGCCCCAATCCAGAAGAGCAGCCCCTGCGGGAATGCTTGCCTCCTGGGTGTAACACTGCGCAGTGTGCACCAGACAGGGAGGCTGCAGGCAAAGGGGCAGGATCCAGCCCCACCTGCACCAGCTCCTCAGCCCCACCCTTCCCACGGGGCCCCCAGGCCTTGGGGCAGCTGCCCTCCTGCCCACCACTCACGAAGTGGGCAAAACATTCCTTTGCACCAGGGAGCCACCCAACACATTCAGCTGCAAGCTGTGTGCATTTTGGGAGGGGGTTTTGCCTCTTCCCCCAGGAAACCTCGTTAACCTGGAGTGTGTGCCTACCCAGGATTAATTAGCACAACTGAGGAACACCCTGGGAACATGAAAGCTACCTTAATTAGGGAGAAATGGAGATGTGCTAGTGGGGGGGGGCAAAAATGCAAATTGGATGACAACTGGAATCCTTGTGGAGAGAAAAGCAGCTTGCATTTCCACGAAGGAGGGGGAGCACACTTCTCTGATGCCTCCCCAGCCATCGTCTCCACAGTCTCCTCCCAATGGCCAACAAGAGTCCCCTTGCTGGAAACCCACAAGCCCAAGACGCCCCTCCCCTCCCGGGGTTTCCAGCCACTGGCATTCAGAAGCATCACTGCCTCACAGACCATGAGAAAGGGGTATGTACATGTTTGAATGTCCATGCCAAAATAAAAGGCCCTCCCTGCAGCTAGAAGACTAGCCTCTCAGGGGAAGGCTTCCACTTAATCTTCCCTGCAGAACACAGGCTGCACTCTCTCCCCTTCTAGGGCGCTCCTGGCGGACTGGAAGATCATGCCTGGGTCCCCACCTGAGCGGCCAGGTGCCTCTTTCATGCCCCACACCACTCCATGCCCCTCAGGTACCCCCCCCCGGGCCCCCTTACCTCGTGGCAGTTCTGCAAGAAGTGCTGCAGCTGCAGGTGGTCGTTCAGGCGCTGCATCCAGGCGTGGGCGAGCTGCAGGTTGCGCTGGCTCCTGGGGAGGAGGAAGAGGAAGGGGACGGGTCAGGCAGGGGAGGAAGAAGAGCTCTCACACGCCCAAGCCTCAGCCTCCTTCTCACTCTCGTCAATGACTGCCCAGGGACAGCAGCATCTTGGGATCAAGGTACACTGCCTCTGGAAACGGAGGCTCCATCTGGATGGCCGGGTTGGTGGCCGTCATGGCTTCTTGTTATGGGTGACCCAACATGGAGAAGAAAGAGCCAAGGAGGTTCAACGTGGAGAAGAAAGAGCCAAGGAGGTTCAGCTTGGACCTCCCATGAAAAGACAGCCCTGCTTTGTGCTCCCAGTTCAGCCCAGGCTGGACAGTGGACGACTTGAGGCCTCATGACTCCTGCTTGGCTGGCTGGCAAAGGAGCCGAGGCTCCAGCCACACTCCGGCTGCCACTCTGGCTTGGCAAAGTTGCACAGGTTCTGCAAAGCTCTTCCACGGAGCTGCCGGTTTGCAAAGAGCCACTGCGGTGCAGCGGTTAGAATGTCAAACCAGGGCCTGGGAGAGAACAGGGTTCAAACCCCCACGGCCAGAAAGCTCCCTGGATGAGACCTAGGTGGGCAGTCACTGCCTAACCGACCTCGTTGGGAGGATAGCATGGGGCGAGGGAGAGCCTTGAACTCCTTGGTGGAGAGGTGAGGTATAAATGTAGTAAAATTAAGAACTGGAGAAATAATATTCATTCATTCATTCATTCATTCCCTGCCCATCTGGCTGGGTTTCCCCAGCCACTCTGGGCAACTCCCAACAGAATATTAAAAGCGCAATAAAACATCAAACATCAAAACTTCCCTAAACAAGGCTGCCTTCAGATGTCTTCTAAATATCAGATAGTTGTTTATCTCCTTGACATCTGATGGGAGGGCGTTCCACAGGGCGGGCGCCACCACCAAGAAGGCCCTCTGCCTGGCTCCCTGTAAAATTATCACTTTGCTCTTGGAAGCCAAAATGAATCGGTATATAAAGGAGCCACAGGAGGGTTTTTATAAAACAAACACGACTATTGGCATTGGAGACAAATAACATGGATTAAGTGTGTTTTTTACAAGAGGCCCTCTTTTCTGGCACACGCAGTCCATAGGATCCCACCAGCCACCAGCAAAAATCACAGCCTTCCTTCACGTGGACCAGATCCCACGGACTCCACCCACGAGCAGTGAGGCTCAGCGAGGGCTGCCTCATGGCGCCTCGAATCCAGACCACTTGTGAGCTTTGCTCCGCCTTTTGCTTCTCCTGGAGTGGCAGCTGAAATGAGCTGTTCGTGATCTTGTGAGTTTGGGCACAGGCAAGCTGCTCACTGGCGTGACTCACCCTCCCCACCCCCCACCCCAAATCCCAGGGAAAAATGCCAGCCAAGATGTGGAGCATCAGGCATCGCATTTGAGATATAGCTGTAATTCCAATATTCGGCATCCCCCCCCCATTTAAGCTCAAATAACAATTACACACAGCACTGAGCTGGTTTATCTATCTGGAGCAGATAAATATATTAAGGATTTGACACCAATTAAAACGTCAGGCGAAATTAGCAGCTGGTCCTTCAGAAAGGGAGACTTCAAAGAGAGGCGGCCGCTTCTGCATCAGGGGGAGGCGGGGGCCTTAATTGGCTCCACATGGCAGTGGCAGTTGTTTTCAAAATCCCAAGCCCCTTCTCTGCCACCCCCCCCCCCCGCCCGCCAAATATGTTGAAACCTCGAGACAAATTTCCATGACTGATCTCCGCTATATGAGGCAAATGGGGCTTGACTTTGTTCTGATTCATGGAAGATTTTGTGGTCTCTCTCCCCCCGCTGATAATACTATTTTCCCCCTGCCCTCCCCCATGAGAAGGGTATGCAGTAAGCAGCCCAGATTACCCCAGAGCTTTACCTTCTTTTCAAATGCAGGTGCAAGGCTACAAAGGGCCCAGAGGCAGCATTTACAAAAATGGAATCTAGAATGTCGCCAGGGGTCTGGACCTCGCTATGATCTTACACACACAAACACACAGGCGGCGGGGGGGGGGGGCACAGCTTTTGCATAATGCCCCAGAAAATCACATGCTTTGGACACCTAAATAGACGTTTCCAAACAGTCAGGGATCCTTTGTGGCTGATTTTCCTGGTTCATTTTGAAGGTCCATGATAGAGCACCTCAGGTTTGATCCTGGCAGCATCTGCACAACAGGCCTGGGAATGGTGATGCCTGAAACCACAGACAGCTGCTGCCAGTCAGTGTAGGCAACTGTGGGAAGTCTGGGTGCAACCTAGCTTGCATTAGTGAACTGCAAATCCCCAAACTATCCCTGTACCCTTAACCTCTTGGGCTGAGTTCTCTGTCTCTTTGATGTCAGACTGATATTCTCCTGTTGTATCCAGTTTCACAACTTCCTCCTTCTTCTGGAGTTCTGCTCTGAGAGAGCTGCCTTGATCGAGAACCAGAAACCTTCCTATCCAATGTGGGATGTAATCCACTGAGAGCAGTCAAGTACAACATTCCTTGTAATGCCAGAGAAGACATGTGGGGGTCCAGCCAGGCGAAAACTTCCAGTTTCCGCCTGGTGGCAGCATCCTTCCTTTGCACGTGACTAGAGGAGGGCGTGACCTCACCTGTCCTGGTAACAAAAGGACAAGTCACACAGCACCCTTCTCTCTTCTTCTCAACTTCCTTCTTCATTTGACCAGCTTTTAGCTAGGACTGCTCTACTAGCTCTCAGCTAGCAGAAGTACTGGGATTATTCCCCCATATGGGGTAGATCCACATGTACCTTTTTTTTTTTTTTTAATATCCCGCCTTTCACTCTCCTTCAGGAGTATTTGTAACTAAGTCTGCCTTCAGGAATCCAACTGTGAACTGATGTGAGTAAACGTCTTTTATTGACATTGCATAAGATTGTGGCGTCTTTATTCTTTTAAGAGGGATTCAAGGGAACTTACCAGGAATATACAATTCAATCTGAGCCAGGCAGGCTGAATTGTATAATAGTGAGAGGCTCACACGAGCCTGCAACCAGCCATCTGCTGTGCATGTGAAAAGGGGAATGTAAACTCTGCTAAGTAAAGGAACTTGCTAGCGCAAGTAGGAAGGATATTAATAAACAATATATCCTCTCCTGCCTCCCTGAACATTCCCACATCCAAGTTATGCATTTCCTACAATAAGCAACTTTTATCATTTTCTTACCTCTCTTTGCCTGATTGCAGCAGGCAAAGTCTGCTCTCTAACCAAGATTCACTCACCAAACAGAGCTCACTCTGCATATTTAAAGGATTCCCAATCGGTAACTGACCCTGTTCTGCCATTGACAATATAGAGCTAGAAGGACCAATGGTCTGGCTCAGCAGAAGGCAGCTTCTTCTTGTGCTCCTTTGGAAACCATCTCTTGATTCAGAATCATGAGGACTGGAATCTTGGCTTTATTTTTAAGGGAAGGGCTGTAGCTCTCCTGCCTTGCATGCAAAGAACCCAAGGTTCAACCCCTGGCATCTCCAGGTGGGGTTGGGAGGGTAGTTGGAGGGCAATGGAGACAGCAGCTGCTCATTCGAGGCAGTGGAGGAATCTGGGACTGAATATAGGAGCTGATGATATTTCAGATTCAAGGTTTTTTTGGGGGGGGCAGGATTTGCCCTGCAAAATGTTTTCTATGCCAGGAGGGGAGAAATAAGCTGCAGTAGGGACTTACACCTATGCTGCAGATTGGCAGGTGAGGCCAACAGATGCGAGGTCAACACTGGGAAGGAAGGTGGCTGATGGGGGCAAACCTGTCATGCGGTTATCCTGAGGCTGCTTCTCTGGGGAGTGTAGGGAGACTAATGCAGAAAGAGAGGGTCTTGTGACCCCCCTCCCCCCCCAGCAGACTGGGCTAGGCCAGTGTGTGTGCTGAGGCCCAGAGATAACCAGCTCAGGACTGCAATACCTCAAGGACCGCCTCTTCCCATATGAACCTCCCTGGACACTGAGATCATTTTCTGAGGCCCTCCGTGTACCTCCTCCTTGAGAGGTCCAGAGGGTGGCAACACGAGAACGGGGCCTTCTCTGCAGTGGCTCCCCATCTGTGGAATGCTCTCCCCAGGGAAGTTCGCCTGGTGCCTTTATGACACACCGTTAGGTGCCAGACAAAAACATTCCTTTTCAACCAGGCCTTTGCCTGACTTGATCTACATCCTATACAACTCCTCAAAAGATTACATCAATGGTGTCTCTGAAAAATTCTACACATCACTTGGGAAGGCAGGCAAACTAATACTAGTATACTGGAAGAAGCAAAGATCACCAGTGTCAAAGCAATGATTCTTCAACTTTGTTGGACTGGTCATGTTGTGCGGATGTCTGATGATCGTCTTACAAAGCAACTACTCTATTCCAAACTTAAAAATGGAAACCGTAATGCTGGTGGTCAACAAAAGAGGTTTAAAGACTCTCTCAAGGCAAATCTTTAGCCGCTCTGAGCACAGCTTCGGCTGGAGAGGGCGGGATATAAATAAATAATAATAATACTAATAATACTAATAATTAAAGACTGTCTCAAGGTAAATCTTTAAAAATGTAGTATAAACACCAACAATTGGGAAACACTGGCCTGCAAGCGCTCCAGTTGGAGAACAGCCTTTATCAAAGGCATCACAGGCTTTGATGACACTTGAACTCAGGACGCAAGGGAGAAATATGCTAAGAGGAAGGCACGCTTGGCAAACCCTCACCGGGATCAACTCCCACCCGGAAACCAATGTCCCCACTGTGGAAGGACGTGGGGATCCAGAATTGGCCTCCACAGTCACTTACGGACTCACTGTTAAGGCCGTGTTCATGGAAGACAATCTTACTCAGCTATGAAGGATTGCCAAAGAAGAGAAAGAAGAAGACGACGACGACATCCTATATCCTTTTTAAAATGCTGGCTCTTGGAGGAGGGTTATTGGGTTGTTTTTCTTTTTCTTTTATGTATTTGATCTTATGTGAACCGCCCTGAGACCTTTGGGCATAGGGCGGTATAGAAATTAAATATAAATAAACAAATACACTGCTTACAAGAAATCCTGCAGTGTAGGCCAGTCCTATTCTCTGCCTCTTAAGTGAATTCAGCACACCAGAAGAGGCTGCTGGATCAGGCGAAAGGACTCCCACCTAGTCTGGCACCCTTTTTTTCCCCCTTAGGGAAAACCCACATGCAGGATCTGAGCCCCAGAGCAGCAGTGCTTCCTCTGGAGGTGGCGGCAGAACAGAGCCATCCTGGCTTGGAGCAACGGATCCTCCTCTCCCCTCTGAATTTGCCTCACCCTCTTTTCGGAGCCTCCTGCAGCTGTGAGTTCCACAGTTTAACTAATTCTGCCCCTGCTCCTGCAGCCACTTTCAGACAGATGTATTTTGTGCTCCAAGAGATCTGCAGGAACCCATAAAGAAGGCCAGCAACCAGCAGTTGTGCACTTGTCACTCTAATCTTAAACTATACATATATCTAATGCTCTCAGCACCCCCCGGACCCCCCCCCCCCGGTTCCTTACTTTGCCCGGAGGGCGTCCATCTTCTCCTTCACCCTCTGGCCATAGATGTTGCCCTGGCGGATGAGGCTCTCGCCCGCCTTGAGGGCCGTGGTGGTCTTCTGCATGTTGAGGTCCATGGTGGTCATGAAGTCCTTGTGCTTCTTGATGGCCTTCTCCACCCCTTCCACCGTCGTGGGCAGCTCGGTGTGCGCCAGGGTGGTCTCCTGAAAGAAAGGAGATGAGAGTTTCCATCGGCCCCGACTCTACTGCTATTTCGGCCAAACGTCCGAAACCATCGCTGCTCGCTTTTCCATACTCAACATTTTATTGCTTTGTCTTTCCCATGAATGGCTTCGAAGTTCTCTCCGCAATCGAGCGACATAAAACTTTTATGAAATGAAAAAAAGTCGGAAACGAGGATGAAAGCAGTGCCAGGTAAATAAGAGCAAGCTGCTTGGGAGGCAAAGGCTTGGAACAGAGAGCCAGGAGAGTCCGTCTTTTGGGGGCAGGAGCTCAGATCAAGGGGAGCTGTTGAGAGAGCAGCAGGAGGGTCTCTGGGGCTTCCGGCTGCTGGAGACGGCCTCTCAGTTGCCATATCCACCCACCGACCCCCAGACCCAAGGCTGTGAGCAGAGGGGGAAAGGCAATAGGAGAGGGTCCTGTGACAAAAACAGACTGTGGGCCGGGGCTGGATTGAGGTTTGATGCGGCCCTCAGCTCCTGAAGTTAAGGGGGCTCTTTATATGTCCAGCTGTCCTTTGTCAACAACAAATAGTCGCTGTTTTTTGTGTTGAACAGGACCGTCTTACCCATAGGTGCTAGGGGTGTGGGGCACCCAGGCACCGGGCTCTCAGGGGCGCCAGGCCAAGAGTCCGGGGCCCAAGAGTTGAGTCCGGGGAAGAGCCAACCCGTTGGTCGGAGCGCTGCAGTGGGCTCTTCTGAGCCGTGAGTTTGGGGGCGACTGAGCTAGCGAGACACTGAGGCGGCCGGCCGGCTCCACCCTCCTGCACACCTGGGAATGGGCAACTGGGGGGGGGCGCGCCAGACGGATCTTTGCACCCCGGCGCCGCATATGCTTAAGACAGCCCTGGTGTTGGAACATACGCTATGTGGTAATTGATGGACTGAATAGGTATCTCAAGCCCTTTGCACATGTTGCGCTGCAACCAGTCCACGGAGAATGTCGGCACCCTATATATAGAAAGGAGCAAACCAGGGATATTTGAGGGAGCAGGTGAGCAGGCGGGGCCCATGACTTACATCCCAGGAGCCAATTTCTTTGAATGTTTTGGGGGGCCCACAAGAGAGTGGGTCCCTAAGCTAGAGCTTGTTAGGTGATACGTAAATCCGGCACTGCTGTGGGCAATGAGGAAGAATCACCTCCCAAAAGCTCCTGCTCCAACGCCAACCTAAGAATGCAAGAGCACAATAGGAGCCCATCCAGTCCAGCTCTCCCAGTGGCTGACCATTTGCCCACTATGGGAAGCCTGGAAGGATTTCAGCTCAACCACAACTCTCCTCTCCTGCGGTTTCCAGAAACTGGGATTTGGACACTTTCCTGCCTCTGAAGCAGAGCAGAGCCATCCTGGCTAGGAGCCCTCAGATGCCCCCTCCGCCTCCATGAATTTCTCCCACCCTCTTTTCAAGCCACCCAGGCGAACTCTGGAACTCCCTCCCACAGGAGACACTATTGCTGTCTCCTGTGGGAGGGAGTTCCAGAGTTTAACTCTGGGTGAAGGTGGACTTCCTTTCATCTGTCCTGGACCTTCCAGTGTTTACCTTCCTTGGGCATCCATGAGTTCCCTCTCCCCCCTTTTCCAGGCTGTGCATCATTAACTCCTGCCATGCCACCTCTGACTTGCCCTTTCTCTCAGCTGAAAAGCCCCACGGCAAGAGAACCCAGGAGTCCCCTCCCCCCAGCTCTTGCCCTGGCCGTGACCCTCTTTGCCTCCTTCCCCCCACCACCCGGCAAGATCCCAGGGGCCCCCTGGCAGCCTGGCCCCCTCCCCGCTTCTCGTGCACATGCAGAGGCCATCTGTGCTGAGGGAGGCGAGCGACAGCTGCTGCCTTGCCCTGTGTGGGCGGCAGTGAGGAAGGCAAGGGGCACTCGGACGCCCACGTCTCGGATGCCCGCTTACCCCAAGGGGAAAAGAAGCTGCCCCCCACTTCTGCCTACAGCCCCTGGGGTGGGAACCCTTGTAAGCAAGGCAGGAGGAGAGCAGGGGCCCAGACTCCCATTTCGACCCCCTCCCAGGGCAAGCCTCTTGCAGGGCTGGCTATGTTGGGGTCCTGCAAGTCTGCTGTGAGGCCTTCATGCAGATAAAGGATTCTAAATGGCAGTCCGAGAATCAGAGAGTTGGAAGGGAGCGCCAAGAGCTATCTAGTCCAACCTGCTACAATGCAGGAATCACAACTAAAAACAATTTTACAAGCTGTGGGTCCTTGTTTCTCAGTTTGATCCCTTTACATGTTTTTGTACGTTTTGTGATATTTTATGCAGTTCTTTTTATTGAGTATATTTTGGCATTCTTGTAACTCTTAACTGTAAACTGCTTCATTATTATTTGCTGATTTTTAATTTTACTGTTCGCTATTATATGCTAATGGATTATTGAACATTGCTTTATTTGATATAAGTTGTTTATTTTAAATACTTCCTATTACCGGATCGGATAAATAGGTGTGTGATCTTTGCTGTCTGTTTTGCTGTCAGCTGCCTTGCGTAAAGTGATATAGAAAGGCAGAACACAAATTAAAAGTGAAATGAAATGAATTCATAGAATCATAGAATCACAGAGTTGGAAGAGACCACAAGGGCCATCGAGTCCAACCCCCTGCCAAGCAGGAAACACCATCAGAGCACTCCTGACATATGGTTGTCAAGCCTCTGCTTAAAGGCCTCCAAAGAAGGAGACTCCACCACACTCCTGGGCAGCAAATTCCACTGTCGAACAGCTCTTACTGTCAGGAAGTTCTTCCTAATGTTTAGGTGGAATCTTCTTTCTTGTAGTTTGGATCCATTGCTCCGTGTCCGCTTCTCTGGAGCAGCACCCTATTCCCCCCACCCTATTATGTTTTTATTGTAATTTTACTGGTGTTAGCTAACCTGAGCCCGGCTCTGGCCAGGGAGCGCAGGATAGAAATAAAAAATTATTATTATTATTATTTATTAAAACATCCTTGGCAGATGGCCATCCAATCTCTGCTTAAAAACCTTGAAGGAAGTAGAGGGAGATCCGCCGCTCTCACCACCAGAAATTTCTTCCGGAGCTTCAGTCGGAATCTCTTTCTTTCTGCTTGAATCCCCTTCTGGCCCAACTGGGGGGTCTTGGGATGCTGCTGCCCCCTGGGCTCCTACTGGTTAATGCATCAGTGGCAGCTAATGGACTGGCAGAGCCCCTTTGGGCCTCTAGGGCTGGGGGTGGAAGAGGCTAAATTTTTAATAGTAAGGTCTCTGGGCTAAAGGTGGAGATGGGGGAGGGGGCCCCTTGAGCCCCAGACAACGGAGGGACGGGCGACCCCCCAGGCGCTCCCCGCTTCCCCCTGACCGCCTGCCTCCCTGGGTGGCTTCCTGGCGTTTGGCGCCAGCTCCCGCGAGCCCCAGCTGCAAAGTGACAGCCAGACCGACTCAATGGTGCGTGAGAGCGAGTGCAGCCAGCAAGGCGGATGCAGGAGCCACGAGCCACGAGCCTTTGAGATGCGCCCGGGCGGAAGGATGCGCCGCTTAGCTCCGCTTTGCAAAGCCAGAGACGGCCGGAGGGGCGAGGGGCAGGAGGAGAGGGGGCAGCTGAGGCTCCAGAAGGGCCGTCCCAGTGCCGGAGTTACGTATAAGCTCAACAAGCTCTAGCTTAGGGCCCCAGTCTCTTGGAAAGGAAACAAAAAACTGGATGTACATTTCCAAAATATAAGATAAAAAACCAATAAGATAAAACCTACATACAGCAAGACAGGGACGCAGGTGGCGCTGTGGGCTAAACCACTGAGCCTAGGGCTCTATGTGATTTTACACAGAGTATTTTTTCTTTTGCTATAACGATTTAGTTTATGGCTTATTTATAGCGTTTTATTTCTTATGTGTAGATCCCGCCCTAGATGACTGCTAAGGCGCCCAGCCAGCTGACTTCTGTTTTAGTAACCAAAGGTCATAGAATCATAGAATCTTACGAGTTGGAAGGAGCCCCCCCCCCAGGGGTCATCCAGTCCATCCCCCTCTTGCAATGTAGGAATCTCAGCTAAAGCAACCCTGAGAGATGGCCATCCGACCTCTGCTTGAAAACCTCCAACCTCTCAGAAAAATGGAGGCAGCGAAGTTCTTGCAAAACTCCTCTCCGAGGGGCTCCTCTGGAGAACTCCCCCCTTTGTGACACTCAGAATATTTCCTCCGTGATTTGACAGTTAACAGCCTCTGTACAAAGAATGTACGACTAACTGTAATTGCTGGTCATCATCCGACCCAAACGCCTAATTAATGGGAATGAAAAGGCGGACAATTACCCACCAGCAATTAGCAACTGATTGATAAATGGCCTCCTTGCACACAGCAAGTCCCAAGCAGCCAGCTAAATCTTGCTACTTGGGCCTGAAAGCCGACTCGAAAGCCGCCTGCTAAATCTCTGCCAAAGGAGCTTTTGCTGCTCAGAAAAGCTGAGCCAGAATCATCCCTCTCCAGTGGCTTCAACGCAGGAGGGCTTCAGTTCGCGGTCGTCCGTTCCCAATGCCCCAGATGAGGGCTGGCCAACCTAGTCCTCTCTGGACGTCTTGGACTCCCATCTGCAACAGGAGTACAACGCCAGGAGGAGCACAGCCCTAGTGGCTGCAGCTGGTGGGGCTGCAGATTAAAATAATAATAATAATAATAATAATAATAATAATAATAATAATAATAATTCATCTATACCCCACCCATCTGGCTGGGTTTCCCCAGCCACTCTGGGCGGCTTTCAGCAAAATATTAAAATACAATAATTCATCCAGTATTAAAAGCTTCCCTAAACAGAATTCTGGAGGGAAGCAGCTGTCCCAGGAGGAGGGAAGAACCCCTGCAAGGACTACCCGATGGGCCACTGGCCTGGTCCAGCAGCCAGGCTCTTCTTAGGCCCTCGTGGAACCTGCAGGTCCAGAGGCAGTCTACCTCACTTCCTAGGTTCTGGGTGGTATTTGACCCCTGCAAGAACAGCATGCTGGACTAGGAGGTTTGCTGGCATCCAGCAGCCAAGCTCTTCCCTGGTCCTGAATGGGGTAAATGTGCCCCTGAAGGACCAGGTGCGCAGCCTGGGAGTCATTTTGGACTCACAGCTGCCCATGGAGGTGCAGGTCAAGTCTGTGTCCAGGGCAGCTATTTACCAGCTCCATCTGGTATGCAGAATGAGACCCTCCCTGCCCTCAGACTGTCTGGCCAGAGTGGTGCATGCTCTGGTTATCTCCCACTTGGACTACTGCAATGCTCTCTACATGGGGCTACCTTTGAAGGTGACCTGGAAACCACAATTAATCCAGAATGCAGCAGCTAGATTGGTGACCTCAATCCATTGGCCATGGGCACAGCAGCTTGAGCTCCCGGAGAAAAAGGCGGGATTTAAATGCAGCAACTAAACGCAATAACATTTCTTCTGATTAATAATAATAATAATAATAATTTATTTGTACCCCGCCCATCTGGCTGGGTTTCCAAAGCCACTCTGGGCGGCTTCCACAGAGACCAAAAATACACTAAAATGTCACACGTTAAAAACTTCCCTGAACAGGGCTGCCTTAAGATGTCTTCTGAAAGTCAGGTAGTTGTTTGCAAAGCCCCCGGCGCGCTGTGTTTGGGAGCCCAGCCTTACCTGGTTGTAGAGGCAGACCTCGGCCTGCTTGGCGTCCCGCAGGAAGAGGAAGAAGATGTGGGCTTGGACCAGGACCTCCCGCCGGTTCTCCCACATGTCCAGCAGCTTGTTCCAGCCCACGTCCAGCTTCTGCAGCCACTGCTGGAGGGAGAGGTAGGGCAGGTCAGCCTCCTCCAGCGCCAGCACGTCGTTGACGGCCTGGATCTTGGCGTAGTCCTCCTCGTAGCGGTTGATCTCCTCCTTGAGGGAGGCGTGGTGGTTCAGCAGCCGCTCGGCCTCCGCCAGGTTCCCCGGCAGCTCCTCCGAGGCCACGGCCGCCTGCGTCTTCACCAGCCATGTCAGGAAGCTGTCCAGGTCCTGGATGAACTGCTGCAGCCTGGAAGGAAGGAAGGAGAGGGGCAGGAGGAGGTCAGGGGACACCTGGGCTGGTGGGGAACGTCATCCGTGAGAGGCAGTCAAGGACAACATTCCTTGTAATGCAAGAGAAGATGTGCGAGGGAATGTTTGGTCCAACCTAAAGTTGTGTAATGAAGGCACCAGGCAAACTTCCCTGGGGAGAGCATTCCACAGATGGGGAGCCACTGCAGAGAAGGCCCCGTTCTGGTGTTGCCACCCTCCGCACCTCTCAAGGAGAAGGCATAGGAAGAAGGGCCCCAGAAGATGACCTCAGGGTCCTGGTAGGTTGAGATGTTCTCCAGAGGCCTCAGTTCCCCCTGCTCCTGATAACTCCCCCCCCGGGCCCCAACCCCTTTGCCCGCTTAGGCAGGAGAGCCTCCCTTCTCCCCGCTCTGAGCCTGGCTGACCTGCTGGCCACCGTGAGCGAGTCCTCGCAGCCCTGCAGGGTCCTCTTGAGAGCCTCCCACTCCTCGCTGATCTCCTCGAACTGCAGGAGGATCTCCATGGCTTGGCCCGGGTGGGTGTTGGCCAGCAGCTCCCCCTCCTGCTGCAGCTCAATGAGCCTGGGTTCGAGGACCACCAGAGCGGCCTCCATGGTGGAGAGGCGGCGCTGCAGGGAGAGGACGCTGCCCAGGTCGCCACTGTTGTACTGTGTGGACTCGACGGCTCGCCGCTTCTCCCGGATCTGCGACTTGATCTCGTTGCACTCCAGAAGGTAGTTCTGGATCTTCAGGATGGAGTTGAGGTGGTCTTTGCGGTGCTCCACCAGCTCCACCACCCGGTTCCACCTGGAAAGAAGAGCCTGCTGATGGGGCCAAAGGGGGCCCATCGGACCCACAGGGGCCAAACCATGGGGCTTTCTGCAAGCAGCTCTCCCGGGGCTTCCAGCACAGAAAGCAGGGCTGCCCCCAACGGCTGGAGGTGGAGCAAAGCCCTCTCCTCCTCCATTAATTGGATTAATCCTCTTTCTAAACCATCCACAGTTTAACTCTACGCTGTGTGAATAAACCAGGCTTCCCCAACCTCAGCCCTCCTACAACTCCCATGATCCCTAGCTAGCAGTACCAGCGGTCAGGGATGCTAGGAATTGTAGTCTCAAAACACCTGGTGGGCCGAGTTGGAGGAAGCCTGGAATAAACTATTCCTCCAAAATCCACCTTCATGGGATGCCCCTTGGATCTACGGAAGCTGTCCTATCAAAGTTCTTCAGGCAAATTCTCTCTGTTCCCCCCCCCTCGTGTCCCGAACGCATCATTGCGCCTAGAGGCTAATCTTCCCTCAGTAGAATTACAGATCTGGCATAGGACACTTAACTCTTGGCTTCGCCTAAACTCAAATCTCCCCGGTCTAATATCCCTAGTGCTGCAAGATGGTCACAAGAGCGCTTGGACTAAAATTGTCTATCAAAAACTTCACCCTTGTGGTTTATCTCCACAACAGCTACTCACTTTGAGTTTTAGTAAAGCAAAAGCGCCTAAATGATATCGAGTGTCAGAACAGCTTGGCCACAATCAGGAAATTCTGCCCATGGTGTGGCTATTTTCCACCTTCCCATTTCAACTCTCTGGCACCCTCTCTGCATAACAGCAATCCTAAAATATAGACATGCTTTTACTCTCGCAAGATTGAATGTCTTGCCCTGGGCTGGACTTGGGGGACGATTCCAACAGATTTCACACGAAAAACGCTTATGTCCCTGTCCAAATGGGTGGCACATGCCCTTCTGGCCTGCCCTCTTGATAAAGACTTGAGGAATGAGGTCATCACCCCTCTTTCATTGTCCATTCCGGGTCACCCAGCCACTGCCCCAGGGTCCTTTCTCTTGGCAGATCAAGATGAGCAGCTGACAGCAAAGGCTGCAAGGTTTTTAGCTGGGGCAATCAGAGTAAGATCCACTATTTGACTGCTGATTCAAAACCCCAAAATGTATTTGATATAATTGACTTTTTATTTCTATTCTTTGTATATCGTATTGTTGTTCTATTGCTATGACCGATGGCTGACGCAAATAAAGATTCATTCATTCATTCATTCCACCTTCATGGGATGTCCCTGAGTTCTAGTGTTAAGAGAAAAACTTTCCTCTTTCCACTTTCTTCAGGCCAGGCCTCATTTTGCAAACTTCTCTCAGGCTCACCTTTTCTCCAAACTCAAAAGCGCCAACCATTCTTTCCATCCCTTGATCAAGAAGGGGATCAAGCACCGGGGCAGCAGGCAAAGCTGGGCAGCAGACTCTCACTTAGTCGTCTTTGGCGAGTTGGAATGGCCTCCAAGCGACCAGAGCAGGGGAGCCTGGCAAAAATGCTCTCCGTCTCTCTCTCCCCTCTTTTTCAGTCCACAAAAGTCAATGCCTCTGGGGGCTGGGGGCTGGGGGGGACCTGTGCACAGCTTTGTAGGGGTCTTTGATTTAAGCCCCACTCAGGAGAAAGGGGAAAGAGAGAGGAAGGGGGGATTGGGGCCTGGGGAGGTGCTTGCAAAGGCAACACACACAGCAGGGTCCTCGCGAGGGGAGAGGCGAGTGGCAGAGAGAGATGGCTCCCTCAGGGGTCCCATGTGCCCTTTTGCGCACAGTGGTGCTGTGACATTTTGCTGCAGCAAAGGGGGTGGGGTGGGGGGTGGATGGACGTCCAATTATCCTCGTAAGACGACGAGCCCCTCAGGGCTGCAGCAAAACGAGAAGCAGCAATGAGCCAAATGAGAGGTGGCTGCTTTTGAGGCCCCCCAGGGTGGAGGTGGCAAAGGGGACAGGGGACAGTCCTCTAAAGAGAGCAGAGGCGGGGGAGGGGGCGGCTCTCTGAGGACAGGCCTCCCTCGTCCCTTCTGCACTCTGCTTGCGGGGGGAGTGGGAGGGGACTCCACCATCTCAGGGGTCCAGCCGGGCGAAGGAAGCCAGTCCGCCTCACTTAATGGGGCCAGTGTGCCCTGCTTACTGCCAGCCCACATCTGGGCTACAGAAAGCCCACTGCCCCCCCCCCCCCAGTCAGGAAAGCCCTATGCTCAGATCTCTGTGGCTGGCTGAGCCTCCTCTGAGCAAAGCACTCTGTGCATGCTCCAGTGAGCTGCCCTTGCCCTTCAGCGCAAGGGATGCTTTGTACCTGCTGTTCAGGTGGTCCTGGCAGGAGCGGACCTCGGAGGAGCTGGGGTGGCCCCCGTCCACCAGCTGCTGCACTATCTGGTTGACGTCCAGGATGCGGCCCATCAGGCTGTTCATCTCTTGGTCGAGACTTTCGAACCTGCGGAGGAAGACAGAGGGAGACCCATCAGGAGGCAGCCGCCTCAGGAGCCAAGGGCAGAAAGGGGGGCAGAAGGGGGGCAGCCGGGCAGCCCCCAGCCCAGGAGCTCTGGCCTTCCACTCTATCCCAGAAGGTGGCTGACATCCTTCCCAGAGGCCAGCTCTGTTCCTTCATCCCATCGGGCCATTTTCTGGCTCTCCTTCCCTCCAGAATCCCACTGAGATACGAAGCCCAAAACCGCTCGGGACCAGTCTATCTGTGAGGGGCCTGACCCCATATCCATCCACTTGCGGGATGTGATGCATAAATAGCAGTCAAGTACAACATTCCTTGCTTTCCTAGAGTGGACATGTGGGGGAATGTTTGGACTAGCCAGTCGAAAACTTCCTGTTTCCTCCTGGCTGGGACATACTTCCTTTGCATGTGACTAGAGGTGGGCTTTTGACCTTACCTGTCCAGGTAACAAAAGGACAAGGCATGCAGCACTCTCTCTCTCTTTGACTTCCTCCATGATTGGAGCAGCTTTTTAGCTAGAGATGCTCTGTTGGCTTCCAGCCACCAGAGGACACTGGGATTATCCCCAAATGGGATAGATCCACATGTATATCCTTTGTAACTAAGTCTGCCTTCAGGGATCCAACTGTGAACTGATGATGTGAGTAAACTTCTTTTATATACTTTACACAAGATTGTGGCGTGTTTATTCTTTTAAGAGGGACATAAGAGAACTTACCAGGAACCTAATAGTGGGAGGCTTACACAAGCCTGCAACCAGCTCCCCGCCGTGCATTTAAAAGGGGAATGTGAAACTCTGCTAAGTAAAGGGACTTGCTAGCGCAAATTAGGAAGGATATTGATAAGCAATCTATCCTCTCCTGCCTCCCTGACCATTCCCACAGGGCTCAGGGGGCAGCAGCAGGGGCAATGCCACGGGACGGAACCAGGGTCTTTCTGCCTGCCAGGCAGGTGCCGCCCCCTGAGCCCCAGCCTGCTTTTCTCTGTGGCGCCAGGATCTGCCCCCTTCCGCTGCCCTTACCGGTGCTGCACCACCTCCACGTCCTCCAGCTTCTGGGGCACCTCCATGCGGTTGAGCCACTGCTCCTTCTCGTCGATCCAGACCTCGCAGGCATTGACCTCGCCAAACATGCGGTAGACGGCCAGGGCGTCCTGGAGCCACTGGCGCCGCAGGACGGCCACCTCGGCCACCTCCCCGTACAGCTGCTCCACCTCCACGATGCGCACCTGGACGTCCACCAGCTCGTGGTACTCAGGCGCCAGGGCGGCCAGCTGGGTGCGCAGCGCCAGGACGGTCCCCCGGTGCTGGTCGATCTCCTCGGCCACGCCCTTGTGCTTCTTGACCAGCGACTGGGTGGAGTACTCGTCGTGGCCAAAGTCGTCGCTGGAGACCAGGCGGTAGGCGTCCTGCAGCCACACCACTAGGTCCTCCGTGTCGGCGCTGAACTGGTGGAAGGCGAGGGCCTCCTGCAGCTTCCGCAGGTGGGCGGCCGCCAACTCCTCCAGCTTCTTCCAGTGCTGGCGCACCTCGCGGGTCTTCTCCTGGATGGCGCCCGGCGCGCCCTGCCTGCGGAGCAGGACCTGTTCTCCCCGGCGCATGGCCGTCTGCAGCAGAGAGCGGCGCCCGCCCAGCTCGCCCAGGAGGATGCTGTGCTTGCTGAGCAGCTTGGCCACGCTGTTGAGGTCCTTGCCGTAGCCGCAAGGGGAGGACAGGATGCGCTCCTTCTCGCGCACCCAGGCCTCCGCCTCCTCCATCTCCTGGAAGAAGGACCACAGCTGGCGGGACGCCTCCAGCTCCTGGCGCCGCTTGGAGGCCAGCTCCTGCAGCTGCTCCAGGCAGCTCTGGACGTGGCTGACCCGGTTGCAGATGACCTGCGGGTCGCAGGGCTGGTAGCCTGCAGGGGAAGGAGGGGGAAGCAGGAAGGGGCGGGTGAGTGTTGGAAGCGCAAAGAAAAAGAAGGCACTTTTTCATATGTGGTGGAACTGCAAAATCATCAAAAGTTTTGGGGAAATGATTTAGAATGAAATGAAAAAAAATGTTGAAGACCACATTTGTTAAAAAGCCAGAAGCATTTTTGTTAGGTGTTACAGGTCAAGACTTGCCGAAAGAAAAGAAGTTATTTATTGTGTGCAACAACAGCAGCTAGGATTTTACTAGCCCAGAAATGGAAAGACAACAAGAATGGCAAAAAGAACTGATGGAATATGGCAACTTAGAGACAAGGACAACAGAGACTTTAAAAAAGACTGGGAACCATTTATGTTATACTTACAGAAAAACTATGAAGAAATGGACTCGCTAGCAGGGTTTGACTAAACACTTATAATTAATAACATAGAAATTAAGAGGTGAAAACTGGAAAATATTAAAGTGTTAGAGGTGTGCTATAAAAAGGTTAAGAATATAATAATATTTAAATTAAAGATTGTAATATTAAGGTAATAATAATAATAATAATAATTTATTATTTGTACCCCGCCCATCTGGCTGGGTTTCCCCAGCCACTCTGGGCGGCTTCCATAAAAACCAGAAATACACTAAAATATCACAGATTAAAAACTTCCCTGAACAGGGCTGCCTTAAGATGTCTTCTGAATGTCAGGTAGTTATTTATCGCTTTGACATCTGATGGGAGGGCGTTCCACAAGGCGGGTGCCACTACCGAGAAGGCCCTCTGCCTGGTTCCCTGTAGCTTTGCTTCTCGTAATGAGGGAACCGCCAGAAGGCCCTCGGCGTTTAATTTAAGGTAAATTAAAACAAGCAGGGGAAGCAAATATTTAAGAACCAGAAAAGGAAGTTGAGGGAAGTCTTGGGGATGGGGGTGGGGGTGGGGGTGGGGAATTGTATTGTATTTTGTTTTTGAAATAATGTTGATTGTGACTGATAAAACTGTAAAATTTAACAAAAAGTATTTTTTTAAAAAGAGAGCGTCAAAGCGCCCGGAGGAAAAGGAAGCACACTCTCTCGTCTCTGCTCCTGTGGGTCCTGAGGTGCTCCTGGCCTAGGGGTCAGGGAGCCCGTCTTGGGTCAGAGACTCCCCAGACTCCACTCCTGCCCCCCCCAGGCCAAAGCAGGCCGGTGTCCAGCTTCTGGGAACCCGATCCCTCCCTGGTGACAGCCAGGAAGCAGATTGTTGAGGAGTTCTTACCAAGTAATTTATTCCATCGTTCACAGAGAGACACAAAGGAAGGCAGCCTCCCTAAAATAATGGCATTGCTCCAGATGAAGAACCCCCCACCCCACCCCGTCTCTCCTATTCTAAATCATCCCTTTGTCAGCTAACCTGTCCTTTCTGCCTCTGAGCTTTCTGCCAGAAACGAGTAGAAAGTTTCTAGCAGTTTTCCAGAGTTTTCCCTTAAATTTGGGAGTGGCACTCTGAGCTTAATTAGCATCAGCTAATAAAAAGAAGACCACTGGGCTTTGTTTTTTGCAGACGTCTGTCCGAAGAGTATTGCCTGCAAATTCTGAATGACTGTTCCTGTCATTTACGATGTGTGGGAGATGAGACTTTTGTTTGATAGTGTACTGTTAATTGCTGTTTATTTTAACAACTGAAAATATATTTGCTACTCTAATGCATGAACCTGGTCTGGGAATAAAACCTCTTGACCGAGACTTCACAGAGTTTGCGAGTCATCTTTAAGACAACAACTTTGTCATTGTTCACCACTTCCGCGAGAGAAAGATAAACTCTGCTAAACAGTTTAAAAGAGTCTTTACCTATCCACCAGCGTCTGTACAACAAAAGTGTGTGGACAGGAACCTCTAATACTTTCTGTTCTCCTACCTTCAATGCACACCAGGCAGGGCCGGATTGAGGTTTGATGCGGCCCTCAGCTCCTGAAGGCAATGGGGCCCTCGATATGTCCAGCTGTCCTTTGTCAGCAACAAATTGTCGCTGGTTTTTGTGTTGAATATATGCTAGATGGTCATTTATGGACCTAATAATAGATATCTCAAGCCCTTTGCACATGTTGCCATGCAAGCAGTCCATGCAGAATGCCGGCACCTATATATAGAAAGGAGCAAACCAGGGATATTTGAGGGAGCAGACGGGGCCCATGAATTACATCCTAGGAGCCGACACAACACAAAACACTGTTGCTGGATGTAGCTTTTATTTGATTTGTTTTTTATCTTATATTTTGGAAATGTACATCCAGGTTTCTTTTCCTTTAATTTTTTTGGGGACCCCCAAGAGAGTGGAGCCCTAAGCTAGAGCTTGTTCAGCTTATATGTAAATCTGGCACTGATGGCGGGTCATGGGAGAAGGAGGGTCAGGAATGCTTTCTGAAGGGGGGGCCGCTAGGGGCACATTGGAAGATGGCTGACAATACCATCTTTCCGGCTCACACGAGGTAATTAAGAGGCTGATATGGGAGTATGCAGCCTCCCTTGTTCCCCAAGGGAATGGGGAACACTGCCTCTTAGAGGGAGAGGAGACCATGGTTATGTTATGATATCGGACTGTGAGTTTGACCTGGCAGAACCCCCTAAGAAGTTTGAGGAGAGAAAGACAGGCCTGCGGACTAATGGGCAGACTTTGAGAATGTTTTGTACGGAAGTGTTGAAATGGCGTCTGTCTGTTTGAATATGGCTCTTGGAGGAATGGAAAATCCACACAGGATATAACAAGTCTTTTCAACCCGCTTGTGGAGACCATCAGAGGTCACAAAGAAAGGAATATATGATAACAACAAGAAGATGAAGAAAACAATAAAGAGAAGATTGGACAGAACTGTGAATATTAATTGGACAGAACTGTGAATATGAAAGCAGCACAGCAGCAAGAGAGATGATTGGATCCCTTTCTGAGCTCGAAGCATGGGTACCCTCAACAAAAAATTAAAAATTTGGCTTTGTAATTTGGAATTAATGTGATTTGATTGGTTTGTTAATAAAAGTTATATTAAAAAAAAGGAATGCTTCCTGAAGACACGGAGTCTGCCAGCTGTCTCTCCCCTGGTGCTGCTGCCTCTTCCTCCTCCTGCTCCTCTCCCAATATTTCCCAGCTTCTCCCCTCTGCAGCCTCTGAACTATAACCTTCTGCAAACCAGTGTTGTCAATCTCTCCTGTCCTCCTCTTCTCGGGAAGGGGGTCTCCCCCACTCCCCTCTGCTCCAGCCCGACAGCAGCAGCAGCAGCAGCAGCAGCAGCAGAAGGGAGTCCCTGCCCAGTTGGCTTACCTGTCAGCTCCGAGAACTTGAGGGCGGCCACGTTGAGCGCCTGCACGCGCTCGCTCTGGGCGGAGACATCGGCCTCCAGCAGCGCATGCTTCTGCAGCAAGTCCTCCACCTCCCGCAGGTGCTTCCCACACTCCTTGGATGACAGCTGGGCCTGCCGGGAGGGGGGGGGGATGTGATGCACAAGTAGCAGTCAAGTACAACGTTCCTCGTTTTCCTAGAGTGGCCATGCAGGGGATTGTTTGATCCAGCCACTCCTGCCGCAGGGCGAAGGGCAGCAGCAGAGCTTAGCGTCACAGGCTTGGAAGGGGCTCCCAGGGCTTGTCAAGTCCAACCCCCCTGAAAGGCAGCAAGCACAGGCCTGGCCAGGCCCCCAAAGAACAGGACGCATGAGAGAGAATGGCCCTGGCATGTGCCCAGGCTGCCCTGCGGAGGGCAAGAGCATCCCGTGGCTAACTCAGGCGGGCAGCTGGGCAGCCTACAGAGCCCCCGCATGACCCAGTCGGGGGACCAGTCTCCTTCAGGAGGCGATGGGCTCTCCTTCCTGGGAGGGTTTTCCAGAGAGGTTGGGTGGCCATCTGTCAGGGATTCCTTTTTTTAAAAAAAATATGTTATTGATTTTCCAAAAATAACAAAAATAAAAACCAACAACATTGCAAAAACAGAACAAACTGACTTCCCCCTAATCCCTTCCTTGCTTCCATTATTTATCAAGATACTGAATGTTCATTGTGAAATTTATAACCTATTTAAATCACCTATTATCCATTCATAATAAAATTACAAGTATTCTTAAAACCCTGCTAATGTATTAACCTATGTACAGTGCTTCTGAATATATGCAATAAACATCTTCCATTCTTCCTTAAATCCGTGGTCATCTCTTCCTCTGAGTTTCATAGTCAGTTTTGCCATTTCGGCAGATTCCATTAATTTAACTTGCCCGTCTTCTTTATTCCTGAGCCGTGATTCCTGCATTGCAAGGGCTAGACTAGAGGATCCTCAGGGGTCCCCTTCCCAAGACACCCTTCTATGATTCTAAGATCTGAAAGGATCATGGGGTGGGCTTTGGGGGACGTCCGGTGCTGGATCAAGTAGGCTGTCGAAACTGTGGGGTTGTGTCCGGTGTTGGGCTGGTGGTATCTAACACTGGTTAAATTAGCAAAACTATACAGTACAGAACAAGATCTAATTTTCAGTTTTCATTTCTTAGTACAGAAAGTATTAATCTGATGCGTAGAGATCTTTGTTATTTCGAATCAGGACCGTTCTAGAAGGTTTCTTTCTATGTGTGAGAAACAGGAAGAAGGTTTCTGATGTTTTGGTCATTTCTACTGGGAAACGGAGTACAGCTGGTTTAAACTGGTCCTGTTATCTCTTCCGTCAAGGTCGTACTGACTATAATAGTCAGGCCAGGAGGAGCCTGGGTCTCACTCTCACTCACTTTCCCTTTCTATCACTTTGTTCTGGTCTTCTGTATGCTTAGTGTTAAGGTTAATTCTTATTATAAGTGCTGCAACTGGATTTCTTATGAACAGGGCTAATCCTGATTGTATTGGATTTGTGACCATTATGCTCATTTGCCTTCCGTATCAGTAAACTCAGTAAACTCTGCTGGATTTAATTGCCTCTGGTCTATTTTTTGGGAATTCTGCTGAACTCTGGTACATGTTTAAGTTTTTTCCTGCTCCCCCCTTCCATGGGTGACACTAATAAGTGTTGGAAATGTAAAGAAACAGAGGGTACTTTCTATCATATGTGGTGGAAATGCAAGGTGGTTTTAAAAAACTGGGAAATGATATATAATGAGATGAAAAAAAATATTTAGAGTAACCTTTGTTAAAAACCTGAAGCCTTTT
Organism: Podarcis erhardii; assembly: GCF_964252035.2. Taxonomy (NCBI): domain Eukaryota; kingdom Metazoa; phylum Chordata; class Lepidosauria; order Squamata; family Lacertidae; genus Podarcis; species Podarcis erhardii. The sequence continues at coordinate 93,362,146 of NC_138511.1, forward strand.
TATTAGGTATTGCAGGAGCGGAGATTCCAAAAGATCAGAAGAAATTGTTTATATATGCTACAACGGCCACCCAGAAACTGTTAGCCCAAAGATGGAAAGAGGAAGCAGTCCTGACCAGAGAAGACTGGCCAACCAAGTTAATGGACTAGGCTGAAATGGCGAAACTAACCGGAAAGCTCAGAAATCAAGACGACAAGAAATTTAAAAAAGAATGGGGAAAGTTTACTATGTATTTGCAGAAGTCTTGTAAACAGGTTAATATATTGGCAGGATTTTAAAACATGTAATTTTAGAAATAGTACAGGAAATCTGAGGTTAAAAAAATAATTTGGAGTAGAAATGATATGCAAGCGAAAACTTAGGGAACCAGGGGCAGGGGGGAGACACAGGGTTTGGAGAATCCCATTTTATGGATTTGATACTATTTTTCTGTATATATTTTCTTTCTTTCTTTCTTTGTTGTTGTTGCATTTGTTATTGTTTGTTTTTATTTTTTTATTACCTTTGTAGAAAATTTAATAAAAAGGTATTTAAAAAAAAAGAATTGCAGAGTTGAAAGGGACCCCCGAGGGTCATCCAGCCCAGCCCCCCGCTGAAGAATTTCTGACGGGGGGTGGGGGCCACCCAATCTCTATTGAAGAGGAAGCAAGGGGAAGACCCTGAGAAGAGCCTGCTGGATCAGGCCAAAGGGGGCCCATCTAGTCCGCACTCCCTGTGCCCCCCCCCGGCACCTGCATGTCATCCATCCAGTCGATCATGTAGACCATCTCCTGGAAGACCTTCTGCAGGGCCACGTTCTGCTCCAGCCGGGCTCGGCGGCCGCTGACCAGCTCTGTCAGGAGGCCCCACTGGCGCAGGATGTTCTCCTTCTGCGCGTTGATGCGCTTGCTGTCGTAGTAGCCCTCCGACTCCATCTCCTGGGCCAGCTCCGCCACCACCTGGATGCGCTCCTGGTAGGAGGAGATGTCCGCCTCGATGGCCTCGTGCTTCTTCATGGCGGCCTCCACCGCAGGGAGGTCGTAGCCAAAGTTGTCCTGGCAAGAGGGAGGGAGGGAGGGAGGAGGCAGATCTAAGGAGAACAGTCAGGCATCTGCCCATGGGCAGAGTGCTTTTCACGCACCAGGAAACCACAAGCCCTCCCCCACTTTCTCAGTTTGGAATACAGTGGTACCTTGGTTCCCAAACGCCAAAAACCCAGAAGTGTGTGTTCTGGTTTTTGAATGTTTTTCAGAAGCCAAACGTCCGATGAGGCTGTCGGCTATTGTTTCCGGGGCGGCTGCACCAATCAGAAGCTGCGCCTTGGTTTCCGAACATTTTGGAAGTCAGGCGGACTTCTGCAATGGATTAAGTCTGGAGCTTTTGTTTTTGCTATTTATTTTGCGTTTTTTGTTTTTGTGGCTTTTTCGGTTGATTTGTTTTTGTGACGGTGTGGAACCCAGTCCAGCTACTGATTGATTGATGGTGTGATTACAGAAATGGATAAAAGCCCCCCATCCAAACAATGACTATCATCAGTGCAGGTAAGAAAAAATAATAATACTGTCTTCTTTATTTTATAGTACAGTACATTGATTATTGCTTTCATTTTATGGATCAATGGTCTCGTTAGAGAGTAAAATTCATGTTTTAGGGGTTGTTTTTAAAAGTCTGGAACGGATTAATCCATTTTTCATTCCTTTCTATGGGAAAGCGTGTCTTGGTTTTGGAACGCTTTGGTTTTGTACCGTATTTCCGGAACGGATTAAGTTTGAGAACCAAGGGACCACTGTATAGAGGAAGCAGAGCCCTTCCTCTTTCTTACAACGCAACACAGGAGCGGATCCCTCTACCATCGGCGATCCTTCCTCCCCTCCCCCGATCCGAGGCCCCCGTCTCTCTGCCCACCTCACCTGGGAGACCAGGCGCTGGTTCTCATTCAGCCAGGTCTCCCGCATGACAGCCTTGTGGTCAAAGCGCTGGGCCAGCAGCTCCAGCTTCTCCTGGCGGATCAGCTCGTTGCGCAGCGCCACCTCGCGCTCGTGCTCTGCCTTCTCCAGCCGGGACCAGGCCTGCCGAGAGGAGGAAGGGCACAGAGTCACGAGGGGTCCCCCAAGGGTCATCCAGTCCAGCCCCCCTGCAATGCAGGACCAACTGCCCATCTCCCGGACAGAGGAGGGCGCTCCGACCTCGGCTCCAAAGCCTCCGGCAAAGGAGATCCCGCAGGCTTCCCACGGAGTCCGTTCCCCTCAGAAAGGTTTATAGACTCATAGACTTGTGGAGTGGGAAGGGACCCTGAGGGTCATCTAGTCCAACCCCCTTCAAACTGGGAATCTCGACAGGGAGTCATAGAATGGTCGAGTTGGAAGGGATCCCCAGGGTCACGTGGTCCAACCACCTGCAAGGCGGGAATCTCAACTCCAGCATCCAAGACGTTGAGTCAGAATCAACTTTCTTGTAACTTGCAGCCATGGCTTCGAATCCTGCCCTCCAGAGCAGGAGAAAACCTGCTTGCTCCACCTTCCGTGGGTCAGAGATACTGGAAGATGGCTCTCATCCCAGCTCAGCCTCGTCTTTCCCAGGCTAAGCCTCCCCAACTCTCTCAACCATTTCCAGGTCCTTGACCACCTTGGTCTCCTTCCTCTGCACATGGTCTGCAAGCGCCAAGACCCCCTAGGTCCCCCCCCAGGTTCGACACTCCCCCAGGCCGCCCTGCCCACCGCAGAATGAATGAATGAATGAATGAATGAATGAATGAATGAATCTTTATTTGTATCGGCCATCGGCCACAGCAATAAAACAATGTGATATACAAAGGGAAAAAAGTCAATTATATCAAATACATTTTAGGGTTTTGAAGCAATAGTCAAATAGTGGATCTTATTCTGATTAACCCAACTAAAAACCTTGCAGCCTTTGGTGTCAGCTGCTCATCTTGATCTGCCAAGAGAAAGGACCCTGGGGCAGTGGCTGGGCGACCCAGAGTGGACAATAAAAGAGGGATGATGACCTCATTCCTCAAGTCTTTATCAAGAGGGCAGGCCAGAAGGGCACGTGCCACCCATTTGGACAGGGACATAAGCGTTTTTCGTGTGGAATCGGTTGGAATCATCCCTGAAGTCCAGCCAAGGGCAAGGCATTCAATCTTGCAAGAGTAAAAGCGCGTCTATATTTTGGAATTGCTCGGTTGTACAGATACGATGCCAGAGAGCCGAAATGGGGAGGTGGAAAATAGTCATACCAAGGGCAGAATTTCCTGATTGTGGCCAAGCTGTTCTGGCGCTCGGTATCATTTAGGCGCTGACAAATTAGGCTGTTTGCTTTACTGCCCCTCAGAGACCCTCCTGGGACCCACCTTGTTGATGTCGGAGATGCCCTTGCCTTCCTTGGGGACGTAGAGCTTCCGGTTATTGGCCCGGAGCTTGCTCTGGATGGAGAAGAGGAGGACCTCCAAGTTCCCCTTCTCCTGAAACCTGCAGGCAAAGGACAGAGGGATCAGCCTCCGGCCCCAGAGAGCAGGGACCACATCAGCTGCCCCTTGACAGGGACACGGCTCCCAGGGCCAGGGGCGGCTTGAGCATCAGCCTCCCAGGACCCTCGAGAGACCAGGGTCCAAATCCCCCCTCAACCCCAAAGTTCACTGGGAGCCAGCCAGCTGCTGCCTCTCCACCTGGCCTACCTGGCAGGGCTGTTGTTGTGGGGATGAAGAGGGGAGGAGGAGAACAAAGGTGGAACAGAAATGCAAGAAAGGGAGATGAAGCGTGGGGGGCTGAAGGCCAAAAGAGGCCCTAGAGGGCACCTGCTCTGTCCTGCTTGCTAAGGATGCGATCTGACTTTTAGAAGACATCTGAAGGCAGCCCTGTTTAGGGAAGCTTTTAATATCTGATGAATTATTGTATTTTAATATTTTGCTGGAAGCAGCGCACAGTGGTTGGGGAAACCCAGCCAGATGGGCGGGGAATGAATGAATGAATAAATAAATAAATAAATATTATTATTATTATTTTATGCTTCCCAGAGGCACAAAACTAAGTCACTGCACAGTATTTTGCAAATGAGGCATTCCTTTTAGTATATAAAAGCCTCAACAGCTCGGGACCAGTTTACAAGAAGGACCGCCTGACCTGCCTACCATATTGGCCAGAATATAAGCCACAATTTCCCCCCAAATCCCAACTGTGAAAAGTTAAAGTGTGGCTTAAATTCGCAACTGTCAGAGCTGCCTCTAGGTCCCAGCTCACAGAGGACCAACGCCAGGCTGATGTTATGTACAAAAGTCTTTATTGAAGTTTAATTTCCATTTCAAAGCCAGAGCGTGCAGCCCTACGTCTAGACTCTAGATCGGCGAAGTCCCGTCTGAATCACCTCCCCTTCCGCACCAGTTTAAGATCCTAGCCCTGCTCCACCTTCTGCGCTGCTCTCTTCTCCTCTGGGTCCTCCTGCCCTCTGGGGCATTGCCCTTCCCGGACTCTTCCGACGCTGAGTCGCTTAGCTCCTCCCCCTGCCTCCGGCGTGCTTTAGGACCCGGTTCCCAATCCTCACTCTCTGCTGTCCCGCGCTCCTGTACATTTGAACTTGCTTCTCGCGCCAACCCAGTGACCTTTCTCCTAACCGTTACACTACTTCTATCACTGCTTCCCTCTTCCGTGACACTGGCCGGATCTGACCTCTCTTCCGTTGTCCGACTCTCCGAGGGAGGCGTGGTAGGCTCTGCCTCGTCTCCTCTCCCTGGTGGGGAAAGCACTGGCCCCGATGCCTGGGACTCTTCCCCCCCACTCTGCTCTGGTGGGGAAGCTGGTCCTGATTTCCAACGACTGCTCTGGGAGTCCCTGCTGCCCCTTGCTCCTGGGGCGTTCCCCTTGGGACCCCCCTGCCCCTGGCCACTGGCGCTCCCTTCTGTGAATCTTCCGATTCGCTGGAGAGGCTCATGGAATCCCTCGGACCACTGTCCCCTCCTACGCTCCCTTCGGATTCCTCCCCCTCGCTCTCCATCTCCCATCTTCCCTGTGCCTCAGCTCCTGAGCCCCTGACAGCAACCTTACAAAAATTGGCTTTTACGATATCGCTGCTGAAACAGACATACAGTAAAACGGAACAAAACAATGTTTTATTGCCGATCTGCGAGCTTGAGACTGTTGTCCAATTATTTCTAATGTCCTTCATCGCTTTCCCCGTATTTTACAGTGCAGTATTGATTTTTTATTTGCATTTATGGTGCTATGAACAGGTGTTAAACCCATTTGCGAGTCCTCCCTAGTACCTGGGGGATTTTCTTCTACATTTGCCATTTACGGGTGTGAGTGCCTGCGGAATTTTAAGGGAGCGGCTGATATTCGGGTATTGTCTTTTTTTCTCTCCCCCCCCCCCTTGAACTCCCGGCCCCTTGACTTGAGGAGCTGCCTTTGCTTTGCTTCCAGGGCCCACAGAAAACACTCTTGTTTGGACAAGGTTGCCTGGGCATGCAATTTCCATCGGTAATTTTTTTCCACGTGTAGTTGTTCCAAATACAGTGAATTTCTTCTCCCATTAAATTCACAAAATGTTTAGGGGTATGCATCCCCAAACCTCGGAAATACTTTTCCCCCAGAAGGTTTTATTTATTTTATGGAATCAAGGGAGTGGCGGCCAGAAAACACCTGTGGCTTGAAACAAAATAAAAAAATTCCTTCCAGTAGCACCTTAAAGACCAACTGAGTTAGTTCTAGGTATGAGCTTTCGTGTGCATGCACACTTCTTCAGATACACTGAAACAGAAGTCACCGGACCTTTCTATATAGTGAGAAGGTGGGGAGGGGTATTACTCAGAAGGGTGGTGGGAATGGGTGATTGGCAGATAGCTGCGATGAGCCTGTTGACGACTCTTAACGACTGCAATAGGTCTAACAGGAAAAAGCAAGGGGTGAGAAGGTGAAAAATGGCTTTGTCATGTATAATGAGATAAGAATCCAATGTCTTTGTTCAAACCAGGTCTCTCCATAGTTTTAAGTTTGGTGATAAGTGGCTTGAGTTGGCAAGCCCGGTCCCCGCACACCAGTCCCTGCCCTGCTGCCCCCTTTGCCCAAGTGAAGACCCCCCTCCGGCCCCGGGAGCCTCCTTGCCCTCTGCTCCCCCCCCATGCCCCCCACTCACTTGACCGGCTTCTCCAGGGTGCAGAAGGCGGTGAAGGCCTGCAGCTGCTGCTGGACGCCCACCAGGGAGTTGGCAAACTTCTGGTTGCTGATGATGGTGATGGTGAGCTCAATCCACTCCAGGAGCTCGCTGGCCAGAGACTCGTAGCGCTCGATAATCTTCTCAATCTCCAGCACCTGGTCCAGCACCTGCAGAAAAGGACCAGGCTGTGGGATGTGATCCACCGGGAGCATCAAATACCGTACAACAATCCTTGTTTTCCTGAAATGGACATGCAGGGGGATGGTGGCCCAGCCCAGGGTCAGCAAACTCTTTCAGCAGGGGGCCGGTCCACTGTCCCTCAGACCTTGTCGGGGGCCGGCCTATTTTTTGGGGGGGGATGAACAAATTCCTATGCCCCACAAAAAACTCAGAGAAGCATTTTCAATAAAAGCACACATTCGACTCATGTAAAAACACCAGGCAGGCCCCACAAATAATTCAGAGATGCATTTTAAATAAAAGCATGTATTCTACTCATGTAAAACCACGCTGATTCCCAAACCATCCACAGGCCAGATTTAGGTGATTGGGCCAGATCCAGCCCCCAGGTCTTAGTTTGCCTACCCATGGTCCAGCCACTTGAAAACTTCCTGTCCCTCCTGGCTGGAGCATCCTTCCTTTGCATGTGACTCGAGGTGGGTGTGACCTCACCTGCCCAGGTAACAAAAGGACGAGTCACGCAGCACACACCTCTCTCTCTCTTTGACTTCCTTCTTCATTGTACCGGCTTTTAGCTAGGACTGCTCTACTAGCTCAGCTAGCAGAAGTACTGGGATTATTCCCCCATATGGGGTAGATCCACATGTACATATTTGTAACTAAGTCTGCCTTCAGGAACCCATCTGTGAACTGTGAGTAAACTTCTTTATTGAATTAAGACTGTGGCGTCTTTATTCTTTTAAGAGGGATTCAAGGGAATTTACCAGGAACGTGCAATTCAATCTGAGACAGACTGAAGTGTATAATAGTGAGAGGCTCACACGAGCCTGCGACCGGCTATCTGCTATGCATGTAAATAGGGGAATGTAAACTCTGCTAAGTAATGGAATTTGCTAGCACAAGTTAGGGAGGGTATTAATAAACAATATATCCTCTCCTGCCACCCTGAACATTCCCACACAGGGTGGGGGGTGGGGGAGGTTGGGTGCAGAGCGCAAGTGGACTTGCCTCGCCTGGGGCTCCCACAGGAGGCAGTGGTGGCCCCAACTCAGGGGTCTTTAAAAGAGGAGAACACTACTGACTACTACTGGAGAAGAGTAGCCACGCTGGGTCCTCTCTGCTTACAGGGTCGGAGGCAGCAGTGCTTCTGAATCCCATTTGCTGAACGCCACGGGAGGGGAGAGAGCTCCGTGTTTGAATCCTGCTTGCTAGTTTCCCACAGGCATCTGGTTGGCCACAGTGAAAACTGGAAGCTGGACTAGACGACCTGATTCCTATGTTCTTACGGAGCCCCCAAGGCCAGAGGCAGTCTATCTAGATTCCGAGGACCTTAGGGACATTTGGCCCCTGGGAGACCAGGATGCTGGACTAGATGGGCTCCCCCTGGCCTGATCCAGTGGCCAGGATCTTCTGATGTGCTTGTGGGTTCCCAGGTCCTGGGGTATTTGGCCTGGGCTCAACCTAATTTGACTCCCATCCTGTTTTCATATGATATCTCAGTCCCATCTAGTCTCTTTGTCTTCCATGGAAAATAGACTGTCACTGCTTTTGAATTTCTAACAAAAGGTGATTTCACCCTTTGTGTGTGTTAGAGATAAACGGTTATCTGTTTTACTGCTGTGATTTTACTTACCATGAAATGACCGTGACCAATACCTGTGCTTCTTCAACAACAGTTGTTTTCTATCTTGGTGTACTAATTTTGCAAATTTCTATTAACGTTATTTTTGAAAATGAATGAAACTATATACAAAAAGAAAATGAAAATAAATCCCCCCTTGCCTTTCTTTGGAAGCTGTGTGCTCCCCCCCCCCTTGTCCAGTGTGAATGTTTCAGATGTGGGAAGCCCACAGGTCTAGCCCTCAGCCCTCCCTGCCATTGGGGCAAGGTGGCACCCGACCCACCGCCCACCCGCCTGCCTCCCTCCCTCCCTCCCTCCCTCCCCCCTCACCTTCCCAATCCGCTTCCCCTCCACAGCCAGGGCCTTCATCTTGGAGAAGTAGTGGTAGAAGGAGACAACGTAGGTGATGATGGACTTTTCGTCTGGGTGCTCCATGTTGACATCTGCCAAGGGAAGGAGAGAGGGCAGAAGAGGAGCAAGTGGAGGTCCCTGCCCAGTTCTGGACACCCCAGTTTAAGACGGGTATTGGCAAGCCGGAAGGTGTGCAGAGGAGGGCAACCAAGAGGATGATGAAGGGTCTGGGAACCAAGCCTGATGAGGAACAGTAGAAGGAGTTGGGTATGTTCGCCTGGAGAAGAGGAGAGCCATCTTCAACTATCTCAAGGGCTGTCACATGGAAGAGGGAGCAAGCTTGTTTTCTCCTGCTCTGCTGCTGGGTAGGACTCGAACCTATGGCTTCAAGTTGCAAGGAAGGAGATTCTGACTAAATGTATGGAAAAACTTCCTGCACTGTTGGTGGTGGGCTAATTTTTTTTTATTATTAATTTTCGTTAGGGGCATAATTTGGGTTGGTGAGGCTAGCAGGAGAAAATATTATTTTCAAAGCAGCTGATCAGTGGCCAATGGATCCCAGGCAATTTGGGATCCAGTCTCTGGTGAGGATTCAGCTGCACAGGGGGTTCCTTTGGGGAGTGGGGGGGGGGTTAAAGAAAATATGGTGATGGATGGAAAGAAAGGAGCAGGACTTCTGCTGCACCATGAATGGGAGCTGGGATGGAGGACTGCAGAGAAGCCAGGGGTGGTGTTGGGGGGCAACCTTCCAGGGAAATCACAAAATTAAGGACAGGGTGGGGTGTACTGGGTGAGAAACCTGGGAAAATGCAGGGGGAGGGGTCTGCTGTCAGATGGGAAGCGGGATCCCTAGTTCCTCATGTGGCTAGCGCACAAAGGCACAAGGGTGGCCGCAAATGGAGATGCGGAGAGATGCAGCTGAGAGCCACCAGGAAGGGGACCAATTGAGTTCATGGTGAATAATGCAGCGGCAACAACTGATTCAGCATTTTGCAGAGCAAGCAGAAAGGGACATCTCTGCCAGGGAGGCCTCTGGAAAGGAAGGCTTGCGAGGAAAGCGGCTGCGAGAGGCAGGAATTAAATGCAGCCACGCGCAACGTTAAAGAGAGGCCTGATTGGAAGGATTTCAGATTAAAACAAATTAGATCAGGGAGATCTGATTACAGTAAGCAGCTCAGAATGGGCTTAGGCTGCAAAGCGCAGGAGAGGCGACAGGATCTGTAAGGCCGCAGAGAAAACAACAGATTATTGGAAGCTCATGTCCCGGAGCCCGGACTCCTGGGTTCTTCTGCATTTGTAGGAAATCAATCTTTTAGCGTGGCAGCACTTTGGAACTCCCTGCCTCTTGACATCACTGTATTCTTTTCGGCACCTACTGAAAACATTTTTGAAGCCACTCTAGATGCTTAGAAAGCCTTAATCTGTTTTTTGTCTGTTATTTTAACATTTCAAAAGTATTAAATTATTGTTGTTAATCTTTTTAGCGGCAATTTTATCGGTTTATCTTTTTATAAACCGCTCCGAGGGGTTTTCAACATTCAAGTAGTGTATAAAGTATACGAAATTAAACCAGTAATGAATCCGTCTCAGCCAGGGCTCTCTCCATCATCCGCCACAACCTGTCCCCCAGTCCACCAGAGGCACAGCAAGGTGTGTGTGGTGGGTGCAATCTGCCCCAGGTGCCATCCCTGAGAGGGGGGTGACAAATTCCCGGCCACGCTGGATCGCGCCCCCCGGCCTGGGCGTGGCAGAGCGCAACCCACAACTGGGCCACCATGCCGGATCGCACCCCCCGAAAGAGGGAAGGAGGCAGCCGAGCAAAAATGGAGGGGGCGGGAACAGCGCTGCGCTCCCCGTCCCGTCCCTCCCTATGAAGCTTCTGGGATCATTCTGGGATCTCTTACCTTCCGGGTCGAGCAGTTTGGCCAGTCCCAGCTGCTGTTCGGCCGTATTGAAAGCCTGCTGGAGGTTGTAGGCGGCATTGGACTTGGTCAGCTTCTTGAAATCTATGATATCTGGCCTGGCAAAGAGAATGGGCGCAAGAGATCAGTCTGGGCACTGGGGGGGTGGGGTGGGGGCCACAATCCCCGTGGGTCCCTCTGCTGCAGGGGGTGCAGCGCCCGGCGGCCCCTCGCACCTGTGCTTGTGGATGAGCGCGTTGAAGGCCAGGCCGTCCCGCCAGCTGGTGGTGAAGTTCTGGATGTTGACCTCAGGGTACCTGTGCAGGGAGGAGTGTCAGCGGGCGAAGGCCGTTCTGCCCCTCCCGCCCCATACCTGGCAAGCGGCAAACGGAGGGACACCTGGCAGACCTGGACAGGGAGGGAGACCGGAAACAGCCTTTCGCCCCCCCCCGCCCCCCGTTTCTAAATGCTTTATTGGTTGAAACTACTATAACAGAAACATACAATACACGTTATAAGCAAAATAAACAATAAACAATTATTCATTCTTTAACTAATACTTGCTTTGTACATCCATTTGTGGTTAAATTGGACAAGACCTCCGATCTTCCCCTCGTGTTCCCGAATTAAATTCCTTAAATACGTGCTTAGACTTTACTTTCTCTATGTTATTTAACTTACTATCAATTTTATTTTATAAAATTATCCTAATTGCACATCGAAGCTTAATCAAGACCTGCCAACAGACTGATCTTTTGACAATGTTCTTTTACATAGACTCTGTATATATATCTGACTCTCTGATAAATTTTTCATCTGTAACACCTCTTAACCTTGCTGATAATCTCGCCAGTTCAGCATACTTTCTTATCTTGTTTTGCCAATCTAATTTTGAATATCCTCTCCCTTTCAGCCTTTTGTGATTAGAATTCTGGCAGTGACTGTAACATACATAAGACTCTCCTGAACTTTTTGGGGATTTCATTACCCATAATTCCTAGCAGGAGGCTTCAGGTTTCTTAAGGAAGGAGCATTTGCACATTTTCTTCAGCTCGTTATAAATCATTTCCCAAAATGGTCTGATCTTTTCACAGTTCCACCACATGTGGATCCATGTCCCTTCAGCCTCCCTGCATTTCCAAAAAACGTTTGTCCTAGATCTGAACATTATGGCTAGCTTGAGAGGCGTTAAATGCCACCCATGAAGCATTTTCATGCAATTTTCTTTTAAGTCATAACATGCTGTAAATTTGATGTTGTCCTTCCAGAGTCTCCCAACTTTCCATTTAGATGTTCTAGCCAACATCCCTGGCCCATTACGGATTTGACTTCTTCCTCCTTCCTCCCAGTCAAGGAATAATATGCATTTTAGATAGTGTTTTACATTTATTTTGAAACAAATCTTTCAGAGGGAGACCTGGCCTTCAGCCTAGCCTGGCACCCCAGTCAGAGGATGTGATGGGATGATGAGCTGCTTGTGCGTAAAAGCTTAGTCCCTCAGAGTTTGGGCATGGTTCTCAAACTCTGTCCTTAGCGGAGCCCTTAAACATGACTCCCTTAATCGCTGGCAGAATCCGACAGTGGGCGTTTACGGAATCTACTCCAGCATAAAAGCTCCTTAATGGAAACGCGTCTTCTGGATTCTCTGCGCGACAGTTTCCGGCGAAGAGTGGGTGTACCTATAGGAGGTCCTGAGACTTTTCCACTGTTCTCGCTGGAAGACTCCCTGAGCCATCCCTTCGACTCACTTTCCCTCTGATCTCCCTCTCTCCCCCTGCTGGTACCTTCCTCCGCTGCTGAGTCTCTCCTAGCTTCCGAGAGCCCCTCCACCACCTGCCTTTCCGATGGCAGTTCCCTGACATCCACCTCCCCTCCAGGGCCCCCTTCACCCCCTCCCACCCCCTCCTCTACTGGCGGTGAGGATGGAAAACCCCGGAAAGAACACTCCTCATCGTCAGAGGATTCAAACACTTCTCTCCATTGACTCCCGTCTCTTCTCCCTGAGTCCTCCTCCTCATCGGAGTCTATTCCCTCTTCCAGCCCTGATTCTGGGAACCCTTCAAACTCCTCTTCCTCATCTGTGGTGCCGAAGTGTTCCCTCCCGAACCGTGCCACGGGCTGAGGTTTCCTTGGGAACCGTTGATGAAACGTTTCTATTAAAACCTCGTCATTGACCTCCTCTGCCGGTACCCATGTGTTTTCTGACTCCGGTTCCCCTTCCCATTCTACCAAGTACTCCACCTGATTCCCTTTCCACCTGGAATCAATGATTTCTGCCACATGCATGTTGCGTTCCCTTTCTTCTATGACTGGTGTTTGAGTAACCTCCCTCTCACGTTCTCCCCACTCTCGCCCCTCTCGGTACGGCGTCAGTAAGGACCTGTGAAATACTGGGTGCAGTTTCATGTGGTTGGGCAACCTGCGTTTGAATGCCACCGGGTTGACCTGTTGTATGACCTCAAAGGGTCCCAGCCGTTTGGGTCTCAATTTCTTACACCCTCCCTTGAACGGCAGTCCTTGGGTGGATAGCCACACCCGGTCCCCCACCCTTATGGTTTCACCTTCCCGTCTGCTTCTGTCTGCTTGCTTCTTGTATTCTTCCTTTGCCCTCTCTAAGTTAAGTTGGAGTTGCCGGTGGATCGCTTCCATCTCTTCAACAAAGTGTTCCGCTGCCGGGACACTCCATCTTTCCCCTCCTTCTCCTGGAAATGCCCTGGGATGACACCCATAATTAGCCAGGAAGGGACTCATCCCTGTGGACACATTCTCCGCGTTGTTGTAGGCAAATTCTGCCAGGGCCAACTTATCTACCCAATCATTTTCTCTGTCATTAACATAACACCTCAGGTATTGTTGTAAAATACCGTTTGCCCTTTCCGCCTGCCCATTTGTTTCTGGGTGTCGGGCAGTCGAAAAATTGACCTCTACATGCAGTAAACTCATAAGCTTCCTCCAGAACCTGGAAGTAAATTGTTTCCCTCGGTCAGAGACCACCCTCAAGGGGGTGCCACGCAACCTAAAAATATGTTTTACAAACAACTTGGCGGTTTCTTCCGCTGTGACTGCATGCGAACAGGCTATAAAATGGCACATCTTAGTTAATAGGTCTACCACCACCATGACAGCTGTTTTCCCTTTGGATTTTGGCAGATCAGTCATAAAATCTATGGATACCACCTCCCATGGCCTTTCTGGTGTGGGTAAGGGTTCCAGTAGCCCCGCTGGTGCCAGCCTCTCCCCTTTTGCTCGCTGGCATCGGTCGCACCCCCTTACATATTCCCGTACATCTTCCCTCACCTTGGGCCACCAAAACTCCCTGGTAACCAACCACATGGTTTTGTGTTGCCTGAAGTGCCCCGCTGTGGGGCTGTCGTGCAATTGTTTGAGTACCCGGCCCCTCAATTCTCCTTCGGGTATGTACAGTGCCCCCTTGTAATACAACGTTCCGTTCCTTTCCTCAACCCCCCTGTGTTCTCTCCACCTCCCCGGAGTCCTCTGAGCTTCTCTTGGGCGTATTCATCGTTCTCGGTTCCCTCTACCAGTTCTCTTGGCCCCACCAATGCCGCCCCACACACCCAGTGGTCCTCGGGGATGATATGTCTCTCCTCTGGCGCTCCCTCTCCCTCTAAATACTCTGGTTTTCGAGAGAGAGCGTCCGTTCTGACATTCTCCTTCCCCGGCACGTAGCAAATTTCAAAATGGAATTTGGAGAACTCCTGGGCCCATCTCACTTGTCTCTGGTTCAGTACTCGGGCGGTTCTCCAGTATTCTAGGTTTTTGTGGTCGGTGCGCACTTGGACCTTGTGCTGCGCTCCAATCAGCAAGTGTCGCCATCTCCGGAACGCTTCATGAATGGCGAGTAGTTCTCGGTCGTACACGGTGTAGTTCCTCTCGGATTTGTTCAATTTCCGCGAGAAGAAGGCACACGGTCTCCATTCCGACGTATCCTTTCCCGGCTGAAGAAGCACCGCCCCCACCGCTCGGTCTGATGCGTCGGTCTCTACTCTCATCGGTTGCCGCAGATCCACGTGCAAAAGTTGTTCTTCCGACACAAACGCCTTCTTTAACCTTTCGAACGCTCGCTGCGCCTCTTCCGTCCAGACAAATTTCTTCTTGCTGCTGAGACAATCCGTGATGGGCGCCGTTAAGTGGGCGAAGTTCTTGATGAACTTCCGGTAGAAGTTTCCAAACTCCAGGAACCTTTGCACGTCCTTCTTTGTTTTAGGTGTCTTCCATTCCAGTACCGCTTGAACCTTGCTGGGATCCATGGCTAATCCCTTGTCTGACAAACGATACCCCAGGAATTCCACCTCTCTGGTATGAAACTGACACTTCTCCAGTTTCACCCACAGCTGGTTTGCTTGCAGTCTGCTCAGTACCTCTCTTACGTCCCGCACATGCTGCTCCTCATTCTCTGAGTACACCAATACGTCATCTAAGAATGCTACACAGTTTTTGTAAAGTAAAGGTCCCAGGACGTGATTCATAAATGATTGAAAACAGGCTGAGCCTGCCTGTAGACCGAAGGGCATAACGAGGTACTCAAAGGCCCCCAAGGGGGTGAACATGGTAGTTTTCCATTCGTCTCCCTTTCTCATTCGTATCAGGTCCAGTTTGGTGAAAATTTTCCCCTTCCTCACTCGGGTCAAAATGTCATCGATTCTGGGCATGGGGAAAGTCACTGGTTCTGACACTGCATTTACGGCCCGGTAATCCACGACCAATCTGGGTTTATTCGTGTCTTTTTTGTCCACGAAGAACACTGGACTACCCCCCACCGCTCGTGACTCCCTGATGAAACCTCGTTTGAGGTTCTTGTCAATGAACTCCCTTAACTCCTGCATCTCCCTGTCGGACATGGCGTACAGCTTGCCCACTGGCAGCTGGGCTCCTGGGAGTAGGTTAATTTGACAGTCAAAGGGTCTATGCGGGGGCAGTTTATCTGCTTCTCTTTCGCTGAAGACGTAACCCAGATCGGCGTATTGTCGTGGTACCTTCCCCTTATCTGTTACTTCCATCCCTGCTAGAGTGGCCTGGGCTCCTCCCTGAGCCTCCCCCTCCTTGCAGTGTGCTAGGCAATGTGCTGACCCAAAGGAAACTACCCGCTGGTGCCAACCCACTAGCGGATCGTGCAGCGCTAGCCAGCTCATTCCCAATATGATGGGCGCTCCTCCCAGGGTGGCCACATTGAACGCTATTACTGCCGTGTGTCTTCCCACTTTCATTATCATGGGGCCAGTTTGTTGGTTAACTTCTCCACCCAACAGTTCCCTCCCATCAATCGTTGTCACCTGCAAAGGGTTACTCAAGGGGATAGTCTGTATCTGGTGTTCAGCTGCAAACTCCTTGCTCATGAAATTGCAGGAGCTGCCTGAGTCCAATAGCGCCTTTATCTTTAGCGGATGTCCGTTTGGTAGCTCTAGCACCACCTCTACGACAAGCGCTGGTCTTGGGGGTTCAGGTTTGGGCACATTCACTGATCTTTGGCCTGGCTGCTGTGCCCCGATGCTGGCAACCAGGCGTTGGCTTTTACCTGCTCCTTAACCCCCTCCTCTTCACCCCCAACAGCTCCCGCCATTCCTTGCCATCCCTTCCTTTGAGGGCAGACTCTGGCAAAGTGACCTGGCTGTTGGCAGAGGAAACATTTCCTGGCGCTCTTTCCCTCCTTCTTCCGCCCTTCGTTGGTGTTTGAAGCTCCGCGCACGCGCGCTGCTCCAATCTCCATCGGCTCTGCCGGCGGGGGATGCTGCTCTGGCATCTCTGGAATGCGGAACTCACTCCAACGTTCCCCTTTCCCTTCCCGCTTTTCCAAGGCTCTCGCCTCCTGGCGCGCTCCAATGGCAAGCGCGGATTTAGTCAGCTGGTCCATAGACTCCACCCTGGGCGTGCGGGAAAGTTCGTCTTTCACCGCCGAGGACAGCCCTTCTTCGAACAGCATTTGAATGGGGTCCGCAGACAGGTCCCACCCCAATTTATGGATGAGCATGGTAAACTCTGTCCAGTATTCTCGGACGGATCGGTTCCCCTGTTTACACGCCATCAACTGTCTGCGCACCACCCCTTGCTCAATCTCGCTGGAAAACATCAGGTCCATGGCGCGAAAAAACTTTCTCGAGTCTTTTAGAGCGTCATTGTTTGCTGCCATCAGGGGCCTCACCCAGTCTTTCGCCCCCCCTTCGAGATGCCCAATGACAAACGCCACTCTCGATTCCTCATCGGGAAAGTCATCAAACTGCAGATTGAGGGCGTATTGCATCTCTGTCCTAAAGGCTTGATAATTTCTGGGATCACCCCCAAACTTTTGCACCAACCCTGGCACTTTCCTTGCGAGTGGGGTGGTTTTTCCCTTGTCTGCATCCTGAGCCCGCCTCTCTTCGAGCCTCGCCGTTTGCAGCGCTAGCTGGAGTTCCAACACCCTGTACCTTTCTTCCAGGCTTGGACCCGCTCCAGCTCCTCCTGCGTCTCCGGCTCCGTTTGGGTTACTCATGATGCCTCTCCTTGCACAAGCGGCTTTCAGGGACTGTCGGATTGCTGTGATGGGATGATGAGCTGCTTGTGCGTAAAAGCTTAGTCCCTCAGAGTTTGGGCATGGTTCTCAAACTCTGTCCTTAGCGGAGCCCTTAAACATGACTCCCTTAATCGCTGGCAGAATCCGACAGTGGGCGTTTACGGAATCTACTCCAGCATAAAAGCTCCTTAACGGAAACGCGTCTTCTGGATTCTCTGCGCGACAGTTTCCGGCGAGGAGTGGGTGTACCTATAGGAAGTCCTGAGACTTCTCCACTGTTCTCGCTGGAAGACTCCCTGAGCCATCCCTTCGACTCACTTTCCCTCTGATCTCCCTCTCCCCCCCTGCTGGTACCTTCCTCTGCTGCTGAGTCTCTCCTAGCTTCCGAGAGCCCCTCCACCACCTGCCTTTCCGATGGCAGTTCCCTGACAGAGGAGGAAGGCGAATGAAATACCCCTTCTAGCTGGGGGCACAAGGAGGATCACAAAATGGGACCCCGAGGCACCATTCAGTCCAACCCCCGGCTATGCCTATTTTTTTTAAAAAAATCTATGCCCCACATGAAACATATCCGGGGGGGAGCTGATAAATAAAGGCATGAGCCACAAAACCAGCTTCCACTCCCCCACTCAGCCACTGGGTGGTGGTGAGCCAGGAGCTGTTGTTCAGCCTAGGCTACCTCACAGGGGTGTTGTGGACAATAACTAATAATAATAATAATAATAATAATAATAATAATAATAATAATATATTTCTTCCCCAGCCACTCTGGGCAGCTCCCAACCGAATATTAAAAACACAATACAGCATCAAACGTTAAAAATTTCCCTAAAGAATCTCCCCTGTTGCCCAGAGCTCCTTGAAGGATGAAGGGGGGGGGAGGGATGTGAGCAGAAGCCTCAAAAGTCTTTTTTTAATGTGCTTTGAGCTCCGATTTACTTCGTGCTGCTCCTCTTCCCTATGCTTTCGATGCTTTCTGGATTTTTCTCTTAAAGGCCACATTTCACCCAAAAGCTGCCTCTGCAGGTTTCCAATTTATTTTATTAACAAAATCTGCATATTGCTGAATTGCGGAGGGGGAAACCACCTCTCTGCAGCCTGCAGAGGGTTGACAAAAAAGCACGAGGCAGGAAAGAGGGTGAAAGAGAGTTTGTGTGGCCACCGTGGCAAGAGGGTCGGACAACTTAAAATGATGGAATATGCAGAAATGGCGAAATTTACGGCAAGATTAAGAGATAAAGGCAACAAAGATTTTAAAAAACACTGGAATACATTTATATTATATTTGCAGAAGTATTGTAAAAAATGAGACTCATTAGCAGGGTTTGAGTAAACACAACCAAAAAAAAAAAGGAATGCTAAAGATAAAGGACGATATGAAAGCAAATAAGTATAATATGTGATTTTAATGGCGTGATATATAATGGTAAGAGGACTCCCCTTAAGTATGGACTCCCTTGGGCTCCCTGAGGAAAGGGAGAATATCCAGGCCAATAAATGCATATATATTCCTCCCCACAAGCCTGAGCTAAGGAAGAGAAAGAGAATGGACACTAATTACCAAAAATGGGGGGGGGGAGAAATAATTCTGACACAAAAAAAAAGAATGGCAAGACAAACTATTTGATTACAGTGGTGCCTCGCAAGATGAAATTAATTCGTTCCGCGAGTTGCTTCGTCTTGCGATTTTTTCGTCTTGCGGAGCGTGGATTCCCCGGGTATTAACGGTTTTACAAAAAAGGAAGCAAACCCGCAAGACGTTTTCGTCTTGCGAAGCAAGCCCATAGGGAAATTCGTCTTGCGAAGCACCTCGAAAAACGGAAAACCCTTTCGTCTAGCGAGTTTTTCGTCTTGCGAGGCATTCGTCTTGCGGGGCACCACTGTATATTGAATTGGCTAGATTGACAGAGGCAATTAGGGTCAAACCAAGCAAAAATTCCAAAAAGAATGGGTAAAATACAGAGAATATCTTAAATAGCAGTGCCCTCAAATTAATACTTGGACTTGTTTAAATTAACTTCTGCAGAATAATTTATGGTACTTAAGTTAAAAACAGAAAGAAAAATGGGTAATAATGAACTAAAAAGGGGAGAGTTTACCAAAAATGAAAAAAGAACCGTGCTGAGGATGAAGGAAGTCAATTAGAAGAAAAGAAGAACTGAAATATGGTGTGTGTGGGTGTGTATATATTATTAATTATTTGTTTTGTATAAGTTTTCATGCGTTATCATGTCTTATTTGTATTTTTTTGTTTTGTGTTTTGTTGCTGTTTGTTTTTCTTTTGATTTTGTGCTATTATTTTCATGTTTAGTTTGACAAGTGTGTGTGTGTGTGTGTGTGTGTGTTGCAAATAAACTCAATAAAATAAAGAGAGCGGGGGTGCGGCCCTCCCCCTGGCTGCTCACCCGGCCGTCTTCATCTGGCACCAGAGGAGCAAGGCGTCTTTGGCAGAGCGAGTCTCCCGGTTGTCCTCTGTTTCTATTTTGATCACCTGGATCTGCAAATTTCAATGTTTTAGCATTTTAAGTTTTTGCAACATGTTGCCATTGGAGTTTCTTGTTTTATCTCTTTGCAAACCACATTCAGCTTCCTTCCTCCCTATTTTATTAAATTTCAAAAATTTCACATATGCACTCCAAAACTTCACCTCCCGTTTCCTGCCGTGTTTCTCATTTCTCCCCCTTGCAGAACCCCGTCTCCTCTCTCTCGTATCACAACCACCAGACCATCACCTCTCATCCCTTCCGTGGCTCATAGTTCGAATCCTGTTCTCGTTGCTTTGAGGTTTCTTTCTTTCATTCATTCATTTTGGCAACCAACGGCGTATAAATTATATGAACTAAAATAAATAAATCTGGGGACGTGCTATTGTTATATTATCTACCAAATCTGTATGCCGCCCTTCAGTCAAAGAGCACAGGGCAGTTCGGGGTTCTTGTTCTTGTTGTTGTTCTTATGTATTTTGGTTGACAGGAAGCCTGAGCCATGCTGACCCCCACCTCCTCACTTCACCCCCCTGGGCCCCACCTGGAAGCGCAGGATGATGGTCCAGATGAGGCCGAGCGTCAGGCGGTGGTTTCCGTCCACGATGTCGTGGGAGCCCACGTTCTCCAGATGGACACGCTGCTCCTTCAGGAACTGCAGGGCCTTGTCCACATTCTCCAGGGAGTGGATCCGCATTCGGCCGCGGGTGGGCTTGGGCTGATGGGGGCAAAAGCGGACGGGTGGGGGCGAGACTCTCTTTCCCCCCGAAAGCCACACCCACCCCACCTCAGGCCCTTCTCCTCCCCTCACAGAACTCAAAATCAGAATCTGCTCTGAGCACCAGAAACTCTGGAGCCGGCAGTGTTAGAGCAAAGGAGGGTATGTCTCTGACCATGTGCAGAATGTGCTCTCTTTTGCAACACAGAATGTATCCCACATCACGTCCTTCTCCTCCCCCCACAGAGCAAAACCCCAGAGCCTGCTCTGAATGAAAGAAACTCAGAACGAAGAGGGAAACGCCTCTGACCATGTGCAGAATGGTCAGGCCCTTCTCCTGCCCCCACAGAGCAAAACCTCAGAAACCCTGGAGCCAGTGGCGTCGGAGCGAAGAAGGAAACGCCCCAGACTGTGTGCAGAGTGCGTGCATCAGCGCAACTCAGAAATCCACAGGTCTGGCCCCACATTTTCCTCTTTTGAAGCAAACTCCTGCTCCAGACGGAGCCCCCCAAGACGCTCTGCCCTCCTCTTGCCCCAAAGCCCCTCCTCACCAGCTGCTCCCCGGACAGCACCTCCAGCAGCTTGGTCAGCATGAATCCGTCCCGCAGGTCGGTGTAGAGATCGCTGATCCGGCAGGAGGCCTGGCTCAGGTGCGAGTTGACCCACTTGGTGAAGGTTTTCTTCTGCACGGCTTCGCGCTCGTCTAGCAGGAAGAGGGGGTCAAGCTCAGTAGGCGGAGCCCCCCAGGGTCCCCCCTCTGCCCCCAGGGAACCCACCCCAAAAGCACCCAGAGGGCTCTGCCCAGGGCCCACCAGCGCTGCCAGCTGCAGAGCCACAGAACCTGGAAGGGACCCGAGTCAAAAAAGCTACGTGAATGTCTTGAACTAGCAAAACCAACAGAATCCATCAGAAATCATTGGGATGTTTTTAAAATGGGATGGGATGTTTTTAAAAATAACATGATGAAATACGTTTCCAACGATGACTCTTGGTTGAGCATAGATGAAATTCCACAGAGTTAAGAGAATGGTCTTTCGTAGAACAAGAACAGAGGCAGGAATTTTTAGAAATGAGAAATTATGAACCGCATAGAGCAGGGGTCAGCAAACTTTTTCAGCAGGGGGCCAGTCCACTGTCCCTCAGACCTTGAGGGGGGCGGACTATATTTTGGGGTGTGTGTGTGAAATGAATGAATTCCTATCCCCCAAACAAATAACCCAGAGATGCATTTTAAATAAAAGCAGACATTCTACTCATGTAAAAACATGCTGATTCCCAAACCATCCACAGGCCAGATTTAGAAGGTGATTGGGCTGGATCCGGCCCCCGGGCCTTAGTTTGCCTACCCATGGTATAGAGGTAGAAGGAAGTCATTAACAAGTCAGGGAATAAAACCAGAGATTAGGCCTAGGTAAGAAACTAAGAGTAGCGAGGAAAAATCAATAAAAAGACCTCTTACTGGAAATATATGTTTATAATAATGTCGATGAAGGTCTGTATTTCTTAAAAAACTGTATGTCTTGATTAAGATTTTTCATTTAACTTTATTTTCTATTTTTTCTTCTATTTTTTTCTATTTCCCCCCTTCTTTTCTTTTATAACAGAAAAATGTGTTTGATTTGTATAATTTTAAATGTGTAATAAAGAAAATAAAAATAAGAAGAAGAACTTGGAAGGGACCCAAGCGGTCATCTAGCCCAACCCCCGGCAAGGGGCTGTCTCCCATGACGTGCCGGGGCCGATTCCTAGCCCCAACCTCCAGCGCCACTAGCAAAGCGAGCTTTAAGCTGACTCGGCTTTAATTTCAAAATTGCTCTTTGAAATGAGCCCCACAAGCAATTTTCAAAGCAGGGGAGGGGGGGCTCCTGGGTGCCAGAGGGGCTCAGGGTTGGCAGAGTAAGGCCGGGCAGGGGGGGCAGGAGCCCCTCACTATTCAGAGGCTCCCGGGGAGACAGGAGGGACAGGGAGACCCCTTGGAGCTGGAGGAATCGCCAAGAGGATTCTGCTGTCCCTTCACCCCCCAGGCAAGGTGGCCTGCTGCCCCCCAAGCAAAGTCAGTGCCAAAGTCAGATTCAGCTGCCAGCCCCATTGGCACACTAGATCGGGAACGCATCTTGTGGAATTAATTACGCAGCCTTGATTGGATTTGGAATTAATGTGCAATTAATTGCTCCCATTTTGAATTTCACCACGGGTTGTGTGAGGTGCTACTCTGAGTAATGTGCTTTGTAGGGCAGGGAAGCGGTCACTGGCGATGAGTTTAGGGAGCTAAGAGGGTGGGGGCCTAAGCAGTTTTTTAGTAGCCCTGACTCCGACAAAGCTGGCCTCCCTGCTCCCTGCAGCTGGGCCTCCGTCTCTTACTGAGCAATCCTGCGGGACGGGGGGGGGGGTCAGACCACATCCCTGTGCATTGCAGGGGTTGGACTAGATGTCCACTGGGGTCCCTTCCCACGCTGGGCATCTGAAAGCCCAGCCTAGTTCACCCATGTTGTGCCTGCCACCTGCAATTCAGCCTCCCCTTGTCCAGCCCTTTATATCCTTGCAGGCCGGCGAGAGCCACGTGAGACGTACCGGCCAAGGCCTTGATCCGCGAGCACTCAAAGAGTTTGGCTGTGGCAGTGGCCTCATCCCAGGGCCGGTGCTGGTGCTGGTGCTCAGTGCTCTCCCGCCGGATCTTGTTGTTGTTCTGCTGCTGTTGTTGCTGCTGCTGCTGCTGAGCCTCCAGGTTGTCCAGCTTGGCTGGCGTGACGTTTGCCATCTTGCCCCTGGCGCCGGGAGGAAGGCTCCTTCAGGGATCTGTGCAGAAGGACCTCATGGGCACCTGGAGCCCCGGGCAGCCCTCCTGGGGAGATGGCACAGGAGACCAGCTGAGAGGACGCAATGCAAAGGCAGAGTTTGAGAGTCAAGGAGAGGACAGTCAGTGTAAGCAACAGTGAGCCAGATGGAGCCTCAAGGGCCTAACTCTGTACAAAGCAGCTCCTCCCAGCACCTCATGAGACGTAAATCCTGCTTTTTAACTAATAAGTTAAAGTATTGCTCTGCTGCTGTAGGTCAGGCAGAGGCACACTCAACCCTCCAGATGTTTCTGGCCTACAACTCCCATGAGCCCTAGCTAGCAGGACCTGTGGTCAGGGATGCTGGGAATTGTAGTCCCCAAACATCTGGAGGGCTGAGTTTGCCTCTGCCTGCTGTAGGTATTTCCTCCTTGGCACCTGGGTGGGCGTATTTTAATGAACTGGAGAAACTGAAGCGGGTGGAAGAGTTTTCAGAGAGAGGAGTACGTGAACATAATAGGATTTTAATTCCTTCCAGTAGCACCTTAAAGACCAACTAAGTCAGTTCTTGGTATGAGCTTTTGTGTGCATGCACACTTCTTCAGATACACTGAAACAGAAGTTTCCAGACCCTTCTATATAGTGAGAAGGTGGGGAGGGGTATTACTCAGAAGGGTGGTGGGAATGGGTGATTGGCAGATAGCTGTGATGAGCCTGTTGACGACTCTTAACGACTGCAATAGGTCTTACAGGAAAAAGCAAGGGGTGAAAAGGTGAAAAATGGCTTTGTCATGTATAATGAGATAAGAATCCAAGGTCTTTGTTCAGACCAGGTTTCTCCATGGTTTTAAGTTTGGTGATAAGTTGTAATTCAGCAGCTTCTCTTTCCAGTCTATTTCTGAAATTCCTTTGTAGTAAAACAGCTACTTTGAGATCTTGTATAGAATGTCCTGGGAGATTGAAGTGTTCTCCTACTGGTTTCTCTGTCTTGTGATTCCTGATGTCCGATTTATGTCCGTTTATTCTTTGGCGTAAGGTCTGGCCTGTTTGTCCAATATAGAGAGCTGAAGGACACTGTTGGCATTTTATGGCATAAGCTCATACCAAGAACTGACTTAGTTGGTCTTTAAGGTGCTACTGGAAGGAATTTGTTTTGTTTTGACTATGGCAGACCAACACGGTTACCTATCTATAATAGGATTTTGCTTAACTTTTAGTTGTTATTTTGTTGATACTCTTTTATTGATTATGTTTGTGATAGGAATTTTATGGTCTTAGATATATGGTAATGTTCATAAGTGTACCACCCAAGCACATACATAGATCAGCACAGGGAGGCCAACCTGGAACCATTTTGATTCCTAAACTGAGCAAATGTTTTCTCTGCAAGGTCAAAATGGAAAAGCCTCCCCATTGTCTTTTCCTTCACAAATCCTGTCTTAAGGGTATGTCTGTGTTTGAATAGGGTGTGAGCCTGTGACCTGGGCCAGGAACTAAGTATTTATCACTACAAAAGACTGGCCAGGCTCCCCAGGCAATCCAATCAAGGAACCTGCCAGACAGGAGATAAACAACAACAGGAGAAAAACAATATTCAAATTTCTGTTTTAGACCGCCTTTTTTGTGATGTAGGTGTGATGTATCTGAGGGGTGGTCTTAGGTTACACCCCTTCTGAGATGTATGTATGAGGTTTCTGGGGCTGGTCTTGATCTACAGGGTGGCAATTTCAAAAGTCTTTATAAGGCCTTGCACACCCCTGTTGCAACAGTTCAATAAAGGCCAAGCCTACAGGCTGCTGTTTTGCTCCAAGTTATCCTGGTTGGTGTCTTTGTTTTTGTCCAAGGGAGCCCTCGGATTTCTCCATTAACATGTTTTATGCAGGACTATTTTTTCTAGAAAAAGAGGAACCAGAACTCACCATGAACACCTCCCTTGTTCTCTTAGAACGGCAACGGCAGGAGAGGTGCCGGAACAGGGAGTTTTGGCCGGAAAAAAGCCCTGGTTTTATGGATGATTTTGTTAATCATATAATATGACGCACGCAATAGCTGTGATGCTATGTTCTGGTTATTTGTAAGTCGCTTTGGGATTTGTTTGAATGAAAACCAGCATAGAAATAGAAGAAATGAAATGGGGGGGCGGAGCTTTTGTCCCAGAAAGTGGATGGTTGCCCGTTACTATTTCCCAAGGGTTCTGCAGGGCTGGTCCCTTAACATGGGGTGCTGTCTGCAGGGAACCACCTTCCTGCTCCCTTGCTTGGGGCTGAGAAGGCCTGCTTCCTCCCTCGCCCTCCTGGCAAGTCGGGGTCTGGATTTGCCCATCCCCTTTTGGCTCCCAGCCAGAGAAGGTGAGGGAAGAGGCTGGACAGTCTGCATCACTGGCCAGGAGCCAAGGCGGCGTGTGCAGGGGAACCCCAGAAGAGAAGACGGGGGGGGGGGATATTTCATGGGGGGCACCCAGGAATCCAAAGAAAGAAAAGGAAGAAAGAAAAGCGGGAGGCGTCCAAGGAAAGTGGTGTGGCTGCATAAGCAGCTTACAGATGAGCTGAGAGTTAAGAAGGGCCTGTACAGTATAAGAAATGGAAGAAAGGGGAAATCACAAAGGAGGCATATTCACAAGCTGCAGGGAGAAGGTCAGGCTGGCTAAAGCTCAGAATGAGCCCAGGCTTGCAAGGGAGGTATAAAATAATAATACTGTACAGTCATACCTTGGGATAAATACGCTTCGGGATGAATATTTTCGGGTTGCGCTCTGCGGCAACCCGGAAGTAACGGAGAGCATTACTTCCGGGTTTCACCGCGTGCGCATGCGCAGACGCTCAAAATGACGTGACGCGCATGCGTGGAAGCGCCGAAACGCGACCTGCGAACGCGCAGACACGGGTTACATTCGCTTCAGGATGCAAACAGGGCTCTGGAACGGATCCCGTTCGCATCCCGAGGTACCACTGTAAAGGTTTCTTCACTAGGTCCGAAGTAAGAGGAAGAACAGGCAAGTGGAAGGTCCTCTCTGTGGGGAAGACTGAGAAATGCTCTTGGGTGGCAGAGAAAGGGTAGACCTGCTCAACACCTACTTTGCCTCTCTCTGTCTTCATCCAAAAAGAAAGCGATACCCAACCTGGGCATGACAGAATAAATGTTGTAAGGAGGGAGCTGCAGCCCAAGACAGGAAAATAGATAGTAAGGGAGCACCTAGATACTTGTTTGTTGTTGTTTAGTCATTTGGTCATGTCCGACTCTTCGTGACCCCAATGAATTCAAGTCTCCAGGGCCTGATGATCTGCATTCAAGCGTACTAAAGGAGCTTGTGGATGGAATTTCAGAGCCTTTGTCTGCGATCTTTGAGAATTCTTGGAGAATAGGTGCAGTCCCCACAGATGAGAGGCGGGCAAAAGTTGTCCCCCATCTTCAAAAAGGGGGGCAAGGAAAACCCAGGTAACTACTGACCGGTGAGCTTGGCATCGATACCAGGGAAGGTCCGAGAACAGATAATACAACGATTGGTCTGTGAGCGTTTAGAAAAGGATGCTGTGATTACTAAAACTCATCATGGGTTTCTCAAAAATAAGTCATGCCAGACAAATCTCATTATTATTTTTTGGATGGAATTAGAAACTTGGTGGACCAGGGAAATGCTGTGGACATAGTGTATCTTGATTTCAGTAAGGCTTTTGACAAAGTCCCCCATGATATTTTCGTGAGGAAGCTGGTAAAATGTGGGTTGAATGAGGCAACTGTTAGGTGACTTTGTAGCTGGTTGACTGGCTGAACCCAAAGAGGACTCCAGAATGGTTCCTTATCATCCTGGGGAAAAGAGACCAGTGGGGGCTGCAGGGTTCTGTCCTGGGCCTGGTGTTGTTCAACACCTTTATAAATGACTTGGATGAAGGAATTGAGGGGATGCCCATCAAATTTGCAGATGACGCCAAACTGGGAGGGGTAGCTAATGAAGAGGAAGACAGAATCAGAATTCAAAATGACCTTAACAGATTGTAGAACTGGAGTCACTTGGAAGTTACAAATAGGCTTAAGATTATAATAATAATGGGTTGTAAAACACTAAGGACTAGAATTAATAAAAGAGAAGAAGACAGTAAATAAAAGGAGTTAATTTTATTAGAAATAAGATCTTGGAGAACTGTTACAAGGTGATATAATGAAATTCAGTTGGGGGGATTTGAGGAAGTCAGTTAACAATGAAAGTTAAATTAGGTAATAGAAGTAATAATTGTTTTTGTTTTTCTTTGTTGTATTGCAATGTGTTTTCTTTAGTTGTTTGTTATGCAGTGTTATTCTTTTTGTTATAAATCTGGAAAAGCAATAATTTTTTTTTTAAAAAAAAACCATCAAAACAGATTGGAGAACTGAGTACAAGCTAACAAAATTAATTTCCATAGGGACAAATGTCAGGTTCTGCGGTCAGGCAGGAAGAACCAGATGCGCCAATATAGTATGGGGGACACCTGGCTTACTAGCAGGACATGTGGAAAGGATCTCTGGGTCTTTGTGGACCACAAGCACAACATCCTTCTGGACCATCTAGAGGGGCGGGGAGCTGGGGGAACTGTTATACAGTGGTTCCGCTCTTTCCTCCTGGGCCGTGTCCAGAAAGTGGTGGTGGGGGATGAGTGTTCAGATCCTTGGGCTCTCCCTTGTGGGATTCCTCAGGGTTCTGTCCTCTCCCCCATGCTTTTCAACATTTACATGCAGCCTCTGGGAGAGATCATCAGGAGGTTTGGGCTGGGTGTTCATCAGTATGCGGATGATACCCAGCACTACCTCTCTTTCAAATCAGAACCAGTGAAGGCGGTGAAGGTCCTGTGTGAGTGCCTGGAGGCAGTTGGAGGATGGATGGTGGCTAACAGATTGAGGTTGAATCCTGACAAGACAGAAGTACTATTTTGGGGGAACAGGAGGAGGGCAGGTGTGGAGGACTCCCTGGTTCTGAACGGGGTAACTGCCCCTGAAGGACCAGGTGCACAGCCTGGGAGTCATTTTGGACTCACAGCTGTCCATGGAGGCGCAGGTCAATTCTGTGTACAGGACAGCTGTTTACCAGCTCCATCTTGTATGCAGGCTGAGACCCTATCTGGCCACAGACTGTCTTGCCAGAGTAGTGCATGCTCTGGTTATCTCCTGCTTGGACTACTGCAATGCGCTCTACGTGGGGCTACCTTTGAAGGTGACCCAGAAACTACAACTAATCCAGAATGCGGCAGCTAGACTGGTGACTGGGATTAGCCACCGAGACCACATAACACCGGTCTTGAAAGATCTACACTGGTTCCCAGTACATTTCTGAGCACAACACAAAGTGTTGGTGCTGACCCTGAAAGCCCTAAACGGCCTCGGTCCAGGATACCTGAAGGAGCGTCTCCACCTCCATCGTTCTGCCCAGACACTGAGGTCCAGTGTGAAGGGCCTTCTGGCGGTTCCCTCACTGCAAGAAGCCAAGTTACAGGGAACCAGGCAGAGGGCCTTCTCGGTAGTGGCACCCACCCTATGGAACGCCCTCCCACCAATTGTCAAAGAGAAGAACAACTACCAGACTTTTAGAAGACATCTGAAGGCAGCCCTGTATAGGGAAGCTTTTAATGTTTAACAGACCACTGTATTTTAATACTTTGTTGGAAGCCGCCCAGAGCAGCTGGGGAAACCCAGCCAAATGGCCGGGGTATAAATAATAAATTATTATTATTATTATTATTATTATTATTATTATTATTATTATTAGTCAACAGTGTGATGCAGCAGCGCAAAAAGGCTAGCGCTATTCTAGGCTGCCTCAACAAAAGTAGAGGGTTCGGATCAAGGGAAGTCAGAGCCCCACTCTCTTCTGCCTTAGCCAGACCACACCTGGAATAAATACTGTGCCTAACATAAGGGAAGCCTCAAAGGCAACCGTGATGACTGGCCAGTGGCCCACCTAGTCCAGCAACCTCTTCTCACAGCGGCCGGCCAGAAACTTGCAAGCAAGATCCAAGCACATGATCCCTCTCCCCTCCCACAGTTTCCAGCAACTGGGATCCAGAGGCAGGAGGCACAAATACAAGATGGGTGACACCTGGCTTGAGAGCAGTCCATGTGAAAAGGACCTAGGAGTCTTGGTTGACCACAAACTTGACATGAGTCAACAGTGTGACGCGGCAGCTAAAAAAGCCAATGCAATTCTGGGCTGCATCAATAGGAGTATTGCATCTAGATCAAGGGAAGTAATAGTGCCACTGTATTCTGCTCTGGTCAGACCTCACCTGGAGTACTGTGTCCAGTTCTGGGCACCACAGTTCAAGAAGGACACTGACAAACTGGAACGTGTCCAGAGGAGGGCAACCAAAATGGTCAAAGGCCTGGAAACGATGCCTTATGAGGAACGGCTAAGGGAGCTGGGCATGTTTAGCCTGGAGAAGAGGAGGTTAAGGGGTGATATGATAGCCATGTTCAAATATATAAAAGGATGTCACATAGAGGAGGGAGAAAGGTTGTTTTCTGCTGCTCCAGAGAAGCGGACACGGAGCAATGCTTCCAAACTACAAGAAAAAAGATTCCACCTAAACATTAGGAAGAACTTCCTGACAGTAAGAGCTGTTCGACAGTGGAATTTGCTGCCAAGGAATGTGGTGGAGTCTCCTTCTTTGGAGGTCTTTAAGCAGAGGCTTGACAACCATATGTCAGGAGTGCTCTGATGGTGTTTCCTGCTTGGCAGGGGGTTGGACTCGATGGCCCTTGTGGTCTCTTCCCAACTCTATGATTCTATGATTCTATGAGGAGAAGGAAATGGGATCCCTCCTGGCAAGTGAGGAGCAGGGCAGAGAGAGGCCTTCACTACAGCTCTGCAAGGTAGACCAGTCTGAAGCTGGTCTAAAGTCGTAAAGAATCATAATTTGTCCCAGGACTCCCAGTCATACTGCCAATTAATTAGCAAAATTTCTATACAGTACTGTTTGATTGTACATTACATTATATACTGCTTGATTGTACATTAAGCTGTCCCCCCCAAATTATACTGTATTGTATTGTATTGTATTGTATTGTATTGTATTGTATTGTATTGTATTGTATTGTATTGTATTGTATTGTACACACACACACAAACTACAATTGCCCATTGAAAAGCCAATTGTAACAGCTCCAGGCATCTTGGGTGAAGGGGAAATGGCCTGGCCTGTCTTCAAGCAGACCTGATATGCTTTGGACTACAACTCCCATCATGCAGGGCCTGCACTGGCTGAGGCTGATGGGAATTGTAGTCCAAAGAATCTGGAGGCCCCCCTCCCCAGGATGACCAAAGTCCAGATCTAATGGTGTTGACTTCAGTTAATAACTTATCTAACCAAACAGTTGATGCAAGTAAATAATTGTAAGAACAGGGAAAGTATTGGCATAGCCAAGGGGGAGGCAGCTCCCCCCATCAAGTAAAACAATAGAAATACTTCAACCGACTGACCAATCATGTTGGTTCTGCCCCCCAACAAAAATCCTGGCTCCGCCCATGAGGAGAAGAGCCTGCCTGCTGGATCAGGCCCGTTACTCCCGGATCCTGTACTCACAGTGGCCAACCAGATCCCTGTGGAAAATTGGCGGGTAGGATGCAGCCTGCTCACCCATTTAGCTATTAAAAAACCCCTTATAGTTCCGGAATACAGTAATAGAAAGCCCAGCTTCTTAGCCCTGCTATTTTCAGGAACTTAAAGCTCAGCTTTTTAAAACGCTGAAGTCTCAGAATTGTTTGGGCCCAAGAGGGAGGGCTGGCCCAGGATCCCCTTGCACGACCCTTGGGGAGCCCCCCAGGATCGCAGCAGAGGAGCCACCCAGTGGGGCTTGGGCTTCTTGGAGGATGGGGGGCACATGAACAATCCCTAGAAAGTGCGGGCAGAGCCACAGAGAAGGGGGGCAAGAGGGAAGGGCAGCTTGTCTCCCCCGCCTTCCGCAGCGCTGCAGACGCGCCTCCATCCCGGCACCATCTTTGGGCACTGACCCGAGGACTGCAGGTGCTGCTGGGCCCCGATCCTGCTGGGGTGGAGCGAGGGGGGGCGAGGACTGAGCAGGCCCTTCTCCTCCGGCCTTGCCCTTCTGCCGGGCAGGGATGGAGAGGCATCCGCTGACCATTCCTGGCCACAGCTTTTGGGGGACCCCGGTGCCTTTCCGAGGAGCG
Organism: Podarcis erhardii; assembly: GCF_964252035.2. Taxonomy (NCBI): domain Eukaryota; kingdom Metazoa; phylum Chordata; class Lepidosauria; order Squamata; family Lacertidae; genus Podarcis; species Podarcis erhardii. Next base: position 93,392,960 of record NC_138511.1, read on the forward strand.
AGGATATGCCCCCAAGCACGCGCTGGTCCAGCCGGGGCGGCCTCTCCTCCGCCGCCGGGAGCAGAAAACTGGGGAGTGGGATGGGGGGGGGAGAGAGAGAGCCTGCAGCCCCTGCCCTCCCTGGGGCAGACCAAAACCATCGCACCATGGACAGCTCCCTAAGCAAGACCCTTTCCAGCCCCAAACGTAGGACCAGACCCCCCCCCCCACTCCGTCCCCAAAGATAAGGCCAGCACCCCCCCGCCCCAGCCACCGAAACAGAGCGATTTTGGGATGGCGGGGTCGGGTGTCTAACTCCTTTTCTGGATCCCCTTGGCATGGAAGCGCTTTGCATGACCAGGACCCCCCGCGACTTACCTCCCCAGGTGCCCCGACGGCGCGGAGAAGCGTCCCACGGCCTCGCCCCGCCCGGTTCCCGGTGGTGGCGGCGACGCTGCTCAGTGGCTGCGGGAGGCGAGCGGGGACAGGCGGCGGCGGAGGCCCCCGGCGCAGCCCCGCAGCATCATCCGCCGCCGCCGCAGCAGCCAGTCCCGGGGCTCCGCTCCGTCCCGGTCCCGCGCCCGCCCGCCCGCCCGCCCGCCTCGCCCCGCCGCTGCCCGGAGCGCTTTCCAGGAAGGCAGGCAGGCAGGGAGACGGGCGCGCACGCGGGCGCGGACCCGAGGATGCTGGCGGGGGGAGCAAGGCACAAAGGAGGGCGCGCCGGGCTGGGGGCTCCGGCGGCGGCGAGGAGGAGGGCGCGGCCGGGCGAGCGGTCACCTTGGGCCCGTCCTTCGGCTCGCCGGCCGAGCGGCTCCCGCTCCCTCCAGCCGGGCACCGGCGCGCATCGCGGCCCCTCCTCCCGGAGTGGGGGGGGGGAGAAGGGGGTCTTGGATGGAGAGAGGCCGGCGGGGAGGGCGGAGTGTCTGATTCCGCCGGGGATCCTCCTCGTCCAGGGCTGCTTCGCCCCGGCGCTGGCGGAGAGGCAGGTACCGGAGGGTCGTCGATGGGAGGGGGCGGCTGCTGGGGGTCTTTGTCGGAGTGGTTTACGACCAGGGAGCCCGGGAGGCCCTTTGGCGAGCAGGGGACAGCGGAGGAGGGCGCGCCCGCCGCCCCGCCGCCGAGAGGCCGGCGCCCAGCCGCGCCTGGCACGCTTCACACGAGCGCGGAACCCGCAAGCTGGCGCCAGGCGCCCCACCCACCGGCGCCAGGCTCGCTTTGCATGGTGGGCCGGATCTCCCAGCAGCCCTCGCGGGGGCTCACGCTCCCCCCCTCACCCCCGCATTTGGGGGGCCAGGAGAGGGTCGCCAACCTCCCCCCTCCAGCTGCGCTCCTGTGCTTTGCGCTCCGGCTGGTGCGCGCCGGAGAGGGAGGCGGGCTTCTCCGCCTTGCTTGGCATTCCTTCTGAAAGCCGTCTGAAGGCACAGGAGCAGCGCCGGGGGCTTGTTTGAGGGAGCCCCCTTTTCCTCCCGTGGCGCCCGTCGAGGGAGCCCCGGCTGAGCGCGCGAGCGAGCGAGCGACGCGCCGCCCCCGGCCTCTCCGGTCCTGCCTTCCCGGGCGGAGCTCCGGGCGGAAGGGCTGGCCGCTGGCGGGCGGAGAAGGGAAGGAGTCCGGCATGGCCGCAGCCTGCAAAAGGATCGCCATCTTCGGCGCCACCGGCATGACCGGGCTGGCCACCCTGGCGCAAGCCGTCGAGGCTGGTGAGAGGCGGGGGGCGGGGGGAGGGCGGCGGAGAGAGGGAACCCCGTCCCTGCACAGCCCCCCCCCCCGCCTGGCGACGTGGCCCTGCTGCCGCCCCTCGGGGCGCCCGTGGGGGACCCTGCCGCCCACGGCCCCCGCTGGTCGGAGCGCAGCTGCAGCCCCCTCGCGCCGGGGCGGCTTTCCTGGCCGGGGGCTCCTCCGAGCTCCCCAACCTGTTGTTAATAATTTCCCAATTGCTGCTCCGCTTTCGTCCTCCTGGCGAGAGCCCGGCAGGGAAGGCTTTGTCAGAGAGAGAGAGAGAAGCTCGCTCCTGGCTGAGATGCGAGGCCGTCGCTGCCCCTTGCGCACCCGCTGGGTGGCTTGGACCCATTTCAGTGCAGGAATAAGTAAGGAAAGGTGCCTCTGTGCTCCCGCAACTGGGAGAAAGACCCCAGGATCTAATCCTTTCCTTGCTGCATTTATGTCCCCGCTTCCTCCTCCAAGGAGCTCAGTGTGGTGTGCAGGATTCTCCCAGCCCTCATCTAATCCCCACAAGAAGCCTGTGAGGTAGGCGAAGGCTGAGAGAGGCAAGGGCTGGATGCCAGTGGAGCAGGAGGCGGGAGGGAGTTGAACTCTGGTTGTCTCCCAGGTCCTCCTCTGACACACTAACCGCTAGGCCACTCTGCTTCCCAGTATTCTTAATAGAATTCTTTTCTCTCCCCCCCCCCAACCAGCCCGCTGTTCCCTCCCACCTTGTGCACTGAGAGATAAAGAGGTGGGGTTGTTATCAGAAGTGGCCAGGAGACGGTTGCTGCTGTTGGTGTTACTGGAGGGCCGGGAGGAGGAGCAGATTCGGCCCCTGCCGCAAGAGGAGCCTGGGCCTTTGCGGGCGAACTTTTGTGTCCAGGCAAGGCTGAGCTCCTTTGTGCAGCAACGACAACCCTGCAGAGCTGAGCGGGAGGGGAAGGCCTTGTGTCCTGGGCCAGGAGAGTGTCCAGCTTAAGTCCCTTCCTTTGGCCACCTGGGCTGACCAACTGGGCCACCGCCACTGCTTTGCTCCTTTTGGCCTTCAGGGGCCGCACGGCCCAAAAGGACCCAAAAGAACTTGGGGTTCTGCCGAAGCTCCCTTTGCAGCTCAGCAACAGCCCAAACAGCAGCAGCAGGTGGGTGGGTGGGGAGACCTTGCCCGGACTTGATCGGCTCTTGCTCCACCTGAGATTCTCCTGACAGAAACCCTCAGGCAGGTCTCACTCTCATCCTCTGGGTGGGTGCCAAGAGGTCCAGCTGCCGCAGTGCCAACACTCGTGCCAGGACAGCCGGGGAAGCTCCTCTGGCCAGCCTGGGTTGCCACATTTGTGGGAACTATTTTGGGGAGGAACGCATCTCCGAGAAGGTAACGCTTGGGGTGATCAGGTGGCCCAAGAATCATAGAATGGTAGAGTCGGAAGGGGCCCCAGGGTCATCTAGCCCAACCCTGTCCAATGCAGGAATCTCAGTGACATGTGGCCACCCAACCTCTGCTTAAAAACCTCCAAGGAAGGAGAGTCCACAACTTCTGCCAGGAGTCTCTTCTGCTGTCAGCATTTCCTGTCAGAAAGTTCTTCCTGATGTTGAGTTGGAATCTTCCTGCCTGTCATTTGAGTCAATGGTTTCGCTCCTCCCCTCCAGTGCTGGAGAAAACAAGCTCCTCTCCATCCCCAAGCCCTCAACTATTCCTCACAAATAGGACTTAGTTTCCTAATAATAATAATCATAATAATAATCATAATAATAATTTATTTATACCCCGCCCATCTGGCTGAGTTTCCCCAGCCACTCTCGGCGGCTCCCAATCAAGTGCTAAAACAATACAGCATTAAGTATTAAAAACTTCCCTAAACAGGGCTGCCTTCAGATGTCTTTTAAAGATAGGATAGCTGCTTGTTTCCTTTACATCTGAAGGGAGGGTGTTCCACAGGGCGGGCGCCACCACCAAGAAGGCCCTCTGTCTGGTTCCCTGTAACCTCATTCTCGCAATGAGGGAACCACCAGAAGGCCCTCGGAGCTGGATCTCAGTGTCCGGGCTGAATGATGGGGGTGGAAATGCTCCTTCAGGTATACTGGACCAAGGCCTTTTAGGGCTTTAAAGGTCAGCACCAACACTTTGAATTGTGCTCAGAAACATACTGGGAACCAATGTAGATCTTTCAGGACTGGTGTTATGTTGTCCCAGCGGCCGCTCCCAGTCACCAGTCTAGCTGCCACATTCTGGATTAATTGCAGTTTCCGGGTCACCTTCAAAGGTAGCCCCACGTAGAGCGCATTGCAGTAGTCCAAGCGGGAGATAACTAGAGCACACACCACTCTGGCGAGACAGTCTGCGGGCAGGGAGGGTCTTAGCCTGCGTACCAGGTGGAGCTGGTAGACAGCCACCCTGGACACAGAATTGACCTGTGCCTCCATGGACAGCTGTGAGTCCAAAATGATTCCCAGGCTGCGCACCTGGTCCTTCAGGGACACAGTTGCCCCATTCAGGACCAGGGAATCCCCCACACCCGCCCGCCCCCTGTCCCCCAAAAACAGTACTTCTGTCTTGTCAGGATTCAACCTCAATCTGTTAGCCGCCATCCATCCTCCAACCGCCTCCAGGCACTCACACAGGAACTTCACCGCCTTCACTGGTTCTGATTTAAAAGAGAGGTAGAGCTGGGTATCATCTGCATATTGATGGACACCCAGTCCAAACCCCCTGATGATCTCTCCCAGCGGCTTCATATAGATGTTAAAAAGCATGGGGGAGAGGACGGAACCCTGAGGCACCCCACAAGTGAGGGCCCAGAGGTCTGAACCCTCATCCCCCAACACCACTTTCCAAACCCTTTATCCTCTTGCTTACCCTCATGGGGCCATTGAAAGGGACCTCAAGTATCATCCAGTCCAACCCCCAGAAGTGCAGGAATCACAGCCACAAATCCCTGACGGAGGGCCATCCAGCCCTCGGAAAGTTCTTCCGTTGGTTCAGATCCCGTCCTGCCTCCCTCACCTCCCTCCTTCCTGTTCCCTTTCCCACTTCCCCTTGGAAGTTCTGCCCCACCAGCACAGCCTGTGGGGTCACCCTGGGGCAAGGGCCCCGGCCTTCCTCTTTGGCCTGGTGCAGCACGGGCCGCAGGTTTCGGCCTTTGCCCTCGGCTGCTTTCCAAAATGCTGACACACAAATAACAATGGCTCTTTGCAATCAATAGTCCTGGGGACCACGGAGAGGCGAGGCAGGGAGTCCGGACTGAATACTCAAGGGAGCCCAGCTGAGATGTGACACCGCTGTTGAATTCAGCCTTATGAAAGGAGAAAATTCTCAGATAATAAATAAGAGGATTAGCTGAAAGAAAGTTGAGAGGTGGTGTGTGGAAAGAGGGGCAAAAATGCAACTGGGAAAACCTGTCTGAAGAGCATTGTGCGAAGGGGCGAAGGAAGCCTGGGGGAAGATGCCAGCATGGTTAAATAGCAAAGTCAAGGAAGTAGGACCAAGCAGAGCAATAAGGGCATGCTACTTTAAAAATAGCACAAGCAATATTAAAACTAGATGCATAGGTGCAATATTTGTTTTTTGTTTTACAATCTATGGACCAATTCCCAACCAGAGGTTTTCTAGCTAAGCAAGAAGGGATTTGAGGAGCGAATAGCTTAAAGGTGGGGCTTGTGGTTCTTTCTGACTGTCTCTTTAAATCCCCGGCTGCTGCCTTCCTGCTTTTAGTGTGACTACGGGGGCCACCAGGTGCCAAAAGGCGAAAGGAGCAGTTCAGCGGAGGGACAGAGAAAATGCTTCTGCTGATTCAAAGAGGATATAGCTCAGTCTCTCCTGGGGGCGTTTAAAAGAAAAGTGGACAAGGAACGAAATGGAGGATGGACATAGTGGCATAGCATCAGTTTCTGGTGCCCGGGGTGGGGGGGCTGGTGCTGAGCAGGGGGGGCGTGTGTGTGCAGGGCAGCCCCTTGCCGCCAAAGTGACCCCATCCCCATGGGAGCAAAACGGGGCCACCCTGAACTGCCTGCCAGGCCATGTACAGGGAGCTCGGCTTGCCAACATGGCCATTGGGGGCATGGGCATAGCCAGGATTTTTGTTGGGGGGGCAGAACCAACCACGCTACACCCCTGGATGGAGCAACTTCCTGCCTGAGCAGTTCAGAAGCAGAGTCTGTCCCTGGAAGGCAGAAAAAGGGAAATGAGAGGGAGAAAGAGGAGACCGGCCTCTTCCTTTCTCCTGCATCTTGAACTGCATCAGCTGAGGGCAGGCAGAGGTGGAGGAGGCCGCCTTGCCAGGGCTCCCTGCCAGAGAGGGAGGCTGCAGTGCTGCTCAGTCCCAGCTGCTGGAAGGAGAGAGGGCTCTGGTGCTCGAATCCTGCAGTGCCAGATTTGCATATAAGCTAAACAAGCTCTAGCTTAGGGCCCCACTCTCTTGGGAGCCCCCAAGAAATTTAAGGGGGGGGACTGGATGTAGATTTCCAAAATATAAGTTAAAAAAAGAAATCAAATAAAACCTACATACAGCAACTGTGTGTTGTGTCGGCTCCTAGGGTGCAAGTCATGGGCCCCGCCTGCTAGTCGGCTCCCTCAAATATCCCTGGTTTGCTCCTTTCTATATATAGGGTGCCCACATTCTGCATGGACTGGTTGCAGGGCAACATGTGCAAATGGCTTTAGATACCTATGAGGTCCATCAATTACCATATAGCATATACCGTATTTTTCGCACCATAGGGCGCACCGGACCATAGGGCGCACCCAGTTTTTTTTTGGGGGGGGGGAAATCAAGAAAAAAAATCTTTTCCCCCCCCAGCCCCAAAGAGCAGCGTACAGGCTGCGCACAACCTCTCCCTGCCAGAGGGGTTGCGCGCGGCTGTGGCACAAGCCAAGGCAGCGAGCAGGATGGATCCCGCTCGCTGTTTTGGCTTCCCCTTTAGCCCCGTGCAGCCTCTCCTTGCTGGGAGACGCTGCGCAGGGCTAAAGAATCCATAGCCCCGTGCAGCCTCTCCCTGCCGGAGGGGTTGCGCGCAGCTATGGAAGAAGCCAAGGCAGCAAGCGGGATGGATCCCGCTCGCTGTTTTGGCTTCCCCTTTAGCCCCGTGCAGCCTTTCCTCGCCGGGAGACGCTGCGCAGGGCTTTCCTGGCTTTTCTGGGAAGTGGGGGAATTCCCTCACTGCCCGCAGAAGCCGTGCAACCCCTTTAAAAAGAATTCCCCCACCTCCCCCAAAACCGGCAGAAGCCGTGCGCACTTTAAAAGGGCTGCAGGGCTCCTCCTGGCTTTCCTGGGAGGTGGGGGGATTCCCTCACCTCTCCCAAAAGCCTGCAGAAGCCGCGCAACCCCTTTAAAGAGATTGCGGCTTCTCCTGGCTTTTCTGGGAGGTGGGAGAAGGGACTGATGTGGCCAGTCAGTCCCTTCTCCCTCATGTGGAAAAGCCCGCAAGAGCGCACGGAGCTTGTGTGTGGCTCTTGGGGGCTTTTCCCGCCTGCCTCCCCCCCTGCATTCGCTCCATAGGACGCACACACATTTTCCCTTTCTTTTTAGGAGGGAAAAAGTGCATCCTATGGTGCAAAAAATACGGTATTCAACACACACAAAACTGACGATTTGTTGTTGACAAAGGACAGCTGGACATATCAAGGGCTCCATTGCCTTCAGGAGCTGAGGGCCATATCAAACCTAAACCCGGCCCTGCTTGCAGGTGCTTCAGAGGCACCTGCCCCCCCCCCCTGTGAGAACAGGAGGCAGGACTGGGGGAGGGGGCACTGGCCTGATTCTGCAGAACTGGATTTCATTTCATTTCACTTTTAATTTGTATACCGACTTTCTATTTTACAATACCCAAGGTGGTTTACAAACTTCAGAAACAAAGAATGTACACCTTATAACCAGCTAATCAAATACAAAAATGCAATAATAAAACATAACTTTAAGCAACTTATATAAAAAAGTAATATTCAACAATCCATTAGAATAGTATAGAAGCTAGTATATAAGCATATAAAAATTAAACAGAAATTCACTCTTAACAGTTACAATAAATAATTTCTAAACTAAAAAAATTGTCCAGTAGCACCTTAGAGACCAACTAAGTTTGTTCTTCAGATGAGCTTTTGTGTGCTTGCACACACACTTCTTCAGGTACCTAAGGTGCTACTGGACATGTTTTTTATTTTTTATATATATTTCTACTGCGTCAGACCAACACGGCTGCCTATCTGAATTTCTAAACTATAATCAGTAAAAACAACGGCAAGTTGCAGTGCATAAAATAATGCAATACAAATTGAGAAGCAGAGACTGGAGGGGGGGGCAAGGCAAGTGGAAGAAGGCCTTGCCTGGTGAGGTCTCTCCCCTTGGACTGAGTGTGGTGCTGATAAGACCAAGGTTGCTGGTTCGATCCTTGTATGGGACAGCTGCTGCTGCATATTCCTGCTTAGCAGGGAATTAGAGTAGCCCAGACCTGTTCAGCTGGTTGACCGCAATCGACAGGTAGATTGCAGGTGTGTTCCAGGTCGATTGCGGCAATTAAAAAAGTGATCACCTGGGTTCTCCTGATGGATCGCTGCCCTATGTCGTATCACCGCTGCAGCCGAGAAAGCTTGTATTCCCAGGGGCGGGGTCAGAGTGGGGGAATCGGGGAGGGCGGTTGGGCATGAGCGATTTTATGAACCTCCCCCAAAAGCTGAACAGGTTTTGCCAATCCTTCCCCAAAAAAGCTCAGCAGCTTCCCACAAAAACCTTGGCGATGGGTAGATCACTGCCAGTTTTATTATCCTGAAAGTAGATGACTGAAAGTAGCTGAAAGTAGATGTCTCTAGAGAGCTGGACGTGCCTGGACTGGACGCTCCGCAGGGTCTCCTCCGACTCTGCAGTTCTCTCATTCTACGACTTTCCTTCTGTTCCTCCTTCCCGTTGCCCCTCCAGAGCTGGACAGTGGAGGCCGGGAGTCCTGGGCTTCTCCTGGCCACGTCCTGGCTGCCTCCGACCCCCAGGCCTCATCCTGCCTCTCTTTCCAGGCTACCAGGTGACAGTGCTGGTGCGGGACCCGGTCCGGCTGCCACCGGAGCCCCACCCGGCGCAGGTGGTGGTGGGGGACGTCTTGAACCCGGCGGACGTCGACCGAGCCGTGAAGGGGCAGGACGCTGTGATCGTCATCCTGGGCACCCGCAATGACCTCAGTAGGCAAAGCTGCCCCCTCCCTCCCTCCCCCCGCCGGCCCTGCCCCCTCCCGCGACCCTTGGCTGATCTTTCTCCTCCTTCTCTCTCCCTCCCGCCAGGTCCTACCACCATGATGTCTGAAGGCACCCGGAACATTGTGGCGGCCATGAAATCCCACGGCATCCGCAAAGTCGTGGTTTGTCTCTCAGGTCAGCTGCTCCAGGCAGGGCTGTTCTCTCTGTGTAGAGTAAGCTGAGCAATCTTGTCTTCCATGAACATGGTCTTAACAGTGAGTCCATAAGTGACTGTGGAGGCCAGTTCTGGACCCACACGTCCTTCCACAGTGGGGACATCGGTTCCCAGGCGGGAGTTGATCATGGTGAGGATTTGCCAAGCGTGCCTTCCTCTTTGCATGTTTCTCCCTTGCATCCTGAGTTCGAGTGTCTTCAAAGCCCAGGACACCTTTGGTCAAGGCTGTTCTCCAACTGGAGCGCTCGCAGGCCAGTGTTTCCCAATTGTCGGTGTTTATACTACATTTTTAAAGATTTGCCTTGAGAGAGTCTTTAAACCTCTTTTGTTGACCACCAGCATTACGCTTTCTATTTTTAAGTTCGGAATAGAGTAGTTGCTTTGGAAGACAATCATCAGGCATCCGCACAACATGACCAGTCCAGTGAAGTTGATGTTGAAGAATCATTGCTTCAACACTGGTGATCTTTGCTTCTTCCAGTACACTGGCATTAGTTTGCCTGTCTTCCCAAGTGATGTGTACAAATTTTTGGAGACACCGTTGATGGAATCTTTTGAGGAGTTGGAGATGGGGCCCAAAATATTACAAATACCAATAGGATGTTTATTTATCTCCTGGCTTTTTCCTGGATTAGTGGTTTATGCAAATTAAAACAACAGAGAGGAGATACAGGAAGTTAAGCATGCATAAAAGGCAATTGTTAAAAAGGAATTAAAACAATATTTATAAAACCAAATTTTAAAATACAGGCAACCACCCCCTCCCACTTTTGCATGTGACCGCACAGGAAATTGATCAAATCACATGGTGGGAGAGAGCTGGAAAGAGGCCGTCAGTGAGCCCAAAGTCCAGAAATAAAGGTTTAAAAGAAAAAAGAAATAATGGGCTCCGAAATGGCCCCTGGGATGCTGCTGTCTCACTGCCTCACTCAGCAGCTGTTGGGTGGGAAGCTGGCTTGCCGTGGGCTCTGCCCTTTCCAGTGCTCTGGAGGCAAAGGTATTTCTGATACCTCTTAAATCACCCTCGTCCCACACTCTGATGAGGCTCCCCACGCAGGTGCATGGTGCTTGGGGGGGGGGCCTGGAACGCAACACCTCGTAAGGGGGAGATCTCGGGGCGCCTTTCTCCGCTTGGACCCTGGAGCATTGCAGGGGAAATGCCCAAAGGCAGCTTGGCATGGTCTTCCTGTGACCCTTGGATCTAGTGGGCCATAGAGAGGAGATGAGCCAAGTGTGCCTAATGGTTAGAGCGAGGCGCCGTTGCCAGCAACTTGCAACTCTTCAGTGAGAGCTGAAGTGGGAATGGGGTGCAAGGGGCAGGAGGCAGGGCCAGCAGTTTAGTCGCAATACATTGAAATATGATGTGGTGACTGTGTTGAAGGTTGGGGCTCCCTAACAGTGGCCAGGTGGTCTGTAGACAGACAGTTAACCAGCATCTAGCACAGCTCATTACAAACACCGCAAGAGGCAGAAAAATCTTCACCAAGACCAATGTTGCAGTTTGGGAACGGCTGGGTTAGGGTCTCTTAAGATCCCCATAAAGATTCCCAAAGCATAGAGTATTACTTAGATTTTCAAAGCCTCTTACAAATTCTTACCATCACACCTCTGCCCTTCTTCACATTTTGCAGAGGACTCTGGCCCAGGTGGGGCTTGGACTTAGGTGCCCAAGATCAGGTCTCTGCCCCGCAGCTCTTGAGCCTTCCTTGACCGGGGGTGTGGGGTGGGGAGCCCCCTTGGCCTCTGCCCCCGCCCTGGGAGAGAGCTGGGTGGGGCGCCTGCTGCAGGGTCTGATCCTGCCGCCCAGCTCTCCACTCTCCTTCTCTGGCCTTGCTTGCAGCCTTCCTGATGTGGGACCTGGACAAGGTGCCGGCCAAGCTGCGCCCAGTGACCGAGGACCACATTCGGATGCAGCAGATCCTCAAGGAGTCGGGGCTGGACTGCGTCTACGTCATGCCCCCCCATATCGCAGGTGCGTCTCTGGGCTGTGGGGAGGGGGTCGGAGGGAGGGCTCTGCAGTGGGTGGAGAGCAGCTCTTCCTTCTCGGCGTGGGCGGCTGTCTGTCTAAGACACACCTCTGCTCACTGGCATTTATTTTCTTTCTTCCATTTTCCCTCCAAGGAGCTCAAGGTGGTTTGCATCTCACAATCCCCCCAACAACCCTGCGAGTCGGGTGAGCGAGGCTCAGCTGAGAGATGCAGCCCCTGGCCCCCAGGGTCAACCAGGGAGCTCTGTTCACGGCCGAGGGGGGGAAGTTGAACCCTCCTCTCCCAGGTCCTGGTCCGCACCCTAACCGCTGCACCACTCTGGTTCTGTGTTCCCAACCAAGGAAGCTTGATAATAATAATAATAATAATAATAATAATAATAATAATAATAATAATAATAATAATAATTTATTATTTATACCCCGCCCATCTGGCTGGGCCTCCCCAGCCACTCTGGGCGGCTTCCAAAAGAATATTAAAATACTATGATACATCAAACATTAAAAGCATCCCTAAACAGGGCTGCCTTCAGATGTCTTCTAAAAGTCTGGTAGTTGTTGTTCTCTTTGACATCTGGTGGGAGGGCGTTCCACAGGGAGGGCGCCACTACCGAGAAGGCCCTCTGCCTGGTTCCCTGTAACTTGGCTTCTCGCAGGGAGGGAACCGCCAGAAGGCCCTCGGAGCTGGACCTCAGTGTCCGGGTAGAACGATGGGGGTGGAGACGCTCCTTCAGGTATACTGGACCGAGGCCGTTTAGGGCTTTAAAGGTCAGCACCAACACTTTGAATTGTGCTCGGAAACATACTGGGAGCCAATGTAGGTCTTTCCAGACCGGTGTTATATGGTCTCGGCGGCCGCTCCCTGTCACCAGTCTGGCTGCTGCGTTCTGGATTAGTTGTAGTTTCCGGGTCACCTTCAAAGGTAGCCCCACGTAGAGTGCATTGCAGTAGTCCAAGCGGGAGATAACCAGAGCATGCACCACTCTGGCCAGACAGTCCACAGGCAGATAGGGTCTCAGCCTGCGTACCAGATGGAGCTGGTACACAGCTGCCCTGGACACGGATTTAATCTGTGCCTCCATGGACAGCTGTGAGTCCAAAATGACTCCCAGGCTGCGCACCTGGTCCTTCAGGGGCACAGTTACCCCATTCAGGACCAGGGAGTCCTCCACACCTGCCCGCCTCCTGTCCCCCAGAAACAGTACTTCTGTCTTGTCAGGATTCAATCTCAATCTGTTAGCTGCCATCCATCCTCCAACCGCCTCCAGACACTCACACAGGAACTTCACCGCCTTCACTGGTTCTGATTTGAAAGAGAGGTAGAGCTGGGTATCATCCGCATACTGATGAACACCCAGTCCAAACCTCCTGATGATCTCTCCCAGCGGCTGCATGTAGATGTTGAAAAGCATGGGGGAGAGGACAGAACCCTGAGGCACCCCACAAGTGAGAGCCCAGGGGTCTGAACACTCATCCCCCACCACCACTTTCTGAACACGGCCCAGGAGGAAGGAGCGGAACCACTGTATGACAGTGCCTCCAGCTCCCAGCCCCTTAAGACGGTCCAGAAGGATGTTATGGTCGATGGTATCAAACGCCGCTGAGAGATCCAGCAGAACTAGGAAACAGCTCTCACCTTTGTCCCTAGCCCGCCGGAGATCATCAACCAGTGCGACCAAGGCAGTTTCAGTCCCATGATGAGGCCTGAATCCCGACTGGAAGGGATCCAAATGGTCCGCTTCTTCCAGGCGTGCCTGGAGTTGTTCAGCAACCACTCGCTCAATCACCTTGCCCAAGAATGGAAGATTTGAGACTGGGCGATAGTTGGCCATCGTGGCCGCATCTAAAGATGGTTTTTTAAGAAGTGGTTTGATAACCGCCTCTTTCAGCGGGTCTGGGAAGGCTCCCTCATGGAGGGAAGCATTCACCACCCCACGAAGCCCATCGCCCAGTCCTTCCCGGCTAGCTTTTATAAGCCAGGATGGGCAAGGATCCAGGAGACAGGTGGTTGGTTTCCCTCGTCCAAGCAGCCTGTCCACATCCTCGGAGGTAACAGATTGGAATTGATCCCATGCAATTTGACTAGACAGGACTCTAGCACTCTCCCGCCCCGGCCCTGCTCCCACGGTGGCGTCTACCTCTTCCTGAATCTGAGCGACTTTATCTGCAAAAAACTTTGCAAAATCATTGCAGGAGATCATGTGGCCCGTACTGGGCCCCGATGTAGCAGGTGGTTCCGCTAAATTGCAGACCACCTGAAAAAGTCTCCTGCTGCTGTTTTCTGCAGATGCAATAGAGGCGGTGAAGAAAGTCTTCTTCGCCGTCGCTACCGCCACTTGGTAGGCTCGACATTGAGCTCTAACCTGTGTCCGGTCAGCTTCAGAATGAGTTATCCGCCACCGGCGCTCTAGCCGTCTCAACGATTGTTTCATTGCCCTCAGATCCGTGGAAAACCACATTTGATCCCCAAATGTTTTTAAAAACTAGGGAAACCCTGAAAAACATGGCAGCACAGGACACAGATGAAATCCCAAACACCATTACCGTTTAAACTACACGCCTGTTTTTATTCATCAAAGAAGCTAGGAAGGCGCAGGAGGGGAGGGAGAATTTGCGTTGGGAGGGGGGATTTCTGCCTCAGCTGTTGGGTCTTTTAGGGGAGATCCCTCACAGGCTCCATTCCCTGGGCCAGCTCACCTGGGCTCTCTTCCTCCTCCTCCTCCAGGTGACCAGCCGCTCACCGGCGACTACACCGTGACCGTGGACACGTCCAGCGGCTCCAGAGTCATCTCCAAGCACGACCTTGGGCATTTCTTCCTCAAGTGCCTGGCCACCTCCGAGTACGACGGGAAGAACGTCTACCTCTCCAGGCACTACCCCAAGGAATGAGGCCGGCCGGCCACCAGCACCCTCTCGGCCTCTCTCTGTCTCTCCGGAGGTCAATGATGAAGCCTCGTCCCACTGACAAAAGGGAAATTCTCCATCGCTGATGCCGCCCCCTCCATCCGCCCCTCTCTGCCTCGTGTGCTATAATGAGTGCCTTTCTCCCCTTAACATGAGCCAGGGGGGGGGGTTGAGCTGCCCACCCAACGCCCTCCGTGCCACAAAGGCGCCTTGACTGGTGTTGCTGCATGCCTGTGTTTTCCTGTGTTCAACAGTGGCTGTGCTTGTCCTGCTTTCCCCCCGCCAGTGTCCCTGTGCAGTGATTTGAGCCTCTGTGTTCTCCCCACCACATCCCAAGAGAAGGGAGCAAGGCGAGGGGGTCCCTGGGGAATGAGGCGCTGCTTGCTTGGTCCAAGAAGTCTCTTATTGGGGTCAGAAATGTGTCAGCTTCAGGAGTACACAGAACTATTGGGCAGAATAGCAGCCTGAGTGGCCAGGACCCATCGGAAGGGAGTGAGGTTTTTGTATTGTAAGACATTATTTAGCTGAAAAGGGATTGATAGATGTATTAAATGGTAAGATTACTAGCCATTACAGAGCGGTCTGGAATGGGAGTGGCTAAATCATAAAGTATTTGCATTAATGTTAATAGGTAACCTTGCTCTCTCTCTATGGCTGTGGAACCTCCTTCCCTCTTCCTTGCTGAAGAGTTCTGTGTAACGGGAAAGCTTACATACTTGTTAACAAAAGTTAATCAAATAAAAAGTATATTTTGACCTATTTCAGTCCTTCGGGTCCTGATGTCAGGACTTGAGAGTTGTCTGGATGCAACTCTGGTTGAGCACCCTGTTCTCAAAGTGGCCGGCCCCATGCCCATCGCAGGAGCTGAGCACAAGGGCAGCTCTACCTCCCGCAGTTGCCAGCAGCTACAGAGGTCCCTTGGTTCTCAAACACCTTAGTTCTCAAACAACTTGGAACCCAAACACTGCAAACCTGGAAGTAAGTGTTCCAGTTTGCGAACTTTTTTTAGAAGCCAAACGTGCTCCATTTTGAGTGTTATGCTTCCGATTTGAGTGTTATGCTGAGGACTCTCTGTTTTTGCTATTTATTTTGTGTTTTTGTATTTGCTGCTCTTTTTGTTTTGTTTTTGTGACTGTGTGGAACCCAGGTCAGCTACTGATTGATTGATTGATTGATTGATTGTGTGACTGCAGTACATTGTTTATTGCTTTCATTTTGTGGATCAATGGTCTTGTTAGATGGTAAAATTCATGTTAAATTTCTGTTTTAGGGGTGGTTTTTAGAAGTCTGGAACAGATTAATCTGTTTTGCATGATTTTCTATGGGAAAGCACGACTTGGTTTTATAATAATAATAATAATAATAATAATAATAATAATAATAATAATAATAATAATAATTTAGTATTTGTACCCCGCCCATCTGGCTGGGTTTCCCCAGCCACTCTGGGCGGCTTCCATAGAAACCAAAAATACACTAAAATATCACAGATTAAAAACTTCCCTGAACAGGGCTGCCTTAAGATGTCTTCTGAATGTCAGGTAGTTATTTATCGCTTTGACATGTGATGGGAGGGCGTTCCACAGGGCGGGCGCCACTACCGAAAAGGACCTTTGCCTGGTTCCCTGTAGCTTTGCTTCTCGCAATGAGGGAACCGCCAGAAGGCCCTCGGCGCTGGACCTCAGCGTCCGTGCAGAACGATGGGGGTGGAGACTCTCCTTCAGGTATACTGGACCGAGGCCGTTTAGGGCTTTAAAGGTCAACACCAGCACTTTGAATTGTGCTCGGAAATGTACTGGGACCCAATGTAGGTCTTTCAAGACCGGTGTTATGTGGTCTCAGCGGCCGCCCCCAGTTCAAAGCGTTTTGGAATGCTTTGGTTTTAGAACGGACTTCTGGAATGAATTAAGTTTGAGAACCAAGGTGCCACTGTAGAACGTATTTGGGAGAATGAACTTAGCATTGCAGGGAGCTGGGCTAGATGCCCCTTTGGGTTTCTTCCAGCTCAAGAATCCTACCATTCTTCCTCCCCATCTGACCCTCTTCTTCCTGGTTAAGCATGTCTCTTGGCCATTACCCAGAGGAGGGGTGGGCAGAGTTTGGGGCGGGGAGGTGGGTGGGCTGCCTGCCCTGGAGGATCCCCTGCCTTTCGACTGGATCCACATGATAAGTACACACAGGGGCACCTGAAGTCCCAGTACTGGGGCTTATGGGGGGGGAGGGAGACTTCCTTCTCTCCTGCCTGGGCCGCGGGGTGAGTGATTTAGACCCAGCCATTGTCCTCCCTTCCTCTCCTCTCTATCTCTACACCTGGCACTTTCATGCTCTGCTGTCACAAGGACCAAGAAAGGACAGCCTAGCTGTGCCCACATCCCTTCCTCTTACGGGTTTGGGCTGAAGACCCGGGAAGGCTAAACTGAGTCCCTGAGCTAGGAGACACTTTATCCGATGCATGAAAGGGCTGGTTTCTGCCAGCAGGTGCCTAGAATCAACTGTAGAGCTGAAGGGTCCAACCTGCTGCAGTACACAGAGGTTGGGTTTAAATACAGTTCCGGGTTGGCGCCTCCGGCAATGGCTGAGCTCCTCCGATCGGGAGGAACTTACTCCGTGAAAAACAGGGTCTGACCGCCACAGCGAAGGCGGAGACCCATTGAAATCACAAGCGGGAGAAGCTTGTGAACCTGGGATTCGGCTGGCACCTTTTGCGCCTCCCCTACTCGCGGGGAAACCCTGTTTTGGGGATCCGGAGCGACGTGGGGTGAGTGGCGCGGTGCTTTGAATCGACTGCTTCTTTCACGGACTGAAGCCGCATTGCTGTTGCTGGAGAGCGCTAACTTTTTCCTGTGGATAATTGGGTTTTAAACAACTACCCGTGAGTAGAACGGAAAATTGGATCTTTAAATACCTTCATTTGGCGCCAAAGCGGGAAGGTCATAAACAGGAAGTCCGCCTTCCGCTTTTGTAAATAGACTGAAGCAAAGATGTTACAAGCTAAAGTCTTTGAAAGCTTTTGACAAAGGATTAAATCTCCATCGGTTAAAAATACAAAACCCCCCTTGGAAGCAGGTGAAGAGGGGGGAAATTTTGAACTTAGTAAGCCTGCAGGAGTGAGGGGAAAATCAAATTACCACAGCTCCGAACCTGGGAACGGGCTGCCAGATGACGTTTGGGGAAAGTTTATTGACAGAACGGATTTGACAGCTAGCTAAAATAAGAGTAAGATACTGTTTCCATTGTCCTCTTCTGCATTCAAAATGGAGGAAAAAGTAACTGAAAATCAAAACTATGTTTACTGCTTGAGTTGTGCTTGAAAGAACTGATACAAGTGGAGACTGTTTCCCTCTAGAGGGAGCCTTTGAAATTGTTATAGGAGTGTAACTGGGAGGTCTCCAGCTGCAAGATAAGGATTCTGAGAACCAGAGATTGATCTTGGACCATTGAAAATGTTGATAGGAGAAGTTATTGTGACTGCATTATGTAAGATAAACTATTTGCTGGAAGAGCTTCATAAAAAGACGGATGACATGACTTTTAAAATTGATAATTTGGAACAGAAAGTGACTAATTTGAGACAAAAAGCGAGCACCAACACAGAAATAATTCAGGACCTGGCACAGGAACCTACTTTGGCAGAACAAATGGTGGAGGAAAAGGAGAAAGTCGTTGTTTTTGAACCTAAAATAACACAAGCGGGATCCTTAGTTTTACAGAAGGAAATTGAGGACTATAAATTGAGGCCTTTTATGATTGAATCTAGAAAAAGCCAGATTTTGAGGATTGGATCCCGGCTTGGACTGAAGAAGGAAAGTTGGAAAGATCCCTCTGTCCAGGGATTAATTGACTTTTGGGACGTGGACTTGGATTTGAAGGAGATTGAAGTTTTGGGGGCCTTTGGATTTGGAGGAATCTTGAAATACATCCTGAAACACTGTATAGACCCTAGCTTCAACTATGGGAATTTGGCTGAACTGTCCAGAAGGAATAAAAGTATTGTTAGGATGGAGTTCTCTCGAGATTTGCTCTCTAGCATTAAAGAATATGAAGAAGATCTGCAGAAGGGACCTGGAAAAGAGTTAAGAGCCTCAGACATAAGAGCTCCAGGTTGATGGACTATATGGAATTGACGGAAGGGACTGGCAGAATCCGAAACCAGGGAGAGGAGTTGATGGAAGAAGATTGGAAAATTTAAAGTTTATATGTAGAAATATCACAAAATTAATGAGTGATAGAAAAATGGTGGATTGATATTTTATGGATTTAGCAGAAATGTTATAAGGAGCTAAGCATATATAGGTATTTTAGTTTTAATGTTAAAATAAGGTTAAAAAAATATGTTATTTATAATATGATAGAGAATAGAGAAAGATGGAAAGGATTTGCTGAAATAACTAGTAGAAGTGGAATACAAAAAGGGAGGTGAGAGGAGGTCGAGGAAACAAGGGAATGAAAGAAAGAGTATCAAAAAGGGGGGATGTATTATTATTTTTTTAATAGTTTTTGTTTTGTTTTATTTAGGGTTAGGGTTAGGGAGTGGGTTTGGTTTAGTTTAGTTTAATGTGTTTAGTTTAATGGGTTTAGGTTGTGTTTTGTATTGTTTATATATTGTATTGTATTGTCTTTTTTTTCTTTCTTTTTCTCTTTTGTTTTTTCTCTGGTGTCTTTTTTCTTTTTAAAAGTAATAAATATTATATTGAAAAAAGAAAGGAAAAAAAGATAAATACAGTGGTACCTCGGGTTACATATGCTTCAGGTTACATATGCTTCAGGTTACAGACTCCGCTAACCCAGAAATTCTGTTGTTGTTTAGTCGTTTAGTCGTGTCCGCCTCTTCGTGACCCCCTGGACCAGAGCACGCCAGGCACTCCTGTCTTCCACTGCCTCCCGCAGTTTGGTCAGACTCATGTTTGTAGCTTCGAGAACATTGTCCAACCATCTCGTCCTCTGTCGTCCCCTTCTCCTTGGGCCCTTACAGACTCCACTAACCCAGTAATAGTAGCTCGGGTTAATAACTTTGCTTCAGGATGTGTCAGGGAACTGACATCGGAGCGAGAGGTGGAGGCAAGGCTCCCGAGCGATGCAGGAGAGGGGACCAGCAGGGGGGAAGGAATTCAGCGCAACACCAGTAGAGAAGGGAGGGAGATGGAGGATTCGGAGAGGGGTCTCCAAGACTCTTCGCCCGAGACTAGTGGAGAGAGCACAGGCACGCCTCTGCCCACTCCTTCCTTGCGCAGAAGAGTCCCGCGCAGGGAGAGTAGGCGGAGACTTGGCGTCAAACAGCTTCTATGCTGGAAGAGGTTCAAGAAACGCCCACTGACGGATTCTCCAAGCGACTGAACGGCCACGGAGTGAGGGCTGTCAGCCGAGGCATGGTTAGCCAGGCAATCTAGCCGAAAGTAACGGCAACTTACGCACAAGTAACCCCTTATAACCATTACAGCAATCCGTCAGTCTCTGACGTTGCTTGTGCACAGGCAGGAGACCATGAGTCAGACTGGAGGTGCCGGCGCCGCGGAGCAAGCTGCAGGTGTGCAGAATCTGGTGGAGAGGAACCGGGATTTGGAACAGCGTGTAGCTCTGCTGACGGCGCGGCTGGATGAAAGGCGAGCTCAGGATGCGCAGGTCAGACCCACCCCGTGGCAAGGAAGGTGCCAGGGCTGGTACACAAGTTTGGGGGGAAGCCCCAGGACTATAACGCGTTCCGAACGGAAATAGAGTACGCTTTGGAACTGCAGCACGATGACTTTGCTGATGACGCAGAGAGGGTGGCATATATCGTGGGGCATCTGCAGGATGGGGCGCGTGAATGGGTCAGACCCCTAATGGCCACGCAGAATGCTGCCTTGAGGGACCTTCGGAAGTTCTTTCAGGCTTTGGACACGATGTATTCCAGCCAAGTGGAACAGAGTGTGACCAGGTGGGAACTGATGGGGTGCAAGCAGGGGAACCTATCAGTTAGAGACTATTGGTCCCATTTTGCGATGTTAATACACCGGCTGGAGTGGAATCTAGATTCTCCACCTATACAAATGCTGTTTGAGGAGGGGTTGTCCCCAGCCGTGAAGGACGAGCTCTCCCGCGCGCCCCGCCCGCAATCGATGGACGAATTGACCAAAGCTGTGCTTGCGATAGGAGTGAGACAGGAAGCGCGCGCTTTGGAGAGGCAGGAGGGGAGAGGAGAGCGTTGCCCTGACTACCGCATTCCTGAGATGCCAAGGCAGCCTTCCCAGTCCGTTGAGCCAATGGAAATCGATGGAGCGCGTGTGAGGTTTCAAACGCCAGCGGAGGACGCAAGAGGGAGGGAAAAGATTGCAAAGGCACCAAGAAGTGTTTCCTCTGCCAACGGCAAGTACATTTTGCCAAGGCCTGTCCACAAAGAAAGGCTTGGCAAGGGATGGTGGGAGCCGCTGGTGGTGAGGAGGAGTGGGTAGAGGAGATGGTGCAGGAAAACGCCAATACTTGGCTGCCAATCAGCAGGCACAGCAGCCAGGCCAGCAACTAATTGAAGTGCCCCAACCAGACCCCCCCCCAAGGCGTCAATAGCCATAGAGGTGGTGCTAGAACTCCCAAATGGACACCCAGTCAAGGTGAAGGCACTGCTGGATTCAGGCAGCTCCTGCAATTTCTTCAGCAAGGACTTCACTCTAGAGCACCAACTCCACCTACTGCCCCTGGATTTCCCCCTCCAAGTCACAACGATAGATGGCAGGGAACTGCTGGGAGGGGAGGTGACGCATCAAACCCCACCAATGAGAATGAGGGTTTCCAGGCACACGGAAACCATTGCCTTTCACGTGGCCACACTGGCGGGACCCCTAATAATATTAGGCATGAGCTGGCTGGCACTACATGATTCAGTAGTGGCTTGGCATCAACGGACAGTCACCTTTGGGTCAGCTCACTGTTTGGAACACTGTCTAGGGGAGGAAAGGCCAAGGTTGAGGGTGGCCAGAGTGGCAGGAATGACGGTGGAGCCGAAAGGAGAGGTGCCGCCACAGTATGCTGACCTGCAGGAGGTCTTCAGCGAGAGGGAGGCGGACAGGCTGCCACCACGTAGGCCCTTTGACTGCCAAATCAACTTACTCCCAGGGGCTCAGCTGCCGGTGGGCAAGCTGTATGCCATGACGGACCGGGAGATGCAGGAGTTGCGGGACTTTATTGACAAGAACCTGAAAAGAGGTTTCATAAGAAAATCTAAGGCAGTGGGGGGCAGTCCGGTGTTCTTTGTGGACAAAAAGAACATGAATGAGCCCAGATTGATCGTAGACTATAGGGCGTTAAACCTTGTATCAGAACCCATGACCTTCCCAATGCCCAGAATTGATGACATTTTAACATGGGTGAGGAAGGGAAAGATCTTCACCAAGCTGGACCTCCGGGGAGCGTACAATTTGATTAGGATGAGGGAGGAGGACGAATGGAAAACCACCATGTTCACCCCCTAGGGGCCTTTGAGTACTTAGTCATGCCATTTGGATTACAGTCAGGCTCCGCCTGTTTTCAAGCCTTCATGCACCACGTGTTGGGTTCCCTGCTGTACAAGAACTGCGTAGCATTTCTGGACAACGTCCTAATCTATTCGGACAATGAGAAACAGCATGTCAAGGATGTCAGGGAAGTGCTAAAGAGACTGCAGAAGCACCAGTTGTGGGTCAAGCTGGAGAAGAGCCAATTTCACGCCAGGGAAGTGGAAGTTCTGGGGTACAAGTTGTCGGACATGGACCCCAGCAAGGTGCAGGTGGTGCTGGACTGGAAGGCCCCCAAAACACGAAAGGATGTGCAGAGGTTCCTCGGGTTCAGCAACTTCTACCGGAAGTTCATCATAAACTTCGCCCACTTGACCGCACCCATCACGGATTGTCTCAGTAGCAAAAAGAAGTTCGTCTGGACAGAAAGTGCCCAACAATCCTTCGAAAGACTGAAGAAGGTGTTCGCTTCGGAGGAGCAACTCCTGCACGTGGATCTGCAGAAGCCAATGAGGCTGGAGACAGATGCATCGGATCGGATCGTCGGAGCGGTGTTGTTGCAGCTGGGGGGGGGGGAGCCAGCAAGCCTGGAGACCGTGCGCCTTTTTCTCGCGGAAGCTGAGCAAGTCGGAACAAAGCTACATGGTGTATGATCGCGAACTGCTTGCAATTTACACAGCCTTTCGGCAGTGGAGACATCTGCTAATAGGGGCCCAGCACAAGATCCAGGTGTGCACGGACCGCAAGAACTTGGAATATTGGAGAACGGCTCGAGTTCTCAACCAGAGACAGATTCGATGGGCACAGGAGTTCTCCAAGTTCTTCTTCGAGATCCGGTACGTGCCGGGAGAAGAGAACGTAAGGGCAGACGCGCTGTCCAGGAAGCCGGAGTACACGGAAGGAGAGGGACCACCGGAAGTGAGACACGTGTTCCCAGAGGAATGATGGGTGTGTGGGGGAGCGTTGGTTGGGAAACGAGAACTAACCGAGCTGATTCGCCACAACGAATTCGCTCAAACAAGAATCAGGGAACTCCGGGAAGCGAGGGGAAACCAGGGAGGCTTTGAGGAAAGGGAAGGACTGCTGTACTACAAGGGGGCGATGTACGTGCCAGGGGAGACCTTGAGGGAAAGGGTGCTCAAACAGCTTCACGACAACCCGACGGCAGGGCACTTTGGTCAACACAAAACCTTGTTGCTGGTTACCAGGCAGTTCTGGTGGCCAAGGGTGAGGGAAGATGTACGAGAGTATGTACGTGGGTGTGACCGCTGCCAACGGGCTAAAGGGGAGAGGGCTGCCCCAGCAGGGTTGCTGGAACCCTTACCCACACCGGGAAGACCCTGGGAGGTGGTGTCTATCGATTTTATGACAGATTTGCCCAAGTCTAGAGGGAAGACAGCAGTCATGGTAGTAGTGGATCTGCTAACCAAAATGTGCCAGTTCATAGCTTGCTCACATGCAGTAACGGCAGAGGAAACGGCCAGGTTGTTTGTTGATCACATCTTCAGGCTGCATGGAGCTCCTTCGAGGGTCATCTCGGATCGCGGGAAACAATTTACCTCGCGGTTCTGGAGGAGGCTCATGAACTTATTACAGGTGGAGGTGGGATTCTCGACGGCGAGACACCCAGAGACAAACGGGCAAGCAGAGAGAGCGAACAGTATTTTACAGCAATACCTATGCTGCTACGTCAACGAGAGACAGAACGATTGGGTAGAGATACTAGCGCTGGCTGAATTTGCGTACAATAACGCTGAGCATGTGTCCACGGGGATGAGCCCGTTCATGGCCAATTATGGGTGTCACACCAGAGCCTTTCCCGGGAGTGGGGAGGAAGGGGGGAGCGTGCCTGCAGCAGAACAGTTTGTGGAAGAAATGGAGGCCCTGCACCAGCAACTTAAGATGAACTTGGAAAGGGCCAAGGAAGTTTACAAGAGGCAAGCAGACAAGCGCCGCCGGGAAGGGGAGACTATAAGGGTGGGGGACTGGGTGTAGTTGTCCACCCAAGGGCTACCCTTTAAGGGAGGGTGCAAGAAGCTATGGCCAAAACGGCTGGGACCCTTTGAGGTAACGCAGCAAGTGAACCCTGTGGCATTCAGGCTCAAGTTGCCAGACAGCATGAAAATCCACCCAGTGTTTCACAGGTCCCTACTCTCACCATACAGGGGGGAGCGGGAGTTCCGGGGGGGGAGGGAGAAGGCATCGCACACCCGCAAGTAGAGGAGAGGGAACACCACAACCAAGCGATGGAAATCCTAGATTCGCGGTGGCGGCAGGTGGAGTACCTGGTAGCTTGGGAAGGAGAACCCGAGTCAGAAAACACGTGGGTTCCCGCGGGGGAGATAGATGATGGATATCTTG
This sequence comes from Podarcis erhardii, assembly GCF_964252035.2. Taxonomy (NCBI): domain Eukaryota; kingdom Metazoa; phylum Chordata; class Lepidosauria; order Squamata; family Lacertidae; genus Podarcis; species Podarcis erhardii. The sequence continues at coordinate 93,416,740 of NC_138511.1, forward strand.
TGGAGGAGTTCCACAACAGGTATCCGGGTAAGCCCAAACCAATAGAGAGATTCTGGGAGGAGCAATTTGGGACCACAGACGAGGAAGAGGATTTTGTGGGTTTTCCTGCTTCCAAAGAGGAAGGAGGAGAAACGTCAGAGGAGGAGGAATCGGACTGGGAAGCCCGTCCCGCGCGAAGAAATCGGAGCGGGTGGGAAGCGGGGTTTGAGTCCTCGGAGGATGACGGCAGCTTCTTCCGGGGATTCCCTGCATCATCGGCCGAAGAGAGAGACGAAGGGTTGGGCCGGGGGTGGAGGGGGTCCTGGGGGGGAGGTGGATGTCAGGGAACTGACATCTGAGCGAGAGGTGGAGGCAAGGCTCCCGAGCGATGCAGGAGAGGGGACCAGCAGGGGGGAAGGAATTCAGCGCAACATCAGTAGAGAAGGGAGGGAGATGGAGGATTCGGAGAGGGGTCTCCAAGACTCTTCACCCGAGACTAGTGGAGAGAGCACAGGCACGCCTCTGCCCACTCCTTCCTTGCGCAGAAGAGTCCCGCGCAGGGAGAGTAGGCGGAGACTTGGCGTCAAACAGCTTCTATGCTGGAAGAGGTTCAAGAAACGCCCACTGACGGATTCTCCAAGCGACTGAACGGCCACGGAGTGAGGGCTGTCAGCCGAGGCATGGTTAGCCAGGCAATCTAGCCGAAAGTAACGGCAACTTACGCACAAGGAACCCCTTATAACCATTACAGGATGAGAACAGAATTCGAGCTCCGGCGGTGCGGCAACAGCAAGAGGCCCCATTAGCTAAAGTGGTGCTTCAGGTTAAGAACAGTTTCAGGTTAAGAACGGACCTCCAGAATGAATTAAGTACTTAACCTGAGGTACCATTGTACGTGTTTTGGCCATTGTCTTTATTCAACCCCAAATGCACAGACTTTTTGATCAACTGCAATTCGCCTCTCATGGTCGAGATTTAATTTAATTTGCACTGTGGTAAGATGTCTCCCCTTTTTATTATGGTCATTCCTATCCCACGGCCCCTCTGGAATTCCAAGCAGCCTATTAAAATTGTGGAACTCCCTGCTGCAAGATTCCCCCTGACCTCACAGGCAGGGCCCGATTTAGATTTGCTGAGGCCCTAAGCTACTGAAGGGAATGGGGCCCTTTATATGTCCCAGCTGTCCTTTGCCAATGACAAATAGTTGCTGGTTTTGGTGTTGAATATATGCTAGATGGTAATTGATGGACCTCATGGGTATCTCAAGCCATTTGCCCATGTTGCCCTGCAACCAGTCCATGCAGAATGTAGGCACCCTATATATAGAAAGGAGCAAAGCAGGGATATTTGAGGGAACAGGCGAGCAGGCGGGACCCATGACTTACATCCTAGGAGCCGACACAACACAAAACAGGTTGATGTATGTAGGTTATATTTTATTTGTTTTTTATCTTCTATTTTGGAAATGTACATCCAGGTTCTTTTCTCCCTTTAAATTTTTTTGGGGTCCCCAAGAAAATGGGGCCCTAAGCTAGAGCTTCTTTAGCTTATACGTAAATCCGGCACTGCTCACAGGGCTCCAAAGAACCCAGGCGTCCGGGTGGCGTAAGCGCTGGACTTGAGACCTAGGAGGGAGGCTGCGGTGCCACCTGGTGGCCAAAGCGAAGCAGCGCCGCTGGAACGCAAGGGGCGGCACCTGAACCTTGCCAGGTGAGGGTCTCTCCCCGGCCAATGAGAGAGCCTGCTTCCCGACCAGCCCACCAATGGGCGCGGAGCTGGCCCCCGCCGCTGCTGGGAACGCCGATCTCCGGGGACCAGAAGCCAGAAACGTGCCGCGTTTTCTATTGGTGCTCCCGCAGCTCCGCAAAGGCTCCTCTCGGCGGCCCCGGCCAGGTGAGCGGCCCCGGCCAGGTAAGCAGCCCCTTCTTCTCCTCCTGTGCAAAGAGCGGGGGGATCTGCAACCTTTGGCTCGCTGACTCCGGGGCAAGATGACCTTGGCGAGGAGACCCCCGAAAGGGCTCGCCTCGCAGCCCCGGAGTGCGCCCGTGGTTTTTCCAGGACTTAATCCGGGGTAGTTCTCTAGTCCGCGGTGAGGCTCGCTGACTTGTTTCCCCAGCCAGCCCCCCCCCCCGCTTCCCAATTTTCCCTCTGCAGGGAGAACAGCGGGTCCTTTGCGCGCCCTGCACCCATCCTGCTCTCTGGAGTTTGCGCGTCCATTTCCTGGCCGCGGAGGGGGGAGGTGGCGAAAACTCCGGCCTGGGCGCTTGAATGGCTCGGGGGTGAGTCATGGCCAGAGGCTCGGGAGCGGGCAGGGGAGGGGCATTCTCCAGGGAGCAACTTTGCAGTGGAGAGGGAACCCTGGCAATGGGGGCGGGGGCGGGTAGCTACCTGGCAATGGGGGGGGGCACAGTTTAGGCCTGCAGGAATTGTCCCCCTTTTTGAGTCCAGGGCTCCTTTAGGAACCGGAGCAACCCATTCAGACACCACTTCGAAACCTCTGCTCCTTTTGGGACCTGCCTAGTCTCAAAAACAGGAGTTTCGCCAAGAAACTGAGGGCAAGGTCTCCACTCAGTCTGAGCCCCAAATAAGAAACCAGACCCCTAAACCTAAAAAAAAAACCCCTTCCCCTCCAGGGATCACATCCATTCAACACTGTGCCAGCCGCACGCGAGGGGTGAACACTGGGCTCTCCTGGTCTGTGCCTCCAGTTTCCTTGGTGGGGGCACGAAGGTGCAAGATTGTGGAGAAAATGGGGACTGCAGTAAAAAGTTGAAATTTGTTGACCTCCAGTGAAGCTGAATGTTGGAGGATTCAGGACAGATAAAAGCAAGGGCTTCTTCACATAGCCCAGAATTAAACTTTGGAACTCCCTGCCACAGGAGGCAGGGATGGCCATCAACTCAGATGGCTTTCAAAGAGGATTGGACAAACTCATGGAGGAGGAGGAGGGGGCTTCTGAGGGCTACTAGCCAGGATGGCTGTGTGCCAATACCCTCCACTGCTGGAGGCCGTAAATGCCTCTTGAGTGCCACTTGCTGGGGGAAATCCAAAGGGGGGGGTCACTGTTGCACTTATGGTCTGCTTGTGGGCTTCTTTCCATTGGGCATCTGGTGGGCCACTGTGAGAACAAGAAACAACATGATTGTTGGATCAGCCATCTAGCCCAGGACCCCATTCTCACAGCCTGGGCATCTAGATAGACTGCCTCTGGGCCTGGAGGTTCCATCAGAAGAATGTGCCCTCTGGATCAGTCCAAGGGCCCATCTAGCCCAGCATCCTGTTCTCACAGTGGCCAACCAGGTGCCTTTTCTGGGAAACTGGCAGGCCGGATCCGAGCATGAGAGCAGCTCTGCCCTCCTGCAGTTTCCAGCAGCTGGCATTCAGAAGCATTGCTGCCTCCATCGTGGCTGGTTAGCAGTGCTGGAAGAGCCACCCCTTCTGCTTAGGGCCCTCTCTGGCTACGAGATCCACCACTTGGCGCAGTCGCCACCTCTGTGCTGTGGCCAGTGTGGTTTGCCTCCCCGTCTCCTGAGCCCCGACCTTGCTTGGCTCCATCCTGACCTGTGCCTTCTTCCTCCCTCTCTCCAGGGAGACAATGGCTCCCAGCAGCTTGAGATGCCAGCGCCTCGAGCAGGACGGGGCTTCTGCCAGGAGCCAGCGCCGCTGCTGCCGCATCCCAGACCACAAGCGCTGCTCTTTCCTGCGCGCGGCACAAGGGAAATACGCCACGCTGATCACGCCCTACGTGCGAGACTTGCACAAGAGCGTCCTCCTCAAGAACACCATCCTGCACCTCCAAGACCCCGGCCGAGGGAGCCAGGAAACGGGCCTCGGGCTGGCAGCACCCCAGGGTGCCCCACCTTGGCAAGAGACAAGCCAGGGTCCCCCAGCAGAGAGCGAAGGTGCAGTGTCTCTGCCAATGCAGCCAGCAGAAGAGCCTCTGAGTGCCGTGGGCAATGGCCAGGCGAGGGCAGCTGACATGGGCATCAGCATGTGGGCACTGCCTGCCTTCTCCAGCCCTTGCCAAGATGCAGGACAGGTGGCCAGTGAAGACAGCCTGCCCGACCCACTCCTGGATTCCTTCCTCTGCACTGCTGGTGAAGTCCTGTATTTTTGGGAGAGTCTGCAGCAACAGGAAGGTGGCAATGGCCCCTGCCTGTCCCTGGCTGGCCCCAGAACCGATTCCCCCTGGCCCTCTGGAAGTGCAGCTGCCAGCCCAGGGCAGGAGGCTGGTGCCTGGGGTACCCTCTCCCCTGAGGAGCAGCCCTGTGACCCCTTGTTTGACAGCTTTGAGGTCTTGGCCTCCAGCTACGCGAGCGACGTCCCTGCGGAGGATTTCTTGGCAGACATCGACATGTCAGAGTTTGAGAGCGTCCTGTGGGGTTCGCCAAGCAACGGGCAGCCCACAGTTATTGGCATGGCAGGCCAGGCTGGCGCTGAGAATGCCCCCCAGGCTGAAGCACCCCCTCTTCCCGGTCTGGATGCAAGCAGCAGGATGGGGAGCCTCGACCATTATGTGGAGCTCCTTCTGCGCTCCTGAAATACTCCACTCCGGATCCCTTGGATTTCAAGGTTCTGCCGTCATCAAAGTTTACAGGTCAATTGACCATGACTTGCCAAAGAAAAGGGACCGTGGGTTTTGCAGGACTAAATCAACTAGCTTTAAACCTTGCAATACCGGCATTTTTCATTCTACTTGAAAGGGTGCAAACAAGTGACTAAACTCTCATTTGCTGCAAGTGCAATAAATCCTGTCTATTAGAGTAGTGGAAATGTGTGTCATTGGCTCTGGGAATTTCCTCAGCACCCCCAGGCCTGAGAGTTAACTCTTTATGGACAAAAGTGTGCCCTTTCAGCAACCCCCCAGGTCTGAGCCCTGCCAGGTGGTAGCAGCAACCGTGCGCACAACATGGAAGGCGTTCTTGCTCTTCAAGCCCCTCCTGGTTCTAGGAGGCCACGGGGTGGGGGATGGTGGGGATCCGTTGAGCCCATCCCTCATCTTAACAGCCTCTTCCTCTGACACATCTGGCCTGCCCATCTCTGGCTCCTGCCTCATGGGCACCGCCAAACCCCCCAAATCACAGGCCCCTCTCCTGGGTTGATGCCCTGGCCTCCTGCCTCCACCCCACACTGTCAGAGCCCTGACAGGTTGACTCTCAGTAGCTGGGAGGGAGCAGGGCAAGCGCTGGCTCAGGTGGGCTGGGGCGGCTTCTCCCTAGTTCAGGGACTGGGAACCTCAGGCCCTCCAGATGTTGTTGGACTCCAACTCCCAGCATTCCCTGACCATTAGCTGTGCTAGCTGCGGCTGATGGGAGTTGGAGTCCAACTCTCTTTCTGTACTCAAGCCCATTTTCCCTGAAGCAAAGTTGCTGCTGCCACCCCTGGTGGGCATCTTTTGCCGGCTCAGTTTGGGGGACGGGGACTCCTTTGCTACCTCTTCCAAGCATGTGGCCAGTTGGCTGAAGCAGCCCTGGAATTGCATCTTGACTACCTCTTCAAGCTGGCTCTGCATCCCAGCAGTGGGGCTGCTGCCGCCGCCGCCGCCGCCTTTTTCTGACATTGGCCAAACCTGCTTGGTGGTTGCCCAAACACATGCGCATTGTGGTCGTCTGCCCTGGAAATGTACTGCTGATGTGCCAAGGCAGGTGCTCCTCTGTTGCAGAGCCTCTCGCCAGAGCCATTCTTCCTGGGATCTTGAATTTGGGGAGCACCCGTGACCTGTGAATCTCTGCATTTCTCTGGCCAGCCCAGAAAGAAACTTCTTGGCCACATTCCTCATTCCTGCCTTGGCAGACATTTGGACCATTTGCCACCCTCTGATGGTGCCCTTGAGTGGACAGCTTTGGCTCACTAGTCCTGTTCCAATGAGCATGATGCAAATTAAAATCTCACATGGATTGGGAGCCCCAACGTGAACTGGCAACATCAGGCTGCAAATGTCCCTTCTAGACTTCTGAATACCTGCCTTCGATGAATACTTGAAGAAGACAAGTTGTGTTGCTTTGATAGAATCACAGAATTGTCGGGTTGGAAGGGACCCCGAGGGTCATCTAGCCCAACCCCGCTGCAGTGCAGATATCACAATATTGCATTCCTTCTTTAAAACCTAACCAAAAAAGTTAAGCTCTCAGGTCAGTGCTGATGTCTGTAACAAGTTATTTATAAATGTTGTAAATTATTGCCTGATATGTTAAAGGGGGGGAGGGCAAAGGACTGGGGTGTGTGCTCCTGGGCAACTTCCAGGGTGAGATGCCTCTCCTCCCATCCCCAGCTGTGAATACGAGGAGCAGCCTGGCTTTCTCTCATATGCCGCCTTAAGGACAAACACATTCTGGCATCAGCTGTAGGCCCTCTAGACCAGGCTTCCTCAACCTTGGCCCTCCAGATGTTTTGAGACTACAGTTCCCATCATCCCTGACCACTGGTCCTGCTAGCTAGGGATCATGGGAGTTGTAGGCCAAAAACATCTGGAGGGCCGTGGTTGAAGAAGCCTGCTTTAGATATTGCAGGACTACAACTCCCATAATCCCTAGTCATTGACTGTGCTTGCTAGGGTTGATGGAAGAGGTGGTTTAGCAACATCTGGAGGGCCAAAAGTGCTTTAAAATGCATTCACTTCTATGGTGCCAGAAGACTTTATACTGTTAGTTCTTTGGAAAATGTGATATGAAATTCTCTTAAGTGCAATATGTATAATACAAGGCACCTCTGGATTATCCTAGTGCCTAAATTCGTGCCCTGAATGTGCCAGGAAGAGAGAGATATTCTGCATACAGGCTCCAGAAATCTCCTCTAGCTCCAGACTCGACGTCATTCACCCTCCTGGTCCCTGGCATGTTTTAGCACTGAAAGAGGTTCTGGCACCAGAGCCAAGGTCTATGCAAGGAACATTTTTGAAAGTTCCTGTTTTTGTCTGCAAATAAATTGCTTTCCCCCCAGTAATCTTGTTGTGGCTCTCTTTCCTGGAGTCCTTGAGAGAGACCTTGGGAGGCTGGGTGGCAGAAGGATTTCTGCAGAGCAGCTGCTTTCCGCCTCCCCAAAAGCTCCTCCAGCCAAGGAAGGCGGGGGGGGGGGTGGCGAGGAGAGCCTGCCTTGGCCTGCAGCTCAGAGCGTTTGCTGCCACTGAGCACCTCCGGGACCTTGCCCTGCACCTTCGCCCAAAGCCAGTCAGCACAGGAACCTGGGAGGAGTCTGCTGGCTCAGGCCAAAGTCCAGCATCCCCTTTTCCCAGAGGCCCATGATGGGAAGTGGAGGAGCAGTGGGGACTCTCCCCTCCTGCCATTTCCAGCAGATGGGACTCAGAGTTGGGGGTTGGAGGCTTCATCTTTCAGAAACCCCACAGGCTGTGGGGCAGGAGCAGAGCTCTCCTTCTGTGGGACAGTGGTTGTTTTTTTAAATTTATTTTTTCATTCGCAAAAACATACATAAAAGCAAAGAAACAAAAAAGCATACAAAAAAAATAAAAAACAATCTTACAATGATTATTCTTAGACTGATATAGATCTTGACTTATATATAATGAAATTTACAAATCTAAGATTTATATATTCTTGTAGTTATACAATATCTAAGAAAAAAGAAAGAAAAAACTGTCAAAATGACAACTTAGACAATGAAAATACCTATCTATTGTAAAGTAATACTTAATATAATTCAAACCAATAATAGTGTTTTTTGTACATTATAACCTTCGATTTGGATTGAATCCCTTTTCAATTTACCGTATTATGTTGTTGACTTCCTTCTACCTCATTATAGTTTCAGTTCGAGTATTCCTATTTTTTGCCCTGTATTTAATTGTTTATCCTCATCTTGGAATGAAGAGGAAAATATTTTACTACCTGTGAAATTATTCAAGACATAGCCAAGTCTTATTATTGAAACCTTGTTTTGTTAAGTAATTATTAAAACATTCCCATTCTTTTTTTAACTTTGTCTGTTGATTGATTTCTTGTTAACTCCATCATTTTTCTGTGGGACAGGCTGGAGGGGGAGGAAACACCTGAGGACAGAAACATAGCTGTCAAGTGTCCCTTATTTGAAGGGACAGTCCCTTATTCCAGCGCCATGTCTCGCTGCTGTCCCTTATTCGTGGATGTCCCTTAAATTTCAAAGGAAGCAGCTCCTCTCCCTCCCTCCCTGCCGGCCAGGGAGGAGGGAGGCTCCAACAACTGGGGGTGGAGCTTGCATGCCTTGTGTGTGGCTAGTTAATGCAAGCTGAGGGGTTTTTTGAATGCTGGACGCCATTTTGTTGCACGTGATGCTGCAAACTTTGCAGTGCAAAGCCAGGCCGGGGAGCCATCTTAAGTTGAGGCTGCATAGGCCTTGTGGTGCATGTGATTCAGATTCTATTCAGTTGAACCTCTGGTTACAAAGTTGGTTGGACAGTGTTCTCGAAGCTACCAGCATGAGTTTGACCAGACTGCAGGAGGACAGGAAGACTGGAGTGCCTGGAACAGGTGAGGCTGCAGGTCCCTTATTTTCAAGGCTGCTGGTCCCTTATTTTCAAATCTGTAAGTTGACAGCTATGGACAGAAACAGGGGCTGTGTACTCCTGACAGTTAAGTCCAGTCGCGAACGACTCTGGGGTTGTGGCGTTCATCTTGCTTTACAGGCCAAGGGAGCCGGCGTTTGTCCGCTCTGCAAACAGTTTTTCCGGGTCATGTGGCCAGCATGACTAAGCCGCTTCTGGCACAACAGAACACTGACACCAGAGCAGTGCACGGAAACGCCATTTACCTTCCCGTGGGAGCGGTACCTATTTATCTACTTGCAATGGAATACTTTTGAACTGCTGGATTGACAGGAGGTGAAGGTAGCTGACATTAATGCAGCTTGTGTCTTGAGAGACTGAAATTCCTGCCTCCGCTCAAGGTGAGGACCTGAGTTTTCTCTGGCAGCTGCAATATACCAGGCTTTCTTAACAGCGACACTTTCCATTTATTCCATGAAATCAACTAGGCTCAATGAGAACAGAAGGGGTCTCAGACTCCGCCAGCCAAGCCCCGAATTATGTGTAGCAACAGCAGTACCTCTGAGCACTTGCAGAATGCCCCTTTCACTCTGGAGGTGTCACCCAACCGCCACATGCACGTTTTGTGGGTAAAAGGGCTTTTGCAGGCAGGCTGGCTGGCTGCCAGGACATTTCCTGGATCCTAGGCAAGCAAACCATTCAGTTTCATTTCTTAACTTGCCTTTACGTCACGTGCTTTTTTCCGCTCGTGATCCTCTGGGTGTTGCCAAAGCTTCCTGGCCAGCCTGAGAGCTCTGCAACAAGAGGAGAAGAAATTGCCGGCTCCTGAACGTCCCAAGTGAGAGGGAGAGGGGGCAGAACAGAAGCCACGTTGATGAACACAAAATAAATTATTTCTGCCCCCTCACCATCACCTGGGGAACCGGGTTCGCGTCTCTGCTCCTCCACATGCAGCTGCTGGGTGACCTTGGGCCAGTCACACTTCTCAGCCCCACTTGTTGTGGGGGAGGAAGGGAAAGGAGACTGTTAGCCGCTTTGAGACTCCTTAAAGGGAGTGAAAGGCGGGATATCAAATCCAAACTCTTCTTCTTCTTCTTCTTCTTCTCTTGGCATTGAAGGATCCGCCACAGAATGTATCAAAAGCACTGTTTCCAATCTGTCATAGAGTCCCATTCGTGTATTTTTCAGAACAGCCTTCTTCAAACTGGTGCCCTCCAGGATTATTTGGACTACAGTGGTACTTGGTTCTCAAACGCCTTGGTTCCCAAACACCCAAAACCCAGAAGCAAGTGTTCTGGTTTTCGAACGTTTTTCAAAAGCCAAACGTCCGATGCTGCTGTTGGCCATTGTTTCCGGGCGCCTGCACCAATCAGAAGCCGCGCCTTGGTTTTTGAACATTTTGGAAGTCAGACAGACTTCCGGAACGGATTAAGTTTGAGAACCAAGAGACCACTGCATCTGGCACTTTTGGTTTTGCTGTTTATTTTGCTATTTTGTTTTTGAGGCTTTTTTGGTTAATTTGCTTTTGTGACTGTGTGGAACCCAGTTCAGCTGATTGATTGATTGTGTGACTGTGGAAATGGATAAAAGTCCCCCTCCAAACAATGACTATCATCAGAGCAAGGAAGATTTTTTTTAAAAAAAAATTCATCATCTACAATACTGTCTTTTTTATTTTATAGTACAGTACATTGATTATTGCTTGCATTTTGTGGATCTATGGTCTCGTTAGAGAGGAAAATTAATGTTAAATTGCTGTTTTAGGGGTTGTTTTTAGAAGTCTGGAACGGATTAATCCGTTTTGCATTACTTTCTATGGGAAAGCACGCCTTGGTTTTGGAACAAACTTCCGGAACGGATTAAGTTTGAGAACCGAGGTATCACTGTACAGCCTCCCACTGTCTGTAACTGTCTCAGCATTGTATGACTTATGCTAGCTGGGACTGCAAGTAGCCCAACAAAGCCGGGGGGGGGGGGAGAGGGAAAACAGGTTAGGAGAGGATGATTTAGATCAGTGGTTCCCCATTAAGGGTCCGGGCACCCCTGGGGGTCTGCAGAACGCACCCAGGGGGGTCCATGGCCTCCCCCCACCCAACTAACTGTCATCCACCTTCCCTTCAAGGAACGGAGGCCGAGCAGCTTTTCTTAGTCAGCAGGAAAGCAGCAGCAGCAGCAGCCACAGAGGACAAGCATCTTTGCTGGCTGCCCCCCCCCCGAAGGTGGCTTGATGGCCCCCGTCCCCTCCCAAACCATGGAGGTGACTCCGTTTTCTCTCCTCCTCCCCCCACCTGCCTGATCTCCCTGGCTGCTGCTTCCTTCAGCCCCACGCCTGGTCTCTAACTTCAGATATTGTAATATATCGGAACATTGTGATGTTTAGCTGCTGATATATCACAATATTGAAAGCCAGATATCGCTCAGCCCTAGTCTGTTTTTTAGTACCTACTGTTATGGCAAAAATCTGGGTGCGAGGCTACTCTGCCACCCAGCTCATCGGACTAAGTCCGTGGGTCCCTGCGGAGGAAAATGAGCTCAGCCGGAGACAGGAGCAAACTGCAGAAGATCCAAGTTTATTGCGCAACAGGTTCAAGGCGAGATTGAACCGTGAGAAAGGGGTGACATGAGTTTTTGAAACTCCCTCCATGTCCCAGAATACAGTGCAAAACACGTCATGAATACATCACAGAAAGGTGGGGTTACACAGATCAGCACTTCAGGAAGGTGGAGGGGTTACACAGATCAGCACTTCAGGAAGGTGGAGGGGTTACACAGATCAGCACTTCAGGAAGGTGGAGGGGTTACACAGATCAGCACTTCAGGAAGGTGGAGGGGTTACACAGATTAACATATGGAGGAGGGAGGGGGGAATATGCAGAGCTGGAGATATGCACAGATAAACACTTCCTGGGGATGAGAAAACAATAGTCCCAAATATGCATAGTCTGCCACCTGACATTGTCTGGAGGAAAGGCTGATCAGAGCAATTTGAAAGGATTAGGGTCTTGACACTTTGCTTGAGGGATTATGCTGGACAGGGGAGATGTGATGGAGTCCTAGAGTAATTGAGCAAACTGGCACGCTGATTTTCTATGAATTTTATAGATTTTAGTCCCTTTTGACAATTGGAAATAAATTGATATATTGTAGCGAAGAAGAAGGTGAAGAAGACATGCCCCCCCCCTTCCGTAACAGTCCCCCATTCGGAGATAGATTTGCATTAAAGTTCTGTAAGAACTTGCAAATCTTTTCTCCGCACCCTAAATCTCGGTGAAGGTAGGGGTGCCGTGTGAGTGGGAATAGGCCCTAATGGAAAAGGAGGTGGGTTGAGCAGGGCAACAAAGGGGGGAGCAACACGGACCAATACAATGTATGTGTATGTTATATAGATATGCACTGAATAATAACATCTATCGTACTAGATGTGTGGGTTTGTGCAAACCTGAAGGGGACTTGCAAATCATGCCTCTTAAGGCCATTTGCAAGTATAGTAGTGCAGATAGCTGGATATAGGATATCGCATAAAAGGACACCTGTTGTATTTTGTTCAATAGTGGTCTATGCTTTACATTTAGCAGGAAGGTCCACTACTGACTGAAAAAATGCAGTTTGCTTTGTCCCCCGCCATTTTTGTGTTCTCAGGTGTCAAGGTAGCTTTTCTGTGGTCTCACAGTAGTGGCAATCCCTGGTGAATCCACTTAGGGCTTTCATATTAACCATGTTGCTTGGCACTCACCACAGCTGCCACAGGTTTGGACACGTCCTGAGGGAAATGTCCTTGCCTTGGCTTCCTATGGGGTTTTATTATTGGTCTTGCAGTCATGGGAAGTTGCTCACTTGCACTTTAAGGACCAAAAGCTAATTGCAGCCTGGATACACTTGCCCAATTCAAACTGAGTCCAATCTGAATTTATCTTTCCCCATGGTTCTCAACTCTTCAAACCAATCTGTTAAAAGAAAACCATTCTTAAAGGGGCACTTGTCGAAATAAGCCAATTTAACTGTATAAGGGATCATTCCTGCTAAACCAAAGCATATCCACCTTCATGTATCTTAGAAGCTTCTCCTTGGTAAAGTGGGTTTTAGCACATTTTTTAAAATGGGTAGGGAAGTTGGCAGAGTGCCAGGTGAAACAACGAAATATGGTAATAAATTTATCTAAGTCTAAACATTGGACTACATAATATCCTGATCTGTTAAAAGGTATAAAATGTATGAGGATCCTCCACTGGGGTGTAAGGAATAAGACATTAGACATAAAACACTTACACACAAAAATAGCCACAAAATAGCCCCCCCATTTGTGGAAATGACACACTGTCAGACACATTTCAACATTCCTACGTAATAACACATAATACAAAACAAACTAATTAAATATCAGTTGCATATCTTGAGACAATTGGGATATTTTATATATGTATCTTGAGGTTCAAAAGTCAGAAAATGTCCTTGTAATTCAACTCCACCCCCCTTTGTCAGCCCCACTCCCCCCGCAGTCTATATCCTTTGAAAGAGACACCACTTTGAAACTTTGGTGTCTTCTGTTGTGGTGGCGAAGTCTTTCATTGGATCTGTAATAACACACTTGTAGAAGTGATATCCTGTAAGGGCAGGGTGGACTTAAAAGACACAGTTAAAATAATAATAAAACACACACACAATGACCTATGAGGAACCAAAATAAATAAATGCTAAGACACAGAATTTTAAGAAATCTGAAGTAACAATGAAAATAAAAGAGTGTTTCTTGATGTGACCATATCGGCTAGAATGTTAATAGCAAAATACTGGGAAATGACTTAATACCAAGAAAAAATGAATGGCAATTTAAAGTTGTGCAAGTACCTTGAACTAGCCAAAATGACAGAATTAATAAGAAATGCTCAGGCAAAAGGTAAACAAATACCATTCCACAAACAATGTTTGGTTGTGCTTCGATTAGCTTCATAGACATCATGGAAAAACGGATTAAATAAATGAAAACAGATTATTTGTAACTTAAAAAGTGTCAAAGCCACGAAGAGATGGAAGTCACTAATACAGCAGGGATTTCACAGAACAGAAAGAAAGTTGTTGTGGGAGAAAAAAGGGACAAACACTTTGTTATCGGGGTTCACATATCCTGTTAAAAGGGAAAATTATTTCACGTGAGAAGCCTGTTAGGAAATGCTGTTCCTAAAATGCACACAAACAAAGTCTGTGATTTAAATCCCATTGAGAGGTGGAATTTTTTGATATTTACCTGTGAAAAGAATTTGGCATGTTAAGATTTCAAACTTGGGATACATTAAGGGTGATTTCTCTCAATGGTTCCAAGGTTTTACATAAACCTCCCCCCCCCACAGTTCCCCCTCCTTCCTCTCTCTCTCTCTCTCTCTCTCATTTCTTTTCCTATCTTTTTTTTTTTTTTTTTTTTTTTTTGCTGATCTAGTCCCTGTGCATGTGTGGAGTTCATGTCACAGCAAACCTTTTATACTATTGAAATGTTGCATCTTTTGGCAAAATTAGAATTTGAATAAGGGAAGGGTAAGTAGATTTTAAAAGAGGGTTAGATTTAAAACAAAAGAGAGAAACTCAGCAATTGAAGTATTCACCAACAAAAGCTAGCAATTTCAGCCCAAGCAAAGCGACTGCTTCCTTTATGTACAGGAAAGGGCTAATATCCCTCTGGCCATTCGTGGAACAATGCCGCGCCCTTATATATGGGAAAAATGGCCAGAGAGTCAGAATTCATAGGATTTTTAATTTTTTTTTTTTAACATTCTAAGTTTTTCGGCCTTACCATTTGCAGACAAAAATTTCCTGCCCCTTTATTTACAGGATTGGTCAAGGCCCATATGTATTTGTCTGATTTTAAATAGTGGACAAAATGATAAACACTGTAATCACTCAAAAGCTTGATATTACCAGTTGTGCTTCAAAACATCACAGCTTCACCTCTCACCTTTTTAAAACTAAAGAGCAAAGCTAGGCTGAATTTCAACTCCATCACCACACCAGAATTTAAGAATTACCCTGCAATGCTTGCGGACACATGTCCTTCCACACAGCCACAAATTGGGAGAGTTGAAAGGGACCCTGGGGTCATCTAGTCCAACCCTCCAAAATAAAGGGTTCACAGCAAGATTTCACAGCAAGATTTGTACTACACACACATACTTATGTACACAGGCACTACTGGGGAAGAGAGCACAATCAGTGCTCCTATCATGTACTAAGGAAGAGGAAAATAAAAATTCCCAACTTTATACAGAACCCTTTAGCAGATCTTGAGATTAGTTTGAGTTTACTTCCTTAGACGTGCAAGTTCCTTAGAGTGCAAGTTCCTAGACAAATGATCTTTAAAGAAAGATTGAAGTGAACATTTTCTTAAGATAGGGAGAGGATCTCTTATAAAGCATAGTTAAAACAGCCATAGATTTGATTTAAAGGGAATACAAAAGTGACAATTTTTCCTGAATTTGCAGAGGAATAGTAAGCCTAATCTATGCCCCCCTTTGCAGTTTCCTTTAAAGGAAGCTTACTCGGAAGTAAATTTACCTGGCACAGAAGAAGAGAAGAAAAAAAAAAAAAAACCTGAAAGAGACAGAATGAAACGGGGGGGGGGGCATTTTCTAAGAAAAGAGGCCTGATATCAGGAGCCTTACAATAACTCTTCTGTCCAACCAAATCAAAGTTAAAACTGGACTCATATATTTTCTTAGGAGGAAGACCATACTTTCATAGGCATGTGCTTCATGAAATAAATACACTGCATTTTAGCTTGAGAGAGCAGTTGTGCTCACCTACACTTTTGCAGCAGAAACATCTAATCCACATTAGAAACATTCACATTCCAAAATAGACTGTAGACTCACGATCTGAAAAGTTGCGGCAAAGCAAGAGGTGGGGTAAACATTTGCACCCTTCATTCTCATTTTGTCTTATTTAGGACTGATAAGGTGCAGCATAGCTTCCTTAAATTTAAAATTTTGAAGCAAGCTTGCAGTTTAAACTATGCGCGCTTAAGAAAGGCAGTCTGTCAGAGACAGAAGGAACAGACAACACACATAACAGACAACATGTAAACACACATATTAACACACAACACACATAACAGACAACATGTAAACATATATACTCTCGTCCTTTAGTTGGTTATTGCAAGGAGTTGGGCTGCTTCCTTTAGCTTCATTAAGTGAAATTAGTAGGAAGGTCCCACATGGTTTTAAGAGCCTCCTTGCCTCTTCAAACACCACCAGTTAACCAGCCGGCCAACGCAATTCGGGCTTGGCGGAGGCGGTGCTGGCAGGCCAGATTTCAGAACAGAGGTTCTCTAATTTTGCTTCGATAATAATTTGTGGCCAGGAATCGTCTTCCAATACGTGATGACAAATTGGAGAGGAGAGTCAGGGTCCTTCTGAGACTGAGATGGCTTTCTAGAAGCCTTCTTCCCAGAGTGAGCCCGCTCGCGTTTGGAAGCCTGGGTACCCATTTTATGTTTTACGCGTGTCTAGACAGAAAGAGGGAAGAGAAAGGGTGGTAAGGATTGGTATATCTAGGAGATTGATATACTTAATACGGGATTTATAGTAAAGAGGGGTCTTTAGTCGCTTGGCAACTTCCTTAGTGGGTTTTTAAAGAGCTCTAGCTATCCGGTATTCCTTCCTATTTCCTTAGTCAATAACCTGGGGTCCTTTTCCACTCTGCCGATCCCGCCCAATTCCTCATGGGCTATCCCTCCTGGCAACCTCCTACCTATCGTCAATCTCAGGAAAAGGGGCCCTACTGAACGCCCGCGCCGTGCGGTGCCAGATCGGGTGATCCCTGGATAGAGTTTCGAACCGAAAATCCCCCTTGCTTTTGGAAGCGGGCTCACGCACGATACACGTGTTACATGGCACCGACCAGTGCGGCTGGGATTGGATAGAAAGCAAGACCACTTCCTGCCCCCTAGGAAGGACGCTCAGGAAGTTCGGAAAAAGAACTCCAACCCCTTGCTTTCAACTGGGATACCCGTTGCGGAGAGTCGGCTATCTTTCAAGTCGGGTCTCTCCGTCTTACTTTCGGACTCCCAATTGGTGCGGCTGGCTGGAGGGTTTTTAGAGAAAGAGATAGAGCTCAGAACCCCCCCTTCGGGTCGAGCAGCAGTCCACGGTCTCTCTCACCAATTGGACCAAGAGACAGGCGAGAAGGAGCGATAGAGAGGAGGGCAGAGAATTCAGTTGCCAGGAGATTTCCACCCCTTTCCCACCAGTGCACTGGATTTTTCCTTTTCCTTATACTCACATGTCTTCTATGATGATCCCGGGATTGATGAATAAGCCGGCTGGATCCCTCTTTGCTCCCCGGCTGAACTCCTGGGGCTTTCGATTACCGCCCGGAAGATGGCCGGGGGTCCAAAGGATCTTCCCAGGCAAAATGGCCTGGTGCCGGCTGAAGATTTCGGGGCCCCCGGTCAGCAACGCGGGAGAACCGCATGCCCCACGTTGGGGCCAACTGTTATGGCAAAAATCTGGGTGCGAGGCTACTCTGCCACCCAGCTCATCGGACTAAGTCCGTGGGTCCCTGCGGAGGAAAATGAGCTCAGCCGGAGACAGGAGCAAACTGCAGAAGATCCAAGTTTATTGCGCAACAGGTTCAAGGCGAGATTGAACCGTGAGAAAGGGGTGACATGAGTTTTTGAAACTCCCTCCATGTCCCAGAATACAGTGCAAAACACGTCATGAATACATCACAGAAAGGTGGGGTTACACAGATCAGCACTTCAGGAAGGTGGAGGGGTTACACAGATCAGCACTTCAGGAAGGTGGAGGGGTTACACAGATTAACATATGGAGGAGGGAGGGGGGAATATGCAGAGCTGGAGATATGCACAGATAAACACTTCCTGGGGATAAAAAAACAATGGTCTCAAATATGCATAGTCTGCCACCTGACATTGTCTGGAGGAAAGGCTGATCAGAGCAATTTGAAAGGATTAGGGTCTTGACACTTTGCTTGAGGGATTATGCTGGACAGGGGAGATGTGATGGAGTCCTAGAGTAATTGAGCAAACTGGCACGCTGATTTTCTATGAATTTTATAGATTTTAGTCCCTTTTGACAATTGGAAATAAATTGATATATTGTAGCGAAGAAGAAGGTGAAGAAGACATGCCCCCCCCCTTCCGTAACACTACCTAAAGTCCTTTGCTTATTAGGGCTGCCCCACATCGCTTTGCAGAAGTAACTACCATAGTTATCAACATTTTGAAAAGTAGAGGGTCTGTTGCTTGGCTTTTGCAAAATAGGGGGTCCTCAATAATTAGTCTTTGTCCATGGAGTTTTCTTGGCAGGGATACTGGAGTGGCTTGCCAGTTCCTGCTCCAGGTGGATCACGTTTGGTCAAAACTCTCCACTATGACCTGTCCATCTTGGGTGGCCCTGCACGGCATGGCTCATAGCTTCTCTGAGTTATTCAAGCCCCTTCGCCATGGCAAGGCATGGTTGGACAGTGTTCTCAAAGCGACTAGCATGAGTTTGACCAAACTGCGGGAGGCAGTGGAAGACAAGAGTGCCTGGCGTGCTCTGGTCCAGGGGGTCACCAAGAGGCAGACACGACTAAACGACTAAACAATAGTAATTAGTTAATTGGGAATCACTGATTTAGATGCTTCAGGTCACATTTGCTTGTTTACTTTTGTTTAGCAGAATGTGACATGGACATTAATCATGTCAGGAACTCTGCCTGTGTGTTTTTATAAAGCCCTGTGACAAAAGCTCCCCCCCCCCTCCAATGTTTGGCTTTTGAAGGGGGCTCCTTTCCTCTTAGCTGGCTGCTACTTCTTTGCTGCAAACGGTGGAATGGGCTAGAAAGTTTGGGAGGTGGGAGTTCAGTCTGCGGCACCCCTTCTCAGCCGGAAAACCCCATGGCAGATCTTGGCCCCAGCCACATAATTGTAGAGTTGGAAGGGGTCCCCCAAGAGTCATCTAGTCCAGCCCCCCAGACTAAAAAGGAAGTGGGCAGCCGGTATCGCCCGGAGCTCTTTCAAACCCACAAAAAGGTCATAGGCAAACCCTTTGGGGTTGCTTGATCTTCAGTAGGTCCTAAGGAGCTGATGGGAGGTGGAGCACAGCTGCAGGGCCGTCTGGAGGACCTTGGGGGCTCCCTGCTTCATTGTTCTGCAAGGGACAATGACAATAAAGATATCGTATCGAAGAGAAGGTTGGATTTGTTCAAGGACAAGAGGTGTCCTTGGCTTGGCGGCTTGGCGCTGCTCCGCAGTCTGGGTTTCCTTTAGGGTGCCTCGAGGCATGTGCAGAGTTTCTTCCAGGCGTGTTCAGAGTTGCTTTTAGTTGCAGTTTAGAGCTTTTAAGGGATTTCGGGGCACAGTTGGCGCTTCTTTCCATAACTCCTCACTTTGCTTTGCGTTCCAATTCATTCTTGGTTTGGGGGCACTATTTTTATTATTAAACTTAAAAATTGTTTTTTCTTTGTGAACTGAATAGATGTTTATGCCTGAGCCATCAGTTTCTGCTTCTTCAGTTTCTTCTTCTTTAGAGCAACTTCCTCTTCTGGCTTAGGGACAATTTGCTCCTTCTCTGTGAGGATCATCCCAATGTGGCGAGGAGAACTCCCATCGGGGTTAATGTAGGTTGGCCTGCGCATTTTGGGAGCTTTGTTGACCTGAATGTGCTCAGCTACAGGAGAGTCTGCTCCCAGACCCTTGAGTTCAGCATTGCTCTTTTAAGCATGTGCGGGAGGAACTCAGCACTCTCTTTTGGCCCAGGCCCCGGTGTCCAGCCCCACTGCTTGGCCCGGCACACCTGCCCACGCCACCATTGCAACGACGGAAGGGAACACACTGCTTGGTGAGGGTCACATCCTTCAAGTACTTGCATGCCCGGTAGCCTGGGCAGCCTCACGTGTTTGGACCCCCTTGACTTGCATGATTTTGCGGGGTTCTCCGGACCATGTTCAGAGCTTTCCTTTACAGCCACAGCTGCCGCCGGGGAAAAGGCTGGGGGGGGGGGAGGCGCTATTTTTAAATCGGAAATATTTATGTCAGGAGCACTGACAATTTAGTTCATAAAATTTATTCACGGCTTGACTGTAAAACAAGATCCTTCATATGGGTCTACAAAGTGATAATTTTATAGCTTTATCTTTTAAGGAAAAAATGAGGAGGGGAGATTTCGGTTGCCGTTTCAAAAGCCTCTTCCCGCCCCTTCCTCTCCGCGCTCGTCTGAACGCCTCGCATCCGGAGCGACTGCGGAGCAGCTCCTCCGCGCCGCAGCCAATCAGCGCAGGGGGGCGGGGACTCCGGCTTGTTTGTTCCATCCCGCCCCGCCCCCTTCCTTCCCCGCAACGGTGAGTCGTCCCGGCGCCGCCCCCTTGTATGCAGATGAGGCGGCCTGGCGGGCTCCGCCATTGGCCGGCGCCGGCGCCTCCCCCTCCGCCCCCGCAGGGCGAATGTCTCCTTCCCCCCCGGCAGCGGCGGCGGGATTCCAGCCCGGAGCGCGGAGGGGAAGCATGCCGGCGCCTGATTGGCTGCGCGCCGCCTTCCAGACCCCGCTGATTGGCCCCTGAAGAGCCGGGTATGTAAATCGGGGGTCTCCGGGGTCCCTCGCGGGGCCGCCGCGCCGGAGGATCCCGGCTGGATCCTGGGACTGCGCCGCCTCGCCCTGAGTCACTCTCCGCTGCCGCGACGGGGAGGAAGCTGCGCGCGCCCCCGCCCGGACGGACACCCGCGGGGGCTTCCCAAAATGCGGGGGCCGGGGATCCGGGCCGGGCGAGACTTGCCCGATCCCGCCCCAGAGAGTTGGGGGGGGCGATTACTTGGGAGGAGGGATCTCCTTAGCCGATCGATCCCCAAGAGCGGGGGGAAGGGGCTCCGGATCTCGCCCTCCTCCGGGGCAGCTGGATCCCGGAGCCCAGCTGGGCGGAGCGCAGCGTGCAGAGCGGCCGGATCCAGAACGGAAGCCCTGCCGGGTGGGGCCTGGGCGCCGCGACCCCCACCCATCCCGGCCGCGGGAGGAGGAACCCCCGCCAACCCCGCCCCCACCGCAACTGCGGGGAAGGATCCGCCCCTCCTCGCAAGCGGGAGATCCCGCCCGGCTCACAGCTTCCCTCAGAGACCTTTCTTCTTAATGGGCGTCGTATGTAAGCTTTACTCCAGAGTAGCCCCGTTGACGTTAACGGACCTCACTTGGCCGTGTTCATTAAACGTCAGCGGGTCTCCTCTGAGTAGGGCTAGCATCGGATCCACCCCATAAACTGCGAAGGGGGCGGGGCGCGGCGCTTCTTTGGATCAGAGCCTTGGATATTTTCACACCGAAACCAAAAATAGTGTTGCACTGCTGTTCTTTTGGAGGGGGGGGGGGGAGGCAAAATCAGCAACCAGCTTCCAAATAGCCTCACAGCTGGTGTGTGTGTGTGTGTGTTTAATCATTTCATTTCCTAATTTAATCCCCGCTTTTCAGGCCTCTTGAAGCATCTCACACAGACTTTTTATTTTTAAAAATTATAGATTGGTACAGATACGTAAACAATAAATGACGTTTTCCAAAAACCAGCCCTGTCAAAAATGCAGCAATATGGACTACAGCTGGAATATCGGGTATGCAGGACTCTCTCCAGAGTCCTGGGATCCTCTAGATACTTTTCCTACCCATCAGCCCCTCTGTCATGCTGCTGGGCTGGTGGGGCTGATGGGAGTTGTAGTCCAGAGACCAGGAAGGCAGCTGGCTAGCAAAGGCTGATCTAGAGAAAGCTCTCAAAGTGGCCCCTGCGGGTGGGATTTACCGGGGGGGGGGGAGTTAAGAGGCAAGAGGGTGGCGGGGGGCACTGGAGGGGTAACGGACTCTTGCATCGCTGGACCCAATTCAGCAGTTTTGCTGAATCCATTATACCCGCCTTTCTCAAGCTGTTTTTTGGCTACAACTCCCATCATCCCTGACCATGGATCCTGATAGCTAGGAATGATGGGAGTTGTAGTCCAGCAATAGCTGGGGACCCAAACTTGAGAAAGGCTGATGCTAAATAGTTTCAGTTTCTGAATAGACGTGGAATTGATTGTTACTGCTTTGACTTCTATTGTGTTATTTATTATCTTCATTGGTGCAAACCTCTCTTCTG
This sequence comes from Podarcis erhardii, assembly GCF_964252035.2. NCBI lineage: Eukaryota > Metazoa > Chordata > Lepidosauria > Squamata > Lacertidae > Podarcis > Podarcis erhardii. Next base: position 93,438,290 of record NC_138511.1, read on the forward strand.
GGTCATGCTTCTGACAGGGTAGGGGGCACTGGGGGTGGGTTTATGAAACCAATGGGGCAGGACCCCTCTCCAAACAAACTTGGGAACCACTGACCTAGAGTCTGGGTGCCTCTCTAGTGAGGCTCCTCCTGCTCCAGTTTTTGCCTGGTGTGTGTGTGGGGGGGGGAGGCTTTGCACCGGAAGGGACAGGGCCTCCCTCCCCAGGTCGGCAGGGTTTCAAGGGGAGGGGCTGCTGCTGCTGCCGCTGCTGCCGCCACCCTGGGGTGACTGTGCCAGCTGCTGCCTTGGGCTGCTTGGGCCTTGCGTATTCCCCTGCAGAGTACCCTGACTGCCTCTTCTCTTCCCTTCCCCAGAAAGATGCTGGCCAAGGGCACAAAGCGGAAGCGGATCGAGGGGGACGAGGGCGCCCCCTCCGCGGCCCCCACCAGCTCCCTCTTCAGCCTCTCGGTCTCCAAGCTGCACCGGAGCCTCCAGCACGTTGAGCCCAACCTGCGGCACCTGGTGCTCGTGGCAAACACCCTGCGGCGCATCCAGGACGCGATGCAGCCGGCCGCGGGGGCCCTCTTCCAGCAGCCGGACCCTCCTGCGGCCCCCGCTGGCAGCTCCGTCTGCAGGGAGAGCTCTGGGGGCGCCCTGCCCTGTGCCCTCCAGGACCCTGGCAGGAGGCTGCCTCCGCCACCGCCTTCTCTCGCCCCCCATGCGGAAGAGCTGCTCCTCTCCAGCATGGACCTCTCGGTCTTCTCCACCATCTTGGAGGACCTCAGCGGCCTGGAAGGGTTTGGGGATGCCGTGCACCCCTCCGCCGCCCAGCCCGAGGGGGCCCCGCTCTGCTCGGAGCCGGAACGGACTTCGCAGCCATGCTCCTCCGCCCCGCTGGACACCCTGGGCCCCAGCACCTACCTGCTGGAGGACGGCCTGGAGGGCATCTTTGAAGACATTGACACCTCCATGTATGACTGTGAGCTCTGGTCGCCCACCAGTCTCCCCAGCTTCAAGGAGGCCTTTCCCAGCTCGGAGGATGAGCGGCCAGGCTTGGCAGACCTCGATTATCTCATGGACATGCTGGTGGAGGCTCAGGAGCTGTGACCTGGGCAGGGGGGGAAGGGGGGGAGTGGACGTTCCTGTAGGAGCCGAGTTTCACCTTGGGGTGGAGGCACCTCTGGTGGGTGGGTCACAAGTGGGCAACGGAGGGAAATGGGGGAGTTGCAGTTAGCATCAGGTTGTATTCAGCTCAAGGGTTTTTCTCCAAGTAGACCGACTGCCGGTTAATTTTAGTAGGTCTCTGCTGACTGCATTGAAATAGCCAGAGCTTTGCGTGAAGATGCAAAATGGCCCCATTTACATCTTCCGAGAAGCTGTTTCCTCAGCTTCCTGTATGAGATAATCCCACAAAGGAAGGGGCTCTGCAGCCCCCTCGACATTCCTGGAAGTCAGAGTCCGACTTTCCGTGAGAATCTGGGCACCTCCGAGAGGCTCAAACAGATTACAGTGGTACCTCGGTTTAAGAACAGTCCTGTTTACGAACGATTCGGTTTACAAACTCCACAAAACTGGAAGTAGTGTCCCGGATTGCGAACTTTACCTTGGTCTAAGAACGGAATCCGAACAGTGGAAGGGCACCGGCGGCAGGAGGCCTCGTTAGGGAAAGCGCGCCTCGATTTAAGAATGGTTTTGGTTTAAGAACGGACTTTCGGAATGGATTAAGTTCGGAAACCGATGTCCCACTGTATCTGATACGACAAGGTTCTGCAACAGCTTTTAAAGGCAGGAATGTCTCTCCTGCTTCCCAGGGGCAGGGGGGGTGGGATTTCCATTTGTGGGGGGCTTTCCCCCCAAAACCCCCCCCCCCAATGGGCCAGATTTTGACTGAGGTGTTGACTGACTTGTTTGCAAAGAAGCAGCACCTGAGTCTCGGTCGTCCTGAAGGGCCTGTTTGCTGAGCTGGCCCCGCCTTCTCCATTTCCTCCTCCACCCTCGGCTGACTCCTCTGGGTGGCAAGGGCAAGGTGCTCCCTTGCGTACGTGTGCACACACAGATGTCTGGTGTATTGAGAGCTGCCCTCAGCGGCAAACGGTTGTGAGTCTGGGAGGGTAATTTATTGTCTGAGTGCCGAGGACTTGAGCTTGGCAATCCCATGTACTGTTTATGTGTCATATCACTTTTTAAATGACCAAATTTATCTTTCTCTGTGTGTGTGCGTTTCACTTGGGGGACCTGAAAAGGTAGAGCCCTAGAAGGAAGGGACCCCTGGGGGTCATCCAGTCTGACCCCCTGCAATCCCTGACCAGTGGTCACCCAGCCTCTGCTTTAAAGACTCCTATGAAGGAAAGGCCAGTGCCTTCTAAGGGAGACCTCCAGAAAGGTCTTCCTAGGGTTCAGCTGGAATCTCCTTTATTGCAATTGGGGCAGCAGAAAACAAGCTGGCTCCGTCTTCCATGGGTCAGCTGGAAGGGGTCCGAGGGTCATCTAGTCCAACCCCCTGCAATGCAGGAATCGCAGCTTGCTGTCTCCTTCATGGCTCAGGGGCAGAGGTGCTATATCTGAGCAGTGAAGATCCCAAGGTGTTGCCTTCATTCGTGGTCTGGCAAGAAAATTGGGAGGGTGTGTGTTCCTTGTTGGATATCCTTTGAGGAGGGGGGATAGAACAGCTGATTGGAAGTTTGCTTCAGAATCACTTGCTCCAGAATTACTTGACTATCATGTGATTCTCGTAAGTTCCCAGAAAGGGATCTTTCAGACTGGATCTATTCCCTAAAGGCCACTGGTTGAAGGGGAGGGTGCAACTAGCAGACGGGAAACCGCAGTGGCAGGATGCAGGTAGGTGGCATATTTCAAACCACATTGACACTGATTTAAATTTAATAATGTCAGAAAATCCCTGCTGGGTCAGACCAAGCTCAGTGCCAACCCCCCCCCCATATGTCTTTTGCACCATTGCCAGCCAGCTGCCGCCAGGAAGCCCCCACTCAACCAAGGCTACAAACACAGCATTTGCCCACAACGTCTGGCACTTGCAGGTATATAACCCCTGTATGTGGAGGCTCTGTTCAGTTGGCAAGGGGGGAGTGAGGCAAAAGTTGGGTAAAGAAAACTTTAGCTCCTTCTCCCATCATACTAAATGTCTTTTTCCAAAAGAGCCCTGAGCGGTTTTGGGGAAGGGGCCCCTCAAAGGCTGGGCACACGCCTGGCCCATTTGTAGGCAACACACACAACACCATTGATTTGTATCTGTGGGCACAACAGAAAGTGCCTTGCAAGCAGGCAGAGACCACGTTGAGCACAGAAGTCCTGGTTCGTTAGACAACCATCGCCATCTGCCCATCAAGGTGAGGGGGAAATGTGTGATTCAGCCCAGAGAAGCCCCCTCCTTGCGCTCTCTGCATCCAGGGAATCTCCTTATGGGGCCAAACGCAAGCCTGCTGGGCGCTCTTCACTTTTGCCTGGGCTGGTGTAATGCAGGCGGCTGGAATTCACAGTCAGCATTTTATGTTTTGTGTATCATTGTGTCTGTTGCATTTCTATCCCACTTTTTTCTCCAAGGGACTTAAGGGGGGACACATGGCTTTCCCCCTCCTCATTTAACCCCCAGAACAGCCCTGGGGGGTAGGTTTGGCTGAGACACAGCACCTGGCCCAAGGTCACCCAGTGAGATTCAAACCCTTGTCTCCCAGGTTCTGCTACTCTGGCACTCTGACCATTACGCCACCCTCTTTCTTTAATCATTCCTATCCTGCATTCAAAATTGCATCCCCCCCCCCCGTGGCTTTCATAAACCACCAGTCTCGCATCCTGTTCTCGGCGGCTCAATACTACTAAGAATCCAGATAGACTGTCTCTGGGCCTGGAGGTTCCATAAGAAAACATCTGAAGGCAGCCCTGTTTAGAGAAGTTTTTAATGTTTGAAGTTTTATTCTGTTTTTATTCTGTTAGGAACTGCCCAAAGTAGCTGGGGAAACCCAGCCAGATGGGTGGGGTATCAGGTCAGTGGTCCACCTAGTCCAGCATCCTGTTTTCACAGTGGCCGACCAGACTCCCATGATGGGAAACCTGGAATCAGGATTCGAACACTAGAGCAGCTTTCCGGACTCTAGCCACTGGGGTTCAGAAGTGCCTCCTCTGACCAAGGAGGCAGCGCATGGCCATGTAACCACTGATAGTGCTCTCCTCCATGAGAGCTCCTCCTTTGATAGCTGGAAATAATACCACAGCAATTAAGAACCATTATCATCAGCCATCAAAAGCCAGGGGATAAGGGAGTTTCTGAAGTCCTCCAATGGGTTTGGTGGGTTCCCCCAGGGAGGGACTCCTGCGGTGTGCAAAGAAAGGGAAAGTCTCTTTCCGCCCCAGACTTTGCTTTCTAACCATGCACTTATCCTCTGCGCCTGGGGGGGGGGGGTCTCCCAATATATGGGGCTTCAGCTGAAGGTGGTCTCACTTTTGCATCCCGCTGGCGCTGGGAGATGGAGACCAGGGAACGAGGAAGCCTCTTTGCCCTTCCAGGGTCAGGTCCCAATTCTGTGGACTGAAAGAGGACGTGGTGGGGGTTGGAGGGGCCCATAACTGCTGTGCTGAGCAAGGGGTTTTAGCACGGAGTCAGGAGAGCCCTGGTGTGTGTGGGGCGGGCAGGGAGTGTCCACTTCTCAAGGGGTAATAATACTAATAATTTATTATTTATACCCCAGCCACTCTGGGCGGCTTCCAACAGAATATTAAATACAATAATTTATCAAATTTTAAAAGCTTCCCTATACAGGGTTGCCTGTTTGGGAAGATGAGGCTCCCCGTCCTTTCGAGAATGTCTGGCAGGTGGAGACTTCAGCACTGAACGGCAAGGAGCCGTACCTGGGGCAGGTGTTTTGAAGTCGGGCTGGGCAGGAAGCGGAGGGAGGAAATGATGCGTCGACTCTGCTGGCCTGACTCATGTCCCTTGGCATCTGCCCCCCCACCCCATGGGTCCTGCCCCATTGCCCTAGATTCCGCCTGCCTTAATCGCCCGCTGGTTTGGGGGCAGGCAGGCAGAGCGTCGGGATGGAGGCGGGACCTAGAAACAAGGAAAAGGAAGGCGCCTTCATACACCTGGCAGAGCGGGCTCAGCGGCTGCCCAGCTTTCCAGACCCCCTTTCCAGTGGCCCTGCTGCTCCATCCCGCCCCCTGCTTGGGGCACCTGAAAGATGAATGTGCTATAGGAGGCGTTCTCAAAGTGAGTGGTAGTGGGTCTTGGGGGGTCTTGGGGGGCGGTGGGATTCCCTGGGGGGATGCTAAGAGGCAAGGGGGGCAGAGGGGGAGCTGGAGGTGTACATTCATTCATCATTCATCATTTTATTTGTACGCCGCCTTTTCAGAGTTAAAAGAATGCTCAAGGCGGCTTACAACCTGCCAATATTTACATAATTACCAACATAACAAAAGTCATAAACAATAAATAAAGCACACCAAAAAGTACACAACTAAATGGAAAACAAATTCCACATAAATTATAAAATCTAAAACTAAGAATACAGCATTCATATCAATCACAATTTAAAATGACATACATAAAAAATAAAAGCAATTTGAAAACAAAAACGGAAACCTCTCTGCCCAGCCTCTCATACTTTGCAAAGATGGCATCACCAGATCAAGACAATTCGTTTGGTGGAATTAATTAAAGTAAATAAGTTTAACTGGATTTTGAATAAATCAGTTTGTTTCTACAGTAGTATTATTCCGATGGTCTTCTTTCGTGGGTCGTGCAAACGCTTTCCTAGGGCAGTGCTATGGACCTGTTAAAAGCTCAGAGCCTCTTCCAGGAGCAAGAGGGGCCCCTGTTTCTTCCACAGCTCCTCGGGAGTAGAGGAATGGAGGAGCAATAACAGAAGGGCCAGCCAGAGAGAGAGGCAGAGACCGGAGGGGTGGGGTGCCAAGCTCCGGAACGGCGTTTGTGGAACAGCCACCAGAGGGCAGTACTGGGTCAGGGCTGAGCCCTCCCGGGCCGCCTGCGCTCGAGCTGGACTAGAAGGAGCAGGGCTTTTTTTTCTAAAAAAAATATATAATGTTTAGGGGTACTCTCATTTTGACTAAAAAAAACCACACCGCCATTTTATAGTTCAAATCGGGAAACATAAATACTTTGGACAAAAATACAAAGATTCACAAAATGTTTAGGGGTCTGCGTCCCCCCCTGGAAAAAAAAGCCCTGAGAAGGAGCATCACTTCCTTCACATCTTCAGGGCCCATAAAAGAAAGTCCTTCTTCATGCGGTGCAGAGTTAAACCCCGGAACTCACTCCACAGGAGTCGGAGGCAGCCCTGCTTCCCAGACCTGAGAGCTGGTCCCGCTGCTGGTTTCCCAGGGAGGCATCTGGCTGGCCACTGTGAGAGCAGGAGGCGGGACTAGCTGGGCCAGCCAGGGGCCGGATCCTGCAGGCTCTTCTTAGCTCTTCAAAGGGCTCTGCAAGTGAACAAGGGGACATGATCCATCTCTCTCCAACACACAGCATAGTGGTGCAGAGGCCAAGTCAGGTTCATAGAGTTGCTGAGCTGGCCCAACTCCTGCAGGGCAGGAATCTGAAGGCAGCCCGTTGAGGGAAATTTGAATGTTTGATGTTCTATTGTGTTTTCAATGATCCGTTGGAAGCTGCCCAGAGTGGCTGGGGAGGCCCAGCCAGATGGATGGGGTATAAATAATAAAATTATTATTATTATTATTATTATTATTATTATTATTATTATTATTATTATCCAACATGGGGCTTGAAGTATATTAATAGTGATAGTGATATTTTAGGGGGCAGACAAGCAGGCAGGGCCCATGACACCATAGGCATCTACACAACACAAAACACTGTTGCTGGATGTAGGTTTGATTTTATTTGTTTTTCATCGTATATTTTGGAAACGTACATCCAGGTTTTTTTCCTTAATTTTTTTGTGGGCCCCCAAGAGAGTGGGGCCCTAAGCTATAGCTTGTTTAGCTTATACATAAATCCAGCACTGCTAATAACCACCCATTGTGGGAGACGGTCATGCTTTTCCTAGATATAGGTAGGTAGCTGTGTCTGGTCTACCGTAGTTAAAACAAAATAAAAAAATTCCTTCCAGTAGCACCTTCGAGACCAACTAAGTTTGTTATTGGTATGAGCTTTTGTGTGCACGCACACTTCTAACAGAAAGAACCAAATGCCTCTTGGGTTTCTGAAACTGTGTAGGACAGTCCATCGCAAGCAGAGTAAATGGATCAAAACTTTCACCCATGTGCTTGGGGGTTGTTGCCAGGATGAGGCAGGCGGGATTTAGGCCTTTTGGGACCAGAAGAGAGAAGGTTGCAAGGCAGTTACTATTTTCTGCTGCGACATGTTGGGAGAGTCAAAGTTACCCCACAAAGCCATGACTGCTGCTGCTTCCCAGCATTGAGAGCGCCTGGGATGCCCTCGCAAATGGAAATACATGAATGCCTGAGGAGGCCTTGACGAATGGCTTTAAAAGAGGATGAAACAAATTCATGGAGGAGGAGGAGGAGGAGGAGGAGGAGGAGAGGGCCATTGAGGGCTTTATGTTGAGTACTGACGCCTCTTTATCTAGGAAAAAAGCACTGGCTCTGTCATGCTTCTGCATCCTAGTGGCTGGAGACTGGGGGAGGCTCGGATCCTGCTTGCCGCATTCCCACAAGAGGCTTCTGGTTGGCCCCTGGGAGAAGAGGAGGCTGGACTGGAAGGGCCTTTGGCCTGATCCAGCAGGAATCCTCTTGCGTTCTCCTGCGGGGCGGGTGGGTGTGGCCCCGGCTCTCCCCGTCACCTCAAGGAAGTCCCCTCTCTGATGAGGACGTCCGTCCGGTGTTTATTCTGGATCCTCCTGGTGCTTGACCTGCTGCCATGAAAGGGGGGCGGGCGGATGCAAGGAGCGCCAGAGTCTTAGTCCAAACAGGGCTCAAATATAGCTCTGGCTCCCTGTGCTATCTTGGGAACAGGCTTACTTTTCACCCTTGGCCCGGAGAGTCCGGGGGCCTCTTCCTGCGCTCTGCTCCCAACTGCGGACACGGACTCAGCCCCCTCCAAGTCCTGGAGCTGTCCAGGGGGTGCCTTGTGCTGGAGAAATCACTGCTGTGGGGAGGCCAGGCCCAGCCCGTGGGGCGCAAGGTGGCCTGCATTCCACAGAACGCCCAACCCCTCCTTCCAGCTTGCATCTTTTTCTGTGGTTGCTGCCAGTTTCCAGAATTCCCTTGCTGACTAGCTGCAATTCCTGCATTGCAAGGAAGGCCTAGATAACCCTTGGGGTCACAGAGATTCTGTGCCTAGCGTACGGTGGCCCCCCCTTTCCAAATAATCCAATCTTGCACTGTGGTTAGTCCATAGTTCTGCCAATGTCCATTTCTGGCAATTGAGATGGGCTGTAAAATGCTACACAAGAACAGAAACAGAGGCTGCTGTATCAGGCCGGAGGCCCCTGGAGTCCACCATCCTCTTCTCACAGCAGCCCTCCAGATGCCCGAGTGGGAAGAAGCCCACAAGCAGAATCCTGCCCCCCTGGGATTGCCAGCAACTGGTAGTGGAGCGTCACTGCAGCCTTCTCCTTCCTCCATGAGTGAATGAATGAAATGTTGCATTTATATCCCACTTTTCCTCCAAGGACAGCATACATTATTTCCCCCTCCCCATTTTATCCTCACAACACCCCTGCAAGGTAGGTCAGGCTAAGAGTGAGCAACTGGCCCAAGGTCACCCAATGAGCTTCATGGCTGAGTGGGGATTTAACGCCGGGTCTCCCAGGACCTCATCTGACATCCTCCTCCTCCTCCTCCTCCTCCTCCTCCTCCTCCTCCTCCTCCTCCCCCTCCTCCTCCTCCTCCTCCTCTTCTTCTTCTTCTCCTCCTTCTTCTTTGGCAATCCCTCATAGCTGAGTAAGATTGTCTTCCATAAACACGGTTTTAACAGTGAGTCCGTAAGTGACTGTGGAGGCCAGTTCTGGATCCACACGTCCTTCCACAGTGGGGACATTGGTTTCCGGGTGGGAGTTGATCCCGGCGAGGGTTTGCCAAGCGTGGCTTCCTCTTAGCACGTTTCTCCCTTGTGTCCTGAGTTCGAGCGTCTCCAGGACACCTTTGGTAAAGGCTGTTCTTCAATTGGAGCACTCGCAGGCCAGTGTTTCCCAGTTGTCAGTGTTTATACTACATTTTTTAAACACCACACTGACTCTCTCCTTTACTGAATACCAAAAGTTCAGTTTCTGATGCATGTTTGTGATCTCTGAATTTTTAAAGTATTAGAAGTTAATTTGCTTTTAGAAAAATTCATGGAGTAATCAGGTCGTGTATCCACAGCAGTGAGCAGAGGAGGAATGACGCTGGGAGGAGCGCAGAGAGAAGAAAGCTCATGGGGCATCTGCAGCAACGCAACCGGGTGCCTTCCTCTGCCCCAGCTGCAACAAAGCATCTCTCCCCTATCGGTCTCTACAGTCACAGCAAGCGCCACAACTCTCCACTGGTTTGACTTCACCCCCAAAGGCACACTCCTCCATTCGGGGTATCTGGTTGGCCACTGTGAGAACATTGGCCTGGTCCACAGAATCATGGAATTGTAGAATTGGAAGGCATCCCGAGGGTCATCTAGTCCAGGCCCCTGCAATGCAGGAATCTCTCTCAGCCAAAGCATCCAAGATCTGCTTCAGAACCTCCAAGGAAGGAGAGCCCACCACCCAGCAGGCTCTCCTGATGTTCTTGTCTCTTTGCAAAGCTCTTTGGGGTTTCTTCTTACAGTCAAGCGATGTCTACATTTCTAAATCAAATAAATAACTTGCCCAAACCTCTGGGGCTGGACTGTTGTTCCACTGGGTGGCCCAGGAGTCTGGGTCTCAGGGAGGTCTAAAACTGCTGGACTTTGCAGGGGACAAAGAGGCCGGCGCTCGGACGGCTTCCTCTGGCTCACTGCCCTCCCATCCGAGCGGCCCATCCAGGGGCAGACGGGACATGGGGGGCCTCCCTTTTGTCTGTGCCGGGTGTCCACTGAGTCCAACAATGCGGGGATGCTTTTCAGAGGCTGCCCAAACTGCTGATGGTGGCCTTGCGCTAATCCTGCTGGCTGGCTCCCTTTGCATGCCTCAGTGTGTGTTGGGGGGCTGGGCTGGGGGGCTGGGCGGCATTTCACTGTGCTTGGCAGCTCTGCACGGCATTGCCCCCCGCCCCAGAGCTGTGGGTGCTTCCCTGTGGGACAAAGCTTGGGGATCTGGAGAGCAGGGCAGAGATGTGCGAGTGCTTTGCCCGGGTGTTTGGGGTCTCCTGGTCCCCAGCAGCCAGTTATGGTAAGGTGGAATTGCGGGGGGGGGGGGAGGTAGCAGACTTGGGAGAAGGGAAAGTGGGGGGCTGCTCCCCTCGAGTTGCCCCTGCCAGCTGCCCCTGAATGCCTCCTTCAGGCTGGGCTCAGAGGCAACAACTGGCCTGAAAGGAAGGCGAGGGGCTCTTTGTGTGTGTTGGGTGGGGTGGATTTTGGTGTCTCCTATATAATAATAATAATAATAATAATAATAATAATAATAATAATTATTATTATAGTTTATTATTTATACTCCAGCCATCTGGCTGGGTTTCCCCAGCCACTCCTATTCAACTTACATGAAGGGACGTGTTTTGACCCACAAAGGAGCTGGGAGTTTTTGGAGCCTGCAAAGTGGCTGTTGTAGGAAATGTATATAGGGTGGGGCTGAAATAATAATAATTTATTTCATTTATTACCAGCCCTTCACCAGTAGCTCTCAGGGTGGGTTACAGCAGTTTAAAATTCAGAATTAAAAGCAGTTAAAACAGGTTATGCTGCATAAACTATTTGCAGCTCAGCTGGTTCTAGTAAGAACTGTAACTTTCAAGACTTTCCATTTTTCCTTCTCCCTCCCTGTCCCTCTTTTCTTATCTGCTATAACAACTCTTCTGTGTCCATCACAGCTTTAACTTCCTTGTCAGGTGGGGGTGGGGGGAGGAAAATCTGCTGGAAACAACCCTCCTTCCTGGTCTCAGGAAAGGGTGATCCCAAGGGCAGGGCGCCTGACTGGCTCCTAGGAGGTCCCGAGTTCAGTTTCCGAAGGGCTGGCTGGAGAGGTCTCCTGGACAGCTGCTGCCAGTCAGTGATGGGTGTTATCTGGCATGGCACAAGGCACCTCCAGTCGCCATGCCAAATGGGGGAGCAACCCCCTGCTGCTCCCAGGGCTTGAGGAGGGGGTTTGGGGCATCCTGAAGGGCGAGGGGATGGGCTCCTGCTGCAGGGCTCGCTCTCCGGCAGAGCCCAGCCCCAAAGGGCTGTTGGAAGGAGACTGGCATCAAGCCCGGTGGCCCCCGCCGTGGCGCGGGCTCTCTGCACATGCTTAGGCACCCCTCGGCCGCACGTGGAGACGGGCAAATGAGAGGGCGAAGCGGGGGAACCTTCCACGCTGAGAAGCAGCCCACTCGGGGGGAGGGGCGCCCCCTCCATATTTCTTCACGGTGGGTGGGGGCAAAGCGCCTTCAAAGAGCAACCGGGACCCGGCCCGTCGTTCTGTTTGTAGCGGCCCCCGTCCCGCCGCTGCCTCTGTGCTGCCTCTGGAGCCTCCGCTCCTGGCTGGCGCGTGGAGAGGGCGCCTCTGAGCGCGTGCAGAGCGCCGCGACAGCCCCTCCGCCTGGCCGCGCTCTCGGGGGCGGCTTCTTGCTGGGCGGCGGCCCCTCCCCGGGCGGGGCCGGGACTGCCTTGACCCTCCTCCCGCCCGGCCGCGGCCCAGCTGGGCGCCCACCGGCTGGAGGGCCGGCCGGAGCCGCCCCCTTCCTGCTGCCCGGCAGCGCCCCGGCCCGCGCCCGCCCAGACCGGCCCAGGCGAGCGCAGCGCCGGAGCGGGAGCCGGAGCGGGAGCCGGAGCGGAGCCGGAGCGGGTAAGCAGCAGCAGCAGCAGCAGCCGCCGCCGCCGCCGCCGCGCCTTCGTTCTCTTGGGGAAGCCTCTCCGCCAAGCGGGCGCCCCGGAGCCCCCGCTTCCTCCAGGTTCAGCCCTGGCGCCGGATTCGAACCGGCAGCCCCAGGAGCCTGGCTGGACGTCCGGGGAGGCCGGGGTGGGGGCTGCGATGGCGGGGCTGCTGTTCCTAACATCTCACCCCTCGGAAGCCACTCTCTTGGTGGGGGTATCCTGGGTGTTGCGCCTGCTCTGCCCCTTTTTAGCCCCCTCTTATTCCGCTCCCGCCTCTCTAAATCATCCCAAGCTGCAGGGACACTTTTCGCCCCCCCCCCGGCCGGGACTTAGTACCCTCTGAGCAGGAGGTCTGTCACCTCTTGGGGGTACTGCTCCGTGTCCTGTCCTGCCCCCCCCCCACACGCTGGTCTTGCACAGGATTGGTTTCAGGCAGTGCCTTTTTGTTTGCCCAGCGATCTGGGGGGGGGGAGGGAGGGTCTTCTCTAAAGCAGCAGTTGCTCTCCTTGGGCAAGAGGGCAGAGCCCCTCAAAGGCCCCCAGCAAGGACCGGTCAGAGATAGGGGCGCTGGCTTGGCCGGCCGGACTAGGAGGTAGTTTGGCTGGCTGGCTAGTACAGCCCAAAGAGGGTCCTTCCGGCAGTGGGGAGCTTGTCCTGTGATGGGGCAGGGAGTTGCTTGGCCTGGTCTGATCCTCCCCATAATTGGGGTGCTCTCTGCTCTCCCCTTGAAAGGATGGAGAGGGGTCTGGGTGTGCTTTCACCTCCATTTGAAGCCTGGCTCTTAGATTCCTACTGAAGCTCATTTAGTGTTGTTTTTTAAATAAAAACTCCTAAAAAGAAATCAGAGCAATTTACAACCATTGTACAAAAAACAATATAAACATGTTATAATCAGAGATCAGCTAGCTATTGTGGAAAACTGTTCCTGTTTGCCTGGTGAGATAGAACTGTTTTCAGTAGCATTACAAAATCCAAACGACGGTGCCCTCTGAATCTCTAGTGGCAGAGTGTTCCACAGGATTGGGATGAAAGGCTCAGTTTCTCATTGTTGTCAAATGCTCCTCACCAACTCAGGGAATAACCAATGGCGCTCCTGCAGATGATCTCAGTGATGGAGCCAGGATTGGTCCCTGAGCAATTTAGGCCTAAATTGTTCAGGGCATCGTGACTTAATAGGAGGAATTTGAACTTGGTTCAGTAGGAGATGGGGAGCCAGTGCAGCTGTTTCAACAATGTCCTTGACCAGAGGCTCCCGTCAGCAATCTGGCTGCACCAGGAGCTTCTGAACCAGTCCCCAGGGAATTGGCAATTCCTTGTAGCTGAGTAAGATTGTCTTCCATAAACACGGTTTTAACAATGAGTCCTTAAGTGACTGTGGAGGCCAGTTCTGGATCCACACGTCCTTCCACAGGGGGACATTGGTTTCTGGGTGAGAGTTGATCACGGTGTGGATTTGCCAAGCGTGCCTTCCTCTTAGCACGTCTCTCCCTTGCTTCCTAAGTTTGAGTGTCTTCAAAGTCCGTGACACCTTTGGTCAAGGCTGTTCTCCAACTGGAGCGCTTGCAGGCCAGTGTTTCCCAATTGTTGGTGTTTATACTACATTTTTAAAGATTCACCTTGAGACAGTCTTTAATAATAATAATAATAATAATAATAATAATAATAATAATAATAAATTATTTATATCCCGCCCTCTCCAGCTGAAGCCGTGCTCAGAGCGGCTAACAACAATAAAAGTAACACAACCTCTTTTGTTGACCGCCAGCATTATGCTTTCCATTTTTAAGTTTGGAATAGAGTAGTTGCTTTGGAAGACGATCATCAGGCATCCGCACAACATGACCAGTCCAACAAAGTTGATGTTGAAGAATCATTGCTTTGACACTGGTGATCTTTGCTTCTTCCAGTATACTGGTATTAGTTCACCTGTCTTCCCAAGTGATGTGTAGAATTTTTTGGAGACCCTGTTGATGGAATCTTTTGAGGAGTTGGAGATGGTGTTTATAAGTGGTCCATGTTTCACAAGCATACAGTAAAATTGGTAGTACAATAGCTTTGTAAACAAGCATTTTGGTTTCCCTGCAAATGTCCTGGTTCTCTATCACTCTGCACTTCAATTGGGAGAAAGCTGCACTCGCAGAGCTCAGGTGATGCTGGATTTCAGAGAGGAGAGTACCCCCACGACACAGGTGCCAGGGGGCCAAGGACCCCTCACTCAGTGCTACTCTCTGGCTACGACCCTGGGGAGACAAACAGAAGTGCTGCCATATGGCCCCTCCAATACCCACCCCACTGAGCTGGTCTCCCTCTCCCTGCCCCTTTCGCAACACAGGTCCTCCATCAGGGTGACCGAAGCTGTTTCAGTACGGACCCATGGTTGTGGGTCCAGATGCCCTGGTCTCAAATGCAAAGAGTTTGTTGGGGTGTGGAGGCTGTGTGAATTTGTGGCTGTTTGAGGTTGCTGCTTCCTGCAGATGTCTAGGTGATTCTTTCCCAGGGAAATTTTGGAAGGGCAGGAGAGCAGGCAGCCCTTGCTCTAGTTTGGGGACTTATCCTGAGCCAGACAGCTGCTCCATGCAACTCAGTATTGGCTACTCTAACTGGCAGCTGTTCCCTGAGATTTCGGGCAGGGGATGTTATCAGCCTTACTTGCACGCTCCACGGCTGAGCTACGACCCTTGCTGGGTGGGTGGTGGGTGGGGTGGACTGGATGACCCTTTGAGTCACTGCCAACACCACCATTCTAAGATTCCCAGCGCATGCCTGTGCACCCTAGGAGACTGGGCTGGGTTTGGGCGGCTGCAGGCTCAGCCCCTCGGGGTTTAGCTAAGCCTTCCTGCTCAGCTTGTGGGGAAGCAGTCTTCCTTCTGGCTTGGCAGGCCTCCTGGGCTAAGGGGGGGGGGAGTGAGTGGGACTGGCTGCCCAGAGATCTCTCCTCCTGCACGTTGCAGTGCCTGTGCCAACCCACAAACGCCAGGATAGTCCCGGGCAGGGCAGGCCCATGTCCCCATATGGAGGCCTTGCAGAAGAGGCCTGCTTGGGGGGGGGGTTGCATGTGGAGCAGGGAGTGCAGCCTCCTTGGGGGTCACAGGAGTGGGGACTTCCCTGGCGGAGTCTGGCTTGGCTCACCTTTTCTTTTTTGCTAAACTTTTAAAAAATTCATTTTATGATGTGGATAAAAACAGAGAGAGCAGATGAAAATTAAAAGATGGAAAGTGAAGCTCTTTCCCACACCACCATTAGAAGGAGCCTTGGTCCATTCAGCCCACTGTTATCTACACTGGCTGGCAGCAACGTGCCAGGGTTTCAAACTCAGGTCTGACCTGGGGGGGGGGGTGGAGCGCCTTCTGCATGGAAAGCAGCCCCCCCCCAAGCTCTGTGACCCTTCCCCAAATCGCTGCTGTTTTCTGCTCTGCTTTGCTTCCTCTGGAGTTCCTTCCTCTGGAGTTCCTCTCTGTCTTTCTCTGTCTGTGCTTTGGGATTTTCTTGGAAACCAGGAGCTGCAGAGCATTCCCCTGCATGCAGCGCGGAAGGAGAGCTCCCCTCCCAGCCCTGGTCTCCTCCTTCCCCGCCCCCCCCCGCCCCCAGCATTAAATTTAGCATCCTGGCAGTGAGTTGATGGGACAACAAAGGAGAAGGGACTCAGTGTCTGTGCCCTTGTCTGACCTCAGCGCAGAGTTAACTGTGGAACTCCCTCCTGCAGGAGGCTGGGTGGCCATCAACCTGGATGGCTTTAAAAAAGGATGGGACAAATTCATGGAGGAGGAGGAGGAGGAGGAAGAGGAGGGGGCTGTTGCCAAGCCAGGAAGGCCATGTTGTCCCTCCACAGTGGGAGACAGCAATGCTTCTGAAGACCATGCGCTGGAAACCACAGAGGGGAGAGTTGTTTTGGGGCTCAGGTCCTGCCTGCTGATTTCCCATGATGGGCAACCGGTCAGGCTCTGTGAGAAGAAGATGCTGGGCTAGATGGCCTCCCTTGGGCCTGATCCAGCAGCCAGGTTTTTCCTCTGTACTTAGGGAGCCTGCAGCTCCAGAAGCAGCCTAGCTAGATTCCTGGGTTCTTGGGGGTATTTGGCTGTTGTGTGAACAAGATGCAGGACTAGATGAGACCCCTTGGGCCTGATCTTTCTTATGTTCTTTGTATGCAAAGCAGAGAGAAAAATGGCAGAAAAGCCTAAGGAATGGCTGGCAGGCGGGACCCCCCCTTCCTCTTTTCCTTGTCCCTGGGCCAGACCAGTCAAGGGAGCCAGCAAGGCCACATGAGGGAGAGACGACTAAGGCCTTCAGGTGACCAAGGCCTCTCCTAAGATGCGACAATTCATAGAATCATGGAAGTGCAGAGTTGGAAGGGACCCCAAGGGTCATTTAGTCCAGCCCCTTGCAATGCAGGAATCTCAGCTCAAGCATCCTTGGCAGATGGCCAGTGAGAGGCCTTTGCTTCTTGTGTGTTGTGGCCAAGGTGAGGGAGGCTTTCTCTTTTAGTCTTTTAGCTCTTCTTGCCAGTAAAGTCTGCCTTCCACGCACATCCCAGGGCAGCGCAGCCCCCCACCTGCTCCCTGTGTGTGGTTGGGGCAGTGTGTAAGTTGGTGGGCAGACAAGGGCCCTATGGAGCTCTGACACCTGGAAGGCAATGGACGGGACAGGAAAGTTTGACCTCACCCACAAAGGTGCACTCCATTATCTCCTGAGACAGACAGATGCCAACCAAACTTCTTCACATAATGCATGGCTGACCTGCGGAACTGCCTGCAGCAAGAGCCACAGGAGGATTTTTTTTTTAAAAAAAGGTGTTAGACAAAGCCACATAGGAGGAGAGGTCCGCCAGTGGCTCGTGGTCATGATGGCCGCGTGGAACCTCCAGTTCCAAAGGCAGCCTACCCTCGAATGCCAGCTGCAGTGAATGGATGGGGCTTTGGCCCTCCTAGCAGGCCAGCTTTTCTGAAAGCATGTCTGGCCTGGGTGGATCCACCTGGCCAGTAGGTTTCCATTTTCTGAGGTCTTTCTGAGGCACAATTCCTCCTAAGCCAGCTTCCTGTTTCTGATGGAAGCAAACTCTCCCTGCCCACGGGACGTTTGGGTTTGAGCAGGATTTCCTGGGGTGTGAGCTGCTGTTTCCCCCTCTCCCCAAATTGCCTTGGAGGGGGGCAGAGGACGGGGAGTGTCCTCCTCTTCCTGCCCTCTGTCCAGACCTGGGTTCAACCTCACTGACCTGCACAGTTGTCTCTCCTCCACACTGGGACAGCGGAGCACAGCTTCTCCTCCAAGTCAAGTCTGCTGCTGCCGCCACGGTGGGGAGGCCTTTGCTAGACTGCCTTTGGGCCTGGAGGCTCCACAAGAGCATAAGAAGTTCCTCCTACATCAGGCCGGGGAGGGGGCATTAATCCAGCATCCTGTTCTCACAGTGGCTCATGAGAGGCCTGTTATGAGGAGATCACAAGCAGGATCCGAGCCCAAGAGCAATTCTCCCTTCCTGTGGTTTCCAGCAGCTCCTCCACTCCACCTGGTGAGCCAGGCTGCCAAAAGTAATGTGAATTTTGGGGTCACCCCTGCTACTGCTTTATTAAGCTACTTTTCTCCTTTTAAACCCCACATTCCTCCAGTGCGCTCAAGGGAGCCTATGAGGTCCTCCCAGCCAACCCCATTCTTATCCTCAAAACAGCCCTTTGAGGTTCCATTTGTAGCCTAAAGCAGCAGGAGGGTTAGAAGGTGGATCTGATAGATCTCTGGGTGGCTTGCAGAAGGAGCTCTGTCTCTTCACTGTGGAACAGCAGCAGCAACAAAATGAGACACACACAGAGAGAGAGATTATACGGCTGAGATGAAGGTTTTTGGGTTCGCTGGGATTTTTGCGTGCCAGGACTGTAGGCTCCCGGACTCAGAATTCTAAAGGTGCACCTTTTGTGCCAGGTTAGTGGATCCCCAAAGCCCAAATTGTGCCTGCTGCCCAGTCTGAAGAGCCTGAAGATGGACCACCCTCGAGCCTGGCCCCCAGGGCGGCTGTGTGGGTGCTGCCAAGGCATTCGGCGCTGTAAATCGTAATACCCTGTGGACTCTCCTTCTGAAAACTGGTGGCCCAGATAAATTTGTGAACATCCTTCAGCTCCTCCGTGATCATAGAATCATAGAATCATAGAATCATAGAGTTGGAAGAGACCACAAGGGCCATCGAGTCCAACCCCCTGCCAAGCAGGAAACACCATCAGAGCACTCCTGACATATGGTTGTCAAGCCTCTGCTTAAAGACCTCCAAAGAAGGAGACTCCACCACACTCCTTGGCAGCAAATTCCACTGTCAAACAGCTCTCACTGTCAGGAAGTTCTTCCTAATGTTTAGGTGGAATCTTCTTTCTTGTGGTTTGGAACCATTGCTCCGTGTCCGCTTCTCTGGAGCAGCAGAAAACAACCTTTCTCCCTCCTCTATGTGACATCCTTTTATATATGGCTATCATATCACCCCTTAACCTCCTCTTCTCCAGGCTAAACATGCCCAGCTCCCTTAGCCGTTCCTCATAAGGCATCGTTTCCAGGCCTTTGACCATTTTGGTTGCCCTCTTCTGGACACGTTCCAGTTTGTCAGTGTCCTTCTTGAACTGTGGTGCCCAGAACTGGACACAATACTCCAGGTGAGGTCTGACCAGAGCAGAATACAGTGGCACTATTACTTCCCTTGATCTAATAATATGATAATATGACAGCAAATATGTGATAATATGATAATATCAAATAATATGTGATAATATGACAGCAAAAATTGCAGATAACAATGGCTCTCAAAGTGAACCATTCACTGTGGGATCAGGTGTGAAACAGGGTTGTATTATTGGCCCAAGCCTATTTATTATTTTCATTGCCATGATCCTACACATTGTTGAAGGGAAACTCCCCACCGGGGTAGAAATTGTATATTGAACAGATGGAAAGCTCTTCAATCGGAGCAGGCTGAAAGCAAAGAGTAAGGTTACCATAACTTCCGTCATAGAGCTTCAGTATGCTGGTGACAACGTAGTGTGCGCACGCTCAGAGGATGACATCCAAACCATCCTAAATATCTTCGCAGAAGCTTATGAAAAGCTTAGGTCTATTGCTCAACACCCCCAAAACCAAAGTGCTGCACCAACAAGTACAAAATAACCCCTCTGCAGTGCCACAAATCTAATTCAGTTCTGTAAGACTGGAAAGTGTTGATCACTTCTCCTACCTGGGCAATTATCTTTCCACATGGGCCAACATTGATGCCAAAATCCAGCATCACCTGAGCTCTGGGAGTTTGGCTTTCTCCCGATTGAAGTGCAGAGTGTTTGAGGACCGGGACATTCGCAGGGAAATAAAAAAGCTTGTTTACAAAGCTATTGTACTACCAACCTCACTGTATGCTTGTGAAACATGGACCACTTATAAATGCCATCTCCAACTCCTCAAAAGATTCCATCAACAGGGTCTCCAAAAAATTCTACACATCACTTGGGAAGACAGGTGAACTAATACCAGTGTACTGGAAGAAGCAAAGATCACCAGTGTCAAAGCAATGATTCTTCAACATTTGTTGGACTGGTCATGTGGTTCAGATGCCTGATTATCATATTCCAAAGCAACTACTCTATTCCAAACTTTAAAATGGAAAGCGTAATGCTGGTGGTCAACAAAAGAGGTTTAAAGACTCTCTCAAGGCAAATCTAAAAAAAAAGAAGTATAAACACCAACAACTGAGAAACACTGGTGCCTGCGAGTGCTCCAGTTGGAGAACAGCCTTGACCAAAGGTGTCATGGGTTTTGAAGACACTCGAACTCAGGACGCAAGGGAGAAATGTGCTATGAGGAAGGCAGGCTTGGCAAATCACACCATGTTCAACTCCTGCCTGGAAACCAGTGTCCACCATGGAAGGACATGTGGATCCAGAATTGGCCTCCACAGTCATGGACTCACTTTTAAGGCCGTGTTCATGGAAGACAATCTTACTCGATTACGAGGGATCGCCAAAGAAGAAGAGGCTTCTGGTTGGGGTCAGGCGGGTCGAGGTGGGATGCTGCCTGCACAAGTGCCACCTTCTTTTTGTTTCTGACTTCCTGCGTTCCTGGCAAGACCTCAGCGGAGCCCTGACTCAAAGGAAACCCAGTTCATTTCCTAAGCTAGCAGGACAGGAAGCCTGGAGCAAACCCGCCCCCTTTGGCCTTCAGACCTTCTCAGTGCCCCTGTGTGCCTTGGGGGGCATCTGGCTGTGCCCAGGGGGAGGGGGAGGACTTTGGCCCTAATGGTTAGAGTGGTGGGCTCTGGCTGGCAAGATCAGAGTTCAAATCTTTCCTCAGCCATTCACCTCACCCTTCAGGCCCATTTTTCTCCCTTTCTCCCTAGCCTACCTCATTGGGGGGTTGTGAGGATAAAGTGGGGGTAATTGGCAGCTGCCCTGAGCTCATGAGGAACACCTGGATGAGGCCAGTGGTTCATCCAGTCCATCCTCCTGTTCTCACGGTGGCCAAACACTAAGAACCGGGGAATCTAAATAGACGGCCTCTGGAGCTGGAGGTTCCATAAGAGCACAAGAAGAGCCCGGTGGCTGGATCAGGCACAAGGGGGGCAAAATTAGCCCAGCACCGTTCTCCCAGTGGCTAACCAGATTCCCCAAGGGGAAGCCCACCTTTAGCCCTCTGCCTCCACCATGGTGGTCCAGCAACGGGTGAGGCTGCAGGGCAGATAAAAAGCCAGCCGTTCCTCCGACTGCCCTTCAGCCAAGAGCTCTGGCTCAGAGGCTGCCAGTGTTGCTGCTGCAGCAGCAGAAAATTCCCCCTGGCAGGGAGACTTCTGATTTTATGCTTAGGGCACATTGCCTGTGACTCCAGATCTCCTTTCTGGGGCGTGGCGTCGAACAGCTGCACCACATCTGCTAAAAAGAGAGGTTTGGGGGCTCCGCCCTTCCTGAAAGCCATGGCCGACCTGGGATGTGGGTGTCCTTTGGGCTGTCAGTGGGACTGGGGGGAAGGCGCTCTGCGCACATGCTCAGAGGCACACTTGACATTGCCTTTCCCAGGCCCAAAACCTTAACAAGCAGCTCTGTGTCACAGCCGTAAGGGTGGCCCCAAAGGAGGCTACCCGGCCCCCTGAGAGGGAGAGCTGCTAGAGCCAGAGGAGGGACAGTCTCAGGTCTTGGCTGTTTCAGCCCCCCCCCCCCAACCTGGGGGCGGAGGAGAGAGCAAGAGCGCTGGCCATTGTTTTCCTTCCCTGCGTTTTTGGCCAGAGACCATTGCGGGCTGGGACAGGCCGTCTGTCTGTCTAGCAGCCATGGTGATGATGATGATAGCTTTCTCTCACCAGAGCTCCTTCCTGCCCCTGAACTCAGCAGGATGCGGCCCACGTGGGCCAGGGGCCGGCCTCATTCCAAGCAGAGCTGCTCCCAATTAAAGGCTGCTACCAGAAGAGCAAGCAGCTCTTTCCTGCCTTAATTGGATCAGGAGCTCTGGAGCCAAAGGGACGGTGACTGTGGCGGCCTTGTTTTCCCCCTCGCTGACTCTCCTGGCCTCGTTTGCTGTTTGGGCAACCGCTGAGCTCTGGACGGGAGCTGCAGAGAGGCGTTGCTTCCTGTCAGGGGAGCCGCTTGTTCCTCTGGGAGGTCCACACGGACCCCCAAGCACCCCGAGGTCCATAAGAACAGAAGAAGTCACGGTGGACCTTGGAGTCTCAAATTTCAACAGCCTCCTGTGCAGCAACAAAATTTGGTGCTCCCTGCCCACCTTTTGCTCTCCATCCTAAATAATGGTTGCAGTACCTCCATGACTCTGTGCCCCCTAAATCCGCCTCTATAAGAAAAGCCTGGCTGCTGGATCAGGCCCTGCGGGGAACCTGCAAGCAGGATCCAAGTGCAGGCAGGTTCTAAGCATGCTCTTCTGATCTTATTACGGGGGGGGGGGGGCAGATCCAGCAATCTGTCCTTCTCATGAGATCCGCATGCTGGGCTGCAGGATTAAGAGAAGAGGGCTATTGATGACTCCTAGCCAGGCTGGTCAGAGGCAGCAATGCTTCTGAATCTCACCTGCTGGAAACCTCTTTTGCTTGAAACCCTTTGAGGCATCTGGCTGGCCCCTGTGAGAACAGGACGCTTGGCCTGATCCAGCAGTTTCTTCTGATGTTCTTTTGTAACCTTGGAAGAGATCCCAAAGGGTCGGGGAGCCCAGAGGCAGCTGAAGGAGCAGCAGTAGCAGCAATGGGGATCATCCAGCAGGGCAGGTGGAGGGGACGAGGGAAGGGGTTGAGAAAAGGGGTGCTGAGACAAGAAGGGGCTAACGGGGAGTGTAAGTGGCCCCTTCTCCTTCGCAAGGATCTGAGGGCTGGGTGGGAGGTTCAGGGGAGCTTCTGCTGATTTTTTCACTTGCCATCTTCTTTGGCAATGTGCATGTTGCAGTAGCACTGCTGTTACTGGCTTGACTGGGAAACCTGAAAGAAAAACTGTGCAATTTAGAAAGGGGTATTCTCTCCTCTTCCCCTCTCTCTCTCTCTCTCTCTCTCTCTCTCTCTCTCTCTCTCTCTCTCACACACACACACACACACACACACACACACACAAAAACACACCCTTTGAGCCCGCCTTCTTAGCCCTTGGCCTGATCCAGGAGGCTGTTCTTATTTCCTTATGTTCCTGAACTCTTTAGATCGTACTTTTCAGGCACAAATAACTCCTAGGCAGAAACGCTCTCTTGCTTTGGCCTTGGAAGCGGCCTTGAACTTCCATGGCTTGGCCTGCAGAGTCCTGGGAATTGTAGTTTCCATGAGGGTGGGGCTGCTGAGTAGTTCAGCCCCCACCCCCCTTTGTGGCGTTTGCAGGGTGCCTGATTGAGGTCCGGCTGCTGAAGCAGGATTTGCTGCAGGAAATCCTTTGGTGGAGATGTTATCTGCCTTCTGCCCCCAACGCTGACCCACGGGAGGGGCTTCAGAGGGGCTTTCCAGGAATACAGCCTTGGAATGGCGCCTGAAAGTGCGTCACTTGCAGCCAAGGAGCAAAACTACATTTTGCCTCCTCCTATCAAACCCTTTTCTCAGGGATTACTGACAGCCTCAGGTTTCAGGTGGGATCTGTGTTTCCCTGCCCCAAAGTCAGGGCGACGAGAGTGACACACTTGCCTTACAAAATAGAGGGGCACCTGCTGTCCCCCAGGAAGGAGGCGCTTTGCCTGGAGCTGGTGAGAATGGGGCATCCAGACCAGGGCCCCAAATTCTCATCCAGGCCCAGAATTGGAAGCCGGATGCTGGACAGTTTCAGGAGAGAGAAAAGAAAGTCCTTCTTCACACAGTGCCTAGTGGAGACAGTGGTGGCCCCAACTTGGATGGCTTTAAAAGAGGATGGAGCTCTCAAGGGCTGCTAGACACAAGGCTCTGCTCTGCCCTCCACAGCTGGAGGAGGCAATGCTGCTGAATTTCAGTTGCTGGGAACCGTGTTTGAAATTAGCCAGAGGCCAGGTGCAATTTTCACCCGGCTATCGGCCACTTGTGACCAAGTGAAGATGCCTGGGCGCTGTCAGGATGGCACCTGACATCATCTCCATCTGGGGATCATTGGATCTGGACTGTTTTCACACACTAATACCCCCTCCTGTAAAATGCTATCCGTTATATTTTATCTGCACAATCAGAATGAATTTTGGGTACCAAAATGCTTTTTCTGTGCAGCCTGAGCAGGAGCAATGAACGACGTTATAGTGAATTGTTGTTGCTTGTCTTCTCCCATTGCCCTGCTCACAGCTGGGAAGAATATTCTGTGAATGGTCTGTGTCCTCATTAAGAAAAAGGAATCAGCCAATATATATGCAGACTACCCCTGGATCAAGGGACTTTTCTTCTTTGAAGTTCTCAGCTCAAGGTTGTCATTTGAACTAGCCGGATGTTTAACTGAGAATCACTCACTCCATCATTTCAAAACAAAGACTTTAGAGCTGACTTGTCCCCAAATGGCAACTAGACATTCGATTTTGGCGACTGCAGCCTTGGTCCATGAAGCCATTGGGCACCTAGCTCGTATATCTGAGTTTCTGACATTCTCTGGGAACTGCAGGAGGGGAGAGTTGCGCGGATCCTGCTTGTGCATTTCCAAGAGGCATCTGACTGCCCCCCCCCCCCGAGAACAGGATGCTGGACTTGGTGGGCCACTGGCCTGATCCAGCAGGCTCTTCTTTGGTTCTCGTGACAGCTGAGGTTGGGGCCAGGGGTTGCCTCTGGTTTACCTCTTGCTCCAGCAGTTTTTCTGCTGCTAGATTAGGAAATTGGGCATTGCTGGTTCCCAAGGTGAAGGGGCCTCTGCTCCCCCACTTCACCATGGTTTGGCTGTAGCTCCTCCTCCTGACTGAGGCTCTTCCTTCCACCTGTGTCCAGAATCATAGAATCATAGAATCATAGAGTTGGAAGAGACCACAAGGGCCATTGAGTCCAACCCCCTGCCAAGCAGGAAACACCATCAGAGCACTCCTGACATATGGTTGTCAAGCCTCTGCTTAAAGACCTCCAAAGAAGGAGACTCCACCACACTCCTTGGCAGCAAATTCCACTGTCGAACAGCTCTTACTGTCAGGAAGTTCTTCCTAATGTTTAGGTGGAATCTTCTTTCTTGTAGTTTGGATCCATTGCTCCGTGTCCACTTCTCTGGAGCAGCAGAAAACAACCTTTCTCCCTCCTCTATGTGACATCCTTTTATATATTTGAACATGGCTATCATATCACCCCTTAACCTCCTCTTCTCCAGGCTAAACATGCCCAGCTCCCTTAGCCGTTCCTCATAAGGCATCGTTTCCAGGCCGTTGACCATTTTGGTTGCCCTCCTCTGGAGTCCTTCTCCTGGCCTGCCCCTTGGTCCGGAGAAGGAAAGGGCAGACATTCTTCAACCTGTGGCTGCCCATTGTTTAAAACTTAAGCCAGGCACTTTCAGGGCATGTGCTCAGTTTAGAAAGGGATGACAGGGGGAGAATGGGGGAGAGTCACATGGGATGCCCATGAGCCAGCGTAGGGGCAGACGGCCCTTTGGCCTTGATGGTTTCTTTGTTGCACTTAGATCCCACCTTTTCCTCCAAGGAGCTCCAGGCGGCCTGGACAGAGTTCCTCCCCTTCTCACTGTATCCCCGCTGCAACCCTGCAATGTAGGCTATGCTGAGGGGGGCAGTGATTAGCCCCAAGGACACACACAGGGAACTTCATGGCCATGGGGGCTGGGGTTTCTTCCGGCCTGCTCTCTTCCGGGTCCTAGTCCAATGCTCTAACCACTACGCCACGCTTGTGATGGAGGGGCAAAGTGGTGCCTGTGCTGAGGGTGGTCCTGCCCCATTTGCCCCTTCTGGATGATTGCCTTCTCCCTGCAGTGAGGGCTGCGCTGTTCCCTGACCTAGGGTCCCAGCCCCCCCCAGGTCTCTCTCCTTTTCTTTTGCCCCCTCAATATCTTCCTTCCTCCACCCCCTCCACCCCCCATTCTCTGTGCAACTCTGCTTACTGCCATATAACTGCTGGAAGGGACCCCCAAGGGCCCTGCAATGTAGGAGCCATGGCTTAAAAAACTCTGACCGATGGCCATCCAACCTCTGCTTCAAAACCTCCAGGGAAGGAGAGTCCACCACCTGCCAACAGTCCATTCAATTGTCAAGTGGATCTTGCTGGTTTTGCCTTTTGCGTTCTCTCTCCCCCCCCCCCCCACGCCTGCCCCCATATTCTTCCTTCTGTTTCTGAAATGTGCTGAATAACAGAGTGAGGAAGTGCATTCCAAGAAGGAGCTTCTCTCTGTCCTGGGGAGGGGGAGGGGGGCCAGAGGCAGGGTTTTTTCCTTCCCTGTGTGGATGGCAGAAGCACCCCCTCCTCAGGAGGAAGGGGTGCTTGGGAGGGGCAGGCTCTTGGCTCTGCTTGGCCTCCTGCTAACTCTTTGAGCCTTCGCTGACACCTCTGGGACCTTAGGGTGAAGGGGGGGGTAATAAATTAACACAGCTATTCCAGGGGGTGGAGTGTCTCCCCTATGAGAAAAGGAGGCAGCATTTGGGCCTTTTTAATTTAGAGAAAAGTCAAGTCAGAGGTGGCATGATAGCAGTTTACAAAATTATGCCTGGCATGGAGAAAGTGGAGACGGTGAAATTTTTCTCCCTCTGTCAAACTCTCCCCCAGAAGGCAGTGATCGCCTCCAACCTGGAAGGCCTTAAAAGAGGATTGGACAAATTCCTTGAGGAATAGAATTGTAAAATTGGAAGGGGCCCCAAAGTTCCTCTAGTCCAACCGCCTCTTGCAATGCAGGAATCTCAACTCAAGCATCCCTGTACAGGTGGCCATCCAACCTCTGCTAAGAAACCTCCAAGGTTGTCAGGAGAGGACTATCACTGCCTCTGCTCTGACCTCCACAGCCAGAGGCAGCAATGCTCCTGAATTCCATTTGCTGCAAACCGCAAGAGGGGAGAGTGGTTCTCTCACTCAGATCCTGCTTGGAGATTTCCCACAGGCAACTGGTCGGCCACTGTTAGAATAGGATGCTCAACTAGACGGGCCATTAGCCTGATCTAGCAGGCTCTGCTTCTGTGGACGAAGGGCGGCCTTTAAATGGAATAAATATAATGTCCCTCTGTCCCACACCTTGGCCCCAAAGTACAAGCCAGCCTGCTCAGGTGTTTTTGGAGGTGGGGATGGGGCAAAGGGTAAAGGGTAAAGGCCCAGAGTGTGAGAAACTTTGCTCTGGTTTCATGTTCACAGAAAGAGCTTGGCTCTAGTTGCTGGTTCCTGTGCTCCTCTGCCAGCATTGGGGAGTTGTGATGTGCTTGTATGTGTGAAACTGGCCAGGGAGGGCGGCTCAAGGAGGTGGGGGGAAAAGACAGAAGGAATGGCAGAGAGCTTGACTCAAGCTTTGCACATAAGGAAGGAGTGCAGTGCCATTGAGAAGTAGCCTCAAGTGGGGTTTGAAAGAGTTGTGTGAATGGGCTTCCCTCGCTTTGGCTTTGAGGTGGGCCATCTGGAATGCCTCAGTCATTTGCAGGAAACCTTTTCTGCATTCCTGCAGGGGACCTTCAGAGTCATCTAGTCTGACCCTGCAGGCTGGCTCAGGCTCCAGAGCAGGGAGGAGAGCTCTCTGGGACACTGGGGCCTGTCTCCTGGCTGCTTTGCAGCATTCCTGGCCCAGGCCTGGCCTGCCTCTCTCTCCCCACTGCCCCTCGCTGGCCACAACTCTGGCTTTGCTGAGCCTACAGAATGCCTGGCATTCTCCCACGCTCTGCCACGATGCACGGCTGGTGACGCTGCAGCGAGGGAGGTGGGAGAGAGAGAGAGACCTGAACAGGCCCCTCTTTGTCTTGGGCTCGGAGTGGGAGCAGATCTCTCTCCACTGAGTTGCATTCAGAGGTTGGAGGGAGCAGAGCAGGAAAGGAGGGGGCCCCAGGGGGCCCCAGGCAGAACACCTGCTGCTTGCACCTGAACAGTTCTGGTCAGCTCACCTCAAAGGAGATATTGTGGAGTTGGAAGAGGTTTAGAAAAGGGCCACCAAAGCAATCAAGGAAGTGGGAAGAAGTGAAAGAAGCATCAGAACAGAAGAAGAGCCTGCTGGATCAGGCCAGTGGCCCATCTAGTCCAGCAGCCTGTTCTCACAGTGGCCAACTAGGTTTGTGTGGAAACCAGCAAGCAGAATCTGAGCCCCAGAGCAGCCCTCTCCCCTTCTGAAATTTCCATCCTGGGTGGCGCTGTGGTCTCATCCACTGAGCCTCTTGGGCTTGCTGATCGGAAGGTCAGTGGTTTGAATCCCCACGATGAGGTGAGCTCCTGTTGCTGTGTCCTAGCTCCTGTCAACCTAGCAGTTCGAAAGCACACCAGTGCAAGTAGATCAATAGGTACCGCTGCAGTGGGAAGGTAAACGTCGTTTCCGTGCACTCTGGTTTCTGTCACAGTGTCCTGTTCTGCCAGAAGCGGTTTAGTCATGTTGGCTACATGACTCGGAAAGCTGTCTGTGGACAAACGCCAGCTCCCTTGGCCTGAAAGCGAGATGAGCGCCGCAACCCCATAGTTTCCTTTGTCTGGACTTAACCGTCCAGGGGTCCTTTACCTTTTTACCTTTACCTCCATAGACTTTTCCTCCATGAATTTGTCTAATTCTCTTTGAAAGCCACCCAAATTCTTATCTTATGCTTACGAGTCCCACTTCTTCAACCAGAAGCACACATTGTGGGGTGTGAATCCAGAGCACACCCTCCCCCCCCCCCGTTTAATACGCTGGCTGTGAGTGTGAGGACCTGTCTGGGGACTTACTCACACTAACAATTCTTTGAACTTTCCAGGCCTAGGTCTGCCCTTTAAATCTCCATGTTTGAATGTTCTTGTTCGTGCTCTGGAGTTTCCTCTGTGGAAATCCACTCTTTACTGCTGAATCAGAGCAAACGTCAGTCTGTGGGAAACCCAAATTGGTTGGGTTTGCACTTCAGCTTTATTTTTATTTTTTTTATAATAATATTTATTAAAGTTTCAAAAAAAAAAAAAGTTACAAGAATAAGAACAGAAAAAGTAAAAACAAAAAACAAAAAATACAAAGTACAAAAAAGTAAAAACAATTAAAAACAAGTCAACCTTTCAATGCCTTAACTTTCATTTGCTTGTTTCCCTGACCTCCTCACACCTCCCTTTTTTGTATTCTAGTTCAATTAGTTATTTCAGCAAATCCTTTCCATTTTTACTTTTACCTTACTAATTTATCTTAATATATTATAACTTTACATTCTCATCTGTTAATAATCCATCTTTAAATACTCCTTATAACATTACTACTAAAACCACATATCTTCATTCCAACATCCTTCTAACATTCCTTAATTTTACAATATTTCTGTAAATAGTCTTTAAATTTCTTCCAATCTTCTTCTACCGACTCTTCTCCCTGGTCTCGGATTCTGCCAGTCATTTCCGCCAGCTCCATGAACTCCATCACCTTCATCTTCCATTCTTCCCCGGGTGGGTAAATCTTGTGTCTTCCAATACTTTGCGATGAGTATTCTTGCTGCTGTTGTGGCATACATGAAAAAAGTTCTATCCTTCTTTAACACCAATTGGCCGACCATGCCCAGGAGAAAGGCCTCTGGTTTCTTCAGGAAGGTATACTTAAATACCTTTTTCATTTCATTATAGATCATCTCCCAGAAAGCCTTGATCCTTGGGCACGTCCACCAAAGGTGAAAGAATGTACCTTCAGTTTCTTTACATTTCCAACATTTATTATCGGGCAAATGATATATTTTTGCGAGCTTGACTGGTGTCATGTACCACCTGTATATCATTTTCATAATATTCTCTCTTAAGGCATTACATGCCGTAAACTTCATACCTGTGGTCCATAACTGTTCCTAGTCAGCCAGCATAATGTTGTGTCCCACATCTTGTGCCCATTTTATCATAGCAGATTTCACCATTTCGTCCTGAGTATTCCATTTCAACAGCAAGTTATACATTCTTGACAGAGTCTTAGTTTTGGGATCTAACAGTTCAGTTTCCAATTTTGATTTTTCCACCTGGAAGCCAATTTTCTTGTCCAATTTGTATGCCTCCATTATTTGATAATAGTGAAGCCAGTCTCGCACTTTGTCTTTTAGTTTTTCAAAACTCTGCAATTTCAATTTATCTCCCTCTTGTTCCAAAATTTCCCAATATTTCGGCCATTTGGCCTCCATATTGAGCTTTTTCAGAGCCTTCGCTTCCATCGGTGACAACCACCTTGGGGTTTTATTTTCAAGTAAGTCCTTATATCTTGTCCAAACATTAAACAATGGTTTCCTGACAATATGATTTTTAAACGCTTTATGTGCTTTGACCTTATCATACCACAAATATGCATGCCACCCAGCACTTCAGCTTTAAAGAGCATTCAGAGAGGGAGATTTGAAGTGGCAACCTGTGTCTGGACAGCACAGGGCAAAAGGCCAGTGTGGAGAAGCTCAGAGTTTGCTTTCGGCCCTGGGGCTCCTGCTGCCTTGGGTTTCTCCACGGAGATGCCAGCCAGCGCTCCAGACGGCAGTCGCTGAGGAGGGGGAGGTGTTTGGGAACGGCTCCAGGAATGCTAGCGATGCCCGTGAGGGGTTGGCCAAGACGCTGCGTCCCTTTGTCCTCTGGCCTGGGAATGTGCGGCATCGCGTCTTGACCTTTTGGGGAACGGCGTGGCGTGGGTCCTCGGAGTCTGGGCGTGGGAATGAAATGCCACCCCTCCGTGGCAGCCTGGGATTTCACCAAGGGAGGGAGCAAGTGCCGGCTGGAGTCTTCTTGGGCAGGGAAAGGAGGGCAGCAGGAAGGAACAGTGGGAGAGGAGGAGGGGGCCGTCTGTGGAAGCCTAGGGGGCCATGCCTCCCTCTCCAGAGGTGGCTTTTTCCTCTCCATCCCAGAGGCTGACGCCTGTGGGGTTGGTGGGCAGAAGAACCTCAGAAGAGCCTGGCTGCTGGGTCAGCATCCTGTTCTCACTGTGGTCAAATACCCCTAGGGACCCAGGGCTCTAGATAGACTGCCTCTGGACCTGGAGGTTCCATAAAAACTTAAAAAGAGCCAGGCTACTGCTTGGTGGTCCTGGATCCTCTGCTGTTGCTTGAGGCTCAGGTGGCCTCAGTGACCCAGAGTGCCTTCCATCGGCTTTGGCTGGTGGCCCAGCTGTGCCCCCATCTGGACAGGGAGAGCCTAGCTACTGCTGTCTATGCTTTGGTAACCTCCAGGTTGGATTACTGCAATGCCTTCTACGTAGAGCGGTTTCTGAACTTCAGCTGGCACAGAACTTGACAGCTAGGCTGCTCACTGGGACAAGACGGCTTGAGCATATGACATAGATCTTGGTCCAACTGCTCTGGCTACTGATTAATTTCCCGGCCCAATTCAGAGTGCTGGTTTGGACCTATGAAGCCTTAAATGGCTCAGGACCGCAATACCTCAAGAAATGCCTTTCCATATGAACCTACCCAGACCCTGAGATCATTTTCTGAGGCCCTCCTTCGTGTGCCTCCTCCTCGAGAGGTCTGGAGGGTGGCAACACTTAGAACGGGGCCTTCTCTGCAGTGGCTCCCCATCTGTGGAATGCTCTCCCCAGGGAAGTTCGCCTGGCGCCTTCATTGTACACCTTTAGGCACCAAGCCTTTGGCTGATTATCCAATACCCTTTTAAACGTGTTGTGGGAATGGGGTTATTGGTTTGTGTTTGTTTTATTATGTATTTTGTGTTATCATTTTGTATTTTTATGTTGTGAATATCCTGTGATCTTCAGTATACAAATATAATAAATAATAACAAATAAAATAATAACATTTCCCCCTCCACAGCTGCACAGGGCCAGGTTCCAGAGAGCCACGTGTTCAGGACAAGGCAGCAAGCAGCTGTAAGTACCTGGCCACCTGCTCCTCCTCCATCACCACTATTGCAGCCCCCACCCTCAAGCTGTGCCCCCCCCCGTCTGAATTCTGGGTCAGCCCCACCAGAATCCCTCTTCAAGGAATCCTGGGAATTGCACTCCTGCAGGTGGACCTCCTCTCTCCAATGACGCTTCCAGTGCAGCTCTTTGGACTGCAGACACAACCCTGTGCCCATTTTCCAGATAGGTGGCAGGTGAATCGATGGCCCTGCCCCCAAGTCTATCTACCTGTCTGCAGTACCTGGCTGCCTGGCTGCCTGTCTACTGCATTTATATCCCACTTTGTTCTCCAAGGAGCTCAAGGCAACAGACGTGGTTCTCCCCATCATTTAATCCTCACAACAACCCTGTGAGGTAGGATAGGCTAAGAGGCAATGACCGGCCCAAGACCACCCAGTGAGCTGCATGGCCCAATGGGGATTTGAACCCTGGTCCCCCAGGTCCCAGTCCGACACTCCAGCCACTGCCCCATCACTGGGTTAGGACTTGAACTCGGTCCTCCCAGGCCCAGGGTTCTCCCACTGGTTCTCTGGGCCTGGCGATCATCTCTCTGGACGTTTTGCAGGTCAGCACCCTCCCTGGTGGGCTCTTGCTGTTTTCCCACTCTCCATGACTCCTGCCGGCAGATCTATAGGTGGGAGTGGGTGTCTTACAAAGCCGTTTGTGTGTGTTTAAGTTGTGATTCCTGCATTGCAGGGGGTTGGACTAGATGACTCTTGGGGGTCCCAACTCAACAGTTCTGAGGTTCTAAGTGTAACTCAGGTGTGTTTATTTTGAGAAGTGGCTGTGTTGCTCTGTCGCGGTAAAAGCAGCAGATCTGCTTATAATCATAGAACTGCAGTTTGCAGGGCACCCCAAGGGTCATCGAGCCCAACCCCCTGCAATGCAGAATCCCACCAGACCTCTGCTTAAAAACCCAACGAAGAAGAGTCCATTACCTTCCGAGGGATCCTGTTCCCTAGTTGTGCCTGTGTCCCTTCAGCACCTCCCCAGCCCAGACCGATTGTGCCCCTGTTACCACTGGCGTTGTCTACTACAGAGGCCAGCCCCCCCCCCGGCTGCACCCCATTCCCAGCTGGGCCTTTGGGGTCCCTGAGAGCTGGCAGAGCCACCTCCCCCACCTACTGCTTCTCTCCTGCCTTCCAGACAGCCGGCTCCAAAGGGAATGAGCAGCCGCAGCCCCCCACAGGCAGCCCCCCGCACCTGCCCCCCGAGGAAGCTGGTGACGCAGACCGAGCAGTAAGTCGGGAAGAGGGGGCGGGGGGGGGGGACAGACAAGAAGACACGTTCTGAGGGTGGAGGAGGCAGGTAGGGCTGTGCCCCCCCCCCCAGGAAGAGGGGGCAGGTCACACATCTGAAGATGTGGGGTGGAAGGCAGTTTGGGTGACGCCGGGTCCCTGAGCCTGTTGCCCCTCCAAAGTGTGGCCTCTGCCGCCTCTCACATCTCCATGCAGTGCCTAGTTAAACTATGGAACTCCCTTCCACAGGTGGAGGCAGTGGTGGCCACCAACCTGGATGGCAGATTGTGCCTATTGCTGGAGGAGAGGGCTATCGAGGCCCCCTAGTCACGAGGGCTATGCCATGCCCTCCACAGTGGGAGGCAGCAATGCTTCTGAATGCCCATGTCTCGAACCTGCAGGAGGAGAGAGTGGCTCTTGCGCTCGGATCCTGCTTGTGATCTTCCCACTGGGGCATCTGGTTGCCCACTGTGAGAACAGGATGCTGGTCTAGATGGGCCCCAGTTGGCCTGATCCAGCAGCCAGGCTCTTTGTATGTTCTTCTGGAACCTCCCGCTCCAGAGGCAGTCTATCTGGATTCTTAGGTGAAAAGAGCAGGCTGGACTGGATGGATTCTTGGCCTGATCCAGTAGCTCGTCTTATGCTCTTAGGTTATCTGAGATCACCATTAGGCGGGGGAGAGGGGGAAGCTGGCTCTGGACTGGCCAGCAGGGGAGGGGAGTTTAGGAGCCCACCAAAGCCTCCGCCAACGTTTAAGTCAGATGGCGAAAGGAGAATTGCTGGGTGGTGTTGGGGTGTGTTTGGGGTGTGTGGGGGTGGTTCTTCCAAAGAGGCTGGGAGGAATAAACTCCCACTAGCAAAATAGCTCCGTCGTCTTCCCAAAAGAAGCAGGAGCCCCTGGGAGGAAGCTGTGGCGGTTCAGCGAACTGGTCCCCCCCCCCCCCCGGTCTGGTGTGCTGTGTGGACACCCTCTCGGTTCCCCCCCAGGCCCAGAAGGAGAAGCTGCATGCGGAGCTGAAGAGAGTCCTGCAGAGGAAAGGCGAGAGCCAGCGCAGCTCCGAAGAGGCCGAGGAAGAGGAGAGGGGGGAGCCCCTGGCCCCAGCCAAGATGGAGGCGCAGCTGAGCTCCATGGAGAAAACCATTGAGACCTCTGAGCTGCTGGAGATCATCGTGGAGACGGAGGCAGAAGCCGGGGTCAGCGGGATGAGCGTGGCCGGAGGGGGAAAGAGCGGCCTCTTTGTCAAGGACGTCCTGAAGGACTCGCCTGCTGCTCGGGCACTGAGCCTCCGCGAAGGTGAGCCTCCCTGTTGGTGGAGGGAAAGAGCAGCCGCCTGGCGCAAAGCCAGAGTCTGGCTCCCTCCTAGCTCACTGTTGCCTGCACAGGCTGGAAGCAGCGGCCGTTTGGGGCTTCTCCCTGGAGATTGAGTCTCTATTGCATTGATGTCCCACCTTTTTCCTCCAAGGAGCTCAAGGGGGCCTGCATGGTTCTTCCCTCTTCACTTAATGCTCACAACAGCCCTGCAAGGTAGGTTAGGCCGTCCAGGTCTCAGCCAGCAAACGTCATGGCTGAGTGGGGAGATTGGAACCCTGATCTCTCCTGAATCCTGGTCCTCATCTAATGCCCACAGGAACAACTCTGTCTGCGAGGGAGTCTCAACACTGGTCATTCCTAGGTCCCAGTCCAATGCTCTAACCACTGCACCACACTGCCAGTGAAGAGAGGGTGGGTGGGTGGGGGGACTGAAGAACAGGGATGATTCTCTGCTCTGGCGAGGGCGCCTGGACTACCTTAAGCAACATAATAATAATTTTATCATTTATACCCCTTCCATCTGACTGGGTTGCCACAGCCCCTCCCTTGCCCTCTATGAGATGGGGGCAGCTTCTACAGAGAGTTTCTCTCCTTGCGCACAGCTGCTAGGAGACCTGACGGAGGGAGAGGCAAGGGAGGCAACTGGTGCCTCTGTGCCCTGCTGGTGGAGTACCCCTTCAGGACCTTGGCAGCGCTGGACGGGGCTCAGCCTTGGTACGGGTTAAGGGTGCAGCTGCTGAACAGGGACGGGAATGGTCTCTGCATGTGAGCAGGGGCACTCTTGCCAGTTGTGTCAATAATTCCAGAGCCAAAGTTTGTCTTCCTGTAAAGTTGCCCCGGACAGCGTCTCTGGAGTTTCAGGCCTTGGCCCTGTTTTCTGGCCTGCCCCCTTCCTGCAGAATGAGCTAAGGGCAGCGGGAGGGATAACACTGCAGGGCTGTGGCTCAGCTTCGACATCTTCCCCTGTCCACCCACCTTGTAGGCGACCAGCTCCTGAGTGCCAGGGTCTATTTCGACAACATCAAGTACGAAGACGCCTTGCAGATCCTCAAGTGTGCTGAGCCGTACAAGATCTCCTTTTGCCTGAAACGGACCGTACCCAGCACTGACGTCTCCCGCAAGCCTGGAGCCACCACCTTTGAAGTGAGGGGCCCCAAAGCCAAGATGGCCAAACTGGTAGGTGGTCCTAGTATTGCTCTGTGGCGCTGGCCCAGTGACAGGGTTCACCCCGCTCTGTCTCCAGGGGTGAGAGGGTGCCTGGGGTGGCACCCAGAGTTTGACATAGATATTCTATGAACTGGTACTGAGAGGCATCACTGCCTCCAAACGGGGAAGCTGCACTTGGCCATCCTGGCTAGTAGCCATTGCTAGTCCTCTCCTCCACCGTGACTTTGTCTAATCCATAGGAGGCAAATTAAAAAATTACTTTCAAAGAGGAATGGGCCAATTCATGGAGGAGGAGGAGGAGGAGGAGGAGGAGGAGGAGGAGGAGGAGGAGGAGGAGAGGGCTGTCCGTGGCTCACAGCCACAATGGCTCTGCCCTGTTTTTGAATCCCAGTTGCTGAAAGCCACAGGAGTTGCTCTTGTGGTCAGATCCTGCCAGCTAGTTTTCCACAATGGGCCTCTGGTTGGCCACTGTGTGAACAGGATACTGGACTAGATCTCCTCTTATGTTCTCTTTTAAAGCCATCCCAGTAGGGAGTGAGTTCCACAGGGCTTCATTAACTACGAACCCCAAAATGTGGGATGGGATCCAGTTTGGGGGTGCAGGGTTTTCACTGCAGA
Organism: Podarcis erhardii; assembly: GCF_964252035.2. Lineage (NCBI taxonomy): Eukaryota > Metazoa > Chordata > Lepidosauria > Squamata > Lacertidae > Podarcis > Podarcis erhardii. The sequence continues at coordinate 93,473,867 of NC_138511.1, forward strand.
ACTTTGGCACAGGTTTGGAGGAGATCCAAAATTTGGGGGTTTGTAGTTAATAATCCTGTTCCACAGTTTATGCTGCAGGGAGAAGGAACCTCTTTCCCCTGTCCTGAATCATCACTGGATGTCCACGAGAGAGCCCGTTTCTCCTTTCTCCATTCCACACACCACTTTCCCTCACCTTCTCTCTGGGCGCCTCTTGCTAAGACTCACGCAGCCCTTGCACTTCTTTCCCCAGAACATCCAGAGCCTGACATCGCTGAAGAAAAAGAAGAAGAAGAAGAAGGCGGCGGTGGCTGCAAAGGCCAAGGACCTGCAGGCAGCGTCAGGGGCGTCCTGGAGCGGGGACTTGGCTGGTGGCAAGCTGGATGTGGCTCCCGTCGACGTGGAGTTCTCTCTGCCCAAGTTCTCCAAGCTGCGCAAGGCCAAGAGCGCAGGAGAAGTGGCCATTTCGGAGCCCAGCCCAGAGATCTCTCCTCGCCTGTCCTCCCTGGAGACCAAGCGGCGCAGGCTAAAGTTCCCCAGGCTGAAGGTTAAGGAGGCTGCGGCAGCGAGAGCCAAGGGGGCCGGGGGCTGGCTGGAGGTGGGCCTGCCCAAGGCTGCGGTGGAGGCGAAAGCAGCAGGCGGCCTCTCCCGCTTCAGCGCCCCCTTCGGCAAGGCCAAGAGGGCGGGGGCCAAGGCAGAAGGCGAGTTCCAAGCCCCGCAGGTGGAGCTCGACCTGCCACTGCCCAAAGCTGGGCCCGGCAGAGAGTCCCCCAAAAGCAGAGTCCAGGCCCCCCAGTTTGGACTGCCCAAGGTGGAGGCCGTCCTGCCCAAAGTCAGCGGGGTGGAGCTCCCAGAAGGGGGTCTCCAGGGCGGGCGGAAGCTGCCTGTGGCCGAAGTGGCAGCCCCCAAGGTGGACGTTGACCTGTCCTTCCCTGGTCTGGAGAGAGCCGCCCCAGAGATGACCCCTAAAGGGGAAGGCTTCAAGATCAGGGCCCCCAAGTTTGGGGTCTCTGCTGAGGAGGCGGAGCTGAAAGCACCCAGCGTCAAGGTCCCGGCTGTCGAAGTGGCCCTGGGCAAAATGGAAGAGCGGGAGGAGAAGCTGAAGGCGGGGGTGGCCCTCCCCTCCCTGGAGGTGGGGATCCCCTCGGTGGAGCTGGGGATCCCCCTGCCCAAGGGGAAGGCTGAAGTGGAGCTTCCGAAGGCCAGAGCAGAGGTCCCAGACGTCTCCGTCAAGGTGCCTTTGCTCAGCCTGCCCAAGCTGGGCTCCAGAGCCCCCCTGGAGAAAGGGGAAGAAGAAGGCAGGCTGCCCCAGGTGGAGCTCAGCATGGGGAGGCATGAAAGCCCCAAGGCAAAAGCCAAAGGCCCCAAGATCCAGCTCCCAGGGTTCGGGATTTCCTTGATGGAACACAAGCTAGAAAGCAAAGAGGGGGCCGTGTTCCCCGAGGTGAAGGTTCCATCTCTGGACATTGCTCTCCCCAAAGTGGGGGAGGTGCAGCTTCCCAGGCCCATGGTGGAGGTGGCAGCCCCCGCCGGGAGGCCGAAGTCAGGAGAGGTTGCTGAAGGGCCCGGGTTCAAGTTCCAGGTGCCCCAGGTGTCTCTCCCAAAGTTTGACGTCTCTGCCAAGGCAGACTCCCTGCCCCAGATGCATGCCCAGGTGCCCAGGCTGGAAGGTGAGGCCGGCGTGAAGGTCAGCGTCCCCAAGGTGGACCTCTCCTTGCCGGCAATGCGGCTGCCGGACATGCAGCTGCCCAAGGCCCCCGTGCCCAGGCCAGAGTTGGATATCTCCGTGGAGAAGCCGCGGGTGGAGGTGGCTGTCCCTGCTGCTCGCCTGAGCTGTCCGTCGGCGGCCGTGCCTGCACTGGACATTGACTTGCCCAAAGTTGGGCTTGAACTGGATCTGCCAAAGGTGGAGAGAGAGCTGGTGGCCTCCGAGCAGCTGCCCCGGGGCCACGAGGTCAAGCTCAGGGTGCCCTCGCCCAAGGCCGTGACCAGAGACTTGGAGGTGGAGATCAGTGTCCCCACGTGCCAGGGGGGCCTGCCAGAGGCAGAGCCAAGGGAGAGGGTCTTGGGGGGGCCTGATGTCAGCGGGATGGTGGCCAAGATCCCCAAAGTGGACCTTTCTCTGGGGAAGGCCCTGCCGGGAGAGGAAGGAGCAGCAGAGAGCAGCCTGGCTGTGAAGGGCCAGCCTTTGCTGGAAGTGGAGGGGGCCAAAGTGAAGCTACCCTCTGTCGAAATCCCGTCCGTCAAGATCCCAGATGTGACCCTGGAGGGCGGCAAAGCCCTGGAGGCTGAGGCCAGCATCAAGACACACAGATTTACGCTCCCCAAGTTCAGCATCCCTGGCCCCAAAGCCTGGAAGGCCAGCCCAGAGGCCTCAGCACCTGAGGCGGAGGGTGGCATGGAAGCCAAGCTGAAAGTGCCAAAGTTTGGGATTTCCTTTTCCAAATCGAAAGTGGATGTGGATGGGACAGCACCCAAGGCAAGGGCAACTGCAGCCCTTGAGGCTCACGGGGGGGTGGAGCTGCCAGCAGTGGATGTCACAGTGCCGGCGGTGGATGTGGACCTTGGCCTTCCCGCATGGCCCAGTGAAGAGGCTTCCGGCACCCCCTTGTCCGAGGTTGGCACTGAGGTGCCTGACATCAAGCTGAAAGTACCCAAGTTTTCGCTGCCCAAATTCCGGGGCAAAGGCAAGGAAGGGGACCTGGCATTTGAGAGCCAGGAGGGCAAGTTGAGAGGGAGCAGGGAGGCCCTGGCAGGAGACCTGGGCACAAAGGTGCCCGAAAAGGAGGCCAAAGGCTCCATGTTCAAGATGCCCTCGTTCGGCCTCATGCGCAGGGATACAGCGGGCATGGAAGCAGAAGCCAAGAAAGCCCCTGGCAGCCCCAGGGAGAAGCCCAAGGGGGGCCCCTTCGCCAAGATGCCCAAGCTGAAGCTCTCCTCCCCCAAGGTGGAAGCAGACCCAGGGAAGCTGGCATATCCCCAGGCCCCGCCCGTGCTGGAAGTGAAGGTTCCCCAGGTGGAGCTGCCCAGGATCGGGGCCAGGGATGAGGTGGGGCTGGCCGTGGGTGCAGAGAGCCCTACCCTCAAGGTGAAGGTGCCCTCTCTGGAGATTTCCATGCCCAGCAGCAGAGGTGAAGGGGAGAAGCCGGTGGTGGACGTCTCGGAGGCCGACCTCCGCGGATACGAGGGGGAGCTGAAGATCCCCAGAGTTGGCATTTCCACCCCCAAACTAGAGCTGGAAGTGAGTTTACCCACAACTGGGGTGGAAGAGCCCATGCTGCCAGCAGAGGCCAAGATCAAACTGCCGCAGGTGGAGCTGCCAAGGTTTGGGAGAGCGGAGGAGGGTGGGGCAGAGGTGCAGCTGCTTGGGGGGCGCAGGCTCAGCTTCGGGGAGGAAGATGGGGAAGGGGCGGTGGACACCTCCCTCCTGGGCACCAAGATCCGCTTGCCCAGAGTGGACCTCTCCTTGCCCAAGGGGCGCCTGTCGGATACGGAGCTGCCCCTGACGGCAGAGGGGGGAGAGGTGGTCCCTGAAGGGTCAGAAGCCAAGTTCCGGATGCCTTCAGTGGGGCTGCCCAAGTTCTCTGCCCCCCGAGTGAAGGCTCCTGAGGTGGAGCTGGATGTGGGCTCGGAAGCAGGGAAGGGGACACGCGCCAAAGCTGGGGGCCCGGTCATCAGGCTGGCCAAATTTGGGGGCTCCACCTCGGACAGGGAAGCGGAAGCTGAGGCAGATTTGCCCCGAGTCCCACAGCTGGAGCTGAAGGCCCCCAAACTGAGAGGCAGCACAGAGGCGCTGAGCCCTGAGGCCAAGGAAGCCGCCCAGATCAAGATGCCCTCTGTGCCCATTGGCTTTGGCCTTGCCAAGGGGGAAGCGGAGGCCCGGGGGTCCCCCGAGGAGGGCAAGTTCAAGATCAAGCTCCCGTCCCTGGGCCTCTCCAAAGCGGGGGCAGACACCCAGCCCCTCTGCCCCCCGCCTGAAGGGGCGGACTTCTCCTTCAAGGTGCCCCAGATTGCCCTGCCAGATGTGGGCTTCTCGGTGGACCAGGAGGGGAAGAGTGAGGCTGCCCGGCGGGAAGCAGGGAAGCTGCCAGATCTGGATGTGGAAGTGGGAGGGTTCGAGGCTAGGCTGAAGGCGCCCCAGATCAAGGTGCCAGCTGTGGAGCTGCTGGGCCCCCAGGGGGGTGGCGCTCCCTCTCCAGGCCGGCGGGGCTCAGGCGGAGCCGAGTTGGAGGGGAAGAGAGCGGCCTTCCACATGCCCGGCGTGGAGCTCTCGGCCCCCAGCCTCAAGGCGCATGCAGAGTACCAGGTGGAGGGGGCCCAGCTCCGCCACGGCAGCTCCCAAGAGCTGAGGGGGGGCCGAAGCGGGGAGGCCCCTGAGGCGGAGGCAGGGAAGAGGTACAAGGTGAAGATCCCCAAGTTTGGGCTGTCTCTACCCAAAGGGGGAGCAGAAGGCGGGGAAGGAGGAGCCCCTGGGCACGAGGGGGAGGCCAAGGTCAAGAGGCCCACGTTTGGGCTGGGGAGGGCCAAGGGCAGAGGGGCGGAGGGGCTCCTAGAGGGGGAGGGGGAGGAGGCAGATGGCAGCAAGGGGGTGAGGGCCAAGCTGAAGCTGAAGCCCCCCACCTTTGGGCTCTCCCTCTCACCCAAGGCCAAGGGAGGCGGTGCCCAAGTCAATGGGGAGCTGGAGGACGGCTCTCCCCTGAAGATGAAGGTGCCCAAGCTGGGCTTCTCCAAGGGCGAGGGGGGTGCCCAAGTCAATGGGGAGCAGGCGGGGGCCTCTCTGCACAATGGGGCCAAGCTGGGCAAGATCCGCCTGCCGCAGGTGGAGCTCTCCTCCCCGCCCAAGATGGCAGGAGCAGACTTGGAGCTGAACCTGGAGCTGGTGCGGGCAGAGGAGGCCAAGGACGAAGCCCTGGGGGCCGGCAGGGGAGCCTTGGCGGCCCTCAAGGCGGCCAAGTTCAAGTCGCCCAAGATCTCCTTCTCGGGCTTCAGGAAGCGCACTGGGGAGGGGGCTGCTGGGGCCGTGGTCTCCTCGGCTGCCCGGGTGGAGATGTCTTCTCTGGAAGCGGCTGAGATGGGCGCCAAGGGGGAGAGGTCCCCAAAGTCCCGGTTTCCCAAGGTGGCCCTGAGCCCCAAAGCTCAAGGGGGCCTGGAGGGGGGCTCCGAGCAGGGCGAGGGGAGTTTGAGGATCAAGCTGCCCTCAGTGGGCTTCTCTGGGGAGCATGAGGGGCAAGTCTTGGAGGGCAGAGTGGCGGGGGCCAGAGGAGAGGCAGGAGAGGCAACTGTGTGAGTGGGGCAGCTGCCTAGGGCCCTCCTGCACCCCGCCCCACTTCCTGTGTAATGCTTAGCACTAACCACAAGGGGGCGCCAGCCTTGGCAAAGAAGTGGGGGAAGCAATCAGAGGCCTCCAAGTCACTGGCGGCTTCCCACCTGCTTTTGCAAGTCTACCATGAAGGCGCCACCCTCTTCACAGCCAGGGGTGGTGGTTTCTTTTTGTAAAAAACCAATGTGAATAAATCCCCCCAGTGCCACCTCCTGGCCGGTCTTCCTGTCTTCAGAGGCTTCTCTCCCTGTGCCCCCACCCTGCCCCAATCAAAGTCCCAGCCAGCAGTTGTCCTCCAGGCCTTCCTCCGCCCATCTTGGGGCCTCAAGGCATGCGGGCAGAATTTGGTGGGGGGCCAGGCTGGGCTCGGAGGTCTGCTTTCCTCTCCTTGCACTGGGAAGCTTGTCTACTAACTAATGGATAAAGGGTTGTTTGGAAGACTAAGCCATCTCTACCCCCCACCCTGTTTTGAAATAAAGCCAATTTAAGAATTGGGGACAAGGTGGAAGGAGAATCTAATGCATCTTTTGTTGGGAGTGTCCAGCAAGGAGACTGGAGATGGTTGCCAGTCAAAGGGTAGTTTAAGACGCAGGAAAAAAAGAGTTCCTCCCCTCTTGTGAAAGGGGGGGGGCAGCTTCACGGGAAATTTCCAGCCATGGCATTGGGAGCCAGAAGAGGAATCCTGGAAGAGGACACTCCAGGCTCATCTAGTCCAACCCCTGCAATTCAGAAACCCTGGTTCTTAGTCCCGCCAGCTCCCTTGAACTGGGCAACTTAGATGCCTGGAGCAGCGCCCCGTTGGAGAGCAGCCTTGGGTCGCCTCTGAAACTGGCCGGACCTTTTGGCCGGCTGTTTCCATCCCCCCTGCCTTCTGCTGGCAGGCCCGGTTGGGAGTTGTAGTCCAAAGCCCATTGAGGGGGGCTGGTTCTGGAGGGCCGGCTGAAGCCATTGTGCTGTGCCCCCCGGCCTGGCAAGGCCTCCTGGGCCAGCCCCCCTCCCCCGATATCGGGCCTGTGTGTTTCTGTGGCTCTTCTGAGTCTGAGATCCTTGAGTTGAAGGGACCCCAAGGGTCATCTAGGCCCGCCCCCTGCAATGCAGGAAGTGCAGCTAAAATGTTCCCTTGTGAGGTCTGGACTAGGGGGCGTTTCAGGTGGTTTTCAATTTGGAACTAACTTTGGCACAAAGTGGGGGGGGGGCGGCTCTTTTCAGTGCCAGGATCCAGGGTGCTCTCTTGACCTGGAGCCCAATCCCTCTTCTTCACCCCTGTAAAATGGGGTCTTGCCCTCTTCTTCTTCTTGCAGGACCCCCTTTTCCTTCCTCTTTGCTCAGTCAGAACCAACTCTGTCTCAAGGGACCCTGGAGCCAAACTCTTCCAGAGTTTTCTCTTTCTTCTCCCACTCCTCAGCATTTCCTTCATGGGGGGGGGGTGTTTCGCCAGCAATCCCCAACTTTACTTGAATTTGGAAGGGGTCTGAGATAGGAACAAGGGCTAAATTGTGACATATACCCACCCACCCACTGACCCTCTGCCTTATTTTAAACAGCCATGAATTCGTCCCAGGCCCACAAATGTAAAGTATCTCCTGAGTTCCCCCCAAGGGGGGGCACTTTCAGGTGTGTCAGTGAGGGAGGGGGTGGGGGGTGCAGGGACCTCGTTCAGGTGTTTACATGCCAGGAAGGGGCAGGGCGGCAGTGGGGGGGGGTGTCTTAGCTTCTCAAGCAAAGGGTGGGAAGGAATACTTTCTTATTGCTCTTGAGATGTACAAAAATCTGTTGTCCTAACTTTTAACAACACAGACCTGCTGTGATGGGCTTCCTTTTTTTCCTTGCCACTAAAAAATTCCATTTAACTGCCTCTTTGCCGATTGTTATGTTTAATTACTTTTTTTAAGGTAAAGATGTTACGCTGTATCTTTGAGACACTGTACTTACTGCTGCTTTTTTCTATTCTGGGTTTGAATAAAAATTAATCTGTGGACTAACGTTATTGCTTTTTGTGTGGTCTTTTCCTGTTGCTTGATATACAACGGACGCTTAGTTTGTCCATGACATTTAGTAAAGGTAAAGGGACCCCTGACCATTAGGTCCAGTCACTGACGACTCTGGGGTTGCGGCGCTCATCTCGCTTTACTGGCTGAGGGAGCCGGCATACAGCTTCCGGGTCATGTGGCCAGCATGACTAAGCCGCTTCTGGCGAACCAGAGCAGCGCACGGAAACGCCGTTTACCTTCCTGCCGGAGCAGTACCTATTCATCTACTTGCACTTTGAGGTGCTTTCGAACTGCAAGGTTGGCAGGAGCAGGGACCGAGCAACGGGAGCTCACCCCGTCGTGGGGATTTGAACGGCCAACCTTCTGATCAGCAAGTCCTAGGCTCTTTGGTTTAAGCCACGGCGCCACCCGCGTCCCTGATTCCATGGCAGTTACATCCCACTGTTTTCTCCAGGGGGCTCCAGGTGCCATATGTATGGTTCTCCCCTTCCCCATTTAATCCCCACAACAGCCCTGTGTGGTGGGTGACACTGAGAGGCAGCTACTGGCCCCCCAAGGGGGATTTGAACTCTTGTCTCCCAGGTCCCCGTCCGACACTCTAACCACTGCCCCACCCTGGCTCCTGTCCCTCTGCAGTCTCCCTTCTCTCTCCCTCTCACTACCCAGACACGGCCAGGTCTGGGGCAAAGGAGATCAGGGGCAGCTGGGGGATTCAAACAAACCTCAAACATCCTGCTCTGCCTGCTGCTTCTCCATCCCATAACTCCTAAGCTCTGCAGCTCACCTTGCTTCACCTGCGGAAGAAGAGGGCCCTCTCACCTTTGCCTCTCCTACCGAGTCCCTTTGTTCTCTGAACAGCCCATGACCCCAGCCTCTCACTTCAGGGCAAACTTGCCTGGTTGGAGGAGCTTTGAAGACATGCTGATTCCAGCGGCTTGGAAGTGTCTAGCACACAGTTTAATAAACATGGGTCTGGCAACCAGTTTTGGCAACCCAACTCTAAATCAAATGTCAACACTTATGGAATCCAGGAATTTTGGGCCATTTGGCACCCACAAACTTATAAGAATGTCAGTGTGTTCAGAACACACAATGTCACCAGAGGTGGAATAAAATGCTTCCTAGGAAAATCCCTTTGACTGCTTGTGTGTTGTTTCAAAGGCAACTTCACTAACAGATATTTATTGCTGAAATATAGGAACAAAGCAACATATGCTATAATAGAGAATACACAAGCAAGCGGAATACATCTATTTGTATGCAATGTCTCTGAAGCATGTCTCCCCCCTCCAGCTGCTCTTTCAGCCCCCGGGGACCCCCTCTTGCTGGGACAGGGCTCTCTGCCCTGCAGCCCCCCACCTCCCACCCCCGCAGCCCCCACTAGAGCTGCCCAGGGGTCCCCAAGAGAGCCAGGCGGGACTGCCCCCCCCCCGGAGAAGAGACACCCCGGGTCCCCCGATCTGGTCCCTTCGCCCCCCCCCATAAGCCCTCCCCTCGAAGGCTCCCCGTTCCCCAGCCCCGGAGCCCCAGGCAGACAGACGTGCTCCTCCTCCCGGACACGGGTTCCCCTTTCGCACGCACACGCGCCCAGTCCCGGCTTCTGGGTCCTGCTTCTTCCCCGCCAGGCGCCCCTCCTCCCGGCCCAGGGGCCCCGCACCCTCCCAGGCCCCACCAAGGACCCCCCACCCATTCCGGGGCCAGGCGGGCCCAAGCGCGGCCTCTTCCCCAGGGAGGGAGCAGCTCTGCGCCTGCGCGACGCCGGGCGCTCCTCCGCGCCCCGCTCGCCAAGGGTTAAGTGGCACCGAGTTGGCTTCCTAGAGAGGACAGGAAATGAAAGCGGGGACCGCTCCCCTCTGCGTCACTTCCTGCAAGAGGGTCTCCTCGTGGAGAGCGGCCTCGCCCTCGCCTGCGGGCCTTTGGTGGGTCTCCTCTCGGTTCCGCCTTGGGGAGAAGGGGGAGGGGGGTCCAGGGCTGCCCGGGGGGGGGGGCGCAGGGAAACCTGTGGAACTCCCTCCCCCCAGGAGCCAGGGGGCCCCCAAACAGGGCCGGATTGAGGTCGGAGGAAGGTAATGGGCCCCTTTCTCGGTCCAGCAAATGGTCGCTGTTTTTTGTACTGAATATCTGCAAGATGGTAATTTACGGAGCTCATAGGTATCTCAAGCCATTTGCACTTAGCAAAATATGTATTTTATCAAAGTCATTGTTGAACTGAAATACAATAAAGAAATATATTAATAGTGAAATACAATGAAGAAGTATATTAATAGTGAAATCATCATTAATCTCTAACTTAAAATGATTTTTCTTCATAATGCAAACACATTGGCATAGGGCAATAACAAAAGTTCCTTCAGAAACACAATTGACAAAGACTCATAATCAAGTCTCTAGAAACTTGTGATAACATGAAATAACAAGAGGTGTAAATATATGAGGCAAACTACTAATAATTATAAATAGCTTTATTAATATGAAATTAAGTGTTAGAACCTGTACAATGCAATTGTAGTTAATACAATGTGTTTTTATATAATATCAATGCAGTATCACCATAGTAGTCCACACTGTTCATTGGGACAGCAGACTTTTGTACCCTGTTACACTTACTGAGTGTAAATGACAGTATTTCTAGTAATCTATCACATTCATAAATAATACCGATACTATATATGCCTGTACATCAAAAAATTATTAAACAGGACTAATTATATTAATGCATCTACCCAATACCCATTCAGCTGTATAATTTTATCATGATTCATTGTATACTGTGGATTCAAACAGTACACAAACATGATCTAAATTACAGTACTTTGCTTGCTTTTGCCAAAGCAAAATCACTGATGATATCATCAAACGATAAACTGCATAGCTTGTCATTTTCTGTGCACATGATGCTGAGGTAACATAATTTATCTTGAAACTTTGTTGTTTTAAATTCATTTTTTATCCTCTTCAGCTGAGAAAAGGATCTTTCTCCATGGCAATTTGCGTTCATCATACAAATGAACATTCTCAGAATTGCTTCTGCATTAGGGAATGCTGACTGGACCTGGTCATTAAATGCCCCAGAAATCCAAGGCAGGAGAGGCCTTCCTGGAAAGGAAGCAAGCGGAGGGTGGGCGCGAAAGAGGCAACCCCCACCCTTGAGTAATGAGAGTTGCTAGGGGACCCGCTGACAAGGAGGATGGAGGCCATGGGCGTAGCCAGGATTTCGGGGGGGGGGGGGCAGCCAAAGCATCTGCTGGTGGGTGGGGGGGGAGAGAACCTAAATTAATTGTGTGTTTTCAAAGCTTTTCAATATTTTTTTAGGATCTAGTGGGGCAGCTGGATGGTGTCTCTTAAGAATTCTGAGCATCCTTAACAAACAACGGTTCCCAAGACTCTTTGGAGGAGGCCATCTTGCTTGGCAGATGGTTAATGAATTGGTTTGAATACAACCAAAAATGCAGGATAGAACATAGTGAGCAGAGAACAGAGAGCATTCCACATGGCAAAGCCCTTGTGGTTGTGCTTAGATTAAGGGTGAGTCATGGGCCTTTCTCCTCTTCCATTGCCAATTAAATAATATAAAGTGTTGGTCTGTTGATGAACTTAGGCCCAGAAATGAACTGGCAACCAATGCAGGTATTTTAAAACAGGAATTACATGTATGCCAAAGGATTTTCGTGGGTCTTCAATGAGGAGGGGTAGATGCCACCTGTCAGGCTTCAGGGAATCCCATCCCTCCCCCAGTGGCCAGCCAAGAAGTCAATAACAAGAAGAGTTCCTACTGAGTCCTTTATTCAATATTTACAGAGAGAGACTTTGGAAAGCGCCTCTCCATTGCAGTAATGGCGTTGTTCTGAGTAAAGTCCCACCTGTCTCTCCTCTTCTACATCATCCCTGCGTTGGCTGATGTGTGCTTTCTGCCTCTGAGCTTCCTGTTCTCTCAATGCATGCTTGGTCCTGGGAGGAGGGTCAGGAATGCTTTCTGAAGACACGGAGTCTGCCAGGTGTCTCTCCCCTGGTGCTGCTGCTGCTTCCGCCTGCTGCTCTCCCAATATTTCCCAGCTTCTCCCCTCTGCAGCCTCTGAACTATGACCTTCTGCAAACCAGTGTTGTAAATCTATACTGTCCTCTTCTTCTCGGGAAGGTTCAGGAGGAGGGAAGGGGATCTCCACCATTCCTCTTCGGTCCAGTCCCTGACACCACCTGGAGCCTGTTGGAGAAAAAGGTGGGATAGAAATGCCATTAGTAAAAGAGGGAATCCAGTTGAGAACCCAACCGCTGCATTTGGGGCCAGTTTCTGAGGCGTCTTCCAGGGCAGTTCCACCCAGAGGGCCTTGCAACCATCCCATTGGATCCAGAGCAGGAAGTCCCATGGCCACATCCTGTCTGTGCCAAAGGGACAGTGGCTGGAGCTAGACATGGGCCCTCCTGCTCACCAAGGCCACCCAAGCAGATATGGCTGGGTTCGGGTGAAGCTCTGGACTATGAAGTGGGTTTGGGATACAAATGACTCACTTGTTGTCAGAGCCACCCTGACACTTGTCATTCACAGTTATGACTTCTTCCTCCTCCTCCTCTCCCCACACTTGCTCAGGGAACATTTTTCTTCTCTTGGCTGTGCTTTGATATTATAATAGAATAGTGTGTTTGATTCGTAGGATTTGTTGCACCTTGCATTAGAACTTGGCAGAGGACCAAGGGCTCCTTCCGATCTCTTGGAGACTTCCTGGGAACACAGATGGATGAGCAAGACTCAGCTGATGCTGAAGCAGGAAGAGGCCATGCCATGGAAACGGGGAGCAGTGGGGGATTCTGTGAAAACTCTGTGCAGAGGATTCTGGGTGAGGAGGACACCCTCCACTCAGCTGTGCAGAGCCAGCAGCTCAGGCAGTTCTGCTACCAGGAGGCCAAAGGACCCCGAGAGGTTTGCAGCCAACTCTACCACTTTTGCCACCAGTGGCTGAAGCCAGAAAGGCACATGAAAGCTCAGGTGTTGGACCTGGTGATCTTGGAGCAGTTCCTGGTTGTCCTTCCCCCGGAGATGGAGAGCTGGGTGAGGGAATGTGGAGCGGAGACCAGTTCCCAGGCAGTGGCCCTGGCCGAAGGTTTCCTCCTGAGTCAGACAGAGGAGAAAAAGCAGGCAGAACGGCAGGTGAGAGAGACTTTCCTCTGGATACTTCCAAGGGGCTCCAAAGAGGAGGGAGAGTATGCCAAATTATTTACTAATGGCCCATCCTTTTTTGGAAATCTACTGCTACTGCTATTATTATTATTATTATTATTATTATTATTATTATTATTATTATTATTATTGTCAGGGCTGCCTCTAGGTCCCAGCTCACAGAGGACCAACGCCAGGCTGATATTATGTACAAAAGTCTTTATTGAAGTATAGTTTCCATTTTAAAGCCAGAGCGTGCAACCCTACGTCTAGACTCTAGATCGGCGAAGTCCTATCTGAATCACTTCCCCTTCCGCACCAGTTTAAGATCCTAGCCCTGCTCCACCTTCTGCGCTGCTCTCTCCTCCTCTGGGTCCTCCTGCCCTCTGGGGCATTGCCCTTCCTGGACTCTTCCGACGCTGAGTCGCTTAGCTCCTCCCCTTGCCTCCGGCGTGCTTTAGGACCCGGTTCCCAATCCTCACTCTCTGCTGTCCCGCGCTCCTGTACATTTGAACTTGCTTCTCGCCCCAACCCAGTGACCTTTCTCCTAACCGTTACACTGCTTCTATCACTGCTTCCCTCTTCCGTGACACTGGCCGGATCTGACCTCCCCTCCGTTGTACGACTCTCCGAGGAAGGCGTGGTCAGCTCTGCCTCGTCTTCTCTCCCTGGTGGGGGAAGTACTGGTCCCGATGCCTGGGACCCTTCCCCCCCACTCTGCTCTGGTGGGGAAGCTGGTCCTGATCTCCAACTACTACTCTGGGAGTCCCTGCTCCCCCCTTGCTCCTGGGGCGTTCCCCTTGGGACCCCCCTACCCCTGGCCACTGGCGCTCCCTTCTGTGAATCTTCCGATTCGCTGGAGAGGCTTATGGAATCCCTCAGACCACTGTCTCCTCCTACACTGCCCTCTGATTCCTCGCCCTCGCTCTCCATTTCCCATCTTCCCTGTGCCTCTGCTCCTGAGCCCCTGACATCCATCCCCCCCCTCGAAGCCCCCCCTTCCCCCCCTTCTCCCGGAGTGGGTTCTGGGTGCTCCAATGTCGTGGGGGTGAGTGCGGGGTACAGTTCTTCCCCCGTGGCGTGCCGCCAGCCGGATAAGTCCGGGAAGTCCTCCATGGTCTCGTCAACGGCGATCTCCTCTGCTTCCATCTCTTGGGAGGTGTGCTCGAAACCTGGATCTACCCCCAACTCGCCCGTGACCCCCTCTTCCCCTGTCGCTTGGGGTGACACTGCGTGCCATGGTCCTCTCAGCAGATCTCTGCGCCAGCCCACCTCAGGCTGATCCTCCCACCAATAAGATCCTCCTGTGCCAAACCCTGAGAGGGACCCCTCTGGGGAGCTGGTCTCCGGTGACGCCTCTTCAGCTGAAGAGAAACCCTGGAACGTGCTGGTGGAGAGTGTGCGTGTGAAAAGATATTCGTCGAAATAATCTGCCGGCATGGGTCTGTGCGGGAAAAGTGCATGGAATTCGTCCTTGAGCCATTGCTCCTCCACTGCATAGTCCGGTACCCACCTGTTGGCGCTGGCTGGGGTGTCTTCCCTGGCGAGGAGATATTCAATCCCTTCCTCCCCCCATCTCGAGTCTAAAATCTCTGTGGCCTCGTTGATCGGGTCTGCCCTCGGCGGCCCCCCCTGTGTGGGTGCGTCTCTGAGCGGGCTGGGGGCAGTCCCTGGTGCCTGGAACCTGTGAGGTGCCTTGTAGGGCGTGAGCACCAATCTATGAAAGACCGGATGCATTCTGGATCCCTCCGGGAGTGTCAGCCGGAAGGCCACTGGGTTGATCTGTGCCTCAACTTGGTAAGGGCCTAGCTGCTTGTGTCCGAGCTTCTTTTTAGCTAACGATCTGGCCGGCACTGCCTGGGCTGCTAACCAGACCCAGTCCCCCACCCGGATGTCCTCCCCAACTCTCCTGTGTCGGTCTGCCTCTATTTTGTAAGCGTGTTTAGCTAGCTCCAACTGCCTTCGGAGCTGTTCGTGGACCTCCTGTAACTCCGCTGCCAAGTTCTCAGCTCCCTGCGGTTCCCCCTCCCCCACTTTCTCTAAACCCGGGAAGGTCCTGGGATGCCGCCCATTGTTGGCGAAAAACGGTGTCACCCCCGTGGACACGTGTTTCGTGTTGTTGTAGGCAAACTCGGCCAGCGGCAGATAGTCCACCCAGGTCGAGGGCTGCTGGTTCGCGTAGCATCTCAGGTACTGCTGCATGATGGCGTTGACCCTCTCCGCTTATCCGTTGGTCTGCGGGTGTCTCGCCGACGATAGGTTGACCTTGACGTTCAGGATGCCCATCAGCTTCTGCCAGAAACTCGAGATGAACTGGCGCCCCCGGTCGGACAGGATAGACCGTGGTAGGCCGTGCACCTTGAACACGTGGTCTATGAACATCTTGGCTGTCTGTTCTGCTGTGGCCACCTTCGCGCAAGGAATGAAGTGGGCCATCTTGGTGAACAAGTCTACTACCACGAGTACCACTGTCTTGCCTCGCGTGCTGGGCAGATCTGTGACAAAGTCCAGGGCCACTTTCTCCCACGGCTCGAGGGGCGTCTGTAGCGGTTCCAGCAATCCCGCCGGCGGCTTGTGCACCGGTTTGGCCCTTTGGCATATGTCGCACCTCATGACGTAATCCGCGACTTCCCCCCTCATCTTGGGCCACCAAAAGTCTGGCTACTAGTTCCACCGTCTTCTCTTTGCTGAAGTGCCCAGCGCTGGGTGCGTCGTGTAACTGCTGCAGTACCTTCGCGCGGAGGTCGTCTCCCGGCACGTAGAGGGCCCCTTTGCGGATGAGCAGTCCGTCGCGTATCTGAAACTCGTTGTCCTTCGCCTTGCCGCTTCGCACCTCCTCCATCTTGGATCGTGCAAAGGAGTCTGTCTGCAGCGCGCGACGTACTGCGTCCAGGTCCACCGTGGCTGAGGCGCATGCCCACGCTTCCGGTGCGAAAATGTGCTTGGCTGCCGCCGGTGCCTCTGCCTCGAGATACTGCGGCTTCCTGGACAGCGCATCCGCCATGATGTTGCTGTCTCCTGGGATGTATTCTATCCTGAAGTCGAAATCTGGAAAGAACTCCGCCCAGCGGATGTGTCTCTGGTTTAGGAACCTCGCCGTGCGCCAGTACTCCAAGTTCTTATGGTCCGTGCGGACCTGCACTGTGTGTGTGGCTCCGATGAGGAAGTGCCGCCACGCCTTGAATGCTGCATGAACGGCCAGCAACTCTCTGTCCCAGATGGTGTAGTTCTGCTCCGACTTGCTGAGCTTCCTGGAGTAGAAAGCGCACGGCCTCCAGTCCCCTTGGTGGTCTCGCTGCAACAGGACTGCCCCCACCGCTCTGTCCGAGGCGTCCATCTCAACCCTCATGGGTTTGCTGGGGTTCACATGTAGTAGTTGTTCTTCGGACGCGAAGAGACGCTTGAGCTTTTGAAAGGACTGCTCCGCCTGCTCCGTCCAGATGAACTTCTTCTTCTTGGAGCTGAGGGTGTCGGTGATGGCCGCCGTCTGCATAGCGAAACCCTTGATGAATTTGCGATAAAAGTTGGCAAAGCCGACAAACCTCTGGACCTCCTTCCGATTGCGCGGGCTTTTCCAGTCCAGCACCGAATGGACCTTGGCGCTGTCCATGGCGAGTCCCTTGTCGGACAGCTTGTAGCCCAGGAAGTCCACCTCCGTCTTGTCGAACTGGCACTTCTCCAGCTTGGCATAAAGCCTGTGCTCTCTCAGCCTCTGCAGGACTTCCTTGACATCTCTCTCGTGGGCCTCCTGCGACTCCGAGAAGATCAGGATATCGTCCAGGAAGCAGACGCACTTCTTGTAGAGGAGACCCGCTAAGACGTGGTGCATGAAGGCTTGAAAACAGTGGGAGCCATTTTGTAATCCAAAAGGCATAACTCTATATTCATAGGTGCCTAGCGGCGTAAACATGGCCGTCTTCCACTCGTCGCCCTCCCGCACGCGTATGAGATTGTACGCTCCGCGTAGATCCAACTTGGTAAAGATGCGACCCTTCCTCACCGTCGCCAGGAGGTCATCGATCTTGGGCATGGGGAAGGCTGTGGGCTTGGTTTTCGAATTCAAAATTCTGAAATCAACTACAAGCCTCTTTTGGGGCGTGTCTTTTTTCTTCACAAAAAACACGGGGCTGCCCCCCACTGCTTTGGACTCCCGGATGAATCCCCACTTCAAGTTGAGGTCTATGAACTCCCTGAGTTCCTGCAGTTCATCTTCAGACATGGAATACAGTTTTCCCGTCGGCAGCGTCGCCCCCGGCAGGAGGTCAATCTTGCAGTCGTATGGTCTGTGGGGGGGTAGCTTGTCCGCCTCCTTCTCGCAGAAAACCTCCAAAAAGTCTCTGTACTTGTCGGGTACCGCTTGCAGCATGCCCAAGTGTAACTGCGGCCCATCTTCCGGCCCCTCATCTTCCTGGGTGGGCAGTATGCAGTTTGCTGCGCAGTAGGAGGAGCTGAAAGTCAATTGGCGCTGGTACCATGCTAATGCCGGACTGTGCCGGTCCAGCCAACTCATGCCCAACACTATGGGTGTGTCTGACAGGTGTGTAACATTGAAGCTGATGACTTCGCGGTGGTTTCCAATTCGCATCACCATTGGTGGTGTTTGCTGTAGCACTTGTCCCCCCAGTAGCTCTCTGCCGTCGACTGTCACTACTTTCAGGGGCATCGTGGCAGGCAGGAGCGCTATGCCATGTTGCTTGATGAAATCCACTCCTATAAAGTCTGCATTGCTGCCAGAGTCAATGGTAATGGGGATTTCCATGGTGAGCCCATTGGGAAGCTGGAGGGATGCGGTGAGCTGCACCACTGGTTTGGGTGGGAGGGGGTCTGTGGGCTGTAAGATCCCTGGGGACTGCTTCACTGACTCGTCTGGCTGGGCCCCAGTGCCTATGATTCCAGCCAGACTCCGTCGTTTCCCTGCTGTGGTACATTCTGCTGAACTGCTTCTGTAATCGTCGCTGAGGCTGCAGTGTGCTTGTGCAGCCTCTGGGGACACTCTTTCGCCATGTGCTGAGCACTGTTGCAGATGTAACACTTCCTGTTCCCTCTAGGCTTCATTTTGACTGCTCCCGGCGTTAGGGCTCTGGCTGCTGATTGAGCCTTGGCACCACCTATCTCCATCAGCTCCTCTCCCCCTCCCAGCGGAGGCGTGGATTGAGCGCGCGTTGTGTCCCTGGGAAAGAAAGGAGGTGCTCTTGCTGGCGCGCGTCCCCAACTCCCTTCGTCTTTGCTCCAGGATCGTTGTTCCAGACGCACCCCAATCGTCAGCCCCCTCTGGACCACTTCTTGAGTGCTTTGGGGTCTCTCCCCCCTTGCGATTTCGTCTTTCACAGCCCCATTCAGCCCCTCCCAAAAAAGGTCCCTGACGGCAGCTGAATTTTTCTCCCATCCCAGCGCGTTGACCAATGCAAAAAAGCGTGCGTGATATTGCCTCACAGTGGCCCTCCCTTGTTTTAATCCATGTATCTCTTTCCTGGCGAGATCTACATCTATCGCTGATAGAAAACAAGCGTCCATCGCCTTAAGAAAGGCATCCGCATTTTGGAGGGCTGGGTCCTTATCTCGCCACAGATTACGCAGCCACGCTTTAGCGTCTCCGTGAAGATGCGTTAATATGAAGCCTACTTTCTCCTGCTCATCTCTAAAGTCCTTCTCCAGCAACTCTAGCGCGTAAACCACGTCTGCTCTGAAGTTAGGATACTGCTGCAGATTCCCATCGAAATGAGACACGAGGCTGCCTCCTCTCTTTCCCAGCCCAATTCCCTCTGGTCTGGTTCCCGGCGCCCCCTGTTTAGTCAACGTTTCCAACCTGATTTCCAGATCCTTGCAGGCAGTAGCCGCTTCCTCTTCCCTCTTCCTAGATGCAAGAATTTCCGCGTTGAGTTGTGTCACTGCGTTTTGCAGGGCTGTTATGCGTTCTTCGGTAGTCATCTTGTCTTGCTTTCGTGAGCTTGCGAAGCACCAATCTTCGCCCCCCGCTGCGTCCACTCACGCTGCGAGGTTTTTCTGAGGAGATAGGACTTACTGTCAGGGCTGCCTCTAGGTCCCAGCTCACAGAGAACCAACGCCAGGCTGATATTATGTACAAAAGTCTTTATTGAAGTATAGTTTCCATTTTAAAGCCAGAGCGTGCAACCCTACGTCTAGACTCTAGATCGGCGAAGTCCTATCTGAATCACTTCCCCTTCCGCACCAGTTTAAGATCCTAGCCCTGCTCCACCTTCTGCGCTGCTCTCTCCTCCTCTGGGTCCTCCTGCCCTCTGGGGCATTGCCCTTCCTGGACTCTTCCGACGCTGAGTCGCTTAGCTCCTCCCCTTGCCTCCGGCGTGCTTTAGGACCCGGTTCCCAATCCTCACTCTCTGCTGTCCCGCGCTCCTGTACATTTGAACTTGCTTCTCGCCCCAACCCAGTGACCTCCTAACCGTTACACTGCTTCTATCACTGCTTCCCTCTTCCGTGACACTGGCCGGATCTGACCTCCCCTCCGTTGTACGACTCTCCGAGGAAGGCGTGGTCAGCTCTGCCTCGTCTTCTCTCCCTGGTGGGGGAAGTACTGGTCCCGATGCCTGGGACCCTTCCCCCCCACTCTGCTCTGGTGGGGAAGCTGGTCCTGATCTCCAACTACTACTCTGGGAGTCCCTGCTCCCCCCTTGCTCCTGGAGCGTTCCCCTTGGGACCCCCCTACCCCTGGCCACTGGCGCTCCCTTCTGTGAATCTTCCGATTCGCTGGAGAGGCTTATGGAATCCCTCGGACCACTGTCTCCTCCTACACTGCCCTCTGATTCCTCGCCCTCGCTCTCCATTTCCCATCTTCCCTGTGCCTCTGCTCCTGAGCCCCTGACAATTATTATACCACACCCATGTGGCTGGGTTTCTTCTAGCACATAGAAAAGCATAATAAGACATCAGATGTCTTCTAAAAGTTATGTAGTTCTTTATCTCCTTATCATCTGATGGGAGAGTATTCCACAGGGTGGGTGCCACTGTCGAGAAGATCCACTGCCTTGTTCCCTGTAATAATGATGATGGTGATGATGATGATAATTTATTGTTTATATCCCGCCTATCTGGCTGGGTTTCCCTAGCCACTCTGGGTGGCTTCTAACCAAATATTAAAAACACAATACAGCATTAAACATTAAAAATATCCCTAAACAGGACTGCTTTCAGATGTCTTTTAAAAGTAAGGTAGTTGCTTATTGCCTTGACATCTGATGGGAGGGCATTCCACAGGGCAGGCACCACTACTGAGAAGGTCCTCCCTGGTTCCCTGTAACTTTGCTTGTTGCAGAGAGGGAACCAGCAGAAGACCCTCAGAGCTGGACCTCAGTGTCCGGGTTGAACGAAGGGGGTGGAGACGCTCCTGTGGGTATACTGGGCCTTTGAGGCCGTTTAGGGCATTGAAGTTCAGCGCCAACACTTTGAATTGTGCTTGGAAACATTCTGGGAGCCAGGGAAGATCCTTGAGGACCAATGTTATATGGTCCTGGCAGCCAGTCCCAGATACCAGTCTAGCAGAAGCAGGAAACAGCTTTCACCTCTGTCCCCTGAAGGCGCTTGCCTCTGCCAATCCTTTTCTAATCCTTCTCCCCATTCTCTGTTTTGAATCCATGTTCCTCTTTCAGGGAAAGGATCTTTTTGCAGAAATGGGTCTTGATTCTTCTGAGGCAGAGAAGACTCCCTTGGACACCAGAGTGAGGCCTCTGGGTAAGGAGGAAGGAGTGTTTTCTGCGTTTTGTCACATTCTCTTGGTTTTGAAACTAATCTGTGAGTTCTTTACATCTTTTGGGTGAAGACACTTGGAGTCCAGAGCTCGGGGGGGGGGAGATGTATTTTTGCACAACCAATATATGAAATGGGTACAAATGTCCAAATGTATTCAGCAGGGGAGACTTTTACAATAGTAATTTTTATTAGTTTTCAATTACCTGAAGCAGAGCGCCCCGCGCGCCGGGCAGACATCCGCAGCGTGGGGAGCCCTGCAGGAGTTCCCCACAGGGCTCCCCACGCTGCGGATAGCAGCCTGCTGCCTGAGGCAGACATCGGCCGACCCCACAAGCTCGGGGGACAGCAGGGAGGCGCAGTGCCGTTCCTCAACCTGGTTCGGTTTCCCCGACCTGCTTTTGAGGGGGAAATAAAGGGGGGGAATTTCCTTTATTCCCCCCCCCCAAAAAAAACTAGGTGCGTCCTATGGGACGGAGCGTCCTATGGGACGAAAAATACGGTAAATTAAATTCCAAGTCCTTTTAGCATTATTCAGTTCAGTCCATAAATAATAAAGGATAGGGAAGAGTCAGCTCTAATTTTCCATCGTAAACATTTTGTAAAATAGAGCTTCCCTCCCTTTTTCCTTTTTTTACACACAAAGTTCCATTTGATGTTATATTCCATACCTGCAATCCAGTTTCATCCCTGCTCACCTGTACATATATAATTTGAACTAGCATTCAATGGTGGGTTGCCAAATCATAAATGTAGAGAAGAAAACTATATAAAGAATCCTTAGGCTTCCCTCCCCCCCCCATCTTTTGCACCAAATGAAGTCTTCTCTCAAATTCAACCCTTAAAGACCTTGCAGCTGTTTCAGTCCCACAGTTTATGCTCTCATCCCTTCCAGCAACATCTGTACATTAGTCCAAATTGAGCTCTAATTGACAGGAGAACCTCTGCTTCTTAATGGCAGCGAAGGAGGGTTTTCGGCAGGCGAAGGGCTTTTGCACTCAGCGCCTCCCTGCCTCCCGCAATCCATGCTGGAGCCAGAGCCAGATACCGAGACGAACTGGGAGTGAACCCCATTCCCCCCTGTCCCTGGGGGCAACTTGCAAGCAGAATTACCCTCAGTCATCCTTGTTTTTCCTTCGCCAACGATCTCCCGCTGCCTCCATTAAGGCAGAGTGGAACCGGAAGCTAGCAGGGGAGACTTGGACGAAGCCCCACCTGTACTTAGAGATGCACTGTTTCACCTCTGAGAGAAGCAGGCACTCACGGTTTCCACTTCCCTTGGTCTCTCCCAGGTGACGGAATGATGCCACCAAGACCTGCTCCTTCATCTTTTCATGGTGGTGGAGGGGAGGCAGCAGCTGTGGACCCAGATCAGGTAGGGGGAAGGAGCCTTGTGGGGAAGGACTGCTTGGATGCAGAGGAATGGTGGGAGGAGCCAGAGAAGAGGGAGCCGACTGGGAGGAGGAGGAGGAGGAGGTGTCTGAAGCTGGAGAGGGAAGGGGGCTGAGGGAGCAGAGGGAGTCTGGGGCAGAGAGCAGCCCAGACTCCGAGGCAGAAGCTGCAGCAGGAGAGAGGGATGAGGAAGGCAGAGAGGGGTCTGGCCGCTGTAGAAAACAACAGAGCCAAGTGTAATGGATCACATGAATGTTCTCTAAGAGGACAGCCTTTTTCCTTTTCTGTTAGGACACAGTTTGCTTTGAAGATGTAGCTGTCTATATCACAGATGAGGAGTGGGCGTTGCTGGATCCTGACCAGAGAGCTCTGCATCAGGAGGTCATGGAGGAGATTCGTGGGATGTGGGACTCTCTCAGTAAGGCTCCCTATTGGATCATCCTATCTGTTTTGTAATTCAAGACATCTCTCTATGTGACAAACCTCTGATATTTCGATGGGGCTCAACAGCGCCACCCACAGCACCTGGGATGTTAACACTCCCACAGCAAACCTTGGATGGATGGCTATTGATTGTTTTCCCTGTGAATATTCTGCCTTTTAAAACCCTGACCAGGATGTCTGAACTGCCCAGGCCTTCTTAAATGTAGGCTTCAGAGTGATTTGAGGTGTTGAAGTAGCTTCAGTCTTGCTTCTGTCTCTCTTTGGTTGACCAAAGAGTCGACTGACATTGGAGATGGCACAGATTCCACAACTGAACCAAACAAACTCCATCCCAGAAAAGAGCCAGGCTTTTTGAATCTCAGGCATTGAACATCAAACATTTAAAAATTCCTGATACTCAGGTGCCTTCAGAAGTCCTCTAAAAGTTGCCTAGTTATCTCCTTGACATCTGATGGGAGGGCGTTCCACAGGGTGGGTGCCCCTACCAAGAAGCCCCCCCTGCCTCGTCCCCTGTAACTTCTGGCAGTAATGTAACATTTAAGTAAGGACACTTGAATAATAATAATGCTAATATGACAAGTTTCTGCTGCATGCTGTGATGTCAAGAATTTAAGAAAACATCCAAATTGCTTTAACGTGATGCACATCATAATTATATTTTTCAGCCACTGAAGAAGTTTAAATTTGGCAGCTGCTACACACATTTGTTCAATACACAAAGAGCATTTTTCAGCACACAGAAGTCCATATGCTTTCCATTTTTGTTCCCCTACTCTTACATCGCCCACTACAAGGCAGCTGACTTAGACCATGCCTGTCCAGTGTCAAGTGTTCCCAAATATTTCACCAGCTCTTAAAATTTGTTTAGATTTATTACTGCATATTGAACTGCGTGAAAAGGACAGTAGTGACTTTGAAAAAGTATGGGAACCATTTACAACATTCCTACAGAAACAAAACAAAAAAAATGGACTCGTTGGCAGTTTACAGCTTTATTGATAGAGAACAAGAAATTTTACAATGTGACAAAATATTATTTTATACAAATAGCAGAATGTAATATATGAGGTAATAAACCAGAAATGGAAGCTGAAGGAAGTCAACAGGGTGGGGAGAAACTGGAAAATGAATGTTATTGATAGTGGATATTTGTTACGAGAAAAAGAAAACCAATAAAAAATATTTTTAAATAATTACTGAATATTGAACAACTTAGCATATTGAATATATCTTAATTTTGGACAGGGAACTTTCCAGCATTGGCCACCATTTAAATAATAATAAAAGTACATTTTATTCATGAAGATAGTACATATCCATATTTAAATTTGAACAAAAAGATGTTACCAAGTTAAGCTAAAAATAGTTAAGAGAGAGAAAACATCTAATATTCAACTTGATTTATTTATGAAAGTAGACATTTTTACAGAACAAAATGAACATTATAACATCTAACTCCCTTCAGTTCTTTCCCTGTCACAAACCTTAATGAGCATTGCTCCATGATTTTGAGCTGCACTTCTTCCCTGGACTCTAATCCGTTTGCCTCTGAGTTTCAGGTGGTGATAAATTGGAAATGAAGAACAAGGGAGACCACAATGAATTTCACACAGTGGAGGAGCCATATCAGGATTCAGACTGTGGAGAGGGCTTCAGTCAGAGCTCCCATTCCTCTTCCCATCAAAGAAATCCCCTTGAGAAGAAGCCCTATCAGTGCTTGCAATGTGTAAAGAGCTTAAGTCACAGGGCCCATCTCACTTCTCATCAAAAAAATCATACAGGGGAGAAACCATTTCAGTGCTTGGAATGTGGAAATAGCTTCACCAGGAAAGAAAATCTCACTTCCCATCAAAGAATTCATACATGTGAGAAACCATATCAATGTTTGGAATGTGGAAAGAGCTTCAACAGGAAAGAAAATCTCACTTCCCATCAAAGAATTCATACAGGGGAGAAACCCTATCAGTGCTTGGATTGTGGAAAGAGCTTCACCAGGAAATTATATCTCACTTCCCATCAAAGAATTCATACAGGGGAGAAACCCTATCAGTGCTTGGAATGTGGAAAGAGCTTCACCTGGAAAATAAGTTTCATTTCCCATCAAAGAATTCATACAGGGGAGAAACCATATCAGTGCATGGAATGTGGAAAGAGCTTCAGGAGGAACTCAGATCTTACTTCCCATCAAAGAATTCATACAGGAGATAAACCCTTTAAGTGCTTGGAATGTGGAAAGAGCTTTACTCGGAAAGAAAGTCTCACTTCCCATCAAAGAGTTCATGCAAGGGAGAAACCCTTTAAGTGCTTGGAATGTGGAAAGAGCTTCACCTGGAAAATAAGTTTCACTTCCCATCAAAGATTTCATACAGGGGAAAACCCCTATCAGTGCCTGGAATGTGGAAAGAGCTTCACCAGGAAAGAAAGTCTCACAGCCCATCAAAGAGTTCATGCAAGGGAGAAACCCTTTAAGTGCTTGGAATGTGGAAAGAGCTTCAACTGGAAACTGAGTTTAGCTTCCCATAAAATAATCCATACAGGGGAAAAACCGTATCAGTGTGTGGAATGTGGAAAGAGATTCATTAACAGCGCCAAACTCACTTCCCATCAAAGAATTCATACAGGGGAGAAACCCTATCAGTGCTTGGAATGTGGAAAGAGTTTCACCTGGAAAATAAGTTTCACTTCCCATCAAAGATTTCATACAGGGGAAAACCCCTATCAGTGCCTGGAATGTGGAAAGAGCTTCACCAGGAAAGAAAGTCTCACAGCCCATCAAAAAATCCATACGGGGGAGAAACCCTAACAGTGCATGGAATGTGGAAAGCGCTTCAGTCAAAGCAACAATCTCACTTCCCATCAGAGAATTCACACAGGGTAGAAACCATTTCAGTGCCAAGAGTGATTGGAGGGATTTATGAAAATCTGGTCTCATTTTTAAAGTTCTTTAAAAAACCATTTGAGCTCTTTAAAGGACTGAGAGTTGGCTAAAAAAGCTAATAGCAGGACAGGTTTGGACAAGTTTGCTTCTCTTCGAAGGAAAATATGTCTTCTACTGTGAGACAGTTAAAGAGAATTGGATTACTGCAACACAACCACTCTTTTCTGGACATCTAAATTGCTGTGTCCTCTTGGACACATTGTTTCTTTTTTCTTTCTTGTGGTTCCTCTCTTAAAGTAATTATTTGGTTAATTCAAATCTTAATTTGAGAAATTGGATTTTATGTTAAACAGCTTATGTGTTCTGGGTATCAGGCTGGATGGAAGAGGGAGGGCTGGAAAAATAAAGGAAACAGGATCTCTTAGGAAAGAGTTATTCTGTGGCCTTGAGAAACTGATAAGGGGTTGCTGGAAAAGGGAGAGTGAGATTTTGACTATGGCAGTTAAAAAACAGTTAACGCCAGGCCTGAGTAGAAGATCTTCAGAGCAAGACCCAGGGGAAAGGTCCCCATCTGAATTGGTGGAACTTTTTGCTGACTTAAAAAAATACCGGACTAAAGAGATGAAGGAAAATTTGGAGAAGCTATTAGCCCGAATTGATAGAAATAGTGAAATGGTGACAAATTTGACCACTAAAGTAGAGACACTGAGAAAGAAAAAAGAAGCACTTGATGTCTACATGAAAGGCAGGAAAAATCTAAAAAGCTGGAAAGGGAGACCAAAAAATGGAAATCAGAACAGGAGATGCTTAGGATTGATGTGGACGGTTTGGGTGGAAGTCAAAAGGCTTTTTTGGGGCGCTTTGGCAGTCCTTGAGATGAGACAGAAAGCCCAGCTGCTGACACGGAGAGGAGGGAGGAGAGCCAGGCCTTTTGAATCTCAAGCAGTGAACCCTGTAGTAACAATAATGATAATTTTGTAATTTTTACCCTGCCCATCTCCCTGGGATGCCCCAGCCACTCTGGGCAGCTTCCAAAAAATATAAAAACATAATAAAACATCAAACATTTAAAAATTCCCGATACAGAGGTGCCTTCAGAAGTCCTCTAAAAGTTGCCTAGTTATCTCCTTGACATCTGATGGGAGGGCGTTCCACAGGGTGGGTGCCCCTACCAAGAAGCCCCCCCTGCCTCGTCCCCTGTAACTTCTGGCAGTAATGTAACATTTAAGTAAGGACACTTGAATAATAATAATGCTAATATGACAAGTTTCTGCTGCATGCTGTGATGTCAAGAATTTAAGAAAACATCCAAATTGCTTTAACGTGATGCACATCATAATTATATTTTTCAGCCACTGAAGAAGTTTAAATTTGGCAGCTGCTACACACATTTGTTCAATACACAAAGTGTTTTTTAGCACACAGAAGTCCATATGCTTTCCATTTTTGTTCCCCTACTCTTGCATTGCTCACTACAAGGCAGCTGACTTAGACCATGCCTGTCCAGTGTCAGTGTTCCCAAATATTTCACCAGCTCTTAAAATTAGTTTAGATTTATTACTGCATATTGAACAATTGAGCATATTGAATATATCTTAATTTTGGGCAGGGAACATTCCTTCATTGTCCATCATTTAAATAATAATAAAAGGACACTTTATTTATGAACATAGTACAGATCCATATTTAAATTTGAACAAATTGATGTTACTGTTAAGCTTTGTTAATCTTTTAAAAACTTAAGTGAGAGAAAACAGCCAATACTCGATTTGTATAGGAAACTAGACATTTTTACAGAACAAAATGAACATTATAACATCTAACTCCCTTGAGTTCTTTCCCTGTCACAAGCCTTAATTAGCATTCCTCCATAATTTTGAGCTGCACTTCTTCCCAAGCCTCTAATACATTTGCCTCTTAGTTTCAGGTATTGATGAATTGGAAATGAAGAACAAGGGAGACCACAATGAAATCCATACAGTGGAGGAGCCATATCAGTATTCAGACTATGGAGAGAGCTTCAGTCAGAGCTCCCATTCCTCTTCCCATCAAAGAAATCCCCTTGAGAAGAAGCCCTATCAGTGCTTGGAATGTGGAAAGAGCTTCACCTGGAAAAAGAGTTTCGCTTCCCATCAAAGAATTCATACAGGAGAGAAACCATATTGTTGTTTGGAATGTGGAAAGAGCTTCAGTCGAAAGGACAGTCTCACTTCCCACAAATCACATCATACAGGAGAGAAACCTTATCAGTGCTTGGAGTGTGGAAAGAGCTTCATCTGGAAACAGACTTTAGCTTCCCATCAAAGAATTCATACAGGGGAGAAACCACATCGTTGTTGGGAATGTGGAAAGAGCTTCAGTCAGAGGACCAATCTCACTGCCCATCAAAGAGTTCATACAGGGGCGAAACCCTATCAGTGCTTGGAGTGTGGAAAGAGCTTCACCTGGAAAGAAAATCTCACTTCCCATCAAAGAATTCATACAGGGGAGAAACCCTATCTGTGCTTGGAATGTGGAAAGAGCTTCACTAGGAAAGAAAATCTCACTTCCCATCAAAGAATTCATACAGGGGAGAAACCCTATCAGTGCTTGGAATGTGGAAAGGGCTTCAGTCGAAAGGACAGTTTCACTTACCATCAAAGAATTCATACAGGGGAGAAACCATTTCAGTGCTTGGAATGTGGAAAGAGCTTCACCTGGAAAGAAGGTCTCACTGCCCATCAAAGAATTCATACAGGGCAGAAACCCTATCAGTGCTTGGAATGTGGAAAGAGCTTCAGTCACAGCTACCATCTCGCTTCCCATCGAATAATTCATACAGGGGAGAAACCATTTCAGTGCCAAGAGTGTGGAAAAAGCTTCAGACATAAGAGCAGCCTCACTTCCCATCAAAAAACTCACGGTGGAGGAAAACTAGTAGTGTTTGTGTAGAGATTTAATTTTAGGAGGCATTATTATTTTTTGAGATTTACATACTGCCCTTCATCACAAAATCTCAGGGTGGTTCACAAAATAAAATACAAGGTAAAAGCATGAATAAATAGGTAAAAGAAAAACAACACAGCAACACCACCTCTCCCATAAACATTTAAAATGCTGTACAGTGGGAGACTTCTGGTTTCTGCAGATGGCGGTCAGAGTGCGAGTTTCTGCAGACTGCAAGTCTGATCGCTCTGACACATTTGAGCACCATGGAGCAACAGGGAGAAGCACTAAGGCAGAGTGCGCAAAAAACCCCTGAGAGGGTTCTCCAGGTGTGGAGGGTCCAGCAGCCCGCAAAAGCTTCTCCAGCTGCCCTCGATTCCTCTGCTGAAAGGCACGGGGAGTGGGTGTGGGGAGCAGTGACGGAGCCAGTGGTCCTGGCAGCAGCGCAACTCCATGGGAGACAAGCCTCCACTCTAGGCTGAAGCAGAGATTTCCCAAAACTACTTACAGCCGATGGGAAGGTAAAGATGATTTTATAAAAGATTGTATTCGACTAAATTCGGCACCAGACAGAGAAATAAAAAGGAGGTTTGTCCCCATCTCCTAGGTAATAGCCACTGCATTGGGAAAGTTTGTAAGTGGAAAAGTTACCAGCTTATTTGATATAAATGGACAGCAGCTTGCTGATGGGAAAGTTGGATTAAAAGCAACCCAAACCCATTCTCATTTCTTATTGGATTTATAATTGTGAACATGACCTTGCATCCAAGAAACCCGATGTCTGCAGGAGAACACCCATTAAGTGGAGTGAGTACCTGGAAATACTTGTGAGTTTGGCAAGGCACACTTTGATCGGAGGGATTTTTGAAAGTCTGGTTTCATTTTAAAAAAATAAAAAATTGTCCAGTAGCACCTTAGAGACCAACTAAGTTTGTTCTGGGTATATTATTTTGTGTGCATGCACACTTCTTCAGTTGGAGAATTATTAAAAATTTCTGGGAAAGGATTTATAATGAACAGAAAAAAAAGTTTAAAATGACCTTTGTTTAAAAACCAGAAGCTTTCTTAATAGGTTCAGTAGATGCTGAACTACCCAAAGAACAGAAGATATTCATGTATGCTGCAACAGCGGCCTGGATCCTGTTAGTTCAAAGATGGAAGGAAGAAACTTTGAAGAATGGCGAATCAAACTTATGGACTATGCAGAGATGGTGAAACTAACAACAAAGCTCAGAGACTATGATAATGAGAAATTCAAAAAAGAGTGGGAAACATTTATTGTATATGTGCAAAGAACACTAAGCAAGTTGAAACATTAGCAGCTTTGGACTAAACGCTTGCAATTACCAGAAATTTGGATAATTTAGGATATAATAATGGATTAAAAGTAGATATGGATATGCAGAAGAATTTGGTGTATATAAGGAACCAGAAGTGGGAATGGGGGGAAGCTTGAAGATTTTAAGAATCTCAGTAGAGATAATGATGAAAGGATAAAGATATACATATGAAGGTGGGGGGGGGCACGTATTTTCAATGTTAATTGTGGAATCTTGTTTTGTGGAAAGAAATAATAAAAAATAATGCTGTACAGTGGGGGTGTAGCTTGCTGCTGAGTCGAATTGTGGCTTGATTTCAAGTCTACAGCACCCTTGGAAATGAAACTCCCCTGAACGACGGCAAAATCAGTCCTCGGCACCTTTCTCAGTACACCCCCTGAAAGGTAATGCTGTAATTATTATTATTATAGTAAATAATTATTTAGCTTATAGTAAATCTAGCACTGCCAGCTGAGGGACAGGCTTTCGCCTGATCCAGGCTCTCTGGCTGTTCCCATGTGCAAAGGAAGGGGAGTCCTTCCAGCTTTGGCCTTTCTCCGGGATTTGCGGGGAGGAGTCGGGAGCCCCTCGCTTCTCCTGCTTGGCTAGCCGAGCGCCTTCCTCGGACCTAGAAGGGTGGGCTGTCGGGTGCGCCTTCCTCAGACCTGTTGGCTGGCAGGCGCGCGGCTGAGGCTGCTGTGGGACTGGTAGAGCCAGTGAGTGGCGGGGAGAAGGAGGCGGGCGGGATGCCCACCTGACAGGGATGCTTCCGATGAGATGCCTGTCTTGCAAGGGGCTGGGCTAGATGACCGTGGGGGTTCCTTCCAGCTCCACTTCTGTGGTTCTAGGGTGGGCTTTCCTGCTCCTTGCAGAGCCTTTTGCACGGCAAGCTGTTCCCCCATTTCTGGCCAAGGGAGGAACCAGCCCAGGTGGCCAGCTCAGAGGGTCCCCCAAGAAGACATCGCGGGCGGAGTGCAATGCATGCGGCTCCTGAGAGGCTGGCGAGCTGCGCCTTGCAAGCGTTAAAGGAGCTGAGCTGCATTCCTAGAGAGGACAGAAATCCTTCCTGTCTCTGCCAGAGGTGGCCGGGAGATGCCTTCTGGGCTCTGGTGAGTCTCCTCTCTCTTCCCCATGGGGAGGGTGCATGGGGGGCTGCTCAGCTCATGCAGGGGGGACCCCAGCCAGGGAGCAGATCTTCTGCCCCTTCCTCTCTGCAAAGCCAGGGAGGGGGCGAGTTTGTAGGAGGTCCTTTGGGGAGGCGTCTTTGCGTTAGGAAAAAATGGGAATGCAAATGAACCCCATTTAGATTGCGGAGTTAGTCACATTCATTGACGGAGGTCACAGCGATTCACAGAGGTCATAGCCAGATGGCAACATTTGGACGTAGAAATAATACTTGGCCTATGGGATAAGCGAATAAAAATGCTGGACAGGTCATGCCAGATAGAAGAAA
Organism: Podarcis erhardii; assembly: GCF_964252035.2. NCBI lineage: Eukaryota > Metazoa > Chordata > Lepidosauria > Squamata > Lacertidae > Podarcis > Podarcis erhardii. Next base: position 93,504,439 of record NC_138511.1, read on the forward strand.
TTCCTTTCATCACGCAGTGCGTAGTTAAACCGATGGTACTCCCTCCCACAAGAAGCAGTGTCCCTGTGTCTCTGCTCCTGAACCCCTGACAGTCACCAACCTAGGCGGCTTTAAAAAAAGGTAGAGGCCAATTCTTTTTGTTCTATTTTAAAATCCTTTTATCCAGCTGTCAGGTCTGCCTCTAGACCCCAGCTCACAGAGGACCAACGCCCGGTGGATATAATATACAAAGTCTTTATTGAAGTTTAGTTTCCATTTCAAAGCTCTGGGCGCGCAGACCCACGTCTCGACGCTAGACCGGCTAAGTCCCCTCTGACTCACTGCTCCTCCCACACCAGTTTAAGATCCTAGCCCGGCTCCACCTCCTACGCTGTTCTTTCCTTCGCTGGGTCCTTCTGCCCTCTGGGGTTTCCTCCTTCCTGGACTCCTCTGACGCTGACCCCCCTTGGTCTTCCCCTTCCTTCCGGCGGGCTTTAGGACCTGGCTCCCTACCCGGGCTCCCTGCTGTGCCGCTCGCCTGTACATTTGAACTTGGCGCGCGCGCCCAGCCGGTAACCTTCCTCCTGACCGTTTCCCCGCTTCCTGATGTGGGCGTGACCAAACCTGACTCCTCTCCTCCCGCTGGTGGTGAGAGCACTGGTCCCGATTCCTGGGACTCCCCCTCCCCACTGCGCTCTGGTGGGGAAGCTGGTCCTGATTTCCAACTGCTGCTCAGGGACTCCCCGCTGGCCCCTTCCTCCTGGGGCTTCCCCCCTGGAACCCCCCTCGCTCTGGCCATCGGCGCTCCCTTCTGTGAGTCCTCCGATTCGCTGGAGAGGCTTGTGGAATAACTCTTTCCACTGTCACTGCCTGCGCCCCCCTCGGACTCCTCCTCCTCACTCTCCATTTGCTCCCCCTCCTGTGTCTCTCCTTCTGAACCCCTGACACCAGCTTAAATCTCTCTGCCAGCTGTAATTGAGAAAACCACTGGAACATTCAACATTGCATAGCCAACATTCAAGAGCCCTTGTGGTTATCCTTAGATTAATGGTCATTTTTCCTCTTCTATTGCCTATGAAACAATACAAAGTTACAGATAGGTAGCCGTGTTGGTCTGCCATAGTCAAAACAAAACAAATTCCTTCCAGTAGCACCTTAAAGACCAACTAAGTCAGTTCTTGGTATGAGCTGTGTATCTGAAGAAGTGTGCATGCACACAAGCTCATACCAAGAACTGACTTAGTTGGTCTTTAAGGTGCTACTGGAAGGAATTTGTTTTGTTTTGACAATACAAAGTGTTGGTCTGTTGATGAACGGGGGGCGGGGGGTGTTTCCAAAGCAAGATGGTTCTGCATATACCTGGGGGCTTATGTGAATCCCTCATGTGAGCACCTTGTATTGGTCACAGAAATGAAATAGTAACCAATGCAGGTGTTTATATGATTTAAATGGGTTAAATGAGGAGGGATAGACCCATGAATGCCACCTGAAGCTCTTTGGAGAAAAAGGTGGGATAGAAACATTATTTTAAAAATAGAAGGAATCCAGTTTATTATTTGGCCACTGCATTTTGGACCAGATTCTGAGTTGTCTTCCAGGACAGTTCCACCTAGAGGGTGAACAGGGTAGAGTTGGTCTCACCCAGCTGTGCCCACCTGGGTACTCAGTGCTGCATCAGGCCAGATTCGAGGCTCGGGGAGGGGGAGCTGCTGTGGTCTATAGAGATTCTCTATCTTCAGGCTCTCTGTCCAGTGGGGGGGGGCGTGTCTAGAGTGTGTGCTCCTGATGTTGGGCAATCGGGACAGATTAGGGATTCTGCTGGTTTACCACCCACCTTGCTACCCAGCAGTCTCCCTGCCTGAGCTGACAGAATTGGTCTTGGAGGCAGTGTTTAGGTCTCCCAGACTGCTGGTTCTGGGAGACTTCAACATCCACGCAGAGGCAGCTGGCTCTGGGGCGACTTCGTGGTCACCATGATAACCATGGGGTTGTCTCAACATGTCACTGGCCCCATGCACATGGCAGGCCACAGTGGACCTTGTTTTCTCAACTGGGCAGGAAGAGGATGATTTGAAAGTGGGGGACATTGACATCAGTCCCTTGTCATGGTTGGATCACTTCCTGTTAAGATTTAGGCTGTCAGCACCTTTTCCCCTCTGCAGAGGCAGGGGACCTATTAGAAAGGTCTGCCCTCGGAGGCTGATGGATCCAGTGGGATTCCCAACGGCTCTGGGGGATTGACTGGTGCCCCTCTCTAAGCCCTGGCCAACCTCTGGAACACGAATGGCTTGGGCTATTGACATGATCACCCCTGAGTGCCCTCTCCCACTTCGTGGAGCCTGTCTGGCTCCCTGGTATACTCCAGAGCTTAGGGCAAGAAAACAAGCTGGGAGACGAATGAAGTGGAGGAAAGATCTGACTGAATGCAGCCGAACACCAGTAAGGGCTCATTATCAAGCCTACCTAGTGGCAGTGAAGGCAGCAAAGAAGGCATACTTTGCTGCCTTCTTTGCATCCTCATTATGTTGTCTGGCAGAGTTTTCCGGGTTGTATGGGGCCTTTTACAGGCTAGCTCAAAGGAGGTAATAGAACCAATGGTAGCTCGCTGTGACTTGTTCGCAAGGTATTTTGAGGATAAAATTGCATGCATCCACCAAGACCTTGACTTTGCTGTTATAGCAGATGACTCTCATGGGGTGCACAGAGCACAGTCTAGTCCTGTTGTGTTGGATGAGTTTCAGCTGGTAAGGCTCAAGAATGTGAACAAGGTGCTCAGATCAGTCAGGGAGACCGGTTGCACTCTAGACCCTTGCCCTTCTTGGCTGACAAAAACTAGCAGGGAGGGAACAGCTGGCTGGGCCAGGGAGGTGATCAGTGCCTCTTTACGAGAGGGGGTGGTCTCTGTCTGTTTGAAGGAGGCAATGGTAAAACCGAACTTTAATAAACCTCCCCTGGGTTTGGAAAACCTAAGTACTGGCCAGTTGCTAATCTCCCTTTCCTGAGCAAGGTTCTGGAGTGAGTGGTTGCAAACCAGATCCAGGCGCTTTTGGGAGAAACTGATTTACTGGATCAATTTCAATCGTGGTTTACGCCTGGTTTTGGCACATAAACTGCTTTGATCACCCCGTATGATGACCACTGTTGAGAGAGAAACAAGGGAAACGTGTCCCTGTTAATTCTCCTTGACCTCTCAGCGGCTTTCGGTACCATTGACCATGGTATCCTTTTGGAGCGACTGTTCTGAGCTAGGGGTGGGTCAGGAGCGTCCTATGCACGGGTGGGAACCTGGCAGAGACACATGCCCGGCTGGCATGTTCTCTCCCTCCTGGTCGGTCGGGAGACTCAAAGTCTTTCTCCAGCCTGAACATCACAGCGACTGATGCCAAGAGGCATCAGCACACTTTAGGATCAACAGTGTGTTGGCAGTTCGTGTGGCAGACTCAGTAGCACAACTTTTTGGCTAAACTACATTTATTTACATATATACGGTGGGAGCATTCTGAGTCAGCTCCTTCCTCTTTCTCATCAGACATCAGAGAGAGAGAGCGCAAAGGACAATAGTCCCACATTACAGTAACACAGTACACAGAACACAGTAATACAAACATCCTGTCTCCATCACTTCCCACTATGTGGAATGAAAACATACACCGTCATGTGATAAAACAATCCCATGACTGCAACACGGGGCAAGAATCCTAACAGAGAATCCTCTGGTAAGCTCAAGGTTAGATTACTGCAATGCGTTATATGTGCGGCCGCCTCTGAAGGCGGTTCGGAAACTTCAGCTAGTGCAGAATTCAGCAGCCAGGTTGCTCACTGGGACAAGACGGTTTGAGCATATTACGCCAATCCTGGTCCAACTGCACTGGCTACCAATTAGTTTCCAGGCAGTGGCGGAGCTTCAGCTCTGGCGGGGGGGGGGGTGGAGGGCAGGCGGGGGCGTGGCTGGCACGCGTCCCAGGGACATGGCTGGCGCATGTCCTGGAGGCATGGTGTGTGTCCCGGGGCGTGCGTGCATCCTGGGGGCGTGGCACGCCTTCCTGGGGGCGTGGTGCACTGTCTGTGGGGGCGTGGCACCCAGTGCGGGGGGGGGCAGCTGCAATGGCACCCTGCTGGAATCATGCCGCTGGGGGTGGTGCGCTCGCCCCCCCCAACCCCTCTTCCTCCGCCAGTGCTTCTAGGCACAATTCGAAGTGCAGGTTTTGACCTATAAAGCAGCCCTGTTTAGGGAAGCTTTTAATGTTTAATAGATTTTTGTATTTTAGTGTTTTGTGGGAAGCCGCCCAGAGTGGCTGAGGAAACCCAGCCAGATGGGCGGGGTATAAATAATAAATTATTATTATATTATTATTATTATAAATGGCTCAGGACTAAACAAAATAAAAAAATTCCTTCCAGTAGCACCTTAAAGACCAACTAAGTTAGGGTTAGGGTTAGGGGTTAGGGTTAGGGTTTAGGGTTAGGGGGTTAGGGGGTTAGGGTTTAGGGGTTAGGGTTAGGGTCGGGGTCGGGCTAGGGTTAGGGTTAGGGGGATAGGGTTAGGGTTAGGGTCAGGGGCTCAAGAGCAGAAGCACAGGGAAGGGAGGAGATGGAGAGCGAAGGGGAAGAATCCGAGGGGAGCGTAGGAGAAGATGACAGTGGCCCGAGAGATTCCATGAGCCTCTCCAGCGAATCGGAAGATTCACAGAAGGGGGCGCCGGTGGCCAGGGCAAGGGGGTTCCCAAGGGGGACACTCCAGGAGCAAGGGGCCAGCGGGGACTCCCAGAGCAGCAGTTGGAAATCAGGACCAGCTTCTCCACCAGAGCATAGTGGGGGGGAAGAGTCCCAGGTATCGGGGCCAGCGTATCCCCCACCAGGGAGAGAAGATGAGTCAGGGATGACCACGCCTCCATCGGAGAGTCAGGCAAAGGAGGGGAGGTCAAGTCCAGCAAGCCTCCCGGAAGAGGGAAGCAGTGACAGAAGCAGTGTAACGGTCAGGAGGAAGGTCACTGGGTTGGCGCGAGAGGCAAGTTCAAATGTACAGGAGGGCGGGACAGCAGAGAATGAGGATTGGGAACCAGGTCCTAAAGCCCGACCGGAGGCAGGGGGAGGAGTCAGGCGACTCAGCGTCAGAAGAGTCCAGAAAGGGGAATGCCCCAGCGGGCAGGAGGACCCAGAGGAGGAGAGAGCAGCGGAAGAGGTGGAGCAGGGCTAGGATCTCAAACTGGTGTCGGGGGGAGGAGATTCAGACGGGACTTCGACGGTCTACAGTTTAAGACGTAGAGCTGCGCGCTGCGGCTTTGAAATGGAAACTGAACTTCAATAAAGACTTTTGTACATAACAACGACCTGGCGTTGGTCCTCTGTGAGCTGGGACCTTGGGGCAGCTATGACAGTTAGGGTTAGGGTTGGGGTTGGGGTTGGGGTTAGGGGGTTAGGGTTAGGGGTTAGGGTTCGGGTTCGGGTTGGGCTTGGGGTAGGGGTTAGGGTTAGGGGGTTAGGGTTAGGGTTCGGGTTGGGCTTGGGGTAGGGGTTAGGGTTAGGGGTTAGGGTTGGGGTAGGGATAGGGTTAGGGTTAGGGTTAGGGTTAGGGTTGAGTTAGGATTCGGGTTGGGTTAGGGTTGGGGTTGGGTTAGGGTGAGGGGTTGGGGTTAGGGTTAGGGTAGGGGTTAGGGGTTAGGGTTGGGGTTGGGGTTAGGGTTGGGTTGGGGTTGGGTTAGGGTTAGGGTTAGGGTTTAGGGGTTGGGGTTAGGGTTAGGGGTTAGGGTTAAGGGTTAGGGGTTGGGGTTAGGGTTAGGTTTAGGGTTTAGGGTTTAGGGTTTAGGGTTTGGGGTTAGGGTTAAGGGTTAAGGGTTTAGGGTTTTAGGTTTAAGGGTTTAGGGTTTAGGGTTTAGGGTTAGGGTTTAGGGTTAAGGGTTAAGGGTTAGGGTTAGGGGTTAGGGTTAAGTTTAGGGTTTAGGGTTAGGGTTAAGGGTTAAGGGTTCGGGTTCGGGGGTTAGGGTTCGGGGGTTAGGGTTAGGGGGTTAGGGTTAGGGGGTTAGGGTTAGGGTTAGGGTTAGGGTTAGGGTCAGAGCCACCCTGGGTCCCAGCTCACAAGAGACCAAAGTCCAGTCCAAGCTATATACAAAAGGTTTTATTGAAGATCATTGTCGTCATTACATCCAAACTCCGTGGCTCCGCATCTGTTACCCTTAGATGTTAGAAGTCCCCTCTGAGTCCGTCCCTCCCCTGCACCAATTTAAGAGGCTTGTGCTGCTCCACCTTTTCCTCTCTTTCCTTTTCCGCAGGGTCTTCCTGCCCCCCTGTGTTCCCTCCTTCCGGGACTCCCCAGAGGCTGAGTCTTCTCCTGCCTGCTCCCCCCTCCTTCGTGCTTTGGCACCAGGCTCCTCCCCAGAGCTCTCCCCACTTCCGCGCGCCTCCACATTTGAACTTGGCGCGCGTACGTTGCTCCTGACCTTCCTTTCAACAGCCACACTGCTCCCGGTACTGCTTTCCGCCCCTTCCGGCAGGACGTCTTGCCCCGATCTCCTTCCCCCCTCTGCTCCTTGTTCTGTTCCTCCCGACACACTGGTAACTCCACCCTCTTCACTCCGTTCCGGTGGAGAAGCCGGTCCCGATCTCCAACTCCCACTGGCGGTTCCCCCTACGTTCCCCTGCTCCTGACTGCTTCCCCCTTGGGCTCCCCTTGGCTTGACCAGGGGGGCTCCCTTTTGGGAATCCTCCGATTCACTGGACGGACTCATGGACCATCTCGGGTCATTGTCGTCCTCTTCCTCGTCAGCCTGGAATCCTTCTCCCTCACTCTCAGTCTCCTCCCTCCTCTGCGCCTCTCTCCCTGAACCCCTGACATCCATCCCCCCCTCGAAGCCCCCCCTTCCCCCCTCCCCCCCATCGGGTGCGGGTTGTGGGAACTGCAGCTCCTCGGAGGTTGATGCAGGATACAGTTCGGCTACGTCCATGTCCTCTGCTGGCAGCTCGGTGTACGTGTGTTCGAATTCGGGTTCTTCACCCAAAATGTTCGCAGTTCCCTCTTCCATTGCTACTTCGTCTGGTGCTGCCGGCCAAGGCCCCTTCAGCCATTTCTTGCGCCAGGCTTCCTCTGGTTGCTCATCCCACCAATAAGAGGGCTCTGTGTCCACCCCCGAACACGATCCCCTGGGCGAGTTTGAGTCCGGCGTTCTTTCCTCGGCTGAAGAAAAGCCGTGGAAAGTGCTGCCTGAACATGTGGGGGTAAAGAGCCAGTCATCGAAGTACTCGGCTGGCATGGGTCTATGTGGGAAAAGGGCATGGAACTCGTCCTTTAAAAGAGGTTCGTCTAAAGCGTAGTCCGGCACCCACCCACTGGCACTGACTGGTGCACCCTCTCTGACTAGAAAGTATTCTATTCCCTCTTCCCCCCATCTCGAGTCCAGGATCTCTGTGACCTCGTTGAGTGGTTCGACCCTAGGCGATCCCTCCCTCCTAGGTGACTCTGTGCGTGGCTGCGGTACTGTTTCAGACTCCTGAAACCTGTGCGGGGCCTTGTAGGGAGTGAGCACCGACCTATGAAAAACCGGGTGGACTCTGGAACCTTCGGGGAGGGCCAGTCGAAAAGCCACGGGGTTGATCTTAGCCTCCACCTGGTATGGTCCTAGCTGCCTGTGCCCTAGCTTCTTCTTGGCCAACGACTTGGCTGGCATCGCCTGGGCCGCTAACCACACCCAGTCCCCCACCTGGATGTCCTCTCCCACTCTTCTGCCTTTGTCTGCCTGCACCTTATATGCTTGTTTGGCTAGCTCCAAATGTCTCCGCAGCTCCTCGTGCACCTCTTGTAGTTCTGCAGCGAACTGGTCGGCCTCTTGCGGCTCCCCCTCTCTTGGTGCTACGAACCCCGGGAAGGTCCTGGGATGACGTCCATTGTTCGCGAAGAACGGCGTCACCCCCGTCGACGCATGCTTCGTGTTGTTGTAGGCAAACTCCGCCATCGGTAGGTAGTCCACCCAAGCTGCGGGTCGCTGATTTGCGTAACATCTCAGGTACTGCTGCATGATCGCGTTGACCCTCTCGGCTTGGCCGTTGGTTTGTGGATGTCTTGCCGACGCTAGGTTGATCTTGACGTGCAGGATACCTAGGAGCTTCTGCCAAAAATTGGAAATAAACTGGCGCCCCCTGTCGGACAGGATGGCCCGCGGCAGCCCATGCGCCCGGAACACGTGGTCGATGAAGAGCTTGGCGGTCTGTTCCGCCGTCGCCACCTTCGCGCAGGGAATGAAGTGCGCCATCTTGGTGAACAAGTCCACCACCACCAGTACCGCCGTCTTGCCTCTGGAACTGGGCAGGTCAGTGACGAAGTCCAGCGCCACCCTCTCCCACGGTTGCTGTGGTGTTTCCAGTGGTTCCAGTAAGCCCGCCGGCTTCTGGTGTACTGGCTTGGACCTCTGACAAGTGTCACATCTGGCGACGTACTCCGCTACTTCTCCTCGCATCTGGGGCCACCAAAAGTCCCTGGCCACCAGTTCCATTGTCTTCTCCCTGCCGAATTGCCCCGCACTGGGAGCGTCGTGCAACTGCTGCAGAACCTTTGCTCGGAGCTCGTCGCTCGGCACGTAGAGGGCACCCTTGTGAGTCAACAGTCCGTCGCGTAACTGGAACTCATCGTCTCTCAGCGAACCCCTACGCAGCTCCTCTATTTTGGATTGTGCAAACTGATCTACCTGCAACGCGCGTCGTACCGCGTCCAGGTCGACAGCGATGGCAGCGCACGCCCACGCCTGCGGTGCAAAAATGTGCCTGGCTGCTATTGGCGCCGCTTCCTCAAGATATTGCGGTTTCCTGGAGAGCGCATCGGCTATAACGTTGGAGTCCCCTGGGACGTACTCTATCCTGAAGTCGAAATCCGCGAAGAACTCTGCCCAGCGCATGTGTCTTTGGCTCTGGAGTTTCGCCGTGCGCCAATACTCTAAGTTCTTGTGATCCGTGCGGACCTGCACTGTGTGCTTGGCTCCAATGAGGAAATGTCGCCACGCTTTGAACGCTGCGTGAATGGCTAACAGCTCCCTGTCCCATATGGTGTAGTTTTGCTCCGCTTTGCTGAGCTTTCTGGAGTAAAAGGCACCGGGTCTCCAGTTTCCATGTGGATCTTCTTGCAGGAGTACGGCTCCAACCGCTCTGTCTGACGCGTCGGTCTCTACTCGCATGGGCTTGCCTGGATTCACGTGCAGCAGCTGCTCCTCGGAGGCGAAAAGGCTTTTAAGCTTCTGAAAAGAGCGCTCCGCCTGTTCCGTCCACACGAACCTCTTTTTCTTGGAACTGAGAGTGTCCGTGATCGCTGCCGTCTCCTTTGCAAAACCTCTGATGAATTTGCGGTAGAAGTTGGCGAAGCCGATGAATCTTTGGACTTCCTTCCGATTGCGAGGGCTCTTCCAGTCCAACACCGCGCGGACCTTGGCGCTGTCCATGGCCAGCCCCTTGTCGGACAGCTTGTAGCCTAGGAAATCCACGTCCGTCACATCAAACTGGCACTTCTCTAACTTGGCGTAGAGCTTGTTCTCCCGTAGTCTCTGCAGGACTTCCTTTACGTCCTTCTCATGGGCCTCCTCCGTTTCCGAAAAGATCAGGATGTCGTCGAGGAAACACACGCATTTCTTGTAGAGAAGTCCCGCTAGCACGTGATGCATAAATGCTTGGAAGACGTGAGATCCATTTTGGAGACCAAATGGCATAACTCTGTATTCGTACGTGCCCAGAGGCGTGAACATGGCCGTCTTCCACTCATCGCCCTCCCGGATGCGTATGAGGTTATACGCTCCACGCAGATCCAATTTGGTGAAGATCTTCCCCTTCCTTACGGTTGCCAGGAGATCATCTATCTTGGGCATGGGGAAGGCCTTGGGTTTGGTCTTACTGTTTATGAATCGATAGTCCACAATGAGTCTTTTTTGGGGCGTGTCCTTTTTCTTTACAAAGAAAACAGGACTGCCCCCCACCGCTTTCGATTCTCGGATGAATCCGCGCTTCAAATTGTGCTCTATGAACTCCCTGAGTTCTTGCATCTCGTCCTCAGACATGGAATACAGCTTTGCAGTCGGCAACTGCGCCCCTGGCACCAGGTCGATGGCACAATCATAAGGCCTGTGGGGCGGCAACTGGTCAGCTTCCTTCTCGCAGAAAACCTCCAGGAACCCCTCGTACTTGCGGGGTACTGCCTGCACCATGCCAAGTTGCAACTGCTGCTCAGCTCCCTCCTCCTGGCTGGACTGGATGCAATGTTGAGCACAGTACGATGAGCAAAAGGTGATCTGCCGTTGGTACCACGCTACAGCAGGACTGTGTCTCTCCAGCCAACTCATGCCTAATACTATAGGCGTGTCTGAAAGGCGGGTGACATTGAAGCTGATGACTTCTCGATGATTTCCAATCCTCATCACCATGGGAGGCGTCTGTTGCACAACTTGTCCTCCTAGCAATTTCCTGCCATCCACCGTGACTACGTTCAGAGGTGTTGTCGCTGGCAGAAGCGCTATGCGATGCTGCTTGACAAAGTGCGTCCCCACAAAATCTGCGTTGCTCCCAGAATCAATCGTGATGGGGACTTCCAGGGTGGTTCCATTCGGCAACTGAAGTGTTGCAGTGAGCTGCACCGCTGGCTTGGGTGGTAAAGGGTCTGTGCGTTGCAAAAGCGCTGGGGACTGCTCTACAGATTCGCCTGGCTGAGCCCCAGCAGCTCTGCTTCCAGCCAGGCACTGTCGTTTCCCTGAGGTTGCTCTGCTTGCATCATTTCTGCTGCAACAGTTGCTAAAGCTGCAGTGTGTTTCTGCAGCCTCTGGGGACACTCTTTCGCCATGTGCTGTGCACTGTCGCAAATGTAACACTTCCTGGTCCCTCTAGGAGGCTTTGCCTTTACTGCACCGGAAGCTGGGGCTCTGGCTGTTGCTTGAGCCTTAGCACCACCAAGTTCCATGGGCTCCT